>NC_140589.1:954311148-954924978 GCF_964204655.1 Triturus cristatus | reverse complement strand
GGGCAGTGCACGTCGATGTGAGGAAACGGAAAAGCCCGTTTCCTCACAACGTGGATGGATCGCCGCCCAAAATCTTTTTTTTTTTACTCCGCATGTGCATTTACCATACATACCTTTACAACGATTTGCGTTGTAAAGGCATGCCTTTCAAATGCACATGCAGAGTAAAAAAATGCGGAGTGATGGTATGCGGGGTAAGTGCACTTGCGGAGAAAATGTATGCGGGGTCAAAGACAGCGTTGTAAAAATATCGTTGTAAACGATATTTACCCCCCCCACCATATAGTGCCTTGTGCACCAGGCACAAGGCCTTAAATTCCACTGGCTGCTGGATCGGGGGCCAGTGCAGTGATTTTATCCCTGCCGAAGTTGATTGTCCTTTTGGTATGTTTAAAAGCAGGCGTGCTGCCACATTCTGTAATGATTGCAGTTCTCATCTGCGTCTTGTCAATTCCCAGAAAAATAACGTTGCAATAGCCCAGTTTGGACAAAAAAACAGGGCGACCACCACCGTCTTTTGTATTTGTTGACTTGGGCGGAAAAATTCAACTGGTCATCGAAGACGATTCCGAGATTCCTGACCTAAGCAGCAGGGCTCGGACATTCCCCAGGTTCTGCCGGCCACCAGTAGTAATTGCAAAGTGGTCTGCACTGGCCGAACTCTATCACCTCAGTTTTGTCAGTGTTGATTTTCAGGAAGCTATGGTTCATCCAGGTCATAATCTCAGTGAGACATGCATGGAAACTGGCAGCTCTGACCTCCGGTTGATTGGATAAAGAGATCACAAGCTGGGAGGCATACAATAAGCAGGAAAGTGGTTTCCCGTTCATTTTAGGGCTGGCACTCAAATTCACCTTCAGAGCAGATGGGAGATCAGCCAGGTATATAGCAAAAAGTAAGGGGGCTAATACACAGCCGTGCCTTAGACCATTCTCGATCATTATGTTCGGAGTCAGGGCCCCGGCTGTATCCTTGATGACTTGCACCCATTTATGTCTATGTAACTCCTGGATGACTACCAGGAGTCCCTCTGGGATATTATATTTCCTTAAGGTCTCCCAGAGGTATCACCTATCCACTAGGTCGAATGCCGCACAGAAGTCAACGAAGCAGCAACACAACTTCCCTTGCGGTTCCATAGACTTCCGCGCCACTGCCAAAAACAAAACAGTGGTCAACCGTGGAGTGCCCATCCTTAAAGCCTCTTTGTTCCACTGCCATTATCAACCGCTATTCCATCCAATCCTGTCAATTAAAACATCTCTGCTGGCCGTAACAAGCATACTTACATGGCAATCACACAAACTTGAACTTCAGACAGACCTAATGTTGTCAGTAGCTAACTCCATATCAAATGTAGACTCAGAAGTCGCTAATCTTGAAACAAAAATCAATGCAACCAAACAAAACTATGATAGCATGATCTTTGCTTGCGCCTCTACTGTAGAAAAAATCTGTACCCTCCTGGAGCTACTTTAATTACCTGTGGATAACCTTAAGATGACAAACCATAATAAACCCAAATAGGGGCCCACAACAGCAACCACAGAACTACCCACTGTTACCCAACTCAAGAAAGCAGGAGGGCTGATTCCTAGCCCGGGCACTACAATCTCACTGTTGGTCCCTAATCCCTCAACAGCACAAGAAAACTAAACGAAGGGCAGAACTTAGGGAATGAAATGGGTGCACAAGATCAACAGTCTAGTACGTTCTGACACTGCCAATACAGCCAATAACGCACACAATTAAACCAATTTAACCACTCATTAGGACCCGAGAAAAAAAGGCTAAAGAAAAATAAGAAAGATGCACCTAAAATGTTACAAAAGCTTCATATACCATACCAGACTGATATACCCAATCATAGCGACCAAGTCCAATTAAACACTTTTCAAATTTTCAGTAATGTGCAAAAACAGGTTGAACAAACATGTAACCACTCCAAGGGACGGAACCACAAACCCAGAAGTCAACAGTAATTTAGGACCTAGGTGAGCACAGCACCCTGCGGCTTTCAAATGACAACACAGACCCCTCAAACACTGCAAAACTGCGAGGAACACAAAGCACACTTAAACCCCAAATGAAAACACACATGTTTGACAACACACCCACCCCTGGACAGGCAACCTTGGGAAATACCAACTCATAAGCACAACCAAGCTTTCAAAAGAAGGAGAACTATCAGTTACCATGAGATTTAAAAACATTGCTAATGGTGTTGACATCAACAAGTGGGCCCATTCAAGCAGGCCGTTTCGAACGCCCGGGCCCTCGCCGGATGGCTTTCACACTGGGCGTTGCTAGATGTGTGGCATTGCCTGCAGCCTGACACTTGTATATATTCTTACTACTCTGCAGTGCACGATCTTCACGTGCGATTGGACAGGGTGATGGGCTCCCAGGCACTGTCCCGCTGATTGAAGATGCTGAGTATCTGGGGCGTACCCATTCAGACCACAATCCCCTGAAGCTGCGACTGAACTGGGACCCTGGTCGCCCCCCTGTACACACATGGCATCTTCAACCAGCCGCGTTAGAACATCCGGAATTTCGTGCATCTCTGGGAACGGCTATCCTGGAGTATTTTGAACTGAATGACGGGACGGCGAGCAGTGCGCTGGTGGAGTGGGATGCCCATAAAACTGCTATAAGGGGCCACTGCCTCGGTGCAACGTGGAACATACGCAAACACTTGGTGTGGTCATTCACTCGCCTCGAAACACAATTACTTAAATATGAGCGAGACGGCGGGAGTCGCCACTCCGCGCATCCGGCACGTCTTCGGGCGCAGCATGCTGACCTCCTGGAGTGTCTGCGTTGCCACAATTACACGCACTCATGCCCAAGCCGACAGGGCAGGTCGCTTGCTAGCTTGGCTACTCAAACAGGAAAACGCCCCGATTGGGGCCATACATACGCCTGAGGGCTCCCTGGTATAAACGCAGCGCGAAATACACCGGGTGATATCCGACCACTATGCGTGGCTGTACCGCTCCGCAGGGCACTGCTCCGGGCTCGAGCTGGACATTTTCTTGGAAGCTGTCCGCCTACCCACGGTCCCCGGAGAACATCTGGAGTCGCTTGACGGCCCCCTTACCTTGGAGGAGATTGGTGAGGCGATCGGCTCCATGACCACCGGGAAGGCGCCGGGTCCGGATGGCCTCCCGGCTGAATACTATAAGGCCTACAGGGAGTCCCTAGTGCTGAAACTGCACACTCTTTATTCCACAGCTCTCAAGGCGCGCGTTCTGCCCCCTTCAATGCACTAGGCCTACCTGGTGTCCCTGCTTAAACCAAACAGGGACCCCGTGAGTCTGGGATCATACCGACCCCTGGCTCTACTTAACGTGCACCATAAAATATTTGCAAAGGTGTTGGCGGAGCGCCTGGCGCCGGTGGTGCCTCAATTGGTCCACAGCGACTAGAACGGATTTGTGCCTAAGCGCAGTACCTCACTGAATCTGCGGCGGTTCTTTAGGGTGGCCTCGGATAGTTTGCAGAGGTGGCCTAGGGCGAGTTGTCTCGTACTGGATCTTGAAAAAGCCTTCGACTGTTTGGAGTGGGGCTACTTCAGAGCAGTGCTGATGCGATACCGACTGGGCCTGGGGTTTCTCCAGATGGTCGCACTCCTGTACAAGAATCCTACAGTGAGGGTAAAAACTGGGTCCTACATCTCTGCTGCAATACCAATCTGCAGGGGCACCAGGCAGGGGTGCCCGCTTTTGCCCCTCCTGTTTGCGTTGGCAATAGAGCCCCTAGCCGCAACACTGCGTACGACACTAGGAGATGGAATCCCCCTAGGTGACGCGATGCATCAGGTGACACTGTACGCAGATGATCTTCTGGTGTTCGTCAGAGATGTTAGTAACATTCCGGTCACTCTGGAGCGCATACTGCTAGACTTCGCCGCTCTCTCGGGACTCAAGGTGAACGCCACTAAGTCCTGTCTTTATGCGTTTGGTGGGGATATCCTGGATTAAATCAAAAAGAAGCCACAGAGGAAAAACGTGCCAGAACGCCCTCCAAACAATAATAGTTTAAACACAAAAAGTACTGGCACAGTGTAGCAAACATTTATTTTTGTTCTGGAGTAAGTGGAGGAAGTGTATTTTATCACTAACCACCCATGCTCAATATATTATATAGAGTCACCCCATCCAGAATGCTACAAATTAAAAATTGTAAAAGTCAATATAGTCAAAGTAGAGAAACAGAATGAGAGAGAATGTGAAGTCAGTCCAAAGATAAAGAAACTCTACACAGACCCTCAAATAATAAAGAAGTGAAAAATGTGTAGAGAGAGAGAGAGTACCTCAGGTGCGCACCACCAGAGGAGCTACTGGTTGGTTCTCACCAGCTTGCCCACGTCAGTTTCATCATTGGCGACTCTCTCTCAAGGAAAAAAAGGGTGTGTAGTGTCCAGTGAGACAACACAAAACACAGGACAGTGTAATGTGAAAACAAAAAAGAAACAAACTGTGCAAACAAGGACAGGAAAAGGTGGGGAGGGGTAATAGACTCAAGTAATTATTTATTCTGGTTAGGAGTCTATCCCTCTCTTTAAAAACACAGCATGTTGCATACCTTGATAATGACGGCCAACATGTTTCATTGCCAGTTGATTTGAGGCAAATTCATCAGGGCAAGAAGGAGTCAAAGATCACCTTCCCTGGACACACACCTTTAAAAACGGAAGAGTTTCTTTATCTTTGGACTGACTTCACATTCTCTCTCATTCTGTTTCTCTACTTTGACTATATTGACTTTTACAATTTTTAATTTGCAGCATTCTGGATGGGGTGACTCTATATAATATATTGAGCATGGTTGGTTAGTGATCAAATACACTTCCTCCACTTACTCCAGAACAAAAATAAATGTTTGCTACACTGTGCCAGTACTTTTTGTGTTTAAAGGGGATATCCTGGACCCAGGCTATATCCTAGATGGCGTGCATGTGCAGTGGAAAGCGGACACTTTCCGATACTTAGGAGTCCAGATATACCGCCAGCCGGTGGACCTCATCGAGGGCAATTTGGGCAGGGCTGTGATGGCGATTAAGACCCAGATGTGTTTTTGGAGCACGCTCCCACTCACAGTCACCGGCAGGGTAGCCTTGTCCAAGATGGTGATACTCCCCCGTCTTCTGTACTTTTTTGCCAATCTGCCAGCATATATCCCGGCGGTCTTCTTCACCACACTCACTCATTTCATCTGGGGTAACGTGCGGCATAGGATTACTCTGCCCAAGTTCTATTTACCTACCGATCAGGGAGGCCTGGCTGCGCCGTGCTTTGAACATTATTATTTGGCTGCGCAGCTACAATGGATAGCCCGCTGGTAGCAGGTAGGGGCCTCGATGACACTGCAACAACAGCACCTCCCCTGTCTCTAGCTGACATCACCAAGCTCTTTCACCCTGCCACGAATGCCTCAACGCCAACACCACTCATGGTAGTGGCCTACAAATGCTGCCGTCGCAGCCTCTACCTTACTTGAACCCTGGTTCCTTATCCTCCGGCTATACCACTGGAGGGCTCCCCTAGCGGGCTGGGGGTGCTCACCGCTCCTGAGCGAACGGAGTGGCATGCAGCAGACATACAGACCCTGGGTGACCTCTATCGGGACGGCACTCTCATGAAGTATGAATCCCTGGTCGATGAGGCAGGCCTGCCACCTGGGCAATTCCTCAGACACCGTTCCCTGGTTGCGACATTGACTGCTAGATGGGGGGACATGGAGGTGGAACCAGGCCAACACCTCACCATACAGGATCTACATGTGATGGAGCGGGGTAGGCACTTGATACGGTAGTTTGCGGCCTCCCTCCACAAGCATGCGGCGATCAGCCTAGACCCGCCACGCCACAAGATAGACCTGGAGAGGCCACTGGACGATAGGGAATGGGGCAAGATGCTACAGAGCCCAACACGCATACCCCGCAACATGCGATTCCGCCAGATACAGCTGTTTATACTTCACAGGGCGTACCTAACACACGAAATGATTAAAAGATACTTCCATCGCATAGACACAGAGTTAGGAGCTGGGCTGATACACATGCTATGGAGTTGCCACAAGCTGCGCCCATATTGGGAGTCAGTCCACGAGGCGCTGCATATATGCACAGGTCGTACCATACCATTTGAGTGGCCCGTCTACCTACCTCACCTATTCCTCAGAACGCCAGCTATGAACGTCACCGCCCGCTTCCTCGACTTGGGGTTGGTGGTGGCTAAAAGGCTACTCACTAAACGCTGGACGGCACCGGATCCACCACACACACAGGAATGGTGGTTTTCACTCCAGGCATGGGCCAAGGCGGAAGGCAAAGCTTTCCTGAGAGAGGAAACACTGGGACTTCGGAAGACGCCTATCACGACACAGTGGGAAGGTCTCCTGCAGGCCTTGACACGGATTGAGGGGGACACGGCGGAGAGACACTGCTCAGGGGGGAGGGGTGTTCCCGGAGATTGCTGAGTAGGTGTATGAGGTTCATTTGCCTGCCAAGTAGTCAGCTGCGTAATGCCCGATGCCCAGGGTGGGCAATACCGGGTTTCCTATGTGGGACTGCTCACTTGAGGGATGCTGGAGGGTGCGGAAGGGCTGGAGAGATAATGTGAAATATACGTTTGCATGTCGGACTCTGCTGCTGTTCTTGGTTACTGGGGGTTCTTGACGTTCTGCCCCCTGTTTATGTTCTCTTTTATTATATGTACCCGCAAGTAACCTGATGAATTTGCGTGGACTCTGTGCACAATACCACTGGACCTATCATACCAAAACATGATATTGTGTATCGTATTGGGGTTCGTATTATCACCCCTTGGTCACTGACACCATTGAATGTCGGGAGAGAGGTCCCCATGTTTCACGGTACTGCTCCTCTGTTCTTGCCTACTACTTTATGATATGGTCAAAGTTAATGGAGGCCTGATGCCTGTCTGTAAGCTGTAAAATTTGCTAAACAATAAACAGATTTTTCAACAAAAAAAAAAAACAAGTGGGCCCATTCAATCACCCACTCAAAGGAACAATCCGGAACACTTGTCTAGCCAGGCATCAAGAGATATTAGCAGAAGGACTCCAGTTACGGTGAGATCACCAGACATTAACAATCATAATTTGCCTTGAACAACCAGCAAGAGGGACCATGATGGTACTATGACTCAACTCATCCTGCAACCGCTAAAACCTTCAAGGGAAGAAAAAGATGTATTAAACAGAGCAAAACCAAAGGGGATGATGGACAGAGTATTGAACATTGCAAGCATTCAACCCCAGTCAACTGATCTGGGTTTAATCCATCATCATTCTATAGCTCACTCCGCCACCCCAGTTCAGACATGGCCATATGCAAATCAGTCCGACCCTGCGCCTCATGGGAACAGTCCAGCCCGAACTGCCAAGCCATGTCTTCCCTGGACCGGAAACAAGCATTCTGGGACCGGTTTCTGGCTAATAAGCAGTCATCAGCCAGGCTAGCTTGAATCCAGTGGTATCATCCCCTTTGGTTTTGCTTTGTTCACCCTAAGTTGGAAGGGTATGCCCAGACGTGGGTCCCTTGCTCACTTTGCCACTGGATTCAAGCTGGCCTGGCTGATTACAGCTGATTAGCCAGAAGCACAAGTTACTACTTGTGTAACGATATATCTGTAAGAGACATTAGTTAGTGATAGATACCTTACCTTAGAATATTCCCCAAGCGTCAGTCTGGATCCGGAAAGTTTTCTGCTTAGCAGTACCCCTGTGCGCCAGTAGGTGGTGTCGTGCGGCTCTGCGCCAGTCACTGGTGTCGTGCGCGCCGGGATGACGTCTCGGAGGCTACTTAGGTGCCACCCATGCGCGCCGACGTCAGTTCTGTAGACAACTTTCCGCGCCGAAACGCAGAGTCATGTGAGAAACTGACCTTTGGTGCATAAAACTAGGATCCTAAAAGGGGAGGAGCTTAACCTAGTAATCTGTTTACAGAACGGGGAGGATGGGTGGGGCGGTAAGGAATCTATCACTAACTAATGTCTCTTACAGATGTATCGTTACACAAGTAGTAACTTGTGCATCTGAAAGAGACATGCTAGTGATAGATTCCTTACCTTAGAATAGATACCCCAGCAATACCAACCCCGGTGGTGGGTCTGCGAACAAGATTACACCAGAAAGTCACGGAGCACAGAACGGCTAAAGAAGCAGTCTCTCCGGACCTGACGGTCAAGGCAGTAGTGCTTGGTAAACGTGTGCAGCGAGGCCCACGTAGCTGCCTGACAAATATCCTGCAAGGGGACACCGCGCCCCAAGGCAGTAGTGGCTGCAGTTGCCCTGGTCGAATGGGCACGCAGTCCCACAGGAGGCTCCTTCTTGGCCAAGGAGTAACAGGCTTTGATGCACAGAACGACCCACCGGGAGATGGTCCGCTTGTGCACCGCCCGACCTCTTTTGGCGCCCATGTAGCCAACAAAGAGCTGATCATCCACCCAGAAATGCTGGATACGCTGCAGATAGAATGCAAGCGCACGTTTTGGGTCCAGACAGTGGAGCCGCTCCTCTTCCCTTGAAGGATGCAGAGGCGGAAAAAAGGTGGGCAAAGTGATGATCTGCCCGATGTGGAAGGGCATGACAACCTTTGGCAAGAAAGAAGGACGTGTCCTCAGAACCACCTTGTCCGAATGAACAGAAAGGAAAGGAGGTTTGGAAGAAAGAGCCTGGAGCTCACTCACAATCCTGGAAGAGGTGATAGCTACCAGGAAAGCCGTCTTGAGAGTAACAAGACGTAAAGGACAGTTATGAAGGGGCTCAAAGGGAGCGCACATCAGAAAAGTCAAGACAAGATTCAAGTCCCAATGAGGCATTATGAAGGGCACAGGTGGGAACGTATGCGTAATGCCCTTAAGAAAACGGTTAACAACCAGGGACTTAAAAAGAGAAGGCTGATCTGGAAGCCGTAGAAAGGCAGAGATGGCCGAAAGATAACCTTTAAGAGCGCCCAGAGTAGAGCCCTGCTGGGCCAAAGAGAGAAGGAACAGAAGAACTTCAGAAAGAGGGGCAGAAAGGGGATCCACAGTCTTAGCTGTGCACCATGCCACAAATCTGTTCCACTTACAGGCGTACACCGTTTTAGTGGAGGGATGCCTGGCTGCCAAGATGACATCACAGACTTCAGGAGGAAGATCGAAAGGTGTCAACTGTCGCCGCTCAAACTCCAAGCATGGAGGTGGAGGCTGGACAGGTTCGGGTGCAGGACCGTCCCTGCTGCTGCGACAGAAGATCCTCCCGAAGAGGCAAACGGATCGGGGGATCAATGCTCATACTGAGTACCTCAGGATACCATACTCTTCGACCCCAGTCCGGAGCCACAAGAATAATTTGGGCTCGGTCGCGCCTGATCTTCAGCACTCTGGGCAGAAGTGGTATAGGCGGAAAGGCGTACAACAGACCGCAGCTCCACTCAAGACTAAAAGCATCTCCGAACGAGGGTCGCCTTGGAAATTCCAACGCGCAGAACTGATGACATTGCGTGTTCTCTTCGGTGGCGAATAGATATAACCAAGGCTGTCCCCATCACAGAAAGAGACCTTGATCCACCATACACCGGCGGCTGAGTTTGTTCGCCCTGGCGTTCAGAGAACGTGCCAGATGTTCAACCACCAAGGTAATGCCTTGATCTCCCAGCCACGTCCAGAGGCGCAGAGCCTCCTGACATAGGGTCCATGACCTCACCCCGCCCTGTTTGTTGCAATACCACATGGCGGTGGTGTTGTCCTTGAACACCTGCACTACACTTCCCCGGACAGAGGGAAGGAATGCCTCCAGTGCAAGCTGGATCGCCCGCAGCTCCAGAAGGTTTATATGGAGCCGGGACTCCGCCGGAGACCAGAGGCCTCTCCCATGTGGCCTCCCCAACCCAGGAGGGATGCATCTGTCACTACTGTGTGCTCCTGTTGGGGAAGGGAGAGGGATCTGCCATTGACCCAATCGCGATTCGTGAGCCACCACTCCAATTGCAGTGCAGTGCTCTCCGAGATCTGGACATGATTGGACAGGTTGCCCTGATGCCATCTGGCATGCGGTACCAACAGGATGCAGGAGGCCATCGGGCCCAGAAGCCGGAGGCTCATCTTGACTAAAACCCGGGATAGAGGCTGAAAGAGCGGAACCATATCCTGAATATCCCGGACTCGCTGTTCGGGAGGATAAACCCGAATCAGCGTCGAATCCAGAACCGCTCCGATGAAAGGGAGCTTCTGAGAGGGACTCAGGTGCGACTTCGGCACATTGATGGAGAACCCCAGCAGATGCAGGAGGTCGGTCGTAGTCTGGAGGAGGGAGGCAACTGCCTGGGGCAAACCCGCCTTCAAGAGCCAGTCATCGAAGTAGGGGAAGACGGACACCCCTGACCTGCGCAGATGAGCTGCAACCACCGCCGCCATCACTTTTGTGAACACCCAAGGGGTGCTGGTAAGGCCGAAGGGGAGCACAGCAAACTGAAAATTCTCCTGGCCTACTGTGAACCGCAAGTCCAACACTACCATCCAGTCTCCAGGGTCCAGGCCAGACAGGACCTGAGCCAGAGTCAGCATCTTGAACTTCTCCTTCTAGAGGAAGCGATTGATGTCCCGGAGGTCCAAGATGCGGGCGCAGGCACTCCTTGTGCTTCTTGGGGACCAGAAAGTAGTGGGAATAGCAACCACTCCCTACTTCCTGATCGGGAACGTACTCAATGGCCCCCTTGGCCAGGAGGGCTGTGACTTCCTGACGGAGAAAAGCCAAATGATCCCCCGACATGCGGTGGTACCGAGGTGGCATGGCTGGAGGGGAGGACAGAAAGGGGAGCGAGTAACCTTGGCAGATTATCTGCAGCACCCACTTGTCCGACGTAATCTCGTGCCAGTGGAGGAGGTGGAGGTGAACCCTGCCACCCACTGGCGTGTGGTTCCCCCTGAAGCTCGGATTAGGAAGGTTTTGAGGCGAAAGCAGCGGGGTGGAGGTGGAGTACCCCGCACGCTGGTTACCAGACCCGCCCATGCGGAACCCACATCCGCGGCCTCGCTGAGGCTGGTTCTGCACAGGCTTGCTGGAAGAGCGCGCCTGGGTACCCCTGCCCTGGCCACGAAAGGAACAAAACCCCGTTGTGGGCAGGTTTTTCGAGGAAAGACCCAAAGACTTGTGCGTGGCACGAGCCTTTAAAGCGCTCCAGGGCATTGCCAGCCTTATCAGCAAAGAGGCGGGAGCCATCGAAGAGCATGTCCATGACTCTGGACATCGGGTGAGAAGCCAGTGGAACACAACCAGGTGTGGCGCCGCAACACCACCGTCGTAGAAATAGTCCTGCCCAACGAATCAGCTGTGTCCAAACCACACCTGATGGCAAACTTCGCCGCATCTTTGCCCTCCGCAATTGCTTGGGAAAGGACAGCCTGGACCTCCTCAGAGCACTGAGGCAGAACCTCCGCCACCGAATCCCACACTGCGTGGGAGTAATGGCCCAATAAGCAGGCGGTATTAACCAACCTCAACCCCAAACTGGCTGAGGAGAACAACCTCTTGCCATATTGGTGCAGCCTCTTAGAGTCCTTATACGGCAGAGCCGAGGGAAAGGCACTCAGATGTCAAGGCCTGCATGACCAGGCTCTCAGGAGTGGGGTGTGTGGTCAATAAGGCGGGATTACCTAGCGGCAACCAAGTACCCAAGAGGACTTCGGTAAAGGCCTCATTGAAAGGGAGCAGTGGCTCCGACGATGCAGACGCAGTCTGGAGCACCTCCGTAAGGAGGTTGTTCTTAAGGGCCACCGTAGGGAGGTCGAGGTGGAGAGTCTCCGCGGCTCGACGCAGCACCATAGTGTAGGAAGCGCCCTCTTCCATAGTAGGCAGAGGCGAGGCAAACCCCAGGTCAGAAGACACATTAAGTTCACCCGCATCTTGAAGGTCATCCCCCCCAATCCTGCTCGGAGTCACACTGCCGCGCAAGGGGGCCCTCGAAGCCGTCCCAGTCCTCATCTGAATCCGGGGTAGAAGGAGCCGGTCGCGGTGGCAGGACCGGAGCCGGAGAGGGGGCCAGCGGTGCCGGGAGCGGCGCTGGCTGGAGCCGAACCGGAGCCGCATCCCAATGAGGATCCCAGGTCCGAACTAAATGGTCTGAGAACCGAGGCAGAGGCAGGATAAACAGTACCAAGTGCGGCGCCTGTGGCGGCGCTGGAGCTGGAGCCAAGGGCAGCGCCGGGGCCAGAGCCAGCGGTGTTGCACCTTGTGGTGCCGGAGCCACGGGCGCTGGATCCAGTGGCTCCGGCGCTGGTGCCGGAGCCGCCGGGTCAACAGGATCTGGACACGGGGCCGCAGGGTACGCAGACGGGAGCCTGAGGCCTAAACAGGCGGACCAAGGCCGCAAGAAACTCTTGCCGCTGTTCGGGAGTCGCTGACGGATCCGGGTACAACGGGTAGGCCGCGGGACTCCCAGGCTCCAGAGGAGCCGGAGGGGCCGGAGGGGCGGAACCCCTGTCCCCCACGTCCACCTCCGGGGAGCAACAGGGGGCCGTCGGAGAGCGAACACGCAGGGCCGCGGTCCCGTGAGCGGTCCCGCGAATGGCCCCTAGACCCGGAGCAGCGGTGAGAGGAGTGCCAGACCTCCAGCAACTTCCGGCACCGCTCCCGTAATGTCTTCGGGGTCATGGCATGGCAGTCCCGACAATTCCGGGAGTCGTGGTCGTTCTCCAGGCAGTAGAGGCAGACATCATGGGGGTCCGCCACCGACATATTACAGTGGCACGACCCGCAAGACTTAAAGTCGCGCATCCCTACGTGCACCAGGAGACAAGAGAAGGAGATAAAAAAAAGTCTCCAAAAAAGTGGTCAAAAAATTACCAAGGTACGTGCTCAATCCGGATCGGTGCTTTCGGTGCGGAAAAAGAAAGAACGGACGTCAGCGCGCATGGGTGGGGCCTAAGTAGCCTCCGTGACGTTAACCCGGCGCGCACGATGCCAGTGACTGGCGCAGAGCCACACGGCGCCACCTACTGGCGCGCAGGGGTACTGCTAAGCAGAAAACTTTCCGGATCCAGACGGACGCCTGGGGAATATTCTAAGGTAAGGAATCTATCACTAACGTGTCTTTCAGATACCGGTCCCAGAATGATGTTTCTGGTCCAGGGAAGACATGGCTTGGCAGTTCGGGCTGAACTGTTCCCATGAGGCACAGGGTCAGAATGATTTGCATATGGCCATGTCTGAACTGGGGTGGCGGAGTGAGCTAAAGAATGATGATGGATTAAACCCAGATCAGTTGACTGGGGGTGAGTGCTTGCAATGTTCAACACTCCATCCATCATCCGCTTTGGTTTGCTTAAACAGAGCAAAGTCTTGTGCTTAGTACAGCACATCCCCCCTTTAACACATATTCACACTGACAACATAAACAGAGTTCAGTTTATGCATTCCTACTGCTCTCTACAGCAAGCGGAGACAATTGTGGCCTTGAGCTCAGAGTTGCATGCAATGCAAGTGTGGAAAGAACATTCAGTATTCGAACAATGGGGCATTGAAATTTGCAAAGTAAAGCAAGTGAAATACCCGTATATATTGAATAAAGGCAGGAATAACAGAGACTGACAAATTTAACAATCCTCTTAGTACTCTATAGAGTGCACACAGTGCTTCGCACTCTGGGCATATTAAAAAAAACGATCTGGATCAACTGTTGCAAGGAGCATCAAGACAAGCAAATTGACTATGTAGACCAATCAGTGGGAAAAGAGCTAGGCTGCAGCTGGCTAGTGGCTAGGCTGCAGCTGGCTAGTGGCAACTCTTCAGGCCACACCCAAGACATACACTTACTCACAAAGCAAGGTTGCACAACTGTCATAAGCCCGCTCATCCTTTCTACCACTACATGCACGAACGAGAAGATAACTGGATGCATGGATAGAATTGTACCATTTGCATCAACCAAGAGGGAAGGGAGAAGGTTGGCAATCCTGACCCACAACTCAGTAACCACGGAATGCACGGATAATCCATTTAAATCAGAAGTCACATTAATATTATGGAACGTGGCAGGCCTAAGTCGCATACTGACACACCCGGAGGTTTTTCACTTCATAACAAGCGTAAACATTATATGTTTGAAAGAAACTTGGCCAGTCGATCCGGCCCCACTGATAAGCTTTCATGCATTTCAGGTATGTGCAGGAAACACAAGCACTTTGAGTGCCCGTCAGGAGATATATATATATATATATATATATATATATATTCTCACTGAAAAAAACATAGGTTTCAGGGGCGTTCTAGTTAGCTGGACTTCTCACTCGTACAAAACCACTGAAATTCCCCTGTTATAGTTAGTTCAGCTAACTATAATTCGCGCGCCCGCAATGCACTGCTGATGACGTCACATATTACATCACTCATGACATGGTCAGTGACATCACTCATGACATCACTGATGACATCCAGTGAATGTGTGCTTTTCTGAAAATTACATGTTTTATATATGTATATCTCAAGGTCGATGGAAGATAAGTGTCTAAATGGATGATTTGTTTTTGAAAAATTGATTGTATAACTTACTGATTAAGTGTATCTTAGTGAATACATGGCTTAGTGAGTAATGTTTAAATATGTAAATATCTGTATCAGTCTCTCACTTTGTGTATAAGTGGCTGCATGGGTTGGTGAGTAGCTACACGAGTGTCTATATAGGTTATTAGTTGTTTCTTTAAAAAAAAAAAAATATTTTATTAGAAACCGTTATATTAGTTTTTTTGAGGATCAGTATGAGTGTCTGAGTGTCTGTATGGTTCGGTGGGGGGTATTACGTAGTGCATAGGTGCATGAATGAGCGACTCACTGTTTGTATGTGTTGAAGACAGCACGTGTGCAGGAGTGTATGGGTGGATGAGTGTGAGTATGGGTGTGTTAGTGAGTGAATGACTGTCTCAATAGCGTCTTTATGAGTAACTACATATGTTTTATACTAGTATATGTGACTATTGGTGTATATAAGTGAGTATATGTGAGTGAGAGATTGAAAGAGTTCATGTATGAATAAGTATGTGTTTCTATAAGTGACTGTTTAAAAGACTAAGTATGTGTAAGTTTCTGTAGAAGTAAGTGTGGTGGTGTGTGTTTAACTGTATATGCATGAGTGATTATGTGTGTGAGTAACTATGGGTGAGTGGCGTTGTGTAACAGGATGTATAGGTGTAGGAGTACATATGATGAGTGAGTACAGGTATGAGTGACTGTATAGGACTGTTGGTGAATGAGTGGATGTGTATGTGGATGTGGATCTTAGAATTACTGAATAGGTTGTTGTAACGGATATTGGTATGTCCTTTGTTTTGAAAATTTTAGTTTCTATTTTTGAATGTGTGTATCAAAGGTTATATTAGGGGGGAGAGGAGGTCTGCCACTATCACAAGGATGAGGTCATCGGTGATGTCATTTGAGAGGTCATCTGTGATGTCATGAGTGATGTCACTGACCAGGTCATGAGTGATGTAATATGTGACGTCATCAGCAGTGCATTGCGGGCGCGCGAGTTATAGTTAGCTGAACTAACTATAACGGGGGAATTTCAATGGTTTTGTACGAGTGAAAAGTCCAGCTAACTATAACGGCCCTGAAACCTAGGGTTTTTTCAGTTAATTTCTAAGGTTTTTTAAATGCTAATTCCTAACTATAACGTGCCTGAAACCTATGTTATTTTCAGTGAATTTCAAAGGTTTTTTTAAATGCTAATTTCTAACTATGCCTACAGAGATGGGACATGTGAAGAAAGAAGAAAAAACGCACAGAAAGAAAAAAAAAAGAAATGCAGAAAGAAGCAACAGAAGTCCTCAAAGACTAAGAAAAGTGCAGGAAGAAGGATAACGTGCAGAAAGAACAAACAGAAGAGCAGAAAGAAGCCTAGTTGCAAAATCATCCTGTACCCTCAGCTTTTTCAGACGGATACTGGTGGTAACTGAGTCTGACTAACCAGTCCTAGAGCCAGTGCTATGTTAAAAGACACTCAGAATACCGTGAAAACACCTACATACACTAGGGAACACAATGCGTTGGGGTCCCCCTGTGATCAGCATGACCGCCTCTGTAAGCCCCTAGTATATAATAGGGCAGGGGATAAAAACTAGCTCTTAATACGCGCCACAGGGCGTGTTTGCACACGTCACCTCAGGCCCCGTCCCCTCACTTCCCCACTGTGTAAACACGCCCTGTGGCTGTTTTAAGTTGGGAGATTAAGTCCCCTTGAATCCTGAGGGTCCCTAGGGTCCAACTAGACCACTAGGTACCTCCAGTAAGCGCCACAGAGCTGCGTTGCAGATAGATGTAAAAAGGGGCACGGCCTAGACCACCTCTCTGCAACGCAGCGCAGCGGCGCTTACTGGAAGCACCTGGTGGGCTAGTTGGCCCTCAGGGACCCTCAATATTGAAGGGGAAATAATTCCCCAACTTACAACTGGCCAGGGAGCACGTTTGCAGAGTGCTGCAAGGAGGGGGCGTGGCCTCCGGCGCGATGCCGGTCTTTTATATATTTTTATTTTTTAAGAAGAAGGTCTGTGTGGCCCCCCCTCATTTTTTTCGTTGAAAAAAATAAATTTGGACCTCCCAAGGCCTTAATCGGCCCCGTGGACCCCAACCCCCAGGTCATGGCTTTTTTTTTTTTATTCTTTAGGAGGGGGCTGCGTTGCTCCCCTCCTCAGGCCACTTATGGCCCCGGGGACCCCATCCCCCGGGGTCGGCCTTTGTTTTTTATTACGTACCTATCACCATGACGATTTACGTGATATTCATTAAAAGGCGACTATGCATAGAATGAATCCACATGGAATGTATTTACACCGCTAGTGAAGCTCTGACGTGTCTGACGCCCTACCATGCCTAATACCGGCGCCCCCGCCGGTGGGTACTCTTCAAGTAGACACCCTTGTCGTTTATTCATACAAACATGGGTAGCTATTGATGGGCACATTTAATATACACGCACACCAAGCCATTCAAAGGGGATTCAACAAAAATTCGACCAAACTATGCAAGAAGAACAAGTTACTTACCTTCGGTAACGATGTATCTGTAAGAAACATTAGTTAGTTAGATTCCTCACCTTAGAATATCCCCAGCCGTCAGGCTGGATCCGGAAAGATTTTTGTAGCAATACCCCTTGCTCGTCGCTAGGCGTCGTCTGCGGCTCCGCGTCCGCCGTCGGCGTCGTGTGCCGGAATGACGTCGGAGTACTTAGACGCCGCCCTCGAGCGCTGACGTCAGCTCTTGAACATAGCTTTCCGCGCCAGGGACGCTGAGCCATGCAAGAGACCGACACTGGTGACAAAAAATCTAGGGCCCTGAAAGGGAGAACCTTAACCTTAGATGTCGGTTCGCAGAACGGGGAGGCTGGGTGGGTCGGTGAGGAATCTAACTAATGTTTCTTACAGATACATAGTTACCGAAGGTAAGTAACTTGTTCATCTGAAAGAAACACGTTAGTTAGATTCCTCACCTTAGAATAGATACTCCAGCAATACCAACCCCGGTGGTGGGTCTGCAAACCAAGATCACACCAGAAAGTCCTGGAGAACAGAACGGCCAAAGTGGCCATCCCTCCGGACTTGGCTGTCCAGGCAGTAATGTCTCGCAAACGTGTGCAGCGAAGCCCACGTCGCCGCCTGACAGATGTCTTGCAAGGGGACTCCCCGTCCCAGTGCCATCGTGGCCGCTGCGGCCAGAGTAGAATGAGCCCGTAGCCCAACAGGAGGAACCTTGTTCGCCAAAGAATAGCAGGTCTTAATACACAACACGACCCACCGAGAGATGGTCCGCTTGTGTACCGCTTTACCCTTCTTAGCCCCTACGTATCCAACAAAAAGTTGGTCGTCCACCCGGAACTGTCGTGTGCGGTCCAAATAAAAGGATAGCGCACATTTTGGGTCCAGACGGTGGAGCCTCTCTTCATCTTTTGAAGGATGCGGAGGCGGAAAGAAGGTGGGCAGCGTGACAGATTGCCCGATGTGAAAGGGAGTCACGACTTTAGGCAGGAAAGAAGGACGTGTCCGGAGGACAACTTTGTCCGGATGAAATGAAAGGAAGGGAGGCGTGGATGACAAAGCCTGGAGCTCACTCACCCGCCTAGCGGAGGTGATGGCAACCAAGAAAGCAGTTTTCAAAGTCAAAAGACGGATGGGACAGTTATGAAGGGGCTCAAAGGGAGCGCACATCAGAAAAGTGAGAACAAGGTTTAAGTCCCACTGAGGCATTACGAAAGGAACAGGAGGGTACATATGAGTAATGCCCTTGAGAAAGCGTGAAACAACAGGGGACTGGAAAAGAGAAGGCTGATCAGGAAGCCGAAGGAAGGCGGAGATAGCAGCAAGATAACCTTTCAAGGTGCCCAGAGCAGAGCCCTGCTGGGCCAAAGAAAGAAGAAAGAGGAGAACCTCAGAAAGAGGGGCAGAAAGGGGATCCACAGCCTTTGCTGTGCACCATGCCACAAATTTGTTCCACCGGCAGGCGTATACAGTCTTTGTGGAGGGACGCCTGGTTGCCAGAATAACATCACAGACTTCAGGAGGCAAGTCAAATGGCATCAACTGCCGCCGCTCAATCTCCATGCATGTAGGTGGAGGCTGGACAGGTTCGGGTGGAGGACCGTCCCCTGCTGCTGCGACAGAAGATCCTCCCGAAGAGGCAGTCGGATCGGGGGATCGATGGACATACTAAGTAGCTCAGGATACCAGTACCTTCGTGCCCAATCTGGAGTCACCAAGATGACTTGGGCCCGGTCGCGCCTGATCTTCTTCAGCTTTCTGGGCAGAAGTGGTATAGGCGGAAAGGCGTACAACAGACCGCAACTCCACTCGCGACGAAAAGCGTCTCCGAGCGAGTGCCGCCTTGGAAATTCTAACGCGCAGAACTGCTGACATTGCGCGTTTCCTTCGGTGGCGAATAGATCTAACCAAGGCTCTCCCCACTGCAGAAAGAGACCTTGCGCCACGTCCGAGTTCAGACGCCATTCGTGATCCATCATGCACCGGCGGCTGAGTTCGTCCGCTCTGGCGTTCAGAGAGCCCGCCAGATGTTGAACCACCAGGGTGATGCCCTGGTGTTCCAGCCATGTCCAGAGGCGCAAGGCCTCCTGACAAAGGGCCACGACCCCACCCCACCCTGTCTGTTGCAATACCACATGGCGGTGGTGTTGACCGTGAACACCTGCACGACACTTCCCCGGACAGAGGGAAGGAAGGCTTTCAGTGCAAGTCGGATCGCTCTCAGCTCCAAAAGATTGATATGGAGCCGAGACTCCGCCGGAGACCAGAGACCTCTGATCTCCGCCTCTCTCATATAGCCCCCCCCTTCCCAGGAGGGACGCATCCGTCACTACCATGTGCTCCGGTTGGGGAAGGAAGAGGGATCTGCCGCTGACCAAACCGCGATTCGTGAGCCACCACTGCAGCTGTTTCGCAGTGCCCTCCGAGATCAAGACGTGGTCGGACAGGTTGCCTCGATGCCGGGCCCACTGAAACTTCAGGTCCCACTGCAGAGCCCGCATCCGCCATCTGGCGTGAGGTACTAACAGGATGCAGGAGGCCATCAGCCCCAGAAGCCGCAGCACCAACCTGACCGAAATCCAGGACAGAGGCCAGAAGATGGGAATCAGGGCTCGAATGTCCAGGACCCGCTGTTCCGGCAGATAGACCCGGAACTGAGCCGAATCGAGAACCGCCCCTATGAAAAGGATCTTTTGGGAGGGACTCAGGTGCGACTTCGGCACATTGATGGAGAACCCCAGCGAATGCAGGAGGTCTGCCGTAGTCTGGAGGTGGGAGACGACTTGCTGGGGCGAGCCCGCCTTCAACAGCCAGTCGTCGAGATTGGGGAAGACTGGGACCCCTGATCTGCGCAGATGAGCTGCGACCACCGCCAACACTTTCGTGAACACCCGAGGGGCACTGGTGATGCCGAACTGAAAGTGCTCCTGACCCACCGTGAACCGCAGGTAACGCCAGTGTGCCGGCAGCACGGGGATGTGAAAATAAGCGTCCTGCAAGTCCAACGCTACCATCCAGTCTCCAGGGTCTAGGGCAGCAAGAACCTGAGCCAAATTGAGCATCTTGAACCGTTCCTTCTGGAGGAAGGCGTTCACGCTTCTGAGATGCAAGATCGGGCGTAGGCCCCCTTTGCCCTTCTTGGGAACCAGAAAGTAGTGGGAATAGCAACCACGACTTACTTCTGGACCAGGAACGCGCTCGACGGCCTCTTTGGCCAAGAGGGCCAAAACCTGCTCCCGGAGAAGATGCAAATGATCCCCCGACATACGGTGGTTCGGCGGTGGCATGGCTGGAGGGGTCATCTCGATTTGCAGCACCCACCTGTCCAAAGTGATGGAGCGCCAGTGGAGCAGGTGATGGCAAACTCTGCCCCCCACTGGCGTTTAATGGGCCTGAAAGCTCGGACTAGGAGGGCTTTGAGGCGGATGCTGCCGGGGTGGATGTGGACTGACCGGCACGTTGTCCTCCAGAACCGCCTCGGCGGAAACCACGTCCGCGACCGCGTGCAGGTTGGTTCTGCGGCCGGTGGCTGGGCGGACGTGAGGAGGCGCCCCTTCCTTGGCCACGAAAGGGGCGAAAATCTGAAGTTTGCGGCTGCGGGGCCGAAAGACCCAAGGACTTGGCCGTGGCCCGGGAGTCCTTGAACCGGGCCAGCTTACTGTCCACCTTCTCGCCAAAAAGGCGAGTGCCATCGAAGGGCATGTCCATGAGGGAGCTTTGGACATCCCCTGAAAACGACGTGGACCTCAGCCAGGCGTGACGCCGAAGCGCCACCGTGGTGGAAATTGCCCAACCCAGCGAGTCCATGGTGTCTAGTCCACATCTAATGGCGTGCCGCGCTGCATCTCGCCCGCTAGCAAGGGCTTGGGTGAGTCGCTCCCGGGCCTCCTCCGGGCACAAGGGCAGCACGTCCTCCACCGCATCCTACAGCGAGTGGGAGTAACGGTCCAAAAGGCAAGCGGTATTTAAAGACCGCAGTCCCAAACTCAGGGACGAGAACAGTTTCTTGCCAAACTGCTCCAACCTCTTGGATTCCCTATCCGGAGGAGCGTGTCAAGTACCAACAAACTTTAGCTTCCACAGGAGCCGATGAGAGTTCCTCAATTTCCAACTTCCCTAGCTGCGAGTCTTGCTACTCACATATAGGAGAGGGGGGAAAGGGGAGTTGGAATGAGAAAGAGAGACTGCACTGCTTCGTCTTCTTCTGACTGGATTCTATTCTTCTTCGTGTTGAATCCTGCAATAAATTAGATTATTTGCATGTAACCTCTAATATAACTTCCCACTACTATACCCTTCACTTTACTACAGTGTACCTGTCTTCCTACAGTGCTTAGCTGCTCTCTTGTATGCTGTTCGATACTGGTTCTAGCTCTCGTCAATACTGGTCTGGTGTGAACGTCGTCTTGGAGTATTCCTGTAACACAAATTATCTGTAACCTCTGCCCACTGAAATAATCCCACTACAATGTTTCCCTCACTAAAACTAAGTTACCTGTGCGGTATTTGTGAGACGACTAAGAGATGCTTCCTTTCATAGTCCAAAAGATCCGTTTACTGCCGATGAATTGATTTGATATAAGCAGCTGATAGCAGACTTATGATTGAAGGGTTCTTGTCTTTAGATTGTTGTAGAAGAGGCAATGAAGGTAGAACAACCATATATATATATATATATATATATATATATATATATATATATATATATATATATATATATATATATATATATATATATATATATATATATATATATATATATATATATATATATATATATATATATCCATTCACACACTCTTCTACCCTGGAGACTATTGTCTTTAGACTAAGATCTTTACTAGATTTGATAATCCTTCTATTTGTGGTTTCCCTTGTTCTCTACGTAGGATTCCACTTGGCTCCAAAACTACAACTGTGGAAAACAATTCTGATAAGCTTTAGTCTCTATTGTAGAATTCTACTATAACTTGCAATGTTCACATATTCCATGAATCCTATTGCAGCCAAATAACTCTGGAATACTTAGCTGTCTTTTTCTCTGGAACTCTGCTATTCCGGAATGCGTAGAATGATGACTGAAACACCGAGCTCTTCAGAAACGCTGCCTTCTCCTCAGGAATTCCGTTGAAGTGCGCCACAGTAATCGCGAGCGAGCGCTAGGACAGCTGCGATCGCTCGCGGGTCTAACAACTAGACCGATAACCACTGCTGCGGTGAACAGCGTCCATCTTGGAATTTCGTGGTCGCGAACCCAAAAGAATCCGCATGAACAGGGAGACCTGGGGCATGGACAAGACTCGGCGTAATCTCCTATCAGCCTGAAGAACAAGTTACTAACCTTCGGTAACGATGTATCTGTAAGAAACATTAGTTAGTTAGATTCCTCACCTTAGAATATCCCCAGGCGTCAGACTGGATCCGGAAGATTTTTCGTCAGCAATACCCCTTGCGCGTCGCTAGGCGTCGTCTGCGGCTCCGCGTCCGTCGTCGGCGTCGTGCGCCGGGATGACGTCGTCGGAGTACTTAGACGCCGCCCTCGCGCGCTGACGTCAGTTCTTGTACATAGCCTTCCGCGCCAGGAACGCAGAGCCATGCAAAGACCGACACTGGTGCCAAAAATAAAATCTAGGGGCCTGAAAGGACAACCTTAACCCTAGATGTCAGTTCGCAGAACGGGGAGGATGGGTGGGTCGGTGAGGAATCTAACTAACTAATGTTTCTTACAGATACATCGTTACCGAAGGTAAGTAACTTGTTCATCTGAAAGAAACACGTTAGTTAGATTCCTCACCTTAGAATAGATACCCAAGCAATACCATCCCCGGTGGTGGGTCTGCGAACCAAGATCACACCAGAAAGTCCTGGAGGACAGAACGGCCAAAGAAGCCATCCCTCCGGACTTGGCTGTCAAGGCAATAATGCCTGGCAAACGTGTGTAGCGAAGCCCACGTCGCCGCCTGACAGATGTCCTGCAAAGGGACTCCCCGTCCCAAGGCAGTAGTAGCCGCCGTGGCCCGAGTAGAATGGGCGCGCAGCCCAACAGGAGGGTCCTTTTTAGCCAAGGAATAGCAGATTTTTATACACAAAACGACCCACCGAGAGATGGTTCGTTTGTGCACAGCTTTCCCCTTCTTAGCGCCCACGTACCCAACAAAAAGCTGGTCGTCCACCCGGAACTGTTTGGTGCGGTCCAGATAAAAGGAGAGCGCACGTTTTGGGTCCAGACGGTGGAGCCTCTCTTCCTCTTTGGAAGGATGTGGAGGCGGAAAGAAGGTGGGCAAGGTGACAGACTGCCCAAGGTGAAATGGAGTCACCACTTTAGGAAGAAAGGAGGGACGAGGCCGAAGGACAACCTTGTCCGGATGAACAGATAGAAAAGGAGGCTTTGAAGATAAAGCCTGGAGCTCACTCACCCGTCTAGCCGAGGTGATGGCTACCAGAAAAGCAGTCTTTAGAGTTAGAAGACGAAGAGGGCAATTGTGAAGAGGCTTGAAGGGAGCGCACATCAGGAATGTCAAAACCAGATTCAAGTCCCACTGAGGCATTACAAAAGGGACAGGAGGGAACGTGTGTGTAATGCCTTTGAGAAAGCGTTTAACCACAGGGGACTTGAAAAGAGAAGGCTGATCAGGAAGCCGCAAGAAGGCGGAGATGGCAGCAAGATAACCTTTCAGGGTGCCCAGGGCAGAGCCCTGCCGGGCCAGAGAAAGAAGGAAGAGGAGAACCTCAGAAAGAGGGGCGGAAAGGGGATCCACAGCCTTTGCTGTGCACCATGCCACAAATTTGTTCCACCGGCAGGCGTATACCGACTTTGTGGAGGGACGCCTGGCTGCCAGAATGATATCACAGACTTCAGGAGGCAAGTCAAATGGCATCAACTGCCGCCGCTCAATCTCCACGCATGGAGGTGGAGGCTGGACAGGTTCGGGTGGAGGACCGTCCCCTGCTGCTGCGACAGAAGATCCTCCCGAAGGGGCAGACGTATCGGGGGATCGGTCAACAGACTGAGTAGCTCGGGATACCAGTATCTTCGTGCCCAATCCGGAGCCACCAAGATGACTTGGGCCCGGTCGCGCCTGATCTTCTTCAGCACTCTGGGCAGAAGTGGTATAGGCGGAAAGGCGTACAACAGACCGCAACTCCACTCGTGACGAAAAGCGTCGCCGAGCGAGTGCCGCCTTGGAAATTCCAACGCGCAGAACTGCTGACATTGCGCGTTCTCTTCGGTGGCGAATAGATCTAACCAAGGCTCTCCCCACTGCTGAAAGAGGCCTTGCACCACTTCGGAGTTCAGACGCCATTCGTGATCCATCATGCACCGGCGGCTGAGTTCGTCTGCTCTGGCGTTCAGAGAGCCCGCCAGATGTTGAACCACCAGGGTGACGCCCTGGTGTTCCAGCCATGTCCAGAGGCGCAGAGCCTCCTGACAAAGGGTCCACGACCCCACCCCGCCCTGTTTGTTGCAGTACCACATGGCGGTGGTGTTGTCCGTGAACACCTGCACGACACTTCCCCTGACAGAGGGAAGGAAGGCTTTCAGTGCAAGCCGGATCGCTCTCAACTCCAACAGGTTGATGTGGAGACGAGACTCCGCCGGAGACCAGAGGCCTCTGATCTCCGCCTCTCCCATATGGCCACCCCATCCCAGGAGGGACGCATCCGTCACTACGACATGCTCCGGTTGGGGAAGGGAGAGGCTCTTGCCCTTGACCCACTCGCGGTCCGTGAGCCACCACTGCAACTGCTGTGCAGTACCCTCCGAGATCAAGACATGGTCGGACAGGTTGCCGTGATGCTGGGCCCACTGAAACTTCAGGTCCCACTGCAGAGCCCGCATGCGCCGCCTGGCGTGATGCACTAGTAGGATGCAGGAGGCCATCAGCCCCAGAAGCCGCAACACTAGCCTGACCGAAACCCGGGATAGAGGCCGAAAGATGGGAATCAGGGCCTGTATATCCCGGACCCGCTGTTCCGGAGGATGGACCCGGAACTGCGCCGAATCGAGAACCGCTCCGATGAAGAGGAGCTTCTGAGAGGGACTCAAGTGTGACTTCGGCACGTTGATGGAAAACCCCAGCAAATGCAGGAGATCCGCCGTAGTCTGGAGGTGGGAGACGACTGCCTGGGGCGAGCCCGCCTTCAACAACCAGTCGTCGAGATAGGGGAAGACTGGGACCCCTGATCTGCGCAGATGAGCTGCGACCACCGCCATCACTTTCGTGAACACCCGAGGGGCACTGGTGAGGCCGAAGGGGAGCACGGTAAACTGAAAGTGCTCTTGGCCCACCGTGAACCGCAGGTAACGCCGGTGGGCCGGCAGGACGGGGATATGGAAATATGCGTCCTGCAAGTCCAACGCTACCATCCAGTCTCCAGGGTCTAGGGCAGCTAAAACCTGAGCCAACGTTAGCATCTTGAACCTTTCCTTTCGGAGGAAGGCATTGACGTTCCGGAGGTCCAAGATAGGGCGCAGGCCCCCCTTGCCCTTCTTGGGAACCAGAAAGTAGTGGGAATAACAACCACGACCTACTTCTGGACTCGGAACGCGCTCGACGGCCCCCTTGGCCAAGAGAGCCGAAACTTCCTCGCGGAGAAGATCCAAATGATCCCCCGAGATACGGTGGTGCTGCGGTGGCATGGCTGGAGGGGTCGTCTCGAAGGGGAGGGAGTAGCCCCTTCGGACGATTTGCAGCACCCACCTGTCCGATGTTATGGACCGCCAGTGGAGCAGGTGATGGCGAACTCTGCCGCCCACTGGCGTGGTATGGGCCTGAAAGCTCGGACTAGGAAGGCTTTGAGGCGGATGCTGCCGGGGTGGATGTGGGCTGACCACGTCGGCCTCCATTTCCGCCACGGCGGAAGCCACGTCCGCGACCGCGCGCAGGTTGGTTCTGCGGCTGGTGGCTTTGCGGACGGGAGGAGGCGCCCCTTCCTTGGCCACGAAAGGGGCGAAAAGCGGAGGTGTGCGCCCGCGGAGCCGAGAGGCCCAAGGACTTGGCCGTAGCCCGGGAGTCCTTAAAACGGTTCAGCGCACTGTCCGCCTTCTCACCAAACAGGCGAGTGCCATCAAAGGGCATGTCCATGAGGGTGTTCTGGACATCCCCGGAAAATGACGTGGACCGCATCCAGGCGTGGCGGCGGAGCGCCACCGTGGTGGAAATCGCCCGACCTAGCGAGTCCGTGGTGTCAAGCCCACATCTTATGGCGTGCCGTGCCGCATCCCTCCCATCGGCCAAAGCCTGGGTAAGACGCGTCCGGACCTCCTCCGGACACAGGGGCAGCACGTCCTCCACCGTATCCCACAGGGAATGGGAATAACGGTCCAAGAGACAGGCGGTATTTAAGGACCGCAGGCCCAAACTAAGGGACGAGAACAGTTTCTTGCCAAACTGCTCGAGTCTCTTGGAATCCCGGTCCGGCGGAGCGGTCGGGAAGGAGGATTGGGAAGTAGAGGCCTGGATAACCAGACTCTCGGGGGTGGGGTGTTGGGACAGGAAACTGGGGTCGCCCGGAGCAGGGCGGTGGCGCCTGGCAACGTTCCGATCCACAGGAGGAACTGTGGAGGGCTTGGACCAGGTGCCCTGCAGAACGTCAGTGAGGGCCTCGTTGAACGGCAGCAGAGGCTCAGTGGAGCTTGCTGAGGTTTGAAGCACCTCAGTGAGGATGTTGGTCCTCACAGCCACGGCAGGCAACTCGAGCCCAAGGGCCTCAGCCGCCTTGCGCAGCACCACAGAAAATGCTGCACCCTCCTCCGAAGCCACGGTCGGAGGAGAAGTGAATCCAGCGTCTGGCGAGGTGTCCAGCCCGCTGGCCTCCCCCAGTTCATCTGCCCAGTCCTGAGAAAGCTGTGACTGAACAGCCAGAGGGTCCTCGAACCCCTCCCAGTCGCCCCCTTCTTCCGATTCCTGATAAACAGGAGGAATGATCGGAACCGGACTGTAGAGATGGTAGGACTCAAGCGGCGTCGGATGCGGCGTCGGCGGACGCCGTGCCGGCGTCGGGTCCGGATGAGGGCTAAACCGGGGCGTCGGCGTCACAGGCGTCGGCGTCGGTGGCGCCGGTGACGGCGTCGGTGGTTCAGGCGTCGGCGCCAGTGGAGGAGTGACAAGGTCAACCGGCGTCGACTGGGGCCCAGGCAAGGGCCCCGCGGGGACCTGCGGCGTCGAGACCGGAGTCGTCGACGGCGCCGGGGCCGGAGCCGCCGGCACGCGAGGTCGCCCAGTCGAGTCCGCGGGGCCCGAAGGCGCGCCAGCGGGCGTCGACGGCGGGGCCAGGCTCCTCATGGCCGAGAGGAAGGCACTGATCTCCGCCGGCGCCGAGTCAGCCCCAGGGACCGGAAGGTATGGGGGCGGACGCGGCACCTGCGGCTCCGCCGGAGCCGCGGGGGTGGAACCACTTGGACCCTCGGCCGAGTCGCGCGACCGGCGAGGGGAGTCCGAAGAGCGATGTCGCCGCTTGGACTTCTTAGAGTGTTTGGACTTACCCGACGACTTGGAGCCCGACGAGCGATGGTGGCGTCGGCTAGGGCTCCGCGAGCGATCCTTGGACCTCCTCCTGGACCGGGATCGCGCACGACGCGGAGCCGAGTGGCGAAGCTCGAGAAGCTTGCGGGACCGCTCCCGCCTAGCCTTCGAAGTCAGGGCCTGACAGTCGTTGCACGACTCCGCGTCGTGGTCGAGGCCTAAACAGTAGAGGCACCGGCGGTGGTGATCGGTCACCGACATCAGTCGATGACAATCTTCACAAGCCTTGAACCCAGGCATCCTACCGGCACCAGATGTCGACAGACAAGGATCAAAAATGATCAAAAAGATTTAGTCAAAAAAGACTAAAAGGGGTAGCTCTCCCGGATCTGCGCTTACTGGCGCGGAAAAAAGAAGAACTGACGTCAGCGCGCGAGGGCGGCGTCTAAGTACTCCGACGACGTCATCCCGGCGCACGACGCCGACGACGGACGCGGAGCCGCAGACGACGCCTAGCGACGCGCAAGGGGTATTGCTGACGAAAAATCTTCCGGATCCAGTCTGACGCCTGGGGATATTCTAAGGTGAGGAATCTAACTAACGTGTTTCTTTCAGATGCAGAAGCGACAGCCCTAAACTGTACCTGCCCTGCCTTGGAACCTGTCTGGATCCTGCTCTCCTGACAGTACCTCCCACCAAGGCCCCCTTCTCCCTCACTCTTGGTTTACTAGGATGCATCTTATGGAACTCTTTCAACAATCTGGGTGCGTGTAAGTTGTCTGCTGGTTCCCAAGTTCTTTCCTCTGGGCCAAAGCCTTTCCAATCCACCAGATAGAACAACTTTTCTTTCTTGATCTTGGAATCAATAATTCTCTTAACTTCAAACTCTTCCGTGGATTGAATCTGTACTGGAACTGGTGGATTCTTCATTCTCAAACTGGTGGGGTTCTTCTTTAACAACGAGACATGAAAAACTGGATGCAACCTCAGCCTAGGAGGAAGTTGAACCTTGACACTCACTGGGTTCACCATTCTCTCTACTAGAAAAGGACCCACAAAACGAGGTTGGAATTTACGATTTCCTTTCAGACGCATATTGCGAGTTGAAATCCAAACTCTGTCTCCAGGTTCATAAACTGGATTTGCTAGTCTTTTTATCTGCCTGTTTCTTATATGAACTCTTAGCCTTGATCAGGTTATCTGTTGCTATCTTAAAGGCTTCTTGTAAACCCTGTACCACTTCTTCCACTGCCGGAACCTCACTCTCCTGTCTTCCCACTAGAGTGTTTGGATGCCTTCCTGAGTTTAAATAAAAAGGATAATACCCAGTAGAGGACTGTGTTGCATTGTTGTACGCAAATTCTGCTGCCCAGATTAAACTTGGCCATTCCCCTTCATGGTCCATCAAGAACAAACGCAAATACTGCTCCAGTTCCTGATTGACTCTCTCCGTTTGTCCGTCAGTCTCTGGATGGAAACTCGGTGACAAACGAGAATCAATTTCCAATCTTTTCAAAAAGGCTCTCCAAAAACGGGAAACAAACTGAGGACCCCTGTCAGAAATTACTACCCTGGGAATGCCATGGGCTCTAACTACATGCTGGGTAAACAAAGTGGACAACTGAATGGCGGATGGAATGGACTTCAGAGGGATAAAGTGACTCATCTTAGTGAAATGGTCAACCACCACCCATATAGTAGAGTAACCCAAACTAGAGGGAAGATCCACAATAAAATCCATGGAGATGGTGTGCCAGGGATAGGGAGCTGGGGGCAAAGGTTGTAACAACCCCTGAGGGGCGACCCGAGAAGATTTCCCCTTAATGCATTGACCACAGGATTCCACATATTGTCTCACCTGAGTTTCCATGGCAGGCCACCAAAATTCTCGCTGAATCAGCTCCAAGGTTTTCTTGACTCCCTTGTGACCAGCCAACAGATCGTCGTGACAATGTTGAATTACTTCCAATCGCAGATCATCGTGGGGCACAAAAAGGTTTTCCAAATAATAAGGTTTTCCATCCTTGATCTTCCTTCCGGGTCCTTCTTTGACCCAATTACTCAACTCTTCCTTCGAGAGGGAATTCCTTAGCTTGTCTTCAAATTCTGGATAAGCTATTACACCGATTATTTTCTCTGTAGGGATAATTAATCCATCTTTCTTCTTGCAATCTTCTTCTCCAAAGGGAAGGCGAGATAAGGCATCAGCCTTGCCATTTGCGGCGCCGGGTCGATAAGTTAACACAAAATTGTAATCGGCAAAAAATAGCGACCATCTCAATTGCCTGGGAGTGAGTGTTCGAGCTGATTTCAAAAATTGCAGATTGCGATGATCGGTGAAAACTGTCACTTCGTGTCTTGCTCCTAACAGGTAATGTCGCCATTCCTGAAATGCATCTTTTACAGCGAGCAGCTCCTGGTCAGCAATTGAATAGTTTATTTCTGCTGCAGATAACTTTTGCGACCTGTAAGCTACCGGATGGAGCTGTCCTGTAACTTTATGCCTCTGTGACAGTACTCCTCCAATGGCCAAATTTGATGCATCTGCCTCCACATAGAAGGGCTCCTCAGGGTTTGGATGCAGCAATACTGGTGCAGAAACAAATATCTTCTTCAGTTCCACAAAAGCCTTTTCTATATCTGCAGTCCATTCAAATTTGGTTTCCTTCTTTAGCAAGCGAGTCAAAGGGCTGACCTTTTCCGAAAAATTGGGAATTAATCGCCTGTAAAAATTGGCAAATCCAATAAAACTCTGCACCTCTTTTACACCTTGTGGGGAAGGCCAATCTGTTATAGCCTTAATCTTAGACTCATCCATTGAAACTCCATTGGATGACAAGACAAACCCCAAGAACTCCACTTGCTGGGCGTGAAAAACACACTTCTCCAACTTGACGAATAGTTGATTCTCCAATAATTTACTCAAGATGGCTCGTACATGATGCACATGCTCCTCCATGTTAGCTGAAAAAATTAGAATGTCATCAATGTATACCACAGCAAATCGATCTAAATACTCTCTTAAAACATCGTTGACAAAATGTTGAAATGCTGCCGGAGCATTGCACAAACCAAAAGGCATCACCTGATACTCGAACAAGCCCAGCCGGGTTCTGAAAGCCGTCTTCCATTCGTCTCCTTCAGCAATGCGCACCAAATGATAAGCGCCTCGCAAATCCAACTTGGTGTACACCTTGGCTTCTTTGACCTGATCGAGCAATTCCGAAATCAACGGTAAAGGATACCGATTCTTTTTGGTAACTAAATTTAAGGCTCGATAATCTATACAAGTTCTGAGCTTGCCATCTTTTTTCGGAATAAAAAAGAGGGGGGATGAAACAGGAGATTGTGAAGGGCGAATGAAACCATTTGCCAAGTATTGTTCAATGTATTCCTTTAAATGTTGATTTTCGGCTTCAGAAAGTGCATAAATCCGACTACACGGTAGTGAGGCTCCTGGCTCCAACTCAATTCGACAATCATACTCTCGATGCGGCGGCAATTTCTTGGCCTCTAATTCATCAAAAACCGAATCCAAATCTTGGTATTCTTGTGGAATCCTTGGAATCTCTAACATACAGATGGACTGAGTTGAACTGGCCAAACTCAACGATGGAGTAGTTGAACGATTCTCGCTTTCATTTCCAAAGCAATGCTTCAAACAATAATCTGAGCTCATTTCAATGGATCTCTTTGCCCAATCAATCCTTGGATTGTGTTCCGTTAACCAAGGAAGTCCCAAAATGAGTTGAAACTGAGGGGCATCTATGAGGCTGAATTGTATGGTAGAGATGATTTTCAGGACCCCTCAAGGAAATTTCTTCAGTCTCAAACACTATGGGGCCAGAAGATAAATTAGTACCATCCACAGCTCGGACAGCTTCTGGTTTCTTCTTCTTCAAGAATTGAATCTTCAAAGATTGAGCAAATCTGATATCGCAAAAGTTTCCCGTTGCCCCTGAATCAATCATGACCGAGATCTTATTAACTTCTGAATTTCCAAATTTGATTAGAACTGATATGATTAAGTGTGGGGCCGACGACTGCAAGGTGTTCGCTAAAAATTGAGGAACTGGAGCTGTCTTATCAACTGCTTCCACCAGGGCAACTCCTCCTACTGGTGGAGCCTGTCTTTTACCCAGACATTCTTCTTGGGCTTCTTTGGACACTCCTTGACAAAATGCCCCGAGTTACCACAGTACATGCACAGCTTGCCCGCTCTTCTCTTCTCTCTTTCTTCATTAGTCAAAGGTCCCCGCACGGACCCTATTTGCATTGGTTCTTCTTCACTACTACCTTCTTTGGTTTTGGAATTTTCAGATCTTGACCTGTCAAACCGTGGTGGAATATATTTTACATCCTTACGCCTCTCATTCCTTCTTTCACCTTGGCGTTGATCGATCTGTAGCACCAAATCAATTAATGCAGAAATTTCCGTAGGCCGTTTAGGAATTTGCGCCAATCTATCCTTTAACTCATCTTTTAAACCTCTGTAGAATATGGCGGCTCTCTTTTCTTCTGGCCAATTTGTTTCGACAATTAGTTTATTAAATTGTGCCAGATAAGCAACCAAATCTCGATTTCCTTGCTTTAAATCTAAAAGTTCGTTATCTGTGGCTTGTGATATGGATCGCCTATCAAAAATGCGCAAAAATTCTTTCTTAAATGCTTCAAAATCATACAAAATGGCGTTGTTGTTGTTCACCAAAGGCATTGACCACGCCGCAGCATCTCCACTCAGGTAAGACAATATGAAGGCAACCCGGGACTGATCCTCCTTAAATATGATTGGTCTACACAAGAAGTGCAAAGAACACTGTGTAAAGAAGATCTGGGCCTTAAGCGGATCCCCACTAAAACGTTCAGGGGCTGCTAAAGGAATTGTTGGGGAGATAGCATGTATGACCTGAGTGGTCAGCTCAGTGACTGAAGGTGCAGGAGAGAAAGGCGTCGACTTACTCTCCTTACCCAAGGTTGGTGACCCCCAAGGAGAACTCCTCGAAGCGTTGACGCAAAAACAAGGCCTCCTGACGAGACTGCCTTACTTCCTCTCTAAGGGATTTACTTTCTTCAATTGTGTCTCCCAATTGTTTCTGAATGCCGTCTAATACAGCAGCTAAGGTCTTTACATCAATTCCCTCAGCCATCCTGCTCAGGTGGAAGTTTGTGAGGGCACTTCAATCTGTCAAGTACCAACAAACTTTAGCTTCCACAGGAGCCGATGAATTCCTCAATTCCCAACTTCCCTAGCTGCGAGTCTTGCTACTCACATATAGGAGAGGGGGGAAAGGGGAGTTGGAATGAGAAAGAGAGACTGCACTGCTTCGTCTTCTTCTGACTGGATTCTATTCTTCTTCGTGTTGAATCATGCAATAAATTACATTATTTGCATGTAACCTCTAACATAACTTCCCACTACTATACCCTTCACTTTACTACAGTGTACCTGTCTTCCTACAGTGCTTAGCTGCTCTCTTGTATGTTGTTCGATACTGGTTCTAGCTCTCGTCAATACTGGTCTGGTGTGAACGTCGTCTTGGAGTCTTCCTGTAACACAAATTATCTGTAACCTCTGCCCACTGAAATAATCCCACTACAATGTTTCCCTCACTAAAACTAAGTTACCTGTGCGGTATTTGTGAGACGACTAAGAGATGCTTCCTTTCATAGTCCAAAAGATCCGTTTACTGCCGATGAATTGATTTGATATAAGCAGCTGATAGCGGACTTATGATTGAAGGGTTCTTGTCTTTAGATTGTTGTAGAAGAGGCAATGAAGGTAGAACAACTATATATATATATATATATATATATATATATATATATATATATATATATATATATATATATATATATATATATATATATATATATATATATATATATATATATATATATATATATATATATATATATATATATATATAACCCCAAATTGGCTCCGTGTTGTCGACCCTTGGCGCATCTGTTTTCCGGTGCAGAGCCCCGCCGATCCAAATTCAACATATACTTCCCAAGGAAATAATTGGCACGCACTCCCAATCTCTGGAATCAATATCCTCAATGTTGTTTATTCAGCTTACAGCATTACAATCATTCGAGAGACAAACCAACGCGTTTCGCTATCCGCCGATAGCTTGGTCACGGTCAATATGCCTAATTCAAATCCGCCAATAAAAACAGAGTGATGCTCAATCACATGACCCATGATGTCAATCAACCAGCTTAACCTGTTCGCAAAGACCTCTGGTCTTGGTAGTTTTAGGTATTCCTGCTACCCTTTTAACTACGATTTGGTGTTGCATTTATGTTGATTATTCATAAACATAAACCCAATTACTGATACACATAATGTCTGTATGGACATATTAAACGATAGGAGAGTCTTCCCAAATTTTACGACAGCTAAAAACAGCGAGTTACCACATCGAGAGTCACTCTCTCTAGGGACATATGTACCATTTCAATTATATCAAGATGTACACTGATTTAAAAGCGGAACATTTTTTAACCTGTTAGGTTTGAGAGATAATATTGCAACTGGAGCTTATACATTTTGATTTTCTCGTCTTGATAATTATAACCCCGAGGAATTACAGGTTAAAAAATTTTCCGCTTTTAAATCAGTGTACATCTTGATATAATTGAAATGGTACATATGTCCCTAGAGAGAGTGACTCTCGATGTGGTAACTCGCTGTTTTTAGCTGTCGTAAAATTTGGGAAGACTCTCCTATCGTTTAATATGTCCATACAGACATTATGTGTATCAGTAATTGGGTTTATGTTTATGAATAATCAACATAAATGCAACACCAAATCATAGTTAAAAGGGTAGCAGGAATACCTAAAACTACCAAGACCAGAGGTCTTTGCGAACAGGTTAAGCTGGTTGATTGACATCATGGGTCATGTGATTGAGCATCACTCTGTTTTTATTGGCGGATTTGAATTAGGCATATTGACCGTGACCAAGCTATCGGCGGATAGCGAAACGCGTTGGTTTGTCTCGCGAATGATTGTAATGCTGTAAGCTGAATAAACAACATTGAGGATATTGATTCCAGAGATTGGGAGTGCGTGCCAATTATTTCCTTGGGAAGTATATGTTGAATTTGGATCGGCGGGGCTCTGCCGAGGCTCCGCACCGGAAAACAGATGCGCCAAGGGTCGACAACACGGAGCCAATTTGGGGTTATATGAACATTTGTCGGACCCGGTGACCGCCAGTTGAGAAACGTCTTGTGAAAATCGAGTAGAAACCGGAGAAACCACGACAGCGAAGGACGGCGAACCAACATCGGAGGGTGGAGGTAAGCCTCTGTGCTGTATGTGGCTAACAGTTTTCTACGAATTCACTTTACTCTGGGACTGAAAACAGTCCATATAACTGGTTTATCTCCGTCTTAAGAAAAGCAGACTGCATTGGTAATAGTACCGCAATATGATTCAGTGAATGAGTGTAGCGGGTAAATCTAATGCAATAGCCGTATCTCTTTTCGGACGGACAACTCTGAGAATCCTCAACTTAAATTACCACCGTTGTTTGCAAAAGGAAGTTACATACGGTGGAACAGCTTCAAATACCATCGACAGCTTTGATTCCCTCGAGGGATTTGTTTCAATGGATAAACGTGATGCTAAACGCAATGAGCATCTGGCTTCCTTCTTTGACCAGGAGACGCCACCAAGAGACACCAATTCGAAGGATCGAAACTCAGAACCAAAAAAAACGGACGTTCGAAGTAAACTTAAATTATGGGAAAAGCTGAGTAAGAAGGAAATCAATAAGTGGTGGGAGGTAACGACATTGAACAAGTACCTAGAGGTGCGAAGGGTCCCAAGGGGACTCCGCATTTCCCTCATGCCCAGTCAACAAGACGCTAGTAATGAGTTATTACAAGAATGGGGAGACTTTTTACTAAACTCATCTCTAGGTCTGATAGCAATCCTGGTTAAACATATTGAAATATCGCTTACAAAACTTAAGGAAGAGCTATCGATCTTGGAAAAAGAATTGTCCACAATGGACATGAATGCCGAAATGGTCAAACTCAAGGAGGACCTGGAGAAATATGTGGACAAACATGAGGAAGTAATCAAATCTAGGAAACAGTCGAAATTCCAGAGAGATAAGGATGACTATGCACAGGGACGCATCTTTACATATGCCCGTAAATTTGATATCTTCAAAAATCAGCGCCAAGGCGATATGGGAGCACAAAGCTCTTCAAGTCTAACATCTTTAACATCGACGGGACCAAGCGATGTGGACCTTGACCCCAGTGAGGAACAGTCAACAAGGAATTTTTTAGGGGATATGAGACTGGTTTTACAACAGAGGTTCTGGGAACAGAACCAACATCAATTTCAGGGTGCAAGGGGAAGAGGAAGAGGAAGAAAATGGGTGCAGCGAACACCAACATCGGAAACAAGAAAACAACAAGGAGAGGCAAAAGAAAAAAGTGTTTCCGAGGAAACAGGAACAAAAACCAGGAGCATGAGACAGAAGACCTCGAAATAGACTGGATGGACGCAACAACTGACAAGGAAGAGTTGGTGATAATGAACTTATCAAACCACGTTCTTACAAACGACACTGTATCCTTGCTAAAACATGGCATTAATTTCTGCCCCATTCAATCGATGGACCTTGCACAGACCAGAATTGACTTGTATAAATATGTAAGAAAGATCAAATTGGCTAAAGTTTTCAAGGAAAATCTAGAGATGTCTAAATTCTCTGAGAAACAAAATCAAAAAAGAAGACAATTGAATACCAGTGAATCACTCCTAAAAACCACAGACATGCCGGCACTATTGACTTTAGTAAACCTGGATGTCATGGAGGAAGCAAATATGTTGGATGAATCCTTAGCATGCCCACAACTGGGCGCTGGCCTTAGTGGGAAAAAACCTTCATCACGGTTCTACCCACAATTACCACCAGGAAACAAAATCGATATTTTTCATGAAGCGGTGGTCCAGGAAATCTATAACATCAAAGGAGCCAAGTATAAGGATAACTTGAAGAAAGAAGAACGAATTGCCCTAAAAACGTTGATGGAGGATAAAACAATCATCATAAAAATGGCTGATAAGGGTGGAAACATTGTCGTACAAAACACTAAGGATTACGTAATGGAAGCACACCACCAGTTGAACAATAAGGAATATTACACCAAATTAGACAGAAATCCCACGAAAATCTTCAAAGAGAATCTGGACAAAAGAATCGTCCAATGGCAAGAACAGAATCTAATTGATGAGGACGAAAAAAGATTTCTAAGCACGGAACATCCAACCACTGCGACAATATATTTCCTACCTAAGGTGCATAAGAACCCTCAGAAGCCACCGGGTCGACCGATAGTTTCAGCCAAAGGATCACTATTGGAACCCGTAGCTAGTTACATCGACCACTTTTTGATGCCCTTTGTACTCAATCTCAACTCTTACATCCAGGACACAACGGATCTCTTGAAACACCTGCAGGAACTACCCTGGCAAGCTTCGTATATGCTAATCACGATGGATGTGACCTCACTCTATACGAACATTGATAACGACATTGGCCTAACTGCATGTGCACACTTCTTAAAAGAAAGAGATATCAAATTGAAACATCACAATCAGATGTTGATCGACATGATCCAGATGTGTTTAAATCAAAATGTTTTTCTCTTCGGAGATGAGATCTACCTCCAAATTAAGGGATGTGCGATGGGGTTCTCTTTTAGCCCGGGATATGCATGTCTCACCATGGGGTGGTGGGAGCAACAGATGGCATGGCATCCAAACAACGACAAACATGTGGAGAAAGTTATGAAGTGGTTGAGGTATATTGACGACTTACTTATAGTGTGGGATGGAACAGCACTTGAATTTGAAGAATATTTTGAAATCTTAAACTCCACGGATGCAAACATCAAATTCACATATAACATCAGCAACAGCAGAGTGGTCTTTTTAGATACAGAAATATATGTTGTGAACAACAAACTCGAAACCACACTACATAGAAAAGAAACATCTACCAACTCAACCCTTCATGCAGACAGCTTCCACCAACCATCAGTAAAGGACAATATCCCATATGGAGAATTCTTAAGGCTACGCCGCATCTGCTCGGAACAACATGAGTGGGAACAACATAGTAAAGACTCAGCAATAAGATTCAAACACCGAGGATATAAGAAAGGAATAATCAAAAGATGCTGGAAACGTGCCAATGCAAAAAAGAGACTGACCATCATTAACTCCAAAAACCAAGGTGACAAAACAGAGATAAATCAATTAAAACCAATAAGACTCATTTTGGATCATTCAAAAGAAGTGAAACAAATAAGTGACATCCTACGTAAAAATTGGAAGTTGCTACAATTGGATCCAGTTGTAGGTGAACTCGTAGGTAAACATCCAAACATCACCTTTCGTCGTGCCAAAAATCTACGCGACAAACTGGTGCACAGTCATTATCAGGACAGTAAGAAAAAGAAAGGAACACAATGGCTAACAACCAAAGGCTTTAAAAAGTGTCACTCGTGCAAAGTCTGCCAAATAGCCAAGAATGTAACAGAGGTCTCACTACAAAGGGGCAACAAGACGTGGCAAATCAGAGAACTCATCACCTGCAAAAGCCAGTTCGTGGTATATGTCATCGAATGCCCGTGCCCTCTTAAGTACATTGGCAGTACTAAGTGCGAGCTAAAAAAACGAATTTTAGAACATGTAAGAGCCACGGTGAATAAAGACAGGAGTAATGCTGTTGCCAAGCATATGGAAAGCCACCATGGGAGTGATTGGAAGTTACTCTGTTTTTATGCCCTGGAGACGATCCCCATGCATGACAGAGGTGGAGATCGCGAAAAAAATTTGAGACGTCGAGAATCACGTCAGATTCTGAATTTCAGGACCTATACCCCTTGGGGGTTAAATCAAAGTGAAGAGCTATACATTCACTTATGATATTGACTAACTTGTGTGTGCTTTTTTGGTGATGCTTTTGGTTTTTTGGGGAACAACCATGATGAGGCCTAAACCATGTGGTCAATCATAATGGAATATATAAGATCACCTAGTGATGTAATTCCTCGGGGTTTTAGTTACCATGACTATATGAAAGGCTATGCAATGTTGATTGTTTACAGGAGTAATGACAGCCCACTGGTGGGCATATAAGTATCAAAACAAGAAAATCAAAATGTACAAGCTTGAGATGCAATATTACTCTGTTTTAGTCACCATGACTAAATGCAAGGTTATGCAATGGTGGCGCAGACAGTTCATTGTTTATAGGAGTAATGACAGCCCACTGGCGGGCATATAATTATCAAGACGAGAAAATCAAAATGTATAAGCTCCAGTTGCAATATTATCTCTCAAACCTAACAGGTTAAAAAAATTTCCGCTTTTAAATCAGTGTACATCTTGATATAATTGAAATGGTACATATGTCCCTAGAGAGAGTGACTCTCGATGTGGTAACTCGCTGTTTTTAGCTGTCGTAAAATTTGGGAAGACTCTCCTATCGTTTAATATGTCCATACAGACATTATGTGTATCAGTAATTGGGTTTATGTTTATGAATAATCAACATAAATGCAACACCAAATCATAGTTAAAAGGGTAGCAGGAATACCTAACACTACCAAGACCAGAGGTCTTTGCGAACAGGTTAAGCTGGTTGATTGACATCATGGGTCATGTGATTGAGCATCACTCTGTTTTTATTGGCGGATTTGAATTAGGCATATTGACCGTGACCAAGCTATCGGCGGATAGCGAAACGCGTTGGTTTGTCTCTCGAATGATTGTAATGCTGTAAGCTGAATAAACAACATTGAGGATATGGATTCCAGAGATTGGGAGTGCGTGCCAATTATTTCCTTGGGAAGTACATGTTGAATATATATATATATATATATATACATTCACACACTCTTCTACCCTGGAGACTATTGTCTTTAGACTAAGATCTTTACTAGATTTGATAATCCTTCTATATGTGGTTTCCCTTGTTCTCTGCGTAGGATTCCACTTGGCTCCAAAACTGCAACTGTGGAAAACAATTCTGATAAGCTTTAGTCTCTATTGTAGAATTCTACTATAACTTGCAATGTTCACATATTCCATGAATCCTATTGCAGCCAAATAACTCTGGAAGACTTAGCTGTCTTTTTCTCTGGAACTCTGCTATTCCGGAATGCGTAGAATGATGACAAACACCGAGCTCTTCAGAAACGCTGCCTTCTCCTCAGGAATTCCGTTGAAGTGCGCCACAGTAATCGCGAGCGAGCGCTAGGACAGCTGCGATCGCTCGCGGGTCTAACAACTAGACCGATAACCGCTGCTGCGGTGAACAGCGTCCATCTTGGAATTTCGTGGTCGCGAACCCAAAAGAATCCGCATGAACAGGGAGACCTGGGGCATGGACAAGACTCGGCGTAATCTCCTATAAGCCTGATGCAGAAGCGACAGCCCTAAACTGTACCTGCCCTGCCTTGGAACCTGTCTGGATCCTGCACTCCTGACAGAGCGGACGGGAAGGAGGATTGGGAGGTAGAGGCCTGGATAACCAGGCTCTCGGGGTGGGGTGGTGGGAGAGGAATGTGGGGTCGCCCGGAGCAGGGCGGTGGTGCCAGGTAACGTTCCTGTCCACAGGAGGGACTGTGGAGGGCTTGGCCCAAGTGCCCTGGAGAACGTCAATGAGGGCCTCATTAAACTGCAGCAGAGGCTCAGTGGAGCTTGCTGTCGGTTGAAGCACCTCGGTGAGGACATTAGTCCTCACAGCCACAGCAGGCAACTCGAGCCCCAGGGCTTCAGCCGCCTTCCTCAGCACCACAGAAAAGGCTGCACCTTCCTCCGAAGCCACAGTCGGAGGAGAGATGAATCCAGCGTCTGGAGAGGTATCCAAACCGCTGGCGTCCCCCAATTCCTCTGCCCAGTCCTGAGACAATTGGGCCTGTTCGGCCAGAGGGTCCTGAGACCCCTCCCAGTCGCCCTCATCATCCGATTCCTGGTAGACAGGAGGAATGATCGGAGCCGGACGGTGGATGAAGCGGTCACCCATCGGCGCCGGCAACGGCGTCAGATGGCGCCGGGTCCGGAATAGGGCTAAACTGGGGCTCGACGCCGAGCGGGGTCGGCGTCGGGGGCGGAACCGGTGCCGGTGGAGGAGGCGTCGTGAGGTCGACCGGCAGAGATCCAGGCCTGGATTCCTCGGAGACCTGCGGCGTCGGGGCCGGAGCCCTCGACGGCGCCGGGGCCGGAGCCGCCGGCACGCGAGGTCGCCCAGTCAACCCTGCGGGGCCCGAAGGCACGCCGGCAGGCGTCGATGGCGGAGCCAGATTCCTCATGGCCGAGAGGAAGGCACTGACCTCCGCCGGAGTCGCGTCAGTCCCAGGGACCGGAGGGTATGGGGACGAGCACGGCTCCTGCGGCTCCGATGGAGCCGCGGGGGTGGAACCACCCGGACCCTCGGCAGGATCGCGCGACCGGCGAGGGGAGTCCGAAGAGCGCGGACGCCGCTTAGACTTCTTAGAGTGTTTGGAGTGACGGGACTTACCCGAAGATCCCGACGAGCGATGTCGATGGCTGCGGCTCCGCGAGCGGTCCTTGGACCTCCTCCTGGACCGGGACTGAGAGCGACGCGGAGCCGAATGTCGAAGCTCGAGTAGCTTACGGGACCGCTCCCACCTAGCCTTCGACGTCAAGGCCTGACAGTCGGGGCACGACTCCGCGTCATGGTCGGCCCCCAGGCAGTACAGGCACCGGCGATGGTGATCCGTGACCGACATCAGTCGGTGACAGGCGTCACAATGCTTGAATCCAGGCATCCTACCAGCACCAGATGTCGAGTCACCAAAAGAGGTCAAAAAGTTAGTCAAAAAGTGACTAGGGGTATGCTCTTCCCAGATCGGCGCTTACTGGCGCGGAAAAAAGAAGAACTGACGTCAGCGCGCGAGGGCGGCGTCTAAGTACTCCGACAACGCCAACGACGGACGCGGAGCCGCAGACGAAGCCTAGCGACGCGCAAGGGGTATTGCTACAAAAATCTTTCCGGATCCAGCCTGACGCCTGGGGATATTCTAAGGTGAGGAATCTAACTAACATGTTTCTTTCAGATACCCCCCTCACAGTTAATAAAATACACATCCACTGCCGGATGTGTAATAATTTTTATTTTACTCTCTGGAAAGGAGATGAACCTCACTTGAGTCACAGCGTGCTCCTGGCTGAGCCCAATGCTGTGTTACACCCACCAGTGCCCGCCGAGTGCCTCAAACCTCTGTGTTGTATTCCACCAGCTAGTGCGTATACTATGACACTCTCTAGCCCATGTGCACTGTAACACCACCCCGTGAATATTTCATGCCACACTTGCCTTCGCACGGGTTATATTGCCCCATCTAACGTGCCTTCCTCGATGCCTATGTTATAACGCACAGCGCTATGCCATACATATTACAATCTGGGATCCACATCTTTGTCACAGTGCATATGCAACGTTACACTCCCCAGCACATATTTTATATTACAACTTTAGAGACTAGTTAGGTTACACAACACTGCCCTGTGCATATTACACTCCAAGGCGCAAATCGCATAGCACGCGCTAGTGCCTGTGCTATCTCGCGCTCTCCAATGAATCTGTCATTGCGCAAAATGTATTGCATATTATATTTCACGCCCCGGTTCATCTTATATCACACTTTTTGGTGCATAGTTTATACCATATACTATACCTAGTTTTCATTTTCAATCGTGCTCTCAGGACTATGTTCTATATAACACTGCATCCACCTACCCTTTTCACGGGCATTACATTTTGCGATGGGGGGTGGAGGGTCAGGGGGTGTTTCTGCCAAGTGAGCCCAGAGTCACAGTCACAAACGTCCTCTTCTTCCTGAATAAAAGTGAGATTATGCTGCATACTGGTTCATATTTTAAGAGTTCGCACAGACACACATTTTAAAAACAATAAAGTTCCTAATACCCACCTTCTCTGAACAGTTAGCTTGCTGCCCCATCCACCTCCTCCCTATCCTCTGTTGTCTGAATCCATGGACTAGCCTCCTCCCTCCTGCCATGCATGGTCTGATGTGCTGCCACTGCCCTCCATTTAGCATGATGTACCAGTCCACTCCTCCTGCCCTCCAGTGCCCAATTCTATGGCATATCATTGACCTCCTGCTTAGCCTCTGTGCTTAGCTTGCTGCCCCTATTCTCCTTCCCCCTGCCCCTATTCTCCTTCCCCCTGCCCTCCGATGTCTTTGTGCATGCCCCTGCTCCATCCTTTTTGCCCACCATGTTCCATGGACCTGCCACTCCTATCTACTGAGTGTTCTGTTGAGCTGCCACTCACCTCCCACCTGCCTAGCATTGTCAGATGACTGTAACCTGTCCCTGCCACCTCCACCCTGCCTGTCCACATGCCACGCCCCTATCCCCTTCCTCCTGTCCTCCATGGTCTATTTTACTGCCACACCCTTCTGCCCTCCCTGGTCTGTTGTGCTGCAACTGCTCCTCCTGCCTGCCATGCCCAGTCTGTTGTGAGGCCCCTTCCCCTGAACTCTGTCTGTGCCCAGGTCCTGACCCTCCCTTCTATCCTCCATGGTCCTTTGTGCATGCCCCTGCACCCTCCTTCTTGCCCATCATAGCCATTGGGCTGTCACTAACCCTCCCGCTTGCCATGCATGGTCTTCTGTGCTGCTATGGCCCCTCCCACCTTCCCTGTGTGGTCAGCTAGCTGCCCCTGACCCCCTCCCACCTTCCCTCCATGGTCTGTGTGTATGCCATCATAGTCTCACTGTTGCTCTCCATGGTGTGTCTTGTTTCTAGTGCCCATCCTGCCTGACCTCCATGGTCATCTTGCTGCTCCTGCCCTGCCCCCTTGTCCCCAGCCCTCTGTTTCCATGTGCAGACCCCTATTCCCTCCCTCCTTGCTTGTCTGTTCCATTGTAATGCCCCTGATCCGTCCCTCCTGCCCTTTATGGTCTGTTATGCTGCAGCTTTCTCTCCGTTCTGTCCATTATGGTCAGCTAGCTACCATTGCCTCTTTCCCCTCGGTGCTCTGTTGTCCATGTGCATGGTCCTGTCCCCTCCCTATTGCTTTCTATGGATTGTTGTGCTACACTCCCGTCACGCATGTGCTGTGTGGTGTATTGTGCTGCTGCAAACACTGATGCCTGCCCTGTAGGGTCAGTTTGGTGCACCTCTCCATGTCCCTCCTGTCCTCTGTTATCCGAGTCCATGTCCCTACCCCAATTCCTCCTGCCTACCATGATCCAATGTACCATACTTGCGAACATTTTGAACTTGGTAAGAGGGAGATTTTGGAAAAAAACTGGGGTATTGATTTTCCCCTTTGAGTTACATTGAAAAAGAGGAGATTGTAGACAGGAGACAGATCAAATAAAGCCCATTTGAGCTTAAAAACATTGGACGTTTCCTGGCTGAAACGGGTCTGTTGGCATGTATGGTTGTACTACCACTGTCTCTTCCTTCTGCCCACAATGGTCTATTATATTGCCACAGCCTCTCTTGCCAGTCCTGTATTGTTGGTTTGTTGCCCCTGCCCCCCTTTCCACTGCCCTCCATAGTCTGTTGTGCTGCCACTGCCCTTCCTGCCTGCCCAGTGTGGTCAAATTGTTGCCTCTGCAGTCTCCTACCTGCCTTCAATTTTCAGAGTCCGTGCCCCTGGCCTCTGCCTCTCAACAGTATCCCAATGAACAACTAGATTGCTAACATTCTATATTTATTACAAAAGTGTGGAATGCTTGACGTCCTCTTGATGTAATCAAAACTGTAATACCTAGAGCATTTCCTTTAGAAATTACATATACGAGAGGGTCTTATTTGCATCAAAATTATGGTTAGTGCTGTAAAAAACATAGCGACAAAGAACTTTTAAATTATTTGTAATCATTATGTTTTTTTATCCAGTTGACCACTTGATTAAATGTTGCACCTAGGGGAGAGGATGTGGTGTTACTTCCAGAGCTGCAGACTTTGCAACTGGGGAACCAGGTTGGAGTTTCCGCTTCAGCTCAACATTCTGTGATTCTGGTCAAATCACTTAATTTCCCCATGTCTACAACCAAAATGAATTTGATCTTGTGTGATGTAACCAATGCCCATGTAAAGCACTCCAATACCTGACAAGTCTGCACTATATAAAACTGCAAATAGACAAAAAATAAGTGTTTTGCACACTTCTGTCATTGGGCTACATGTGGGCTACATCTGGGTGATATTTGTGCTGCATTTGGGCTCTTTTGTCTCTGGTGGACATCTTGGGAGATTTATTTGTTATGAAGTTTCCTAATTTCCTCATTTACTGCAGTCTCCTCAGTAGGAAATACTTTCAGTTTTTTACTTTGGTTCCATCAAGAAGGCATTCAGATGTGTCACACATTTGCCATAAATTCAGAATGTTAGCACTCTAGTTGCTTATTAGATCACTGTAGTAAAGCTACTGCTCACCAGGGAAGTCTGCTGCTGGTATTGAAAGTGCATGTTTCAGTCTGCATGTCAGAATTTTTTAATGAAATAGAAGAGGATTTGAGAAGTCACTCAAAATGTGCCCTAGTTTTTCTTTCTGCAGCACTAATCATACTTTCTATGGCAAAATGAACCCTCTCATTTTGTTCCTTTTTAAATTAAATGTTTTAAGAGTTACCACTTTATTCCAACCAAGATGGCTTCAGGTGTGCAATACGTTTGTCATAAGTAGGACTGTTAGCACTCTAGTTGTTCTTTAGAACACTCTGGGAAGCTGCAGTAGAACACAAAGGAATCAACTGACAGTCTCTGCGCTTGTTGGATGTACATGTTTTACTGAGAATGTCAGACTTCATTCTCACATGACTGAGTAAGATAATGTGAATTTACAGAAAATATGCTCTCAGTTTAGCTTATAGATCACCTTCCAAACCTCTGTGGGAAAAGCATGAGAAAATAGTTCTCTCAATCATGATTCATGATATCACAGCAGAAGGCTTTCTCACATGGTAAAATCACCTGAGAACACACCACAATTCCTAAAATGAGTATGGTACCATCAACAAATGATTTATAATGTAACTAAAGTCTTAAAACCTTCTATTAACTGCAATGCTTTTTAATGAGGTGCCATCATGTATATTGGTCCCAAGATGGCTGCCAACACTTCTGGGATGAAGTGCTGACAACCAATCAGATTTCACGATGAGATGTGTGGTTAGGCTCCGCCCAGATATATATGTGATTTTACTTTTGATTTTCTCAGGAACTACTGAACGGATTTACACCATTTAAGCAAAAGGCACGAGTCTGAACTGAGGACTACCTCTTTGCCAAAATTGGTGTAATTCCATTCAGCACTTCGGGCTGTAGCTGCGTCAACAGGTTCTATGGCAAAATGCATGGGGAAAACGCGTTTTGGGACCCCCCTTTTTTCCTCAGCCCCCGCTTAACGAATCACCGTGAAATTTTCAGGATAGGAGCGGACTGGAGCTGGCCAAAAGTTTGGACACTTTCACGAAGATTCAATCGACGCCAACGTTATTCCAAATAGAATGTTACGGATTTCCTATGGAAAATAGGTCCTAACAATAACTACCTACTGCCAGTAGGTAACACACACACACACACACACACACACACACACATATATATATATTTATATTATATATATACACATATATATATATACACATATATATATATATATATATATATATACACACACATACATACATCCTAATGGCGGTCGCCAGTAGGTAGTTATAGTTAGGACCTAGTTTCCATAGGAAAAGCGTTTTTTGATTTGCCAATATCTTTGGCGCCGTTTGACTAATCTTCGCGAAATTTTCTAAACTAATGGCCCGCTCCGGTCAGGTCCTGTCTTGAAAGTTGCGGGGTGATTCGTCAAGCGGGGCCCGAGAAAAAAGGGGGGTCCTAAAACGTGTTTTCTCCATGTTAATTTCAATATGCAAAATTGGAAAAGGCTACATACAGCCTAAACTGCTGAACGGAATTACACCAAATTTAGAAAAAGGTAGCTCTTGGTTCAGAAAGCGACTTTTTTAAATGGTGTAGTTCCTGAGAAATTCAAAAAAGAAAACTTTCGATATCTGAGCACAGAGGAGTCGAGACTCCTCCCGAGCACGAGCTGACTTCTGATTGGCTGCCAACACTCCAAACCAGGAAGTGTTGGCAGCGAGTCACAACAAAAAGGAAGAAAAAAAGGTGAAAACAAGAATAGGGGGCAGGGTACAAACACCCTGACCCCCTAGGCCTGCTCAGGGGGTCCCACAAGGACCCCCAGGCCCAATAAAAGCATTTTTTTTTAAACTGCCGAATTCGCGCAGTGTGCGCAAATCCAGACAAGAAAAAAATAAACTAATCTGATAGACCCCAGGTGAGGCAGGTTCCAGGGGCATTGTTTATACTGTAAGCGGGGGCCCACGGGGTCCCCAAAGCCCCGGGAATGCCACCTCCCCAGGGCTTTTGAAATAATATGCAGGGGAGCACGCAGCCCTGGGGACCGCCACCTTCCCGGGGCTTTAACAAAAATATGTGGGTGGGGGCTCCTGCTCTCCCACGCTGCCCCATGGACCGCCATCTCCCAGAGGCATTGCCAATTATATGCAGGGGGCCTCGCGGCGTCACCTCCACCCCAAGCCCCAGGGACCACCACCTCACTGGGACCTAAATGAAATAAATTGGTGTGGGTGGGGGCTCCTGCCCATCCCACAATGCCCCGGGGACCACCACCTCCCTGGGGCTTTGAAAATTATGGGAGATGGGCCGCGCGGCCCCTCTCCTGGAGCCCCTGATGACACTGGGGACTGCCACCCCCAGGGCCAGCTCCTGCAATGTCCCGGGGTGCCCAGCCCCAGGACATTGCTGTTTGCTATGGCAGGGCGGGGCTGGCGGGAGGACAGCTCCCGCACCGCCATAGCAAACTCGGGTTTGCTTCATTGTAGCGAGAGTAGGAAAACCTGCTCTCGCTTCAATGAAGCAAAGCAGGATTGCTTTTGAGCAAGGGGAGCTGCAGGTCAGCAGTTCCCCTTGCTCAAAAGCAATGCCGGCTCCCGCAGGCAGAGTGAGCCGGCAGGACCGTGGGGGCATTGGGGCCCCTCTCCCCCAAGGTCCCCAACGGTGAAGCCCCGAGGGATGGGGTCCCCGGGGTCTGAAGTGGCCTAGGGGAGGGGGGCCACACAGCCCCCCTCCCCTAATTAAAACAATGTAAAAAAGAGGCCAGGCCCCGGGGGATGGGGTCCCCGGGGCCAGAAGTAGCCTAGGGGAGGGGGGGGGCCCACAAGGTCCCCCCTCCCCAAATTCAAACAATTAAAAAAAAGAGGATAGGCCGCGAGGGAAGCTCAACTATTCACTCAGTAAGACAAAAAAAAGAAGGAATCACTGAGAAGCACTTGTGGACCTAGTCAGAGGTATGAGCAGGGCCACTGGAATTATGTGACTGTTTGGCTGCACCGACTTTCGCACAATTATACATTTTCTGCATTAGCCACATAATTCATCATCTGCTCCCTAATCTACAGATTTGAAAAAAAAAGCCTTGTTTCTAGCTCAAACAGCTCAAACGTTACCAAAAATGCAGTGACAAGAGTTACAGCGTGGTGGAAGGCCCTTTGCAAACCTAGAATTGTCATCTGTTACTTATTGCTAAATGTGGGTGTTATATTGGTACTAATGGTGTACAAGCCACTCTTGCTTCCTTCTGTACCATTCTCTGCGGCCCTCGCTTCTTTCTGCATTTATGTTGCTTCTTTCTGCAGATTTCTTTCTTTGTCTGCACTTCTCTTGCCTATTTCTGCAAATCTCTTCTACGTTCTGCATCTCTTGCCTCTTTCTTCACCCTTCTTCCCTCTTTGTGCACCTCTTGCCTTTTTCTGTACCCCTCATGTCTTTCTACACATTTTTTGCCTCTTACTGTACCTCTTCCTGTAGCTGTTCCTTCTTTCTGCACTTCTTTTGTTTCTTTCTGAACCTGACTTGCTTCTTTGTGTACCCCTCATGCCTCGCCACCCTTCTTCCCTCTCTCTGCACTTTTGTTAATTCTTTCTGCACTTAGCTTGCTTCTTTCTGCACCTCACTTGCCTCTTTCTGTACCTCACTTGCCTCTTTCTGCACCTCTATTGCCTCTTTCTGCAGTTCTCGTGCCTCCTTCTGCACCCATTTTGCCTGTTTCTGCACCCTTCTTCCCTCTTTGTGCAACTCTCCCGCCTCTTTCTACACCCCTCTTCCCTCTTTCTGCACTACTCGTGCCTTTCTGTACCTCTGTTTCTTCTTTCTTTACCTGTCTTGTCTCTTTTTGCACCCTTCATACCTCTTTCGACACCTCTGTTGCTTCTTTCTGCAGTTCTCTTCCTCTTTGCACCCCTCCTGCCTCTCTGTACCCCTCTTTGTGCACCTCTCCTATCCCTTTCTGCACCCCTCTTGACTCTTTTTCCACCTCTGTTGGTTCTTTCTGCACCTCTTTCTTCGTTCTGCACTTGACTTGCCTCTTTCTGTACCCCTCTTCCCACTTTCTGCACTGGCTTCTTCCAGCACTTTTGCTCCAAATGTCTGCCTCCCTCTTGCCTTTTCCTGCACCCCTCTTCCCTCTTTCTACAGCTCTCTTGCTTCAGTCTGCCCACCCGTTTCCTCTTTCTGCACCCCTTTTGCCTGTTTCTGCAACTCTTGTATCGTTCTGCAGTTCTCTTGCCTCCTTCTGCACCTCACTTGCCTCTTTTTGCACCTCTGTTGGTTCTTTTGCAATGCTCTTGCTTCTTTCTGCACCTCTCTTGCAAATTGATGCACCCCTTTTACCTGTTTTGTACCTCTCTTGCTTCTGTCTGCACCTCTGTTCCAGCTTTCTGTACCTCTTTTGCTTGTTTCCGCAACTCTCTTGCCTCTTTCTGCAGTTCTCTTGCCTTCTTCTGCACATCTGTTCCTTCTTTCTGCACTTCTGTTCTTTCTGCAAACCTGTTGCTTCATTATGCGCTTCCCATGCTTCTTTCTACACACGTCTTGTATTTTCTGCCCCCCCATTGCCTCTTTCTGCATTCGTCTTCCCTCTTTCTGTAACTTTCTTGCCCGTTTCTGCATCTCACTTGCCTCTTTCTGCACTTCTCTTGCTTCATTCTACTCCTTTGTTGCTTCTTTCAGCAATTCTCTTGACTCTTTCTGCACCTCTTGCTGCACCTCTCTTGCCTCTTGCTGCACCTCTCTTGCCTCTTGCTGCACCTCTCGCCTCTTGCTGCACCTCTCTTGCTGCACCTCTTTCTGCACCTCACTAGCTTCTTTCTGCATCCTGGTTGCCTCTGTCTGCACCCCTCTTTCCTCTTCGTGCAAGTCTCTTGCCTCTTTCTGCACCTTTCATGCCTCTTTCAGCACCTGTTACTTCTTTCTGCACTTCTCTTCCTTGTTTCTGCACCCCTCTTGCCACTTTGTGCACTTCTCCTACCTTTTTCTGCCCACCCCTTGCCTCTTTTTGCACCTCTGTTGGTTCGTTCTGCACTGCTCTTGCTTCTTTCTGCACCTTACATGCCTCTTTCTGCACTTCTGTTTTTCCTACACCTCTGTTGCTTCTTTCAGCAATTCTCTTGCCTCTTTCAGCACTTCTCTTCCTTCTTTCTGCACTGCTCTTGCTTCTTTCTGTACCTCTGCTGCAAATTTCTGTATCCCTCTTGCCACACCCCTGTTCCCTCTTTCTGTACCTTTCTTGCCTGTTTCTGCACTTCTCTTGCCTCTTTCAGCACCCCTGTGGCTTCTTTCTGCACCTCGGACTTGGAGATAGTTTTAATCCCCCTGCCCTATTATGTACTAGGGCCCTACAGGGGAGGTCATGCCAATCACAGGGGTATCCCAACCCATAGTGTACCCTAGTGTATGTAGGTGTTTTCACTGTAATCTAAGTGTCTTTCAGGATAGCACTGGCTCCGGGCCTGGTTAGTCAGAGTCAGTTACCACCAGTACCAGTCATCAAACAGTTAAGAGCACAGGAGGACTTTGCAACAAGGCCTCTTTCTGCACCTCGGTTGGTTCTTTCTGCATATCTCTTGCTTCTTTCTGCACTTTTTGTCTTTCTGGACTTCTGTTGCCTCTTTCTGCATTTCTCTTGCTTCTTTCTACGCCTTTCTTCCTTTTCTGCATGTCCTACTCCTGTAGGCATAGTTAGAAATTTTCATTTAAAAAACCATAGAAATTCACCTCCTTACACCCCAATATAACTTTTGATACACCCACTCTAAAATACAAACTACCATTTTCGAAACCATAGACACACCAATACCAGTTACTACATACCCACTCACTGATTCCTAGGTCTACACACACATCCACTGACTCACCCATACAGTCACTATCAGTTGCACTCATACACCAATACACTCACACATCGGCACTCATCCATAGAGTTACTCTAACACCTAGTCAGTCATGCAAAGAATCAATAACACTCCCATTTATTCACTTAAACAGTTATGCACGCACCACCTCACTTATTCATACAGATACTAACGAACAAGTTACTTACTTGTGTAACAATACATCTGTAAGAGACATAAGTTAGTCATCAGAGCTACTTAGACGCGCCCACGTGCGCTGACGCAAGTTCTTTCTTTTTCCGCGACAGCAAGCGCAGATCCGAGAGAGAGAGAGCGGTACTCCTAGTTAATATTTTAACTTTATTTCTGAGACTTGTTTCTCTTCCTTGTCAAGTACTCAACTTCTGGTGCAGTAGAGATACCCGGGTTTAAGTCCTGTAGGGACTGCCGTCGGAACATGTCGGTGGTGGACCCGCAGGACGTGTGTCTCTTCTGCTTGGGGCACGCCCATGACCCCGAGACGTGCCCAGATTGTCGGGCCATGGCGCCGAAAGCTTTACGGGAGTGTTCCCAAAAGTTGTTGGAGGCCTGGCAATCGCTTCCGCGACGCTTGAGGTCCCACTCCTGTGGGATGTCGAGGGACAGGTCGCGGGGCCGACACCACCATTCGTCGCAATCGGGGACAGGTAAGTCAAGGCGCCATAAGAAGTCGAAGAAGCAAGAAACAACGTCACTCTTCGTCTTCCCCTCACCGGTCGCGGGACACGGTGGAGGGAGCGGGGGGGTCACTCCCACGTGGCTCCGGTGGAGCCTCCGTTGTTGCCTGTGGCCTACCCTCCTTTCCCGGGGCCTTACGCGACTCCGGAAGAAATACAGGTATTCCTGTCGGCCATGGGCCGTTTATTTGACCCATCTGGCCCGTCTGGCATGCCTTGAGGCCCCCGTGGACCCATTGGATGGTTCTGCCCCCATGCCACTGCCTTTGGCCCCGGCTACGCAAGCAAGATACCCTGCGGCGCTGTTGGCTCCGACCTAGACGCTGGGCCCGACGCCGCCTCTGGCACCGGGTCCGACGCCACCTCCGGCGTGAGGTCCGATGCCGGACACTACCACGTTGCCTACTGGGCCGGACTACGTCGAGCCTGGTTTGGTCTATTATCCCCCCGATTCCTATTCCAGGTGGGAATTTTATTCCCTTTCCCCGGGCCCCTCGCCCTCATCGGCCTCTTAAACAGCCGGTGGATGAAGAGGAGTACTGGGAGGGGTCTGAGGACCCTCTCGCAGCTCAATGTGAGTGTGAACCGGACTGGGAGGGTGATATGGAAGGTCCAGGTGATATGGAAGGTCCAGGCGATCTGGATTTCTTTCCGCACCCTGGTACGCGGTCCCCTCCTTCTGTAGCTATGGAGGAGGTTGGGACTTTCTGTGGTGTTGCGTAGGGCGGCTGAGGCTCTTAACCTTGAGCTCCCTTCCGTGCCTATCAGGATCAATCTCCTGACTGAGGTGCTGCAGCCGGCGACCTGCTACTGCCCTTTAATGACATTGTGTTAAGCACCTAGACCAAACCTAACACAGGGGTTCCTGTGGATAGGAGTGTGGCACGACGCCATTGCCCAGCCCCGGGCGACCCCCGTTTTCTCACGCAACACCCAATGTCTGAGAGTCTGGTTGTCCAGGCCTCTGCCTCTCGGAGCGCATTCCCTTCCGGACCTCCGGACAAAGAATCTAAAAAACTTGAGCAGTTTGGGAAAAAGATTTTCACCTCTGCCAGTTCCGGGTTGCGAGCAGTGAATACTGCATGTCTGTTGGGCCGCAATTCCCACTCTGTGTGGGACACTAACACAGGTGCTGCCTCAGTGTCCAGTGGAAGCTTGAGCGGTGCTCTCCCAAGCCATTACCGAGGGGAGAGATGCTGCAAAATTCACTATCCGTTGTGGCCTTGACACAGCCGACTCCCTCAGCAGGGCAATTTCCACAACAGTGGCGCTACGCCGTTACACCTGGCTCAGGACAACTGGCTTCTCCGGGGATGTCCAGACCACTTTGTTGGACATGCCCTTTGATGGCACACGCATCTTTGGTGACAAAGTGGATAGCACTTTGAAACGCTTTAAAGACTCCCGGGCTACAGCCCAGTCTTTGGGCCTTGCCTCCACAAGCACTCCCTTGGCCTTTCGCTCCTTTTGAGGTCAGGGACGAGGCCCCCAAACGCATTCCTTTCAGCGCCGCCGGCCTGCGCAGCCACAGTCAGCGCAGCCGCGGTCGGGGGGCCTGTCGAAGTTAGGCACGGGGTCAGCGGACAGGTCAGTCCACCACCACCCCTGCTACCACTGCCTCAAAACCTTCCTAGTCCGGTGTTTCAGGCCCACCAAACACCAGTAGGCAGCAGGATTAATCTTCACCTCCCCCACTGGCGCACCATCCCTTCGGACAAGTGGGTTCTGCAGATAGTCCAAAGGGGCTACTCCCTCCCTATTGAGACTTCCCCTCCAGCCTTGCTGCCTCAGTACCACTGCATGTCGGGGGATCACTTGGCGCTTCTCCAGCAGGAAGTTGCGGCCCTCTTGGCCAAGGGGGCCATCGACCACGTTCCAACGCTAGAAGTAGGTTGTGGTTGTTCCTTCCACTACTTCCTGGTTCCAAAGAAGGACAAGGGCCTGTGTCCTATCTTTGACCTCCGGAACGGCAATCTCTTCCTCCGGAAGGAGAAGTTCAAGATGCTCACGCTTGCTCAGGTCTTGTCTGCCCTAGACCCGCAAGACTAGATGGTAGCGTTGGACTTGCAGGATGCTTATTTTCATATCCCCATCCTGCTGGCCCACCGGCGTTACCTGCGTTTCACGGTAGGCCACGAGCACTTTCATTTCACCATGCCCCCTTTCGGCCTTACCAGCGCCCCTCGGGTGTTCACGAAAGTCATGCCGGTGGTAGCAGCTCATCTGCGCAGATCAGGGGTCTCAGTCTTCCCTTATCTGGATGACTGGCTGTTGAAGGCGGGCTCGCCCAAGGCAGTCATCTCCCACCTCCAGACTACGGCCGATCTCCTGCATTTGCTGGGGTTCTCCATCAACGTGCCGAAGTCGCACCTGATTCCCTCTCAGAAGCTCCTCTTCATCAGAGCGGTTCTGGACACGGCACAGTTTCGGGTTTATCCTCCCGAACAGCGAGTCCAGGACATTCGGGCTATTATTCTGATCTTTCAGCCCTTGTCCTGGGTTTCCGTCAGGACGACCTTGAGGCTGCTGGGCGTCCAGCATCCTGCTAACCAACCAGGCCAGATGGCATATGCGGGCTCTGCAGTAGGTCCTGAAGTTCCAGTGGGCGCAGCATCAGGGGAACCTGTTCGACTACGTCCAGATCTCAGAGAGCACTGCACGAGACTTGCAGTGGTGGCTCACGGACCAGCGTTGGGTCAGCGGCAGATCCCTCTCCCTTCCCCAACCGGAGCACACAGTAGTGACGGAGGAGTCCCTCCTGGGATAGGGCAGCCACATAGGGAGGCAGAGATCTGAGGACTCTGGTCTCCGGGGGAGTCTAAGCTCCATATCAATCTTTTGGAGCTCAGGGCGATCCTACTTGCACTGAAAGCATTCCTTCCCTCCGTCAAGGGAAGGGTAGTGCAGGTGTTCACAGTAACACCACCGCCATGTGGTATTGCAACAACCAAGGCGGGGTGGGGTTGTGGACCCTATGTCAGGAGGCTCTGCGTCTCTGGACATGGCTGGAACATCAAGGCATCTCTTTGACGGTTCAACACCGGGCAGGTTCTTTGAACGCCAGGGCAGACTAACTCAACCGCCGGTGCCTGATGGATCACGAATGGCGTCTTCACTGACGTGGCACAAGGTCTCTTTCGGCAGTGGGAAGAACCTTGGTTAGATCTATTCGCCACCGAAGAGAACGTGCAATGGCAGCAGTTCTGCATGTTGGAGTTTCCAAGGTGGCACTCGCTCCGAGATGCTTTTTGTCACGAGTGGAGTTGCGGTCTGTTGTACACCTTTCCGCCTATACATCTTCTACCCAGAGTGCTGAAGAAGATCAGATGCGACCGGGCCCAAGTCATTCTTGGGGCACCAGACTGGGCTTGAAGAGTTTGGTATCCTGAGCTACTCAGTATGAGCGCGGAACCCCGATTCGACTGCCTCTTCGGGAGGATCTTCTGTCGCAGCAACAGTGGACGGTCCTACACCCGAACCTGTCCAGCCTCCACCTCCTTGCTTGAAGATTGAGCAGCAGCAGTTGATTCCATTTGACTTGCCTCCTGAGGTCTGTAATGTGATTCTGGCAGCTAGGCGTCCCTCAAATAAATCTGTGTACGCCTGTTGGTGGAACAAGTTTGTGGTATGGTGCACAATGAAAGCTGTAGATCACCTTTCTGCCCCTTTTTTTGAGGTCCTATTGTTCCTCCTCTCTTTGGCTCAGCAGGGCTCTGTTCTGGGGACTATCAAGGGCTACCTTTCTGCTCTTTCAGCCTTTGTCAGGCTGCCTGATCAGCCCTCTCTTTTCAAGTCTCCTGTTGTCAATAGATTTCTCAAAGGCATTACTCACCTTTTCCCTCCTATTCCTTTTGTGATGCCTCAGTGAGACTTGAACCTGGTTCTCACATACTTAATCTGCGCTCCCTTTGAGCCTCTGCATAACTGTCCTTTGCGGTTAACTTTGAAAACTGTCTTCCTGGTGGCCATCACCTCCGCTAGGCGTGTGAGTGACCTCCAGGCTCTCATGTAAACCTCCTTTCCTTGCGATTCATCCAGACAAGGTTGTGCTTGGACCACGTCCCTCCTTTCTGCCGAAAGTAGTCACTGCCTTTCATCTCGGGCAGACTGTCACTCTGCCCACTAACTTTCTGCCTCCGCACCCTTCAAGAGAGGAAGAGAAGCTCCACCGTGTGGACCCAGAACGTGCGCTTTCATTCTATCTAAACCGCACACTGCAGTTCCGGATGGACGGCTCTTCGTTGGTACGTGGGCGCCAAGAAGGGCCGAGCTGTGCACAAGCGGGCTATCTCCCGATGGGTTGTCTTGTGTATTAAAGCCGGTTACTCTCTGGCTAAAAAGGAACCTCCGGTAGGGCTGAGCGCCCATTCTACCGGGGCCACAGCAGCTACTACAGCATTGGGACGCGGTGTCCCCCTGCAAGATATCGGTCAGGCAGCCACGTGGGCCTCGCTGCATACTTTCATTCAGCACTATTGCCTTGACAGTCAAGTCCGGAGAGACCGCTTCTTTGGCCAGTCGGTTCTCCGTGACTCTCTGGTGTGATTTCACTTCGCAGACCCTCCACCGGGGTTGGTATTGCTTGGGTATGTATTCTAAGGTAAGGAATCTATCACTAACGTGTCTCTTTCAGATGCACAAGTTACTTACTTGTGTAACGATATATCTGTAAGAGACATTAGTTAGGGATGGATTCCTTACCGCTCGCCCATCCTCCCCGTTCTGCAAACTGTTCTCTAGGGTTCAGGTCATCTCTTTTAGGGCCCTAGTTCTATTGCACCAGTAGTTGGTCTCTGGCATGGCTCTGTGCTCCTGGCACATAAAGTCCCATACAGAACTGACGTCAGCACGCGTGGGCGCGTCTAAGTAGCTCCGACGGCGTCATCTCGGCGAATACGACGCCAGCGACGTACACGGAGCCGCACGACGACGCCTACCGACTCGCAGGGGTCCTGCTGACAAAACTTTACGGATCCAGTCTGACGCCTGGGTATATTTTAAGGTAAGGAATCTATCACTAACGTGTCTCTTTCAGATACATACTTATTCTTATACAATCACTGATACAAGCACACACTCATCCATAGAGCCACTCTCACAATCACTCACTCTCACATATAGTCATTTATATACTCCAACACTCACATATACTGCCTTCCACGTTTGTAGTTAGTCACACATGTACCACTGAGACATCCATTCACTCACCAACACACCCATACACACACTCACTCACTCATACAGCCCTTCACAGATGCACTCTTGAACCCATACACTCCGTGAATTACCCACTCACACATCTATTCACAATCACACCCTCCACCCACACAGACACTCAGGCACCAATACAGATACTCAGACAACCAATCAAAAACCCATATAGACACTCATGTAGCTACTCACCAACCCATGCAGCCACTTACACACCAACTGACAGACTGATAGACATTTACACAGTTTACTCACTAACCCATGCATTCAGTAAGACACGTTTAATCACTCACTAATACAGTCAGACACGCACCTACTAAATCATCTATTCAGACACTCATACACCCACTCATACTTCAATACACCTTGGTATATATATATATATATATATATATATATATATATATATATATAAAAAACATATTTAAACTTTACAGAGCACACAGTCACTGGATGATGTCATCAGTGATATCACTGACCATGTCATGAATGATGTAATATGTGACGTCATCAGCAGTGCATTGCGGGGGCACAAGTTATAGTTAGCTCAACTAACTATAACAACCAAATTTCTCTGGTTTTGTACGAGTAAAATGTCCAAATACCTATAACGTCCCTGAAACCTATTTTTTTCCAGTGAATTTCTAAGGTTTTTTAAATGCTAATTTCGAACTATAAAGTCCCTGAAACCTATGTTTTTTTCAGTGAAAAAAACAAACAAACTTGAATTGAGATAAATTGAAACAAATAATGTAGGGGTACAAGCCATAATAATGAACGGATGCTTCATCAATGGTAAACCTAGTTCATACTTTTGGTCACTGTATATCTCAATCTCCACAGGACCAACAGGGCAAAAAAACTGGTTGATTACCGTGAAGTGTTGGGGGAAATCTTCGTCGTGCACATCCAACCTCAGCGATCATTGTAACTGGCGACTTTAATCTTTCAAAACTCATCCAGCTTTTCTCCACAGACCTACAACCGAACTCAAAGGCTAATCCAGAGGGGATTATTTACGATCGATTTTATGGCCACTTGCAATCTAGCTCTGTGGCAGATCAGCAAACACCTGGTAGGTGCTTCAATTTAGGGGACATGACCTAAGAAACTCACATCGCAAGTTGGTATACATCGCAAGTTGGTATGGACAGCCAAGGCTAAATACCAAGAGTCGTAATGGGCACATGTTTACTCCCTTCTAGCGCCAATCAGTATAAATATTAGCAATATGTCAACAGAATAAATAACAATGCCGCAGTATGGGGCAATGGAGTCTCCATGGAAAATTGTATTAAACATATAGAAGACTTGTATAAATAACAAGGAGGTATCAATAGGATGAATGGGTCCCATAAATTGGAAGGAGTAAATAAAATCCATGAAACAACTCAGGATTACCCATTCCTCCTCCAGCATTCTTGCGTGGAAGTAACGAAAGAGGGATCTTGGTCAACCCAGAGAATAACTGTTATAATTATGGCGTGATCATGTTCAGGAAATCAGCCGTCTGCAAGGTTCTATAATGCTCAGAAAAAAGGGGCACTAGATCCCAACAATCTGCCAGACTCTGTATTTAGGGCTGACAGACTAATGGGCTAATATTCTCTCTCCGCTTTTCCATCTCTATTTTCAATCAGGTCAAATTCCATACTCATGGAGAGGATCTATACTACAACCAATTCACAAAAAAGTTCTAACATTGATCCATCTAAATACTGATTAATAGTCTTGCTAGATGTAGAGGCTAAAGCATATGCCAAGATCCTATTGTACAAACTAGTAGCTTAGATAACTGAGGAAAACATAATCCCATACTATCAAACTGGGTTTAGGCCAAAAGCATCAATAATAGACAATACAGTTGCCATATGCTATATGATTCACTGCACCTCGCAGGCTTTCAGTCCCTCACTATTCATGTGCTTATATACTATTCTGTTGCATTTGATGGTGTGGACCAGAACATACTATGGTCAAAGCTAGCTCACCTAGGCATTTCTTATTCTCTTTTGAAGGCAATTATTTCCCTGTATTCGAAATACATGGGTCATTGTCAAGCAAGGAAACGGAAACAAACCTACATCTGAAATGCCAACATCCCGTGGCTTGAAATAGGGTTGCGTGTTGGCACCCATCTTGTTCAAACTCTATACAGCCGACTTAGGTAAAGCCATATCAAAAGTTCAAACTGTTTCACTACAGATTGGCACACAATGGCGTCCCGTACTCCAACACGTGGACAACCTGATCATTCTGGACTACACCAGAAATTGGTTGCAGCGAGCACTGGATCAACTCAATTTTTACAACAAAGGAAACCAGCTTATATCCAACGCCGGGAATACAAAGGTTGTGATATTTAGTAAAAATAAACATAAATCCTAACATACATTAAGGATGGGGAATTTAATGATTTATAATACAACAATATACAATTACTTAGGTGTATGGTTTTCGGACTGTCGTAAGAACATACATCTACAGTCTTTGCAAAGTGCAAGCATCAGTGCTGGAGCATGCTTTGTCAAATTGTATACACATCTACATAGTCCTTCGGCAGAAGCAATCTTACGAGTTGTTTGTGGAAAAAGTCTGCCCACCACCTCCTATGGCCATTTAGCCTACCCTGGGAAACTGTTGACAGCATTAAATAAAATCCTGTGCACAGCTTATAGGCAAATTTTTTATTTTATTTACCAACCTATACAAGGCAATCGGTGCTCTGTCTTGAGTTTGGTCTAAACAAACAATACCTAGAATACAAGTCATACCACATCAAATACTATCATGTCCTTGCCAAAGCAGACTTTATGCTACATTAGAATATTACTCTATTGCATGATTGTTTAAGCAAAAATGTATTGAATTTTTAGACTTTAGTTTTTAACAATGTTTTTAATTTTACTGTCAAAGCCAGTATCTAAGGACATAACAATGCTTTTAACTTCATTGTCAAAGTCAGTACCTAACATATGAACCTCTGTCTTTGTATACTGTTGCAAAGGTTTTTTTTTTTAACAAGTCATGTAGTAAAGTACTATTCCAAATAGTCCTTCCCAAAGGAGACTCAAAATCTCTAACAGGTCTTACTGGAAATTTTCAATGACTCAAAAACCCCTGGGGAGCATATCAAAATAAAGCTGCCAACGACCTATCAATAAGCCTCAAGACAGTAACCACAACGTACATAAGTACCCAGGCTATTAAATTGCAGCTGGAAAAACAGGTTCTGGGCAATTCTCAAATGCCAGACTTGGAGAAAATTCAGAATGCACCTTATGCACACATAATTGGGCACTCTTATGAGATGTCTAAGATTCAGTCTTATTTAAAAGAGGCACTAGGAAGATTGAGCCGACACCTAATGCTCTGTGCAAGATTTATGGTACTGCCAATTCAAAAGAACAGCAATAACTGGGAAAGCCAGGCTTTAACCACCCACATATCCTAGTGATTTTATCTGGGCTTTCTACCAATTGACACAGATTTCATTCATTCATTAGTTAAGGAGAACTATAGATCAAAATTCCAATAAGTCAAAACAAAATCATCCTACGTTTTTCTCACTATGGACCCTGTACATATGCTCGTGTAGGCGATGAAGGGTGCCAACAATGTAGATGAGTAATGGAGAGATCTAATCTGTAAGCAAGTAATAAAGTATAATACTCTACTTACAGTGTACAGTGAAGTATAATAGCCTTGCACTGGTGTTTCGAGCAGTGTTGCCCTAATCTGAGATATATTTAGCTGTGCATAAGAATGTAGTACTCTATGCCAATTTGTAAAAGCTCACTAGATAAGGAACTCAAGCCAGGTTTGACAGTGGCACTTCAGGAAGCATTTCTTATGCTTTCACTCCACGGTTTTCAAAACATATAGCAAATGAACTGATACAGCTGTATAAATAACACAGACAATTACCGAAAAACCGATCATAAAAGGGACAAAATACATTTTACAAATGTTACATATTGGTTCATGAGCTAATAGATTGAGAAACTCCATCTATTTGGAGCTAGTCCCCATATAACGTGTTGACAGCTAAAAATAGAGTATGAACGTGGAGTACAACAGGCTTTGAAGAAGAATTGAGTGGCGAGGGAAGTTTGGAAGTCAGAGACAGAAGGAAAGGGGTAAACGTAGACCATGTCGTGTTAAACTAGGAATTGTGTTTTTGTCTTTTAACTAGAGCTAATTTAAGGAATCAACCTGCAGCACTGTCTAGATGGGATATCAAAGACACAATGCAATCTGAAGTTAAAGATTGATTACAATACACTCGCCCAGATCTTGAATACCTTCTCATATCTCAGAATTCTGTCCCAAAATGTCAGGCGGCCTATCTATGTGGCTACAAAACTGAACCTTGAATTGAAAGAAATTGAAACAAATAATTTGGGGGTACAAGCCATAATAATTGGCTGCTGCATCCATGGTAAACCTAGTTCATACTTTTGGTCAATGAATATCTCAATCAGCACAGGACCAACAGGGCAAAAAAACTGGTTGATTACTGTGAAGTTGTTGGAGAATCTTCTTCATGCACATCCAACCTCAGAGATCATTGGAACTGGTCACTTAACGGAGGCCTCCCAAATGCTTTTGAAAGATCCAAAACATGTCAATCCTTAAAAGTGCACAGCACGCTGCGTCATGTTATTCACTTGTGATCTACACATACAAAATTTCACACAATGTGAAACTAACAGAGCTTAGAACTGCTTACAAGCCTATGGTTCCCGGCCATCAACTATAGTGCTGATGGTCATTGCCCCAAATATTCTGAGATATGTCTTATAAAAGGTCATGCATCCTGTTGGAGCATGGGTTTATAACGATGACAGAGCTTGAAAAACATCATACCTCATCATCAAACGATCCTTTTGAATGTATTGATTCTCTGACATTCTAATTGTAGACAAAATGTTCTTAAGTCAGCAAGCATCTACTTACTTCACTGTATGGATAATGATTACTATAAATATTTATTATATCATCTTGGCCTGACTGCAAAAAGTGGTACCTCTTGCATCTTCTCCCTAGCTGTATTTCAAAGTCAAAATGGCAGTCTTCTTCTGACATTTAAATGCCTTGATTCAGTTTGGCAATAATTGTTCTATTTTAATTCAGATGTATTCTGGCACTTTCATTGGATCATCCCTGTACATAAGGCAATTAATTCCAGACGATGCAAATTCTTGTGTAACTAGGGACTAAGGTGAAAGTGTCTGTCGATTATGTCTGGCTATGAAAACCATTCATATAGAATCTTGTAAAATGTACACCTTGATGGTTCGACTACTGCACTGTGCAGAGAACAGTTTATCTCTGCTTCAGCTATTTTACCCAATACCCTGACTTAGACAATGCACAATTTAGTCTCCATTCATTGAACCCAAATACCTAACCTAACTCCGATAACTGAAAAACATAACCTTAGTCTTGTGGTCACTGTATAGCTACAACACACTGAACTTTGCAGGGAGCCAAGTATTCAAAAACTCCACACTAGACTCAAATTTTCTACAGCATACTAAACGATTAGGCTCTTTTCCCAATTTATGTAGGAGAGCAAGAATCTTGACCACTGCTGTTTTGGGGACATTACACAGTGCTGTTCCTCTAGTGCTTTCATTTTGATTTGTTTACTTTCTATTTGAAGTAAAAACCTAATTGACATCATATTTCTAAATGCACCTCTCCCCCCAGGGATGTGGAATTCCTATAGCCAGACGCCCAGGACATATTATTAGGGTTCAAGGGCAACAAGTTTTTATGTGCATTTTGTCCTTGGGACAAGTAGGCCCAACCCCCTGCAGCAAAAACCCTTTGGCTGCCAGTTTGCTGTACCACATAATGGATCAGGGAAGGGCACTGTCTGCAGGTAATATATATGTCCATATGTTAATGCTGTTCAAACTTGTATTTATGGTTCATTCATCAAAAGCCTTTATTATTAGGATGAGCACTTTAAGTAAATGTTGTAAGCTCTGGCTGCACTACTGACAGTGGTTCCAGTATAAAAATGTGTACACATGTTTTCAAAGTTTAGCAATATGAAGCTATGTATAATGCTCCCAGAAAGCTCTCTGATTTGATGTAAATATTTGCAGAAGCTTGAAAGAAAGATTGAGGATTCTTTTCTTTCAAAATAATATGTTCATAAAAAAACTGAAAGGAGGAAAAAAAACATTTCGCTAAACTACTGTGAAATTTCAGGTACCATTTCTTTGCAGCATCATTTAGTAACATGTGTTGATGCATGCTAGTATTTCCCAAAAATATTCATAATCAATGTAACCAGTTTCAATAAGATTATGGGAAACAAAAGTAAACCAGAATTGGCAAAGTCAGTAGGTCTGAAATTGGTGGTCAGCTTTTTAGTTTTGTCAATAAGTGACTTGTTTTGGCATATTTTTTGCAAAACCTTATTGGTGTGGGAGCTGCCGGGCCCTCACCATTATAACAAACATTGGCAAAAGCAAAAATTGGTTTTGGTTTCGAAAAGCACACGCTGCCACAGTAGTTACTGGCACTGAACAAAACTACTTTGTGTGCGATATGCTCCTTGTGAACCAGCAGAATGCTGTCACTCACAGTGAAGCCAGTCGATACAGAGAGAGAAAGACGGGATTTTAATAAATGCAAAAGGTCATGGTCAACGACAGACCAAATTAGGGGCCCAATTATTAAAGAAAGTCTCAAAAGTGCACCCATGGTATATTTCTTTGCATTAGGTGCAGCTATACAGCTTTCATGAATTCCCAAGAATTTACAGAAGTAAGACAAGAAATAGTACTCCTAGAAAATATTTGTGAACGGCATTTTAGCATGAGCAAATATGCATGTGTAGGATTTGCTCATGCGAAAATCTGAGTGTTTGCTATTTCATTTTCCCTCCAACTACTTTTTTCCCCAACTCTGGAAGAAGGTTTACATCTGCCATTGTCAGGAGTAAACTTTCAACATTTCTCAGCATGGTAAAAGATTAGAGAAGCGTTGTTGAAAACCCTTAGAACATGCAAGTTAGTAGGTTTGCACAGACTCAAAAGGGCATACTAACCCTGGAACTATTGCTTACCACTACCTTCAGCCCCAGTATGTAGATCTGTGGAAACGTGGCAACATAAGGGGATTGCAGGTATTCAAACACTACTATGGCATGAGCCCTGGCATAATCAGAAAGGCTATATCAGAGCTCTTATATAATGAGATTGCGGACATAATTTGTCGCCGCACTACTTGGCACCAAAGAGACAAGTGGATTTTGTTATAGGACAAGTATTTTTAGGAAGCAACATGCCCCAAGGACAAGTAGATATTTTAATAAATTCCACACCCCTAACACTTCCTAAGACCTGTTAAATAGTTGCACCTTGGTTATATATTGGTTTTCATTTTGGACCATAATGATGTAAACTATGTGCAGCATAGCAAACTATTAATAACAAAAAAAGAAAATGTACTCCTGTGCTTGCCTAATCCTCCTGAATTTTACCTGTGGTGAAAAATACTCCCTTCAAAGGCTGTTTGAGTACCCTTATCCTAGGGTTCCAGCTGATCTAAACTGCAACACATCTAGCTGATTGAAAACATACAATACCAGTGTTAACAACCGGTGTGTGGCACACCCTGAAAACGTTTTTTCTCCTATGGCTTACTATGTTGTTTAAAACTACAATATTTTATTTCGATGCATAACTGAATTTCACTAGGAACTACATGATTACTCCTGCACACAATGCTATAAGGTGATCGCTCAGTTGAACAATTTGCTACAGTTAATTCTTGGCTTCCCTTGATAGATTTCATCTAATGACATAACAGATGTGCCGCATAGCGAACCCAGCTTAATGTGGCAGTTGCCCATCCTTACTTTGTGAGGACTTTCAACATCATATCCATTCCCGATATTTGCGAACAGCAAACTCATACCTACCAGTAGTTCCCATGAAAAAGAGGAAAACAGATCACTAATTGGGGAATGTGATAGCTTAGCAATAAACTATTTATCATGGTAACTTAGAAAACTGATTTATATCGCTCAATTTACGAGAAACTAAAGGAATATGCTACTTACCAGTATGCATCTGTTCTTGGCATGTAGAGCTGCAGATCTACACACTTGTGCATAGATCGCCATCTGGTGTTGGGCCCGGATGTTTGCAGTTTGTTTTTCCTCTTGGAAAGTCTTTGGAAGTCACGAGGTCGGTGACTCCTCCTTTGGATCGTATTGCGCATGGGCTTCGGCTCCATCCTCAGATTGTTTTTCGCCAGCAGGGAAAGATGGAGCGTAGTAGTAGTAACAGAGAAGATGCCCATGTGTGTGCTATCTAAATAAGATAAACTGCAACAGATAAAGGTAGCCGGGGAGGCGGGTGAGCGTGTGTAGATCTGCAGCTCTACATGCCAAGAACAGATGCATACTGGTAAGTAGCATATTCCGTTCGAGGCATATGAGCTGCAGATTACACACTTGTGCATAAATTATATAGCAGTACCCACCATTAGCGGCGACCACCCGTATCAGTTGCAGTGGTTTTAAATAACGTTTTGAGTACAGCCTGGCCCACACTAGCTTGTTGCTTAGTTTGCACATCTACACAGTAGTGTTTAGTGAAAGTGTGCGGTGTTGACCATGTAGCTGCTTTGCATATATCATCTAATGTTCCCTAAGAATGCCATGGAAGCCCCTATTTTTCGTGTAGAATGGGCTTTCGGGGGAATGGATAGCGTTCACTTTGCTTTATGGTAGCAGATTTGAATGCATTTTACAATCCACCTAGCTATCCCAGATTTTGATATGGGGTTGCCTTTGTGTGGTGGTGAGAAAGACACAAATAATTGTTTGGTCTTACGAAAGGATTTTGTTCTCTCTATGTAGTATAGTAGTGCTCTTTTGACATCTAAGGTGTGAAGAGCTCTTTCTGCAACTGTTTGTGGCTGCGAGAAGAATACAGGCAGCTCTACAGATTGATTGAGGTGGAAGGGAGAAATGACTTTAGGGAGGAATTTAGGGTTAGTCCGGAGAACAACTTTATGAAGATGCATCTGGAGAAAGGGTTTTTGAATGGTTAGTGCTTGTAGTTCACTAACTCTTCGTAGAGAAGTAATGGCTACGAGGAAAGCAGCTTTCCATTTTAAGAGTTGTAGTTCACATTTATGTAGAGGTTCAAATGGAGGCCCCATTAGTCTTGTGAGAACGATGTTTAAATTCCACACAGGGGAAGGTGGTACTCTGGGGGGAATTATTCTTTTGAATCCTTCCATAAAGGCCTTTATGGCAGGTACTCTGAAAAGTGAGAGGTGCTGTCTATTTTGTAGATATGCTGCTACGGCAGCAAGATGCAATCTGATAGAGGTATAGGCTAGGTTGCATCTTTGGAGGTGTAGTAAGTAGCCTATGATGTGTTGGATAGACACATCTAGGGGATTAGTGTCGTTATGGCAGTATACTACGAATCTCTTCCACTTGGCTGCATAGCATGCTCTAGTGGTAGGCCGTCTAGCTTCTTTGATGAAGTTCATACAGTCAGGAGGAAGGTTAAGATAACCAAATTCTAGGATTTCAGGATCCAGATCGCTAGGTTGAGTGGAGCTGGGTCTGGGTGTTGGATCTCTCCATGGTTCTGGGTTAACAGGCGTGGAGAGAGGTGTAGTTTTTGGTGGGAACTACTGAGAGTTCCAGCAGTGTATGGTACCATGGCTGTCTGGCCCAAGTTGGAGCAACTAGGATTGCTGTAGTTTGCGCACCACTAGTGGAATGAGTGGGAGAGGCTGAAAAGCGTACGCAAATCTGCATGACCAGTTCATCCATATTGCATTGCCTTTGGACAATGGGTGACTATACCTGGCGGCTAAGTTTGGGCATTTGGCGTTTTCTTGGGTGGCGAAGAGGTCTATCTGTGGTTGCCCTCAAATCTGAAAAAACGGTTGAAGAACTTGTGGATGAAGTTCCCACTTGTGGATTTGTTCTGTTTGACGGCTCGAGAGATCGGCTATTGTGTTTTTGACTCCTGGGACATGTTGGGATAGGAGAAAGATGTTCTGAGGTATAGCCCACCTCCATATGCTCTATGCAGGTTGAGAGAGCTGCAGAGAGTGTCTACCCCCGTGTTTTTGGATACAACATGGCTGTCATGTTGTCGGTGCGGACTAAGACAGTCTTGCCCAATATTTGTTTTTTAAATGCTTTTAAGGCTAGGAATATGGCAAGTAACTCCAAGTGGTTGATGTGGAGTAACTTTTGTTGAGGTGTCCACCTGCCCTGCATGGTGTGAAGTAGTAGGTAAGCTCCCCAGCCGGAGAGCGATGCGTCCGTTGTTAGTATTATCTGGGGAACCGGGTCCAGGAACGTTCGCACTTTGGCAAGGTTCTTGGTGTTCCACCACTGCAGAGAGCGATGGGTACGACTGTCTACCAAAACCAGATCTGTTAGTTGACCTTCAGCCTGGTTCCATTGGCGTGCTAAGCACTCTTGGAGAGGACACATCTGGAGTCTTGCATGAGGCACTATGAATATGCAAGAGGCCATCATCCCTATGAGTTGCATGAACACTCGAGCTGGAAGAGAGTGTTGCGGTTGGAATTTGGTGAGAAGAGCTTGGATGCTCGCTATCCTGGCTGGAGTGGGATAGGCGAGCGCTTTTGAGGTATCGATTGTGGCACCGAGATATTTTAGCATGTGGGACGGTTGCAGTTGGGACTTGGGGTGATTTATTGTGAACCCCAGGTTGTGAAGTTGTTGAATAGTAGCGCGAGTGTGTTGTACACACTGATTGAACGATTTGGCTTTTATAAGGCAGTCGTCTAGATATGGGAAGACATGTATGTGTTGTCTTCTTAGATGTGCTGCCACTACTGCTAGGCACTTGGTGAACACTCTTGGTGCTGTGGTGACTCCGAATGGGAGTACCTTGAATTGATAGTGCTGACCGTCCACTACGAATCAGATATTTTCTGTGAGCGCTGGGAATGTGGAAATAGGCGTCCTTGAGGTCTAGAGTAGCAAGGAAGTCGCCCTGGGAAAGCAGAGGGAGGACCTGCTGAAGTGTGACCATGTGAAAGTGGTCTGAATGTATGTATAGATTTAGGGGTCTGAGGTCTAAAATAGGCCTTAGACATCCATCCTTTTTTGGTAATAGAAAATATAGGGAGTAGACTCCCTCGTTTTGTTTGTGCAAGGGAACTGGTTCTATTGCACTTTTTTGTAGGCAGGAGAGTACCTCCTGTTTTAACAGTAACAGATGTTCTTGTGACATTGGACGGGGGTTGGGTGGTATGTTGGGGGGGGGGGTGGATGTTAGTTCGAGACAGTAGCCTGATTGAATGATTTTGTCGACCCACCTGTCTGAAGTGATGTTTATCCAGGCAGGGAGAAATTGGTGAAGTCTTCCCCCGACTGGAGTGGAATAGTCGAGGGGAAGTGGAGGTAGGTGTGGAGGCAGAGCAGGAGTTGTTGTTTTTGCCTCTGCCTTTGCTGTTATTCTCCCTGTAACTACCCCTTTGATAACCTCTAGTAAAGGTGGATTGTGCGGGAGCTTTGTAAGAGGTGGAGGGGCTATCAGAGGAGTAGCCTTGATGAGTGCCTCTAAAGGATGAGCGACAAAAAGACCTTCTGGGAGCTTGCGATTGCAAGGCTCCCATAGATTTGGCGGTGTCTGTATCCTTCTTCATTTTTTCAAGGGATACATCTACATTGGGTCCAAATAGGTGTTGCTCATCAAAAGACTGATTGAGTATAGAACTCTGTACCTCTAGTTTAAAACCTGATTTACGTAACCAGGCATGCCTGCGCAAAAGGACACTGGTATTGATTGCCCTTGAGGCGGTGTCTGCTGCATCTAGGGCACAGCGAATGAAGGGGTTAGTGATGGTCTTACCCTCTTGAATTAGTTCACTGGCCCTATTTTTTATTTGTCAGGGAGGTGTTGCATTATGGACTTGAGTTCGTCATAATGTGCCCGGTCATATCTGCCTAGGAGCGCTTGGGTGTTAGCAATGCACCAAATATCTGCTGCCTGGGACGCTGTGCGCTTGCCAGAGGCGTCTAAGAGTTTCGATTCCTTGTCTGGTGGTGGTGCGTCACCTGACGTTTGGGAATTTGCCCCCTTCCTGGCATTAGAGACTACTAGGGAGTCTAGTGGTGCGGGGCCCTTAATGTATACTGGGTCAGTAGGGGCAGCCTTGTATTCCTTTTCTATTCTTGGGTTGATGACCCGAGCACTAACGGGGTCCTTAAAGATCTCTGGTGCGTGCTTAATGACCCCTTTAAGCATGGGCAGTGTTGAGGTAGACCTTTGTGTGGTGTCAAAAGTATCCATTAGAAAATCCTCCTCTACTGGATCTGTATGTAGGGCTACCCCGTGGTATTGGGCAGCTCTTTGAAGGAGCTGGTTGAATCAGATATTGTCCTCTGGGTGGGGTGGGGGGGGGGAGGGGGAGGGGTCCTGGAGGGATAAATATCATTCTGTGGGGTGTAAGGGACATCTGGGACACTGTAATCATCCCAGGGGTTAGGGGATCCAGTAGGAGTAGGGTCCCCAAGGGGTTGATCTTCCGCATCTCCCCCTGCCTCATCTGAGGTGTTGTCATGTCGGAACAGGAAGTGTACATGGCGGGGGACATGGAGCCTCAGGCCCTCTGCGATCATTGCTGATGTCTTTTCCATTGCTTTGTGCTAGTTTGTTTTAGACCTCGGGATGCTTAATGGCTAAATTTAACAGGGGTTTGTGCGGGCACGCTGTCAGAGGGGGGGGGGGGGGGGGGGGGGGGGGTGGGGGTAGAGAGGGAGGAGGGGGGGGGGAGTTAGGGTAGTAAAAGTTGAAGAACTGGCTTCTCCTAAGTGCATTGCTGATTGGGCCTCATATAAGAGGCTACTGTATGTAACTGTGAGTTATTGATAAGGCGGTTGGAAAACTCAATAAAATACTTTAACAAAAAAAATCTGAGGCGTTGTCATAGTCATCATCATCATCTATTGGGGTAGGTGATGGTGTGGGAGAGTGGTGTGGTGGGAGAGGAGGAGGAGGAAGATGAGAAGGAACCCTTAATGGAGAGGTAGCAAAGTCTTTCTTCTTTGGTGGTGGTGCAGGCGCAGGCATGTTTAGTGGTCTTTTCTTGATGCTGAGCATTAAATGACCAGTCTTGGGGTCCTTCATTAGAGTCTTTTGGGCAGGATCTGGTCAAAACAGTTCTTCTCTGGGAGACGGATCCTTCGGAGCCGAGGGCTTCGGAGCCGTAAGTTTTTTGGGTGTAGACTCGGTAGTGGTTCTAGGCTTGGAAGTGTCATTATGAGTTGGAACCGGTTGCTGTTTTTTTGGTTCCGAGGTCTTCGGTTTGGAAGTATCGGGGCCTTGCGACGGGCGTTTTTTAGTCGGCTCCGAGGGTGTTGTCGGTGCTGAGGAACTGGTGCTAGCCTTCGACGCAGAGTGCTTCGATGTGGGAGCAGCGGTCGGCGTGGAGGAGGACGATGACGCTTTTTTCTTCGGTGCCAGATGTTCGGTACAGAGGGTAGGCTGACTCGAGCCAGAGTCGCTAAGAGGCTTACTAGGCTTCTTTACCGGGCCCGAAGGCGGGGCATGGGAAGCAGTGTCACGGCGTGCACCTGGGCTCGAAGGTGGAGGTGGTACCGAAGCCTTTTTGGACAGTGTCGAGGGGGTGGGTGGGTCGGGGTCGACGTCTGTACTTACAGCCCTTTGATCTGGAGTCATGTCTTCGACGTCGGAATCATCTGCTTCGGAGGCGCTGATGGCTTCCTCGACTCGACCCTGCTCCGGAACATAGACGCCATCTTGAAAGATGTCATCAGGGATCGAAGATGATGAGCGCGCCATTGTCCTTCGAGCTTGTCAGTCCCGGATGGTCTTTTTGGAGCAGAAGGAAGCACAAGCTGGACAGTCTCTGGCCTCGTGCTCCGGTGAGAGGCAGAGGTTGCAAACCTCATGTAGGTCAGTGTGGGGAAACTTCGACCCACATAGAGGACACTTTTTAAACTGCGTCCTTTCCATGAGCCGGAGATGAGGCCGGGTAGGCCCGAAGGCCTTTGTCGACGACCGGAATCGAAGACTTCTAAGTTGAAGGGTCGCGTGTGGCTGGAAACGCGATCGAAAACAATACCGTCGAGATGGGAAGGATTGCGCGTCGAAAGAGAAAACCGTTAACGGTTCCGAACTGGAACGCGAGAACACATCCGAGCCCGATGGCGGAAAAAACTATCTGAGGATGGAGCCGAACCCCATGCGCACTATGATCCAAAGGAGGAGTCACATACCTCGTGACTTCCAAAGACTTTCCATGAGGAAAACCACTGCAAACATCCGAGCCCAACATCAGATGGCGATCTATGCACAGTGTGTAATCTGCAGCTCATATGCCTCGAACATATTATTTAGCATGACATTTACTACAAAAAATACTACATGTACCACAATATATAACAAAGGAAATGAAGTGATGGGAGATGACAGAGAACTTTCAAAATGTATATATAGTCACTGATGGCTCCATCATTCCTAACCAAGCAGATAGCATTTAAAAATGCACTTAATTCGATTTTTCATCTCATGGAGAATAAGAAAATAAACACATTCATCAAGGCAAACATGAAATGACCATGCAACAAGGAGAGGTGTATTGTTCAGCTCATTAAAAGAGCAACACAGTGAGTTTTTACCTGGAACTCAGGTTGTCCGTCTCCAGCATCCCTATCACATAGGAATGTTAAAAGGGAAGATCGAGGTGTATGTGTTGGGTTGTTGTACGGAGTGCCACCTGTATAATTTAGCTGAATTATCCCATCATAATAGGAAAGCTTAGAATTGAACATTCCCAGATTCCACATGTTGGTTCCACTAAAATAGATGTAACACAAAACTCATAAAATAAAATGTACAGTTGGAATTTCCACAGGTACATAGGCACAGGCACATAACACTATTTATAACAATTGCATTTCAGAACTATACAGATAAAAAAGCAATACTTACAAAATCACTTAAAAATAGTGCATTTCTATTTAGACTATGAAAGGTGGAATTGATATTTTTTTAAGTGTTGTGCTGGTTGCAACTTCTGCAATTTACACCAAGACTACTTCTTCAAAGGAAAACAGCCACTCGAGTGTGAACTATCCTGCTGGTTAAGCTGCAATTAAATGGCAAAAACAGGCAATTCTTTGTACAAATGAAAAAGCGGAGGCTAGTGGGCTTCTACATATATGGGTGTCTGTATACCTGCTTGCAAGGCTTTTTGAGGTTTTCCTGTAGGGCAGCTCACCATAATCAGATTCAGATACTGAGACATTTGGAAACTGGATATAATAAATAAAAATAAAAAAAACAAACACTTACTGTACTGGCTTGTCTCCTGAATCTGTGACCGGGCTAGTGAGCTTCAGAAAGAGACAGTGAACTTCAAGGAAGACTAACATTTAAGGTTGCCACAAGTGTGAGGAATTCCCAAATATACTATTATTATTTATCAGCCACAATAAAAAACCAATACTCCAGGGTTTGAAATTTATCATGTCCAATAAATACTTGCTGTCACACCTTTTCCCCATGCAAATGGATAACATGCAGAATCTGTTGCTTTCTGAACCAAAATCTTCATACACTGGTGTTTACTGGGCATTTTAGGGGCAGCGGCAATTATCACGAACACTAAATCCGTAGTTCTGATCTCTGCAAAAACATCTGTTTGTGCAGACTTCCAAAGATGGTCTCACGTGAAGGCCTTAATAAATTTAAAAGCAGCATAAATACCAAGGTGTTTGGGGCATTTCTAATCCAGACATAAAAATTATCAATAGCAACTAGGATGCTCTGTGCCCATGAATGCATTTTCCTCAATGAACTCTACTGAGCACGAGACACGTCCTTCACTCAGACCAACAAGGCATCTCAGGCCAAACTTTAGTACAGTTAGACCAAAGAGCTTAACAGTGGCAATATTGGTATACTTGCCTTCTTTCTTTCTGACAGGCTCCAGAATTGCCAGTACACATGGACACATTGCCACACACGTTGAGAAAAAATTCATATTGAGTTGTGTTCACTTGGTAGGACCCCTGTTTCAAGGTCAGGGGTGACAGGTCAAATGAAAATCCTATAAACAATAGAAGAAATGAATCATACTAGTTCTAATACACACAATCATATTATAAAAGCCTACATTACTTTCAGCAAACGTGACAGGCTTTCTGAAAATAGGCCACATCAGCGATTCATAACGAAAACTTAAAATGGCAGTACACTTTCCGCAGGGCAAAATGCAAGAAAATGATTATACAGTACATGAGACAATAGTTTTGCTGCTTAAAAGATGCATATGCTGTGCATTATACTGCCATCTAAGGTCCTGTCCAACAGGTCTCCAGAAAACCGAAGTTTTCTTTCTCAGCATCAATAAGGAATATGCTACTTACCAGTATGCATCTGTTCTTGGTATGTAGAGCTGCAGATATATACACTGTGCATAGATCGCCATCTGGTGTTGGGCCCGGATGTTTGCAGTTTGTTTTTCCTCTTGGACAGTCTTTGGAAGTCACGAGTTCGGTGACTCCTCCTTCGGTCCGTACTGCGCATGGGCTTCGGCTCCATCCTCAGATTGTTTTTCGCCAGCAGGGAAAAGATGGAGCGTAGTGATAATAGTGAAGAAACCCATGTGTGTTGTATCTAAATAAGATAGCCTGGAACGGATACAGGTAGCCAGGGAGGCGGGTGGGCGTGTATAGATCTGCAGCTCTACATGCCAAGAACAGATGCATACTGGTAAGTAGCATATTCCGTTCGAGGCATATGAGCTGCAGATTATACACTGTGCATAGATTATATAGCAGTACCCAACCCTAGCAGCGACCACCGGTATCCGTTGCAGTAGTTTGAAACAGTGTCTTTAGTACAGCCTGGCCCACACTAGCTTGTTATTTGGAGTGCACATCTACACAGTAATGTTTTGTGAAGGTGTGCGGTGTTGACCATGTGGCTGCTTTGCAGATGTCATCTAAGGGTATGTTCCCTAGAAAAGCCATAGAAGCCCTATCTTTCTTGTAGAGTGGGCTTTAGGTAGAACAGATAATGTTCTTTTTGCTTTGTGATAGCAAATATGTATGCACTTTACAATCCACCTAGCTATCCCTGATTTTGAGATGGGGTTGCCTTTATGCGGTGGAGAGAAGGAGACGAACAACTGTTTAGTCTTTCTGAAAGGTTGCGTTCTTTGTATGTAGTACAGTAAAGCCCTTTTAACATCAAGTGTATGTAGAGCCCTTTCCGCAACAGATTGAGGTTGCGAGAAAAAAAACCGGTAATTCCACCGATTGATTAAGATGGAAGGGGGAAATGACCTTGAGCAGAAATTTTGGATTTGTGGGAAGTATCACCTTGCTGTGATGTATCTGTAAAAAGGGAACGGGGCTCCGCCGGCCGAACACACAATCCGGACACCAATCCGCCTAAAGCCTTCATATCTAAGCAATAAATCTGCGGCGGGGAGTGCCTACGCGCTGAGGATCTGGAGGAAGCCATCGCGACTGAGATCGGCGGCGGCGATCGGACGCGGTGACCTTCGCTGCATCGGCGGCCTGCGTCCGTCTCGCTGGGCGGACGGGGAAAGTACTTGAGTCCCCGGTTGCGGGCCTGTGACCCAGCAGGCGGAGCTGCGCAGCCCCGAGGAAGCGCAGGGGCGGGACTGGCCCGCCGTGTGTGGCGGGGTCGCTGAAGCAGACCATCCGGCTGACCGTCAGCCTGCAGGCAAGCACTGGCGGTGGTGAGGCAGGTGGTGAAGTGCGCTGCGTGCTGCTGAGGCCCTGAGAGTGAGGAAGAGCGCCCTGGCGCACTGTGTTCGCTGCCATACACGCCACCATGGAGAGGAATGACTGCAGGGCCCTGGAGGAGTGCACCGATCTGCATATATATAGCACCTGACTGCATGCCTGCAACTGTGAATATCCTGGGAAGCAGAAGATTGGGGACAGGTGTTACAGCGCGGTGAATGCGGTGCCAGATTGGAGTGCCCTGCCCAGGGTGTCTATCCTGATACTGCGCTGACGCTGCGCATACAGCTAGGGCGAGGACGCCGCCATAGGCCTACGAATAGTGCGTGCTGGTGAATCGCTGGGCTTGACCGGCTTGCACAAGACTCCCTTCACGACGGGGGGCTGTGGGGGCGGCCCACGTCGGGCGAGAATTCAGACACGTGCCAGCCACACCGATCTGAGCGAGGGCGAAACACAGAAGTGGCCAATTGGTAGCCCCCCCACCCTGGTGCCCCCCCAAAGTGTCTCCCCTGAACCCTCATGGGGAAGTCGGATGCCAAGCAGCAGAAGCTGCACTTTGAACGACGCACTGCCCGGAGCGCTGAGAGGGCACGGATGTCTCAGACAGTGGTCCCTGAAACACAGATGGAGCCCACGCCAGAGGACGACGTCAGGAGTATGTTTCGCGACCTCAAGGGCTGCCTCAAAGAAATAGACACTAAATTGGACTCCATGGCACAGCGTATTGACGGCATATCCCACAGAGTTGATCAACACGAGGAGCGACTGGCGGCAGCGGAGACGCGAATTGCGGAATGTGAGGAGGGACAACGCGACACCCGAGAAAAACTGCTGCGCATGGACAAGGTCCTGGAAGTAATACGTGGGCGCAACGAGGATTTGGAAGCCCGCTCCCGTAGAAATAACATACGCATTATTGGGATTGCGGAATCCACCAATATTGGCAATATGGAGCACTTCGTGGAAGGTATGTTTCGTGAATTGTTTGGGACGGACCTGTCGGCCATGTTCCTGGACGAGCGCGCGCATCGGACGCTGGGTCCGCGCCCAGTACCGGGAGCGCCACCTCGCCCGATTCTGGCCAGAGTTCTGAATTACAGAGACAGAGATACGATCTTGAGGTTATCCCGTGAAAAAGGAGACTTAACCTTCCAAAACATGGCTATCTCCTTATACCCTGACTTTACGCAAGCTGTGCAGTCTGCACGGCGCGAGTTCCTGCCGGCCAAAAAGATCTTCCAAAAAGTGGGGACCAAGTATGCCATGCTGTACCCTGCCAAGCTGAGGGTTCAGATCAAGGGGAAACCGGTGATCTTCACGGAGGCGAAGGAGGCGCAAAAATTTGCACGACAGACTGAACGATCGCATCGGGAACTGCACGATGGCCGGGGGACCCCCCCCGTCTGGCCAGCTAAGTGACATTGAATAGTCAAGCGTGCAGATACGAGGACTATGGCCATTTGCAGCGCTGCATGCCGCCCTGCGGATTCTCAGTTCAGCATACGCCATTTTCATTCCCAGTGTTGGCCTGCGACCTGGAGTTGGCAATGAACACGGACCTGGGCTGACGGGGATGGTTAGCCATGGGGCGGACTCTGATATCGCTTTGTAGCCGTGTACCAATGTTGTGATGGATGCTACGCGGGGCATGACCTGCTGAACCTAGACGGATTGTGAAATGTAGAAGGCAGAAATGTTCGGCCACCCTGTCACTTACAGACGGGGGAGTGTGCCGGTAACCCCACGCCCTCAAAGGGATGATTCCCATGGTACTGTTACAGGAGAGTTTTTGTTGGGTTTGTTTGAGGGGGGGTGATGAATCTCAACCTGATTGGGGGGTTGTAGTGGGAGGAGAGGGGGTATATTTTTTGTTGCTTTCTTGTTGATGTACTGCAGCATTCGCTTCCACAACTTATTGACGGAGCGGCGTTGTCCCCTTGAGGAAATATGATTTTTTATGGTCAATTGTGTCCCCTATCTAGACCCCAACGGCTCCGTGTACATGCTACAAGTACATGTATGTTCCCTCCAGTTCCAGCTATGAAGACGCAAGTACATGTGCGTCCAACGTTAACATGTCCTCTTTCAAATCCGCCATGAATGGGTCGAATATTCCATTCCTAAGTATGATTGGCCACCGACTTTATATGGTATACTTTTCACGTTTTCCAGCTCTGGCAAGGTAGGCCCTGAATTCTGCCATCGAGCTTTTTCCTGCTTCTGTCTCTGAAATGCTCCAGCCTGGACCTGCATCTGTATCCATGAACTTTGTCTTACTTCCTGCGCGGCTAACGGTGCCTGACGCGGCCTGTTGCCTGCCAAAAACTGTATTCAGCCTTCAAGTTATCTGCTCCGCTCCTCATCCAATGCATTCCTGTCTAGTAGTTTAGGTAAACATCCTTCCAGCTACCGAGCAAAGGGCCCGGCCTTACTGTCTCCATGCAAGTAATTCATGACTCTCGTTACCATGGTAGGCCCATGCCCCCTCGCATCCCATGTAGACACTTAGACGCTTGTACACGCACTAACAGTCAGTATAGAATAGGATTTGTCCGCGAAGACCTTTCCTTCTAGATAATATAGTTCCTTAAACACAAGATATTAGATATGATTTAGGCCTAGGTTGTCCTGACACCCCAGACTTCTGTCTCCTCATGTAGGGCTAAATGTCAAGTTCCCTTCACCCCCTAGTTACACGTCAATCACACGTCATGCGGCTGCGTGCGCATCTCTACCAAACATTTTTGCTGACACTGCAGGATTCTCTTATGGATCCACCCACCTGTGACATCATTTTAATGACGTTTCTAGTATACGCCCTCATGCACGCCTATTACGCCTTTTTCATTACGTATGTGTATTCTTATCTGTATTATCAGCTGTTACGCCTCCTGCATCTGTCTTAATGTAATGCATTTCATATATATACTGTTGCTTGTCAATGTATTGCTGATCCCTTCCTGAACCTTCGTGGTGACGAAACTCGATTGCCTGGTTCGAACCATCATTCCTTTGTAAGGAATAAATACCCTATTATACCCTCGAATACCACGGATCCTGCCTCTTATTTTACTGAGTTATTCTTATTGAATTTTACCGCATAAAAAATAGTACAGGTAATTTAAATATTTACCACATAAATTGGCGCCCGAATAGGGACACCTCTCACACCCCACGCGCCGGAGGTGCGTTGCAGACCCGGTCTCCTGCCACAGCCGGACGGACAATTACGCGTACCCGCAGGATTTCCTGTATCTCCCTCAGGCCAACGGGGGCGACTGAGGCTGCGATCAACACCCAGACGAGGCGGTGAGGAGTGCGGAGAATCCCGACCAGAGCCTAGCTGAGAGAGCAAGATCCGAGGTATACAGAGGCCCACCAGATTCCGAAGTTCCGAAGTATCTAAGTCACGAGTCGAGTCCAGTCCAGTTTGGTCTAGTCCAGTCCAGACTTCCGAGGCCTTCCGTTCCGTGCTTCCCGGTGAGTACCGTTGCTGAGGACGCATCTAGACGTGCACATTAGCTTGTGCCGGTCAAGACGGGTCTGGGTACACAGACCTGGTCTGCACTGTTTTAGCAGTGTATCTGTACTGTTTAGCAGTACATACAGTATATTTAGAATTATGCAATTAACTAGTTTTATTCTAATTGTTATTGTTCGTTCTAAATGTTTTGATATGTTTTAAATGTCGTGGTATGAGTGATTGTTCGATCTTCATTATTGTGTTTATTGTAAGAATTAAGTAAGTAAGAATTAAGTAGCAAGGTTCAAGATGCCGTTATTTTCAAAATTAAGACAGATAAAAACTAGAAAAGGGATACTCGAGGAAGCTGTTCCCATCCCACCTAGGGACACTCCAGGGTACTTTATGTACCATAAACATGGCCTAGATGCCGTATTATATCTTGATCTATGGGTGGACTACACCAAGGATTTAGCAGAGAGTCAGAGATGGCCCGCTGCTGGAACATGGGATGCAGATTGCATCATGAGAATAGAAGAAGCGTTATGGAAAAAGAAAGCCAGACAGTCACAGAAAGATGCCATTGAACTATGGCGTAAAGAATCGCATAGGCGCACAGAGAAAGCGCTCAGACAGGAAGAGAAAAGTAGGGAAGATTCAGAAAAGGCCCGAAAAAACATATTAATTGACGAAGGTACCCGAGTAAAATCAGAACAAGTAGACAGACAACGAAACACTCTTATGAATGGTATGTATCCTCTTCTGGCCGAGGGTTTGCCTAAGGCCACTCCGGAAATACCGAAAGATCTGCCACCTCCGTTACTCCCGATTAAAGTACATCCCAAAACCGCAAAAGACATTTTCCTTTCTTCCTATTTAGACGATGTAGCTCCCGAATATGTAAATGTTCCACCACACGCACCACCTGTCGATGGTGCTCAACCTCAAGATCATCCTCCCCCAACTCCGCAACAACAAACTCCTCCTCACATTCCAACAGTTTCATCTGTTTCTACCACTTTTCCTACATCTACCGTCTCTACCTTACATTCAACGAATCCTTTCGCGCCTAGCACCTCAGAAGGTGCAACACGAGGTGCGACAGCGATTTTTTCCACGCCACCGCAAGGAAATAAATTGTCCTTTAGAGATCTAGCATACCAACATACACCTCAAACAGCAAGATCCGATAGGTTTAAGGAACATCTTGTGGATTGTAGATATGATCCAGTGCCCGGTAAAAATGACAGAATGCTGCTGTCATCACTACGTATACGACGAGCGTCCACATATTTAATGACACTACCAGGAATGGTTGCTCATCTGGACAATATATATCACTTTGTCCAATCAGGACAAGGCCCTGAAAGTATTGACAAGGCCATGGAATACCAGAAAGTAGATATACAGAAACTACTGTTAAGCTTCCTCATAAACTGCTTGATCAGAAGCAGAGATAGGCCTGAGGTAGATCAGGATGAAATGCAACTGCTTACCAGATGGGGTCAGAATATATCAGAAGGGAAACATGATAAACAGAAGTGTATAGTAGCTATGTGCCGAAAGATCAGAAAAGAAATCGAACGAATACATGAAAACAGAGTAGAAGCAGATAAAACTGAATCAGAGGGAGAGGAGGAGGAAGAATCAGAAATGTCCACGGGACAATTAGAAACGATAGCTTATGTAGGTAGGGGAAGATCTTGTAACAATACCAGATACTTTAATGATCCAATACGTCCGATACGTCCAGAATGTAACAGACATTTTCAAGCCCCTATGTTAAATACGAGGTCCCCATAACACCTATTCCAGGCTGCTGATAAATTACTCCGAGACCGAAGGGGGTATCATGTGCTCGATTCTATGGATGAACAAGAATTAGCCAGGTCAGCAGTACAATGGGCTGACAGTTCTGAAAAATACAGTGATGATGCGCTAGCACACACGTTTCTGAATCTTACCCCAGACGAACAGCGTTTAGCTGGTATATACATGATACAACACCTCCTTATATTGTATAGAAGCCAACACTCCGATCCTGGTCCCCTACCTGATATACTGATAGAATTACTCACGAATAAATGGAGAGGTTCAGGTACTGATTTAATTAAAGAAATTCTAGAATATCGACACCAGTACATTGTTTTTGTATGCCCAGAACATGTTTCAGTTCCCACCGTGGAAAGAAAAACGTATCACATAGACAGACAGAACCCATTACGCGAAGTACAACCAGTCAGAAATGATGACAATACGTTTAGACGCGTGTTTGTATACACGCCCATAACCAAAATAGAACTATTGGAAATGAAAAAATTAGTGCCTAGCCATGACAAAGATCCAGCAGGTTTTCACCGTGAATTAAAAGACATGTTACTCATGGGTGATTATACCTATCCTGACATTATGAAAATATTGAAAGTATTATTGCCTGCCGGTATTTATGAGAAACTCAAGGAAAAAGAATGGGAGGTGGGAGACCAAAAGATTGATTGGACCGCATTGGAAACTGAAGAAAATAGCAGAACTGCAGGCGTAGGGCTTGGGGCCAAAACAAAAGCATTGCCAGGGCTATTGGTACAAGTATTGCCACGTTTATTAACTACGAAAAAGGAAGATTGGGGAGCAATCTCAGCTTGTAAACAGAAACCCGATGAAGACACTAGTGATTTTTATTCCCGATTTGAAAAATGCTTTGGTATTAATAGCGGCTTGAAAGCAAATAGTGAGTCATACCCACACCTTTTTGTAACAAAACTAGTCGAGAATTCCCTGCCGCAGGTTAAAAACAGAGTATTGAAAGTTGAGAGCACTTGGCAAGCTAACACTCCTTCACAAATGTTGCAAATGTTACAGTATCACCAGAATAGAATTAGAGAAGAACAAGAACACGAAACAAGGCGTATGAAAGACACGAAAATGAAAATGCTTGTCGCTCAGTCAGTTCCAGCTGACGGTCATAAAAAGGGTACGGCAAGTAACTCAGCGGTTCCCGTTAAAGGGACATGCAACTATTGTAAACAGCCAGGTCATCATGTAAACGATTGTGCAGTTCTAAAACATAATATCTCCACGGGTAGAACCAAGGAGAGACCACGTCCGCCTAGACAGGATCAGATCCAACAACAAGTACCTCAGAATATACAGCCTATGCCAGCTGCACAACAGACCGCACCACAACCACAACAACAGCCACAGCCTATTGCTGCAACACAAAACACGACACAACAGATGTACCAGTATGCACAAAATGACTATCCAGAGTATCAGCGCTACACATGAAATAGCCTAGAGAGTGAAGTTGGCTTACCCCTTATTGAGGTTCCTGTAGACCAAGAGGGTCCCTATGTACAGAGTCAAGTATTAGGGAAAGACAGAAAGTTTCTACTCGATACAGGGGCAAGCAGAACAACTATAAGTCACAACGAAGTCCCAGGGGCACCCCTCTCAGGCTCACAAAATATTTCCCTTGGTTTTTCAGGAAAGCCCACTATTAACGAAGTATCGCAACCACTTGCATTTAGTCGGTCCATTAACACGGACTACAGATCTATTGCTTACGAAATCTTGCCCAGAAAACTTGTTAGGTATAAAAACATTGAAAGCTCTAGGAGCTATAATATGTTGTTCTCCGGACGGAGTACGACTATTTTTGCGTGACTTTAAAGGTCACTACGTGTCTAGAGACATGGATCACCGGTTACAGAATCTACCTGCACATTTATGGGCGCAAGGCCCCACTGATGTAGGTTGTATGCACATTACACCATATCGAGTCACACTCAAAACAGGAGTGGTACTACCACGAATGCGACAATACAAGTTACCGCCAGATGCTGCAGTGGCTTTACTGCAAATCATTGACGAGCTCATTGCACAAGGAGTGGTTGTAGAAACCGACTCCAATATATGTAATTCTCCGATTATTCCGATTCTTAAACGAACTGATCCAAAAGCACCCCCAGTATATCGATTAGTTATTGATCTGCGCGAATTGAACAAATGCATTGTACCACAATACCCCGTGGTCCCAGATATCTCTTCATTACTGACAGCTATTGATTCAGAGGCAACGTTCTTTACTGTAATTGACCTCAAGAACGCCTTCTTCAGCGTCCCAATAGATCCGGAAAGCCAATATTTGTTCGGATTCAGTTTAAATGGACGAAGTTTTAAATTCGCACGCGCACCTCAAGGATTTACAGAAAGTCCTAGCATCTACAGCCAAGCACTGAAAAGACAACTTGACAGTATCCACATGCCTGCTAACACTGCACTGCTTCAGTATGTCGATGATCTGCTGATCACCGCCCGAAGCGAACCCGAATGTGAAAAAGCATCACTGACGGTTTTACATTTCTTAGCCGACAAGGGGCACAAGGTGTCCCCTTCAAAGCTGCAATTTTGTGCCCAGCAAGTTGTGTACCTAGGGCACTTGCTGTCCAAATGGGGGAGACAGCTCACACCTGACCGCATCCAGTTAATTGTAAACATGCCACCACCCAAGACACAAAAGGAGGTACGGGCCTTCATAGGCCTCACTTCATACTGTAGGCAGTGGATCCCCCAATATGCATTTTTAGCAAAACCACTCATTCAGTTGACAACACAGGAGGCAGCGACATCGACTGTCCTCCCTTGGACTCCAGAACATACACAAGCTTTTGAAGACTTAAAGAAAGCTTTATGCCAAGCACCTGTTTTAGCGACACCATGTTACAGTAAGCCTTTCACACTCTTTGTTACAGAACGTGAAGGTACTGCCTTGTCAGTACTCACGCAGGAACAAGCAGGATCACACAAGCCATGTGCTTACTTTTCTAGCACATTAGATCCCGTAGCTCAGGCTCTTCCTGCGTGTCTGAAATCAGTTGCAGCGACAGCTCTAGTGATTAGACAAAGCGATTCCATAGTATTAGGACATCAACTGACAGTACAAGTACCACACGCAGTAGAGGTTCTCTTGAATCGGACACAAACACAACACTTGACTATAGCACGACTGACTGGTTACGAATTGACATTGTTTCAGCCACACATAGAAATCAAACGTTGTAGTACATTAAATCCCGCCACACTTTTGCCTTTAAGTGGAACAGACCCACTGGCACATGATTGTATTGAAGTCATTGCTATTACGACGAAACCCAGACAAGACTTGACAGATGTCCCATTACCAGATCCAGACCTGACACTTTATGTAGATGGTTCATGTATGAGAACAAGTACAGGAAAGTTAGTAGCCGCTTATGCAGTCACGACAGACACCGAAGTCATTGAAACAAATTGTATCGACACATTATCAGCTCAAGCAGCAGAGCTTATCGCTCTGACACAAGCCTGTATTCAAGCCAAAAATAAGAAAGTCAACATATACACAGATTCACGTTATGCATTCGGAGTCGTCCATGACTTCGGCGTTCTTTGGCGCGAAAGAGGTCATTTAACTTCTCACGGTGCCAACATTCAACACGGTCCCCTCATTCAAGCTCTATTAGATGCAATACATCTACCTACTTCAATATCTATCAAGAAGTGCAAAGCCCATACAAAAGTCACCGATATTATTTCCCAGGGTAACGACCTAGCAGACCGAACAGCTAAGCAAACAGCACAGAATCAGACTCCTGCAACTGACCTGACAAAGACAATAGTTCCGACGCCGACACACTGCATGACAGTTAAGGATCCCGCCCTTGATGTAATTGACATACAGACACATGCTACACCAGAGGAAATAAAGAAATGGACCGAATTAGGAGGGATCCAGACAGATCAGGGATGGATGACGAAGGGAAAATCTATATGGTTTCTCCCCGACTCAATGGTTCAAGTTATCATTAACACAATACATAGTCCAGCACATCTAGGAGAAAAAGCCATGTTAGACAGTATTCAACACATTTGGTTCAACAAACACTTACGAGCTGCAGCCAAACAGAAAGTCCGAACTTGTATGATTTGTTGTCAGTTCAATCCAGGTAAAGGCGTACCTGTAGAGCAGGGTGGATTTCAACCTCCCGATCACCCTTTTGAAGTCCTCCAGATGGATTATATCCAGATGGAACGATGTCGAGGATTCAAATATGTCCTCGTAGTTGTATGCGCTCTTTCCCGGTGGACAGAGGCGTATCCCGTCTCAGATTACACTGCCCCGACTACTGCCAAACAGTTAGTTCGAGAATTCTTCCCACGGTATGGTATGCCCCGAGTCGTGTACTCAGATAACAGCCAACCGTTCTCATCCGAGCTAATGAAACACGTTTCACTTCTGTTAGGCTATCAATGGAAATTCCACTGTGTCCGACATCCCGAGGCAGCAGGTCTCGTGGAGCGTCATAATCAAACTCTGAAAATTAGATTGTCCAAAATCTGTAGAGACAAAGGTGTCGACTGGATAGTAGCCTTACCAGTTGCGCTCTTTTACATGAGAATGGTAGCACATTCTCGAACAGGGCTATCCCCGTATGAGGTGATCTTCGGTAGGCCACCAAATATGTGGGGGACGCCTATACCTCACAAAATAACTGATGTTGATTGTAATATGCTGACAGATTACCTGGCTTCCTTGATGTCTGCACTACAATCTTGCCGTTCACAGGTAGCTGCAGCCTTTCCCGACAACACCGAGGTAAAGCCTCATGAAGTGGTTCCAGGTGACCTGGTACTTATGAGAAACTTTGACAGGAGGAGCCCGTTGGAGCCTCGCTGGCAACAACCGAAACTCGTTTTACTGACCACGAGGACAGCCGTGAAGATTGAGGGTCGCAAAGGGTGGCTGCACTCGAGCCAGATCAAGAAATTTCATGGACTACCATCGGATTTAAACGTTCAGCCCTGCATTCCCTCACCGACGGACTCAAAACTCCCCCTGGTTGAAAAGTCAGAAAAAGAGAACTATAAACTGAAACTAAGGTCTAGCAAGTCAGACAATTTGATTGTTTAAGTCCTCTCCAAGGTGAATAGGTTGAATTTGTCTCTGACATGTATCCTCTAGACCGAAATAGAGAGAGAAATAGACAGAAACAGCTCAAGAAACATGCGTACTGTAAATCACTTCGTAGTCACTGTATAGTGACATTATTAATTATGTTTTTTCTAAGTCTTCTGATCATTGTCGCAAGTATACTATTACACATGTATTACCCTATTTTCAAGCGTGCTTACAATGTTACAGCCGAACATTCTTTTAGTGAACTACCTCCACATGAGTTGTCCTATAGATTTGCGCTGCGCAACAACACATTCATTAGTATGTTACATCATTCCCATCAGACCAGCAACGCTACAAATTGTTGGATATGTGGCCGACTCCCTCCCTATCAGAAATACAAAGGAGTTCTGCCTCTCTTTCCATATCAGTTTACACACAATGGTTCCTGTGGAGCATGGTTTAGTTTGATTAACTCTTTAGATTCAAACACTGTAGTTTACCAGAGCAACTGGGTATGGGGAAACCTGAACTTAGTTTTGCTTAAAGCCTGTTATCCTAACAAGGAGGGACTTCCCAAAAGAACAGGAACTGACCTAGAAAATGAAGTATATGGATTAGGTAATTTTACACTTAACCTCATGATTCTAAATGTTGAATCTGACGCTACACTAGTCTTGCCTGCTATGTCCGTATTACCAGTCAAAGGTGAATTCTGTGTAAGAAAGAATGGTTCAGTACACCTGGGTCATAGTAAATGTAGTACTGTGATCGAATTCAGTGATAAAGGCAAGTCTACATTTAGAGCTTCCCGTCACTCCTACTTCTTCTGTGGTCACACCGCATATATACGCCTACCCCTAGATTGGGATGGTACCTGTTACATTGCATTCCTTCTGCCACCTGTTTTCCTAGCCCCTCCTGATTATCATAGAAATAGCAATCTAGTACACCATACACCCCAGAGAGATACCCCGATTGTTGACTACACCGAAACAGCATGGGAACAATATACCGACTTCAATAAAGGTCTCTTTCCTTATATAGGTGTTGTCTCAAACAGTAAACTAATACGTAGATTAACTAGAACCCTTGAAGCAGTAGTGAATGAATACCTCTGCCCTAGGCAACTTAACAGAGGAGCAGTCTGCGATGCGGATTGTTGTTCTCCAAAATCGTCTTGTCCTTGACGTCATCCTAGCAGATAGGGGCGGAGCTTGTAGGGTCATCGGATCAAGTTGCTGTGTTTTCATCCCAGAAAACGCGCCATCCGTATATAAAGCCATAACTCGTCTTCACAAGATTGCAAATCAGATACATCAGAATGCAGGCACCTGGACATGGTCCGGTTGGTTCTGGAGCGTGTTGTCAGCCTGGGGATGGAAGGTCCTATCCTTCCTAGGTACTGGCCTTCTCATAGTATTCAGTTGCTGCCTATGTCTACAATGTGGACCAGCGATTTGCGGCCTGTGTGCCACATCGTGTATTCCACGTTCAAGTTTTCGTTCAAAATCCCGGAAGAAGAAAGAAGAACAAATGATGTTACATGAACAGATTGATGGATTCCTGAAGATCGATATTTCATGAGGGTCCGTAGGGGACAAGGAGGGAATGAGGAAATATGAATTTTTATGGTCAATTGTGTCCCCTATCTAGACCCCAGCGGCTCCGTGTACATGCTACAAGTACATGTATGTTCCCTCCAGTTCCAGCTATGAAGACGCAAGTACATGTGCGTCCAACGTTAACATGTCCTCTTTCAAATCCGCCATGAATGGGTCGAATATTCCATTCCCAAGTATGATTGGCCACCGACTTTATATGGTATACTTTTCACGTTTTCCAGCTCTGGCAAGGTAGGCCCTGAATTCTGCCATCGAGCTTTTTCCTGCTTCTGTCTCTGAAATGCTCCAGCCTGGACCTGCATCTGTATCCATGAACTTTGTCTTACTTCCTGCGCGGCTAACGATGCCTGACGCGGCCTGTTGCCTGCCAAAAACTGTATTCAGCCTTCAAGTTATCTGCTCCGCTCCTCATCCAATGCATTCCTGTCTAGTAGTTTAGGTAAACATCCTTCCAACTACCGAGCAAAGGGCCCGGCCTTACTGTCTCCATGCAAGTAATTCATGACTCTCGTTACCATGGTAGGCCCATGCCCCCTCGCATCCCATGTAGACACTTAGACGCTTGTACACGCACTAACAGTCAGTATAGAATAGGATTTGTCCGCGAAGACCTTTCCTTCTAGATAATATAGTTCCTTAAACACAAGATATTAGATATGATTTAGGACTAGGTTGTCCTGACACCCCAGACTTCTGTCTCCTCATGTAGGGCTAAATGTCAAGTTCCCTTCACCCCCTAGTTACACGTCAATCACACGTCATGCGGCTGCGTGCGCATCTCTACCAAACATTTTTGCTGACACTGCAGGATTCTCTTATGGATCCACCCACCTGTGACATCATTTTAATGACGTTTCTAGTATACGCCCTCATGCACGCCTATTATTACGCCTTTTTCATTACGTATGTGTATTCTTATCTGTATTATCAGCTGTTACGCCTCCTGCATCTGTCTTAATGTAATGCATTTCATATATATACTGTTGCTTGTCAATAATGTATTGCTGATCCCTTCCTGAACCTTCGTGGTGACGGAACTCGATTGCCTGGTTCGAACCATCATTCCTTTGTAAGGAATAAATACCCTATTATACCCTCGAATACCACGGATCCTGCCTCTTATTTTACTGAGTTATTCTTATTGAATTTTACCGCATAAAAAATAGTACAGGTAATTTAAATATTTACCACACCCTGCCATGCCTACATGGCTATTGGGTGCTAGACATGATACGCTAAGACTCTCACCGCACGCCCCACCTCTTATACCGCGAATTGACACACCGCTGCTTAGGACACATGCACATACACATCTCTGACCGCGCTGCTCTGCCTGCCATGGAACATTCGCGGTCTAAATGATCACCGCAAGAACCGACTGACTCATGCACACTTGGCCAGGCACCATATAGACATCTGTTTCCTACAGGAGACCCACCTAATGCAGGGAGCCGGGGAGAAGCTTAGGCATAACAGATGGGGCGAGGTGCACACTTCCGGCTATTCTAGCTATTCCCGGGGAGTGGCCATTTTGATTCGGAGGGGCCTGCCCTGGCAGACACTGAGGGTGCACGCCGACTCCGAGGGGAGATACATGATACTGTTGGGGAAATTATTTCACCTGCAGGTAATACTCATCAATACTTATGGCCCCAACTCCGACGACCCAGGTTTCTTCCGGCAAGTGTGGCTTAAGGCGCAATCAATGGGCGTAGGGGGCGTATATTTGGGGCGGAGATTTTATTGTGGTCCTTTCGTTGGAGCTAGATGGAGAAGGGGCCGCTCGCACACATCACCCACATGCGGCGGGCACTCTCCGAGGTCTTATGGAAGACTACAATTTGCTAGACTCGTGGCGGATACTGCACCCCGCGTCGCGAGAGGGAACTTGCTTCACCCCGCACAGGAAGGCCTGGTCCAGACTGGATTTTTGGCTGCTGACCCCGCATATACATGCCTGGGTAGCGGTAGTTTCTCACAGAGCGCGCACCCTCTCCGACCACTCCCCGGTTGAGCTGCTGCTGCGGGTCCCCCAGCCGTACGTTACTCCCTTCGCATGGAGATTGCCGCAGGCCTTGCTAGATCAGGTATTTCGTGAAGAAATACATCAGCACATCCTCGACTATTTCGACCTTAACACGAACTCGGTATCATCGGTGGGCACTCTATGGGACGCCTTCAAGGTGGTTATAAGAGGCCACTGCATTGCGGGGCAAGCCAGAGTGCTGAAGGCCATACGAAACACGCTCAAGGGGCTGGAGGATCGTCTGCATGCTCTGGAGGTGCAGTACTGCTCTGACCCCTCGGCGGCAACGCTGGCGGAGACACGCACTACCCTTACGGCATACCAGACTGAGGCGGATAGAGAACTCAAATTTCTAACTAAACATGTGACGGCCCGCCGCTATGGTGAGGGAGATCGCCCGGGCAAAACGCTCGCCCATTTGTTGAGTTCGCAGAGGACTTCCTCTTACATCCCATCAGTCGAGACGCCGCACGGTCCTCCTGTCTACACTCCTCCAGAAATCCTGGACACATTTCGGACATTCTATAAAGACTTGTACCGATCAAGGGGAGGTCCTCCACTGGAGGACTTGTCGGAATACCTGGACACGGTGCAGCTGATCTGGTTCACTGCGCACCAAAAGGGGTATTTCGATCGACCCTTTGAAGTGGACGATGTAAAGGACGCAATAGGATCCTTGGCAGCCGGAAATACGCCAGGACCGGATGGCCTACCGGCGCAGTTTTATAAGGAATACGCTGAACTCCTGGCCCCCAGGCTGTTGGCCGTCTATGCGGAGTCTGTGGAGGCGGGCATGCTCCCAGCGTCAATGAGAGAGGCCATCGTAATCGCACTTTTAAAGCCGGATAAAGATGCCCAGAAGTGCGACTCATATCAGCCACTATCCTTAATCAACACTGATGCGAAAATCTTCGCCAAAATGCTCGCAACGCGACTACAGCCAGTACTGCCACTTATGATACGCCCAGATCAATCGGGATTTGTGCCGGGCCGCTCCACGTCTCATAACCTTCGAACCCTCTTTGGGGTGTTGCACTATTTGGCCCCACACGTAAAGGCCACAGTGGTGCTACTGGACGCCACGAAAGCGTTCGACTCCCTGGAGTGGGGATTCCGGTTTCCTTTGCTTCAGCGCCTGGGGATGAGTGAGGCCTTTATTCGTTATATTAGATTACTCTACACTACCATCACTGCACGAGTACGAGTGAACAGGCTTATATCTGAGCCCTTTGCCATTAGCAGGGGTACTAGACAGGGCTGCCCCCTGTCGCCCCTGCTGTTTGCGATTGCCACTGAGCCCTTGGCGGCCCGTATTAGGCAGCATCATGCGGCTAGAGGCATTGGGTTCTCTTCCCGGGCTCTGACCGTCTCTATGTACGCGGATGACATAACACTAAATGTGGTCGATCCTCATGAAAATCTCTCCCCCATGACAAGGGAGTTGATGAACTATGGCCGGCTGTCCGGGGTGACTATAAACTGGGAGAAGTCGGTCATTTTGCCCCTGACGACTGGGACGTCCCGCTTCACTCTGGACTGCCCGATGAAATGGGCGACTGGCCCCGTGCGATATCTGGGGATATGGATTAGTACGGACATGCAGGAATTGTGGACAGAAAACTATGGACGTGCCCTTACGTGGATAGAGGAAAAGGTTGGCCGCTGGAAACACTTGCCCCTTTCGCTGGCAGGGCGCATAGCGGTGGCAAAAATGGTGCTCCTACCCAAGCTACTGTATTTATTCGTTAACATCCCGATGCCTCTGACTGCGCATTTCCTGAACCAAGTGCGTTCGCCGATGATAGAATTGGCGTGGGGTGGAGGGCAGCCGAGAGTGGCCTGGGAGACCCTCACTCTCCCGCAGAGGCAAGGTGGTCTGGCAGCACCGGATTTCACGCTATATGCTTACTGCGCACAGGCACAGTTCTTGCACTACTGGGTGCACCCTACGCCCTTCCAGCCACATGTGGCCATAGAGATGGATAGGGCTGCCCCGCTGCCGCTCAGCACGGCCCTATACGCACCGCACAAGAGGAGATGCGCAGACATTGACACTGTACACGCGCTTAAATGGGCCTGGGATGGGCTGCGTCGACGAGCTAAGTTGGAACATCTCTATGCCAGATCGGTGCCACTGCGCGGGAACCCCATGTGGCCCCCGCTGCAGCACATGAAAACCGGGGAACGTGCGGCATCACGCGGCCTTCGGACGGGGGAGGGGGGGGGACCTCTTCCCGGGCGACACTTTCATCACGCTGGAACAATTGTGCGGTGCAGAGGCACCAACAATGCTTGATACACTGCTCTATTATCAGCTGAGACATACATGTCAGAAGCGGTTTCCTATATTTCCGGCGCCGCCGCCGGACTTGCTGGCCTTAGAGAATGTGCTCAAGGTGGAGTCGGGACGTAAACTTGTGTCCCGATTGTACAGCTGCATGCAAAGCACTTGTCCGATTGTGGTTTAGCCGGCGCGCTGCATGTGGGATACGGAATTGGGCACCGAACTCACTGATGACCACTGGGATATGTGCTGTAGACTGCTTGAGACCCTTTCCCCTAATTATCGTCTCCGACTGATACATTTTAAATACATACACATGATATACCGCACGCCTAGTCGGCTTCATCGCATGGGCTTGCGGGATGCAGACAACTGCTAGCGCTGTGACGCACGCGGAGCTACATTTTTACATATGGCATGGGAGTGTTCCACAGTGGCCTCATTCTGGGTAAGAATGATGGAGCTGGTGAATGCAATTACCGACCTATAGATCCCATGCACTCCACAGACTACATTACTAGGGATTTTACACATGGTCAAGCCTAAACACCGTAAACTGCCGGCCATGCTAATCCTGCTCGCCAAACGACAGGTTGCGATGCACTGGGGAGCTGTCACATCGCCTAACATTAGGGAGTGGATTAAAAGCGTGGTACACTGCCAGACGCAACTCGCACTATACGGGGAGCTCTTACCAGCGCGCTCGCGGCCGAAGGACATATGGGAACCATTCACACACTGGTTGACTCACACTACGGTTCAAGCGTTATGAAACAGTGCTTCTTATTGATGGGGGCCGGAGGGGGCCGAGGACCAGTTACATACTGCGGTGCTGAGGTCATCGACTGTGCTGTGGGAACAGTGCGGGCTGGGTGTGGGCGGGGGTGGGAGGACCGTGCGGGACTTACTGAGAAATGACGAGTTGGCACCCTGGTGTAATATTGATAATGTTGTTTTGGTGGGGAGCTGTGCTGTCAATCTCATTTTATACTTACACTGCAGTGAGTTGTGTTTGTCTGGTTGTTGAAAATGCAACTAAAAAGAATTAAAAAAAAAAAAAAAAAAAAAAAAAAAAAGGGAACTGTAGCTCACATTTATGCATTGGTTCAAAAGGCGGACCCATTAGCCTTGTAAGAACTACGTTTAGATTCCACACAGGTGAGGGTGGTGCCCTGGGTGGAATTACTCTTTTAAGGCCTTCCATGAAGGCTTTAATAGCAGGTACTCTGAAAAGTGATAAACGCTGTCTGTTTTGCAGATAAGCAGCAATTGCTGCTAGGTGTAGACGGATGGATGAGTACGCCAGGTTACACCTTTGAAGATGGAACAGATAGCATATGATGTGCTGTATGGAGACATCTAAAGGGTTGATTGTATTGTTACGGCAGTAAACAACAAATCTCTTCCACTTTGCGGCATAGCATGCTCGAGTGGTAGGACGTCTGGCTTCCTTGATAATGTTCATGCAATCAGGGGGAAGATTAACGTATCCAATTTCTAAGATTTCAGGAGCCAGATCGCAAGGTTGAGCTGAGCTGGGTCCGGGTGCCTGATTTCTCCATGGTTCTGGGTTAGGACGCATGGGGACAGGTGCAGTTTTTGATGTGGTACCACCGAGAGCTGTAGTAGTGTGGTGTACCACAGCTGCCTGGCCCATGTTGGGGCTACCAGAATGAGTGTGAGGGAGTGCTGTTGTAGCTTCCTTACCACTAATGGAATTAGCGGGAGAGGTGGAAAGGCGTATGCAAATTTGCCTGACCAGTTCATCCATATCGCATTGCCTTTGGACAATGGGTGTGGGTATCTGGCGGCGAAGCTTGGGCATTTTTTGTTTTCGTGGGTGGCGAGGAGGTCTATCTGAGGATGCCCCCACTTGTGAAAGAATGGGTGAAGAACTTGTGGATGCAGTTCCCATTCTTGCATTTACTGCGTTTGTCTGCTGAGCAGATCTGCCATGGTGTTTTGTATGCCTGGGACGTGTTGTGCCAGGAGAAAGGTTTTTTGTGGGATTGCCCATCTCCATATGCTCTGTGCTAAGCGAGAGAGCTGGGGAGAGTGTGTCCCCCTCTGTTTTTGAATATAATACATTGCAGTCATATTGTCTGTGCGAATGAGGACTGCCTTGGCTGAGATTTGTTTCTGAAACGATTTCAGGGCTAGAAAGATCGCCAATAACGCCAGATGATTGATGTGGAGTAATCTCTGTTGTGGCGTCCATACACCTTGAACTGTGAGGTGTAGTAGGTGCGCTCCCCAGCCGGAGAGCGATGCGTCTGTTGTTAGAATCACCTGAGGAACCGGGTCCAGGAACGGTCGCCCTTTGGAAAGGTTTATGGTGTTCCACCACTGCAGAGAGCGATGGGTGCGACCGTCCACCAACACCATATCCGTCAGCTGTCCCTGGGCCTGGTTCCACTGGCGTGCTAGGCACTCTTGGAGTGGACGCATGTGAAGTCTTGCATGAGGCACTATGAAGATGCAAGATGCCATCATCCCTATTAGTTTCATGAACACTCTTGCTGGGAGAGAGTGCTGAAGAAGGAATCTTTGGCGCAAGGCTTGTATGCTTGCGATTCTGGCTGAGTTGGGATAGGCTATGGCTCTTGAGGTGTCTATAGTGGCACCGAGAGATTGTTTTGTGTGGGACGGTATCAAGTGGGACTTTTGGTGGTTCACCGTGAAGCCTAGCTGGTGGAGTAGTTGAACGGTAGGGTTTGTATGTTGCACGCACTGGTGGTAGGACGCGGCTTTTATGAGCCAGTCGTCCAGATAGGGAAAGACGTGAATGTTCTGTCTTCTGTGGTGTGCCGCCACTACTGCTAGGCATTTGGTAAACACCCGTGGTGCGGTTGTGACCCCGAAGGGGAGAACCTTGAACTGATAATGTTGGCCGTCCACCACAAATCGGAGGTACTTTCTGTGAGCAGGGTGTATTGGAATATTAAAGTATGCGTCTTTCAAGTCCAGTGTAGTGAGAAAGTCGCCCTGACAGAGGAGTGGGAGAACTTGTTGGAGAGTTACCATGTGAAAATGGTCTGAATGGATATATGCATTTAGAGGCCGGAGGTCTAGAATGGGCCGTAGGGTCTCGTCTTTCTTTGGTATTAGAAAGTACAGAGAGTAGACCCCTAAATTTTGCTGATTGACGGGGACCTGCTCTATAGCTTGTTTTTGCAGGAGGGAGAGTACCTCTTGTTTCAGAAGTGTGGTATGTTCTTGTGACATCGCACGGTGCCTGGGTGGAATATTTGGGGGGGTAGAAGTTAGTTCGAGACAGTACCCTGACCGAATAATTTGGGTCACCCATTTGTCTGATGTTATGGTCTCCCAGGTTTGAAGGAAGTCTTGTAGTCTGCCCCCGGCCGGAGTGGAATGGTCTGGGGGGAGCGGGGGGAAAGTCATTGTGTGGGCGGTGTGGCAGAACGGGCGGTGTTGGTTTTGCCCCGGACTTTATTGTTTCCTCGATATCCACCTCTTTGGTAGCCCTTTGTGAAGGTATTTTGAGGAGGGGACTTATAGGATGTGGAGGCGTTATCGGAAGAGTAGCCTCTGCCAGAGCCTCGAAAGGAGGAACGGCGAAAGGAGCGTCTAGGGGTGTGTGATTGTAGTTCTCCCATAGACTTCGCCGTATCCGTATCCTTCTTCATTTTTTCTAAGGCTTTGTCTACTTTTGGGCCAAATAAGTGTTGTTGGTCAAAAGGGTGGTTTAGTATAGACGCTTGGACCTCTGGTTTAAAGCCTGAGATCCTGAGCCAGGTGTGGCGGCGAAGCAGAACACTGGTATTTATAGCCCTGGAAGCTGTGTCTGCTGCGTCAAGGGCACATTTAATAGAGGTGTTGGTAATCTTTCCCTCTTGAATTAATTCATTAGCCTTATTTTTATATTTCTCTGGGAGGTGTTGCATAAGAGCTTCCAGCTCATCAGTGTGCTCTGTCGTACCGCGCCAGCAACGCTTGCGTGTTGGCGATGCGCCACATATTGGCAGCTTGCGAGGCAGTGTGTTTGCCTGACGCGTCTAGGAGCTTGGACTCCTTATCGGGTGGCGGAGCTTCACCAGATGACTGAGAATTGGAGCGCTTCCTAGCTGTGGATACCACTAATGAGTCTAGGGGCGCAGGTCCTTTAATATAGGCAGGATCTGTGGGGGCTGCCTTGTATTTCTTTTCTATTCTGGGTTTTAAGACCCTAGCTCTGACGGGGTCTTTGAAAACCTCTGTCGCATGTTTGGTCACCCCCTTAAGCATGGGTAATATAGCGGCAGATTTGTCTGCTATGTCAAACGTGTCAAGTAGGAAGTCTTCCTCAACTGGATCACTGTGTAACTCCACCCCATGATAATGTGCCGCCCTTTGTAAGAGGTGGTGGAACCCCAAGGAGTCCTCTGGTGGAGATGGTCTGGATGGATAAAGATCATCCTGAGGCACATCTGGGACATCTGGATTGTGATAATCCTCCCATGGGTCAGGTGTTCCCGGAGGAGTGGGGTCCTGCGGGGCATCTGTTGGATCGTAATATGGATCCCCTTGGTCATCAGGGTCTGGAGACGGGGTTGGCGAGCGATGAGGCAAGGGTGGAGAAGGTGGGGGCGGAGATGGAGGGAGTGGAGGAGGTGGAGGAGGTGGAGGAGGTGGTGGGGAGGGTACTCTGAATGGGGATGTGGCAGAGTCCTTCCGTTTTGGTGGTGGAGGAGGAGTTGGTTTGTCCAAAAGTCTTTTCTTGGAAGTCAAAATTAAATGTCCAGTCCTTGGATCCTTTGTTAAAGTCTTTTGAAGAGGATCCGGTGTGAAAATCTCCTCCGGCACCCATTCCTCCATCGGTGCCGATGTTTTCGGAACCGAAGGCTTCGTTGGTTTATCCGCGCCATGCTTTCTCGGGGTGTCAGATTTTTTGGTCGGCGCCGAGGCAGGCTTCGACACGGAAGCATCGGTGCCGAGGGATTTGTGTTTGGTCGGCACCGAGAGGCCAGGTTTCGACACCGATGGCTTCGGAACGGAGCTTGTTTTCTTCGGTACCGAAGAATGTTTTTCAGCGCCGCTAGGAGGCTGGCTCGAGCCCAAGCCGCCAGGAGACTTGTGATGCTTTTTCACCGGGCCCGAAGGTGGGGTGATGGAAGCAGTATGCTTGGCTTTCCCTAGGCCCGGAGGCGAAGGGGTAACCGGAGTCTTTCGGTATGGGCGCGGGAGGGGGAGGGGGTAGAGTACTCACATCCCGGTGTGATCTCCTCCACGTCGGAGTCGTCGGCCTCGGAAGCGCTGACGACGTCGTCCTCCTGCTCGGTGTGCTGCTGTCCCGAAGCTCCGGTGTCTTCTCCGAAGATGTCAGGTGGAGCAGAGGTCGATGAGTGCGCCATGGTGCGTCGAGCTCGTCGATCCCGAATAGTTTTTTCGATCGAAAAGACTTGCAGGCGGGGCAGTCTCGGGCCTCGTGTTCGGGAGAGAGGCAGAGGTTGCACACCTGATGGAGGACAGTTTGGGGAAATTTAGACCCACATTTTTGGCACTTCTTGAAGGGAGTCCTTTCCATCGGCCGAGACCGGAGTCGAGATAGGCCCGAAGGCCGCTGCCGATGCCTGGAATCGAAGAAGTGCCGAAGAGAGAGATGAAGAAGTCGATTTCGTCTAAAGAATCTCGATGGACGAGGATTTTTCGTCGAAGGTCGAACTGGAAAGGTTCGAAGCCGGAGCACGAAGTATTACATCCGAGCCCGATGGCGGAAAAAAACAATCCGAGGATGGAGCCGAAGCCCATGCGCAGTACGGACCGAAGGAGGAGTCACCGAACTCGTGACTTCCAAAGACTGTCCAAGAAGAAAAACAAACTGCAAACATCCGGGCCCAACACCAGATGGCGATCTATGCACAGTGTATATTCTGTAGCTCATATGCCTCGAACAGAGGCTTTCAGAAATTGAGAGTAAGCCTATAATGACCAACCTTTATATTCTTTTATGCACAAGTTAATTTGGAAACAAGTAGGAAAAACTCTGTGGAAATTTAAAAAGCAACCAATGTTTAAAGTAGAACAGGGTTTTTAAGTGTAGGTATACAATAAGGCTCAGCCCGGATGATGAAACCGATTTCGAAGCCAAAGAACAAAAGGCCACACTATGTAGCCAGCATGCAATTCAGTATAAGTTGTAAGCTTTCAGTGAATAGGAAACATTAGTTATGAATATTGAAAGATGCAGATAATTTTCAGGTAGATTGCTCATGGTGCATTTCGAGAAGCGTTGCTCGTGGTACAAGCCGGGGTCAATTTGTTTAACTTTCAGAGAGCTACATTTTTTTAAAAAAATGCCAAACTCCACCTACAAAGTGCCTTAATGTCACTCATCAAATCTGAGTAACATGGCACAAAGCATGCTAACTTACTGATTATTAAAAAAAAAAAAGCAATTGTCGCTCTTCAAAATTCAGAATTTCTTGCATCATGTAAAGATGTTTTACAAGAGTGGCTTACATCCAGAAGCACTGTTGGCCCCTTAGCAACAAAATACAGCTCTCCAGACATGAAGTCTCACACTGACGGACAATGCTTAGGATCATTGCACAAGAAAGCCACAAGTATTCATATAAAACAATTCTTTTGAAAAGCTTTTAAAAAACAAAGTTTTGAACCGCCTAATGCACACCATATAAGAAATTAGGAATACGATTCTTTAAAAAAACTAATTTAAAAAGGAAGCAGACTTAAATCAGTAGTCACTATCTAAAGAAAGGTGCCAGGCAAACTCTTCAAGGGCACTGTAGCCAAATAGACTGCAACCTGTAAATGCTGGAAAATTGACCCTGCTACTTTAAGGGCATGATTCATCATCCTAACAGTATCAAATACTACCTTGCCAGTGGTGGTTAGGGCAAATCTCATTTAAAGCATCAAGGATCCTCCGAGAATAGTAGCTCATTGTCCTCCTCTCTTCTCCAGGGAGGTTGGAAGGTTGCTTATGACTTTCAGAAAGAGTTTTCTGGAGTGGAACTAGAATTTCAGATAAGTAACAGGAGATCTTTATTTATACTCATAAGCCATGAACAGAGTAGCAAGCCTGTCCATTCAAAAGGCAGAAAAAAGAGGCAAAGACAAAGAAACACAATTAAAAAAGATTCAGTAATGAAGCTTGCCACACTTTGGTGGCTGATCTGTCATCTGAGTTTGGAAAACAATGCCTTTACATATGGGGGCGTAGCCAAGATATTGGAAGTTCAAGCCGCTTAGTTTTCGATCTCCGTGCCAGCACACACAAAATCCAGCATTTATCCTGGTCATCAGGCCTTAAATCTTACCTTAAGTGCCCTCCTGCACGTCTAGCAGCGATGTGCACCCCTCCTTTGGCCCGCAACAGCTCGGTCGACCACCCATAGGGCCCACGAGCCGGGGAGTGTCTGTGGCAGAGCCCAGAGCCGGAGGATCCGCGGATGGAACCCGGGCCCTGGTCAGAGAGAGGCTGGTGACATGACTAAGCACTGCGCTGCGCTGCCCCACCAACCTAACGATCAACAACCTGTATCGGAGAAGAGCAGTGGGTGGCCGGATGCTCCTACTGGAAAAGCGGTAGGGCTGTGACTCCCTAAAGACAGCCGTGGCCTGCCGCTATGTATCTTTAGCTGCTGGGGCGACACCAGAGAAACACATTCGGACTCGCCGGCCCATGGTCTGTGGCCTTTGTGGAGCACCAGGAGAGAGAGGGTGGCAAAGGGTTGAAGAGACGCGGGTGCCGTGTGATAGTGGTGGCTGTCCCACATGCTGGCACGGAAACCTGTGGCAGAGATAAGTGGAGCATTGGTGCACTAGGCTAACCTGGTGCAACAGGCGGAAGAGGCCCGTGTTAGGCCGGTGCGCTTTTCCTTATGCACAAGTGCCTGCTGATTGATGCTGCAGCTCCTGCTCGTCTGGATTCGCTGGAGCGGGCCTTCTTCCCCCTTCTCCAGTCTGGCCCGCAGCCAGCTTTTGGGTTCTGGAGGGCCCAAGTGGCATGCCTGAGGCCCCCCTCTCCCCTGGGCACGAGGGCCAACCGTGGTGGGGAAGGATAGCAGTGCAGTGGAGCTGCTGCGACGTCAGTTTGACCGGGCCCTCGCAGCAGAAGTGCATATTGTGAGGACATCTCCAAAGATACCACATTTCAGGGGTGATTGGCCCTGATCTTCTCCCAGCTCCCTGGTTCTCACTGTGGCGTGGTCCTGTCACGGCAGTAAGCTGGATCCCCTATAGTGCCTCGATGGTTTGGTGCAGTGCATGCTTCTTTTGGTTGGGATTTGGAAGCTTGTCTCTGAGGGTAACCACCTGTTGAGAAGGTGGCCAAAGAAATACCCCAAACCCTTTCATCAGGGATGGCTTGACCGCTTCGTGAGAGTGGTTGATGCCGCCTCTTCTATGGGACCGGCCACACAGCCTATGCCGGAGAACGTAGCCCTCCTTTTGGCCATTCAGGCTTCTCAGGAGGTTCTGGAGGGGAAGGTAGTTGAAGTACGGTCATAGGTCATGCTACTTCAGCAGGACCTCCGCAATGTGGCTGAAACGGTCACCTTGGCAGATTCTCGGATATTGAAACTTTAAGATACTGCCGCTACTCTTCGCAGAGAGGTCATGGAAGCTCAAACCTTCACAAAAGCATACTATAGCGTCTGGAAGACTCAGGAAACCGGGCCCGCAGAAATAATCTTCGCTTCGTGGGACTCCCCAAGAGAGTTAAAGGTCCTGACATGGCAACATTTTTTGATGAATGGCTACGCTCAGTCATTCCACAGGACAAATTCTCCCCCTGTTATGTTATTAAGAACACTCACCGGGCACAGGGTAACCCCCCCTCCTGCTGGGGCATCGCCCAGAACAGTCATTGCACATTTCTTGAATTACTGTTATAAGTATATGATCCTCACTGATGATCCTAGCTGAGGGGGTCAAACTTGAGGAACAGAGATATGATATTTCCAAAATTCTCATATTCCAAGATTTTACAAGGAAGGTGCAGAGGCACAGCTTTGATGAAGTGAAGATCAGACTGCATGGCTTACAACTACGGTATATGCATTTTCCTGGCCAAGCTCAAGGTAGTCTTTCAAGGGAAATCCTATTTCTTCCTAACGCTGGAGGAGGCCCGGACTTGGATTGAAGAACAACCCAACTTACGGCGTCTTCAGGGGACGGTCGGGGACCCTTACTCCTACACGACCACAGGGGCCAGCGCTAAGGTTAAACACAGTCTCAGGAGTGGGAGGTCGAGACAGAATTGCCCAGTGACAGCCTTGACATGGTGAAGGTAAGATAACCCAGATCAGCCGTCTACATCTTCGGACTCTGAGGAAGACCAGCGGCAAGCAGAGCAGAGGAATTATGCAACAGATGTGGAGGGACCGCGCACCACCGGGGATCAGGGAGATGATCATGGGACAGGCTCCAGAGCTCCACATGCCTTGGTTGCAGCCATCGCAACTCTCAAGGGAGACTTGGTGCAGGCCTCTCTGGAAGCGGCCAACGCTGATCCACCGGCAAACATCATAACTGCAATTTGACACTCCGTATGAGGCCAGAAGGTGACACACCAACATCAACTGGGAGGCCCCCTTTTATTGTTCACAGGAACAACCTAAAACTACACCAGATGCTTTTGCCAGAATCACTGCTATCAAGGACAGTTGATCTAGATCTAATAGTTGTTGTTTTGTGGTTCGGGGATTGAGTTAATGGGTGGAGATGGTTGGACACAGGCTTTTCAGACTCCCCTGTCAAGTAGTTTAATGTTTGGTAACTCGGAGTCCCATTCGCTGGTGTCTTTGTGGGGTGGGGATGACATTGAGATTCAGTTACATTCTCTTAGGCGGGCTAATCTTTTTCCACGGATTGCTACCCTTTCAAGGACTAACTCTCAGGACTGCCAAGATGACACTTTGGGACTAATGACTCACAGTGGGGCTCTGGCCAGAGACTTGGAGAGCCAATGCCTTGAGACACAAATGGGATAGTCTCTAGGCTCATTCCCTCACTTGCTTGTCCCACCACAGGAGACACGTGCACTATATCATTAGAAGAGAACATCTCCATACTATCGGGGAATGTTAATGGTTTGGTAGATAAGGTGAAAAGGGGACACAATACATTAAGAGACTCAAACAATCTGTTGTATTTTGACAAGAAATGCATCTTAAGGGGACAATGCAAATTCCTAAACCGGAGTGCATATACTATGCTGGCACATTCCGGATGTACCTCGGGGTCCAGGGGAGTTGGAATTCTGATACGCAAGAGCCTCCCTTGCATGCTCGCCAGATGCTGAATTGACCCGCTAGGCAGGTAATCCAGGGTAAAGGGAGGGTGGAGGCAGACGTCACACTAATCAGTGTTTATGCACCCACCAGATTACAAGCCCCCACCTTTGAGAGAGTAACACATTCTCTTAGAGGCGGGTTCCTCTTTTCACTTAGTGGGTGGTTACTTTAATGATGGTATGAAGCAGACAGATCTGGTGCCACTATCGCATGCCCGTCCGACCACACTTGCACATTCTGCAACTGCCCTTGGATTTATATGTGGAGGAGCCCCCCAACCCCCTCCCCCCCCCAATGATAGAGATTATTCTTACTTCTGTGAAGCCCATCGAGTTTTCTCCCATTTGGATTATATCCTGGCACCAGTGGGAGAGGTGCAAGAGGTGAGGCAGGTGAACTATTTGGCCCGGGCCTGTCGGACAACTCGCCTCTGCTGCTGTAAATAGGTTGGGGTGAGGGGCCGGTGCTTGCTGGAAACTAAATACCTGGGATATGCAAGATAGGGAGGTGTCAATTGGTCTTAGGGTGGATACAGAGCTCTACTTTAAAAAGAATGAGAATATGGTCACTTACAAAATAACATTGCGGGAGGCGTACAAGACAGTCCTTCGAGATAGGGCACAAAACCTGGTGGCACAGCAACGAAAATGTGCAATCAGCGCCCTAGAATCACTGAAAAATCAATTGCAGGAGCTGGAAAATAAATTGGGTCCTGCACCGGACCCTAACGTTCTCCGCCAACTGACACTCCTTAGAGAGGAACACCGCGCCCTTGCGCAAGAAAGTGCCAAAACTCAACTGCTGACAACCCTCCATAAGTTTTACGACACTGGCGAAAAGGCTGGTAGGCTACAAGCCTGGCTGGCGAAAAAACTAGTTTGAAGCTAGGTGGGTACACCGGGTGGCCAGACCAAATGGGGAGGCGGTTGAGTCAGACAAAGACATTGCTGAGGCCTTTACTTGTTACTATGGAGGGCTGTATATGTCCAAGCCCTTGCAATCAGAGTCCCAGATCGCAACATACATAGAATCTACCACAACTCCAATGCTTGACACAGACATGTGACGCACTAGATGCAGAAAACGAGTACAGATGTAAATAATGCTATAGCCCATGTCAAATCTAACTACACCCCGGGGCCTAATGCGATCCCTATGGAATTTTATAAGAAGTATGCTGACCTCCTGGGGCCCCGGCTTCTAAACATGTTCCTGGAGGCCAAACGGGCCAGTGCTCTCCCTCCTGACCTTCAAAAGGTGACATAGTTGTTATTCATAAAGATGGTAAACTCAGGGAACAATGCGGCTCTACCTCCCAGTATCTCTATTAAACAAAGAGGTTAAGATATTGGCGACAATTCTAACGAACAGATGGATGCAAGCCATTATGCAGCTCATTCAGAAGGATCAATCTGTTTTCATACCCGGCAGATCTACCCCAATATAACCTGCGCTGTGCCCACAACTGGATTAACAAAATAAAGGGGTGGTCAGAGCCACTAGTACTAGACACAGAGAAGGCATTTGATGCTGTACACTGGCCCTTCCTGGAACTTACTTCAGTTAAATTTGGCTTTGGTCCTAGTTTTAGGAACTGGGTCACATTATTATACCAGGTGCCAAGGGCATTGGTAAGAGTTAAAGGGGAGATGTCCCCTGAATTTGCAATCGGACGAGGGACTCGACAGGGATATCCCCCCTCTCCCCTGAACTTTGCCCTGACAACAGGGAAAGGATGTGGCTTAGCAGCTAGAGCGGTCGACCTCAAAGCTGGGGAACTGGGTTCAAGTCTCGGCAATGACGCTCAACATGCTGTGATTCTGGGCAAATCACAATCTCCCTGTGCCTAACAAAAATGAATGTGTCCATCTGTAACACAACTGGTACTCATGTAAAGTGCTCTGTTACCCGATATCTTCAGGTCGAATTTGCGCTATATAAAACAAGAAACAAAAAAAAAAAAACAAAAAAAAAAAAAAAAGGAAGAATTAGCATGTAGGGTCCGCGATCACCCGGAAATGTGGGGTTTCTGTGTACTGGGCAAAGAGGCCCTAGATATGGGAATAAATATCCCTTTATGCCATCTCTTTCCCTATTATTCCAGGTACTTGACGAGTACAGTGTTATTCTAAATACCGGGTTAACGGGAATAAATCACTTATTTACTTCCCAGTAGGAGATCGCCTCGCCCTCCCTCAGCAACTAGTATGCATCACTCCGGGATTCATATATTTGGGTATATTTTTGACTCTTCACAAAGAGGTATGCCACAAACACAACCTGCGAAGGGTTATTCGTAATTCTTGGGAGGATATGGGTAGGTGGCGGGGGTCCCTCTCACCCCTGCCACTTAGATGGCAAGCATGCTGTGACTAAACGAACTCTCTACTTCACTGATCTGGACGGTAACCCAGTGCTTCTGTGTTTTTCACACAGAGGTCTTTCCTTGGATCCCCTCTAGCAGATTTCGTGGAAATGATGGAGGGAACATTGGTTCACTACCCACAAATCTCCTAGTTGCCAAACCCAGAGAACTCCGCTTGTCTGAATGCAGGCAATGTAGATAGTTTCCTCCAGGTCCTTCAGCGTCCTCTTAGACATCTGACAGAAGGAAGAGGTGTCTGGATGAGCGAACTCGGGACGGGAAACAATAACAGCATGAGGCTGGGTTTAAACCCTTTTCCCTCCCAATAGATGGACCCTTCACAAAAATAGAGAGAGTTTTAAGTAAAAATAGTGTTTCCTGTCAGAAATCAGAAAACAGACTATACACTATGTCCCTAGAGAGAGCAAGCACAGCTAGATTTCAAAGGTTTGAAACTGTTAAAAAAGATAAAAAGCCTAAAAAGGGCGAGTCGAGTGGTCCAGGATCCTGTCACCAGGAGCTGGTTAAAAAAAAACAACAAAAAAAAACACAGACACTACTACAACAGGGAGGTCATGCTGGTATACTGGTGGGGTGCCCTTTTCTTTTTAAGCTGCAGCCTACTTAATACCACTGCTCCTCATGCTTCCTTCTATAAAAAGATTATGAAAGAAGATGTTTGTCCCTTTTCTTTAAAACGTGATGTTTCCATTTTAAACTGCCTTATTTTGTCAATATTTTTTTTTTAACTGGCCTGCAATAGACTGTATAAAACTTTGTTTTGCTTTTTTAAAATCTGTCTTTGCAAAACAATAAGGTAATAAAGCTATATTTAAAAAAAAAAAAAGGATTTCACTCTTTGTTGGGACAGTTCGGTACTTATGGCTAGAACTGAAGCGCCACTGGAGAAGACACCATGTGGCATTCAGAAAACTAGGACACTTAACTTAAAATGAAACTTGATATTTTGCATGTAATGGAACAATGTACAAATAAACAACCACCTACCCAGCGACTCAGAGTGTGGAGCTATCGTATGCACAAAGGGACAGATAAGTGGCAGGGTTCTTACATTCCAAGGACAGTCTCTTTCACCGTGCCTCTAGCCAGCATGTTCGTGGCAGAAAATAAGACAAAATAAACTACTAAGTCAACACCACCTTTGACACTGTGCTGCTCCATCATGGCTTGCTGCTGGGGATGTTAATGCACAGCAAGACACTATTGATAAAGTGGGGTAGTACCGTCCTGCCACCATCTTTCCCTTCATTTTAGCAGCCATGTTGTGTAGTGCCGATTTCGTCCTTTGAGCTTTTAAAGGAAGCTCCAGCTAAAGGGCATATGGGAGAATTACGCACCATGTAATGTTTACCTGGACATTTATCCTTAAATTGTCTTCATGAAATAGATTCACTTTGACAGATAATTCGTATATGCTTTATCCAATTATTTTCGCTAGTTAAACTACTCATACTACATTTTCGTTAAAGCAGAATCTAGGTTCATAATTGGAGTACTTACCTTAAGTTTAGGCCCACATATTAAGAAAAAATAATGTTATGCAGCAAGTTGCATTTAGATAAAGCAAATCAACATGCTGTCAATATTCTCAGCCATTTTGATAGTACTCTCGTCAACCTGTGATGCTTTTATGTATTATAACTGCCAGTAACCTAGGGTGTCTCTGATTAGGATTATTAATGCAAGCTACTTAGTTCATTGGGGTACTTCAGGTTTAAATTATATTGCCAATAGTGTTTGTCAAAATAGGAAACGTGGACTATATAGTGTAGATAAATGCACAAGACAGGCACCAAAAGGCTGTGCTACTTTAAAATAGTTTTCCAGGACGTTCAAGAGGCATTTCAACCATTTTAATACTCAAAAAGAGCAATAACAAAAATACAAAAATTATCTAGGTATTGTGAACTTATAATAACATTCTAATAAATATATGGAGGCAACGATTATGCATCTAAATAGCCAGTAAATACCATCACAACACTACATTTCCCAAGAGCACATGCAGGAAATGTCCCAAAACTTCAAACAATCAGCATTCAAGTAGAGTCTTAAACACAAATGGATAGCAAGCGCTTCCTTTTTTTCACATGATCAAACTGTCCCATGTACAGGTATCCCCATAAATTGACTCTTGCTTCTACTAGCCCATGGAGACAAAAACAAAAAATACTCATAAATACAGGTCAGACCCCCCCGCCTACACAGCATCTCCAAATGGTAATCTCATAACTAAGGAATAACAAGCTAACAAAAGAAATGTTATATGTAACACACAGTAAACCATGAGGAAACAGTCAATCAGATACATTCAGGACTAGTGTATTGCTTGAAGGTGGACTCCGAGGTCCAATCGGGTAATACCTTGGAGCCATGACTCACGTAGCTGAGTGAGCCCCAAAAACTGATGTGTCGGTGCCTTCCACTTGCATTACCTACCTGATCAATCCAGCCAGTATAGGGTAAGAGTTAAGGCCATAAAGCCTTTTGAAGGACATCACAATCTTTTTGATGCCACTGAGCCTTTGTGACATTTGCATACTGCTTGAAGCACAGAACTACTACACACAACTTTGGCTGCCAAGAAAAACTGGCAGGAAATGGAGCTAATGTTGCGCTTTGTCCTCCTGGCTTTGGTGAACATAACCACAGCAGGAGTATACATTCTCCTCGAAATGTCTATAGCCTTTATTGCAAACACCCTTCTGTACTGCGGAGGAAATGCAGCATAGTCTGATTCATAGAAAATGTGTTACCAGTATCTCCAATTCTCCAACATTGCTATCTTTTATATATTCATATGCATGAATCATTCCCAGTAGTCAGGCTGGGAATCTCTGGTACATCAAAATAGCAATATACAGTGTAAAATATGTAAAGTATACAGTGTAAAATAGCCGTAGGCCTGAAACAACCTAGTATATATATTTAGTAGCACAGCCACCTCATATGAAGGAACCCAAACTTCAGTCAATAAGGTTGAGGCTAAAGATCTCCCACTGCCCCTATAGCTCAGACTTCAAAGCACAAGTGTCAAAGATATAAATGTTGGAGAACTGAAGTTTACAAGCAAGTAACAAATTTGTTTTTCAGCAGTGGAGCTTTTATATATTCACATGCTTGAATTCAAATAGCAAACTGTATACATTATAATACATAACAAAAGCGGAAAGGCGGCTCACCTTTACGGAAACAAGTTCCTCAGTACTGCCTGTCACACTGCTCTGTCAACTTCTGCGTCCATGTCTTAGCATGAATGCATGGCAGATGTCTTTCAAGGGCACTCCATCATACAGTGCCACAGCTGAAGCCATGCTCCAGGTAGAATGTGTCCAGCCTCTTCCCTGGAGTGCACGCTCGACCTTGGCATGACAGAAGGAAATACAGACTGAGAGCCAACAAGATATGCCCTGCTTGGATAAGGGATGACCTGGTCTTGGCTATCCAAAAGACACAAACAACTAGTGTGAAGCAGGTATGTCCTTTGTTTTCTTTATTTAGAACCTGAGGCATCTACGCAGGTCCAAAGAATCTTTCTGCCAACGTAGATGGATTTGGGAAGAAAGCTCAAAGAATGGCAAGTTCACTCAAAAGAAGTTAATTCAGTATGAATCTTAGGTTTAATTGGGATTGGTTCTCAAAATTACTTTGTCCTTTGCAAACCTAAGAAAAGGTTCCTTGATGGTGAACGTTTGAATTTCTCCCACTCTCCTTGCAGATATCAAAGCCAGAAAAGGCACAGTTTTCCATGAGACAAATTTTAAATGTGCCCTTTGTATAGGTTTGAAAGGTGGCAGCATCATTTAACTGAGGGCAGTATTGAGTTCCCAAGTTAATGGATGATGTAAAAGTGGTGGGAATGCTCTTAAAAGTTGTTTTATGAATTGTTTTATGAGCATCCTGAAGATTCAGGGAGGTGATGACATCTCCTCCCTGCATCATCCGGAGGACATCCTCCAGGGCTACCGTCCAGAAAGACAGTTTCTTCAGAAACTTGTTTAGTTGTTTGAGATCCATAATTGGTCTCCACTGACCCGTTTTCTGTTTGATCAGGAAAACCTGGAGTAAAACCCCTTGTTTCTTTGTGATGTGGGAACAATTCTTTAGCTTCTTTGAAGAGGAGTAAGAGAAGTACCTATTGAAGCTCCTTCAGATGTAGGGGGTTTCTGAATGAACTCCAATGTATGGCCTGAATAATTTGCCTCATCCACTTGTCGGATATTATAACCTCCCAAGCGTGAGTAAATTGGGAAATTCTCCTGCCCCCTCACCTGCAGTGTAGGAGATGGGAAACGGGCCAAAGGCGTAAAGTCAAGCCCTCTTCTGGCTGTCATTGGTGATTGATTGGGAAGCACCTCTCTTTCTTCTTGATTATCTCCCATGGAGTTGTCTTTGACTAAGGTTATAGGAGTGGCCTTTGTCATATCCAGATTGTAGCTGAGAATAATAGGACTATTAAGATCCATATCGGTTGATTCTTCCCATAAAACTTTTTGATCTTCAAGAAGCACAAAATTTAGAAGATCCAAATCTGTGATACTGCAGGAGACTTCAAGCCTTGGCAGTATCTGAATCGATTTTAAGGCCCTGAAGAGCCACATGCGTGCCAAAAAGATTAAGACCATCAAAAGGCATATTAAAAATCTTTACTTGGGGGGAGGAGCCTAGCGCGCAACCAAGATGGCCGCGTAGGTGCGAGGCTCCCGAGGACCTCCGCAACCTCCTACGTTTATCCTGACTTCATCCTGCATCGGTTGAGGGAACTGTGTCGGTGAGCCTGAGCCAAGGTGGTACCCGTTTCCCGTTTTCGAATCGGACCTCGGGTGCCGGAGTGAGCTCCGATTGAAGTTTGCGGCCTACTTCTCTCCTGACCCCGGATTCGCGTTTGGGGGCGACCCGGTGGCAAAGTGAACAACAACGGCGGGCTGGGCCTGGCGAGTCGCGTACCCCGCACTTTCACTTTCGCGCCCCCTTGCTGTCTTCGCAAGTGGGATCGCGGCGCTCTTGGTGTTGGGGTGGCCTAGCTGGGAGACCCTGCCTGCCTGCCTGCTGTGGCCCGCTCCGCCGTCCTGGGGTGGCCCCCCGGAGCTCGTGGCCTTGATTGCTCGCTTTTTACTGCGTGGCTGGTGAGGGTGTGAGACCCGCGACGATGGCCACTAAACAAGATGGAGATCGGTTGAAGGCCAAGTCGACCCGGCGTGGCGTTGCACATCAGGCCAACATCATGGACCGCTACACCCTCCCGAAGGGATCTCCCGGTGGACCGCACAAGTCCTCTGAGTGCCCCCCGGATGCCCCGGACTTGCCCACAGATCCGACTCTGCAAGACGTCATGGGCGCCATTGCTGAGATGAAGGCCTCGGTGGGCCAGCGGTTTGACACGTTAGCGTATAAAATCGACGCGGTCCTCGTTGATGTCAACCTGGTGAGAGCTGATCTCTCGAAGACCAACGACCGGATCGATTCTTTGGCCCACACCGCGTCGGGCCTCACGACTGAGGTGGCGGCCCTTCAGACGGAGGTACACCGGCTTCGTCAGGCGAGTGCGCTCATGGATCGGCGCCTGGAGGATTCCGAGAGCCGGGCCCGGAGGAAAAATATCCGCATCATCGGAGTACCTGAGGGACGGGAGGAGTCGGCGGCGGATCTTTTTGTGGAGGACCTGATCACTACCCATCTCCAGCCTCGGGGACTGAGTAAATTTTTTGCGGTGGAGAGGGCTCATAGAGTTCCCGGGGGAAGGCCGAAGGTCGGAGCCCCTCCGCGGCCTCTTATTGCCCGTATCTTTAATTTTCGGGACAGGAATGCAATTCTGCAAGCCGCCAGACTGCAAGGGCCGATTAAGTTGGAGAACATGGAGGTGAACTTTTATCCTGACTTCACCCAAGCGGTCCAGAAGCAGAGACTGAGCTTCTTGGGCGTCAAGCGGCGGCATCGGGACATGAACTTAAAATACGCCATGCTCTTCCCGGCCAGGCTGCGGGTGGAGGTGGATGGTCGCACTCACTTTTTTGACCGTCCTGAAGCGGCCGGGGACTGGCTGGACACTTTGTCTGGGGGTCGGGATCGGGATGGCGGGGGGGGGGCTGCGGGAGGAGAGGGCCCACTGGACCGGGACTGAGGTGCTGATACTGGGACTCACTCTGGACGAAGATGCTGCCGCTTTCGGCCAAGCTTAGGGTCTCTCGTTTTTTGTACTCGTTCTCCCTCCTTTGTAGGTGGTGCGGGGTCTCGAAGGGGTACTCTTTCCTCCTCTAGGGGGTTTACCTAGTTTCAACTATATAGGGGCGACAGGCCCACTGCAAGTTGGGGGGGCTGTTTGGGCTCATGCAGGGGTGCAGGGAGGGGGGAGTTTTGTTGGGGCGGTTGGGTTGGGGTGGGGTGTTGTTCATTTGTACCACAAGGCAAAAGTATTGTCGTGCTATTCCCAAAGTGCTCTCGGGGGGACGAGTGATTGCTTTCGTTTATGATGGGGGGTAGGGGACTGAGTCTTTTGTCCTGGAACGTTAATGGACTGGGGGACAGGATAAAGCGAGGTGTTGTCCTGCAGTTCCTGAAACGAATTTCACCTGACATAGTTTTTCTGCAGGAGACGCACCTCATTGGCAACTCCTTTCGTGCTATGAACCGGCGGGGCTACCGCCTTCTGGCCCATTCGGGCTTCAAGTCGGGTTCAAGGGGTGTGGGCATCATGGCCAAGACCTCGCTCCCGTTGGAAGTTGATGAGGTACTCCATGATGACAGGGGACGTTACACGGTTCTGGTGGGTAGAATGGAGGGCAGAGTGATTATTTTTGTTTCTGTCTATGTCCCGCCAGGGTTGCAGACGACCACCTTTGCGGATCTGGGGCGCCTCCTCCTTGGTCTTCCAGAGGGGATTCTGGTGGTTGGGGGGGATTTTAACGCTGTGGTTTCCGGAATTGAGGACCGTCACCCCCCTAGGGATCTCCCCCGTGCCCAAGCGTGGTTGTCTGGCCTATTGGATGCCTTGGGGCTGGTGGATTGTTGGCGTTTGAAACATCCTACGCAGAAACAGTACACTTTTCATTCCGGGGCCCATGGCAGTCTATCAAGACTAGACTATGTCCTGGTGCCGGCGGCGCATGCGGGGAGGATCGGGGAGGTGCGCCATTTGGCACGGGGTATTTCAGACCACTCCCCGCTCTTATTGCACTTCGATATTCTCCCGAGGGGAGAGGGTAGGGTGGCCCCGATTAATCCCTGGTACCTGCGTGACCCCACCATTCGCGCAGAGTTGATTAAGTCCCTTAAGCGATATTTTGATGATAATGTGGGGTCGGTGTCATCTGCGGTCTCGCTATGGGAGGCATTTAAGACGGTGATTCGGGGGGATGTCCTGTCCCTTATTTCCCATTCCCGGAGGCGCGAGCGGGAGGAGATGATCCGTGTTGAAACTGAAATAACTGAGTTGGAGGGCGACCTTGAATGTGGGGTGACGGATGACAAATTACATGTCCTCCGACTCAAGCAGGCGGCCTACAAGGCCCTCGTCACGGAGGCGGCCAGGGGGCTCAGTAGAGAGCAACAGGGGAGACTGTATGATGTGGGTGATAAGGCTGGGAAATTGATTGCGTGGCTGGATAAAAAGGAGAGGGCGAGTCGAGTTGTCCCGTCGATTGAGAAACTGGATGGTGTGTGTGTCACGGAACCGGAAGAAATAGTCGATTGCTTTGCAGAATATTTCCGTGGGGTGTATTCCCCGGTGTCCTCCCGCTCGGAAGAGGATTCCCATGCCCTGCTTAGGGATATCGCGCTGCCTTCCCTTTCGGAGGAGGACAGAGTGTTGTTGGACGCCGCCCCAACCTCTGAAGAAATTGCTCTCGCCATACGCTCGGTCGCTTCCGGCAAGGCCATGGGTCCTAATGGTCTTCCCATCGAATTGTACAAGCTGCGACCGGATACGCTGGCGCCGCATCTCCGTGCGATGTTCCTCGCGGCCCGTTCGGCGGGTTCCCTCCCGCTAGACCAGCGTCTGGCTACTATCGTGGTCATTCACAAGGAGGGGAGGCCGCGGGACCGGGTCACGTCCTACCGGCCTATTTCGCTGCTGAATGCGGAGCCCAAAATTCTCGCCAAGGTGTTGGCCAATCGGCTGGTTGGCGTGGTGTGCGATTTGATTCACCAGGATCAGTCCGGCTTTATCCCCCATCGCAACACTGCGCTTAACCTGCGGCGCTTGCATGGGGTGCTCGCACGTGTCCCGTTTATACGGGAACCGGCCATTTTGGCATCCCTGGACGCCACTATGGCGTTTGACACACTTGAGTGGCCATATATTTGGGCGACACTGGCGAAGTTTGGGTTTGGCCCGGGATTCATCGGTTGGGTGAAATTGTTGTACTCGGGACCGCTGGCGCAGGTGGTTGTGAACGGTAGAGTGTCAGCTCCGTTTGAGCTGGGCAGGGGCACGCGGCAGGGCTGCCCATTATCACCGCTCCTCTTCGCGCTTGCCCTGGAGCCCCTGGCGGAGTGGCTGCGGTGGGAACCTTCTATTCGTGGTCTCCGATGGACCCCCGAGTATGAGGACCGCGTATCTCTTTACGCTGATGATATTCTTCTGTACCTGGCTTCCCCACGTAAATCACTGATAGTACTGGTTGATGTATTGCACTCATTTGGCCTCAACTCCGGCCTGGTCATCAACTGGGCTAAATCGTGTGTGTATGTCCTCTCTGGGGAGGATCCTATCCTTCCGCGGGGTTGTCCTATCCAGATCGCCCCGCGGGGATTTAGGTACCTGGGTGTCTTCATTACCCTGGACGCGGAGGCCCGATATAGCCAGAACTTGCTTCCCCCCCTCCAGCGCCTGAAGGAGGACGTCGCGCGTTGGAAGCGCTTGCCGCTCTCGCCGCTCGGCCGGGCGGCATTGTTTAAGATGATGTCGCTGCCGCGTTTCCTGTATGCTTTGCAGAATACAATGGACGCTGTCCCGGCGCGCTACTTTCGCGAGGTGGAGAGTTTGCAGCGCCGACTGTTCTGGGAGGGTCGGCCGCGTATCGCCCTGGCGAAGCTGACGCTCCTGTGGTACGACGGGGGGGTTGCCCTCCCAGATATCAAGCGATATTACTGGGCCTCCCAGCTGGCTGCGATCAATCACGGCCTTTACGGGCCCGCCCTAAACCCGGCCTTTGAGATGGATAAAATGTTACTGCCGGGCGGTGACTATAATCGGGCGCTTTATTCTAGCTCGCATGACGCGCGGCTGACGGGCCCCACGGGAGTCATGGTACGGGTGTGGCACACGGCTAACGTGGCGATGGGGTGGAAGGATCGCTTGACCCGGGCGACGCCACTATACGCATCTGAGCGGCTGGGCTCCCTGTGGACCTCGAAGGGCTTTGAGAAGTGGGACATGATAGGCATCAGCAGGGTGGGCGATCTCTGGACGAGGGGGGGATTCAAAACGTTCGATGTGCTGCAGACAGAATTCCAGCTGCAGGACAGGGAGTACTTTCGTTATATGCAGATCCGTCATGCGTTGTGCTCCGTATTTCCGGACGTTGCCTCCATCCCGGAGTACTCCCCTCTGGAGGATAGAGTGCTAGATGGGCATGTCCCGGACGGCACGATTTCATTAATTTACAAAAAGCTCATCAATGACCGTTCGGGACTGCTGACCGGCCTTCGTGAGGCGTGTGGGGCTGATGGATTGGAGCTGGATGACGAGGACTGGGTGTCTGCGGTGGCCTCCCCGAAAGAGGTGGCCATACCGTCCCGCCCTCGCTTCGTCCAGCTCAAGATACTCCATAGGGTCTATGTTACGGGGCCGAGGCTGATGCGTATGGGCTATGCTGTGGACGGGTTGTGTAAGCGTGGGTGTGGTTCTTTGGGGACCTTTCTCCATATTCTGTGGGAATGCCCGGAGGTGGTGCGATTCTGGCGTGGTGTGCATGAGGTTTTGCAGGTAGTTACGCATGTGCCGCTGTTGCCTGAGGCGAGGAGATGTCTTTTGAATGTATGGGAGCCAACCGACTACTCAGTGCCGCAGACGTGGTGGGCGACTCTGGGATATATGGTGGCCAAACGTGACATTGCGCAACTGTGGGGTTCCCAGAGGTCGCCGACTGTCTCGGCGTGGAAGGACAACATGGATTGGTGTATGTTTCGGGAAAAGGTGGTGTATGTTGCGAGAGGTAAGCCTGGGACATGGGTGAAAGTATGGGGCCCCTGGAACGCTTACCGTGGGGGAATCTGTACCCCGCCGCTACTGCCTGATCCGTCACCGGCCCCGTCTCCTTAGCCTGTTTGTCTTCCCGGTTCTGGGCAATGAGTTTACTTAGTCCCCGTCCTGACCTATTCCCCCCCCCCCCCTCGATATTCCTATGAATCAGTGGGGTCCCCCCCCTAGGGGAGCACATGCTGTTTCCGACTGTGGGTTGCCTTGTGGACTTGCTTTTTTGTTGTTATTTATATAAAAATGAAACCGTCGTGTGGGGTCCGGATGGTGTGGCTGCCAACGCCTCTTTCAACTCCTGTGAATTCCCTTTTGCCGCAACGTGCGTTCTATTGTCTGTATTACATGCTCCTTCTGTTTGCTAGCGGCCGGCCTGATGGTTGTAGGCCCATCTTTGTATATTTTTTGGATTCTGTAATAAACGGTTTAAAAAAAAAAAAAATAACTAAATAAAAAATCTTTACTTACACCTCCGGATGGAAGGCTGTGGACTTCAGCCAACCATACCTTTTTAACACAGTTTCTCCTGAAAGTGGACAGAAACCTGTATTGCAGACATCCACTGCTGCATCAATAATAATAAAACAAAGCAAGTGTTGGGAGGTTAATAGGGCCCGCGCACAAATGCTCCAATTTTTACATGATCATGTTTAAAGTTGCCATCATTTTAGATGATGACTTTTAGCACATTTTGCTTGCATGCAATAGTGTACTCAGAAAGAGTTCTGCATATGCTTACAAATAAATTTCTTTGTAGGACTATTATCATACTATCGTACATTTTGTCCAGGGACCAAGTACACTGTGCAAACTGCCCATGTTTGTTGTTGTCTGTTCAGCAACAGCTCTGGGTGGGTAGAATCAACAAAGGCAGCTAGACCAGAGCTGAAGTAATGAATGGATGGATATGGATATAGATATAGATATAGATATAGATATATATATATATATATATATATATATATATATACTGCACCAAGCCTTTTTTGAGCAGAGCAGGGTTTCTATGGATGATTGTGGTCTCTTCATGCCAGAGTTCCAGCCCAGCTGAATCTCATCCCTATCCTCAGAGGGACGGTGGCCTGTTCTACACCAGACTGGCTCCCAGTTAACGCATGCATGCAGGTAAATGGGTAGTTAGACCACTCTAAACTATCTGGCAGAATTTGCATCCACCCTTTACTCTCAAGTATAGGCAGTAATAGGTAGGAGTACAATTATATGTATTCATATAACTCATGTAATAACTTATGGTTGAAATTATTCATGCTTTTCGACATTCTCATAATGTTGGTTACTATGCTTTGTTTTATTTTACTAATCATTGCAGCACACATATTTTACACAATAATACAATTGCTTCAATAAATGTTTGAAATGCCAACATGCCTGAGTTAACAACGAAGGGTAGATCTGTTTCCACAATTTCCTAGGGGGAATCAGGGTCGTCATGTTCTGAGGTTGCAGACACCATCAGGTATCTTGTAAGGTTTAGTGGTCCATATGGCATACTGTGAGCTAGCTAGGAAACAGGCCAACATATTCCGAAGGTATGAGCGGACACAGTCCACCATAGTTTGAAGCTTATGTTGCCCAAATGCATAGTCTTACTGGATTAGTAGGAACTGTACAACCAAAGTTAGTTCTCCATGCTCAAGGATAGCTTTTGCTATCTCCCTCAAATTCCCCAGGAGGAATTCAAGCAATGATGCAATATCATGCCACATCTGGCCTTCATAATGCCTAAGACTGGCAGACTAGTGCTGTCTCTTCCCTAAAAAACGATTTTCCCTACCTTGATTACATCCTCCTTTCTTTTTTAAATGTCTTTAACTGTCTTTGCCTGTGGTTGTTACAGTTTAAAATTGTAGTTTTAACCTGCTCGTGATTGCATTATCTATCACCTGTTTTGTGTTTAAACTTGTGGTTTTTCCTGCCCGTGACTGCTTCCATTTAATCGGTTGAATTGTGGGATTTGCAGTCCAAACTCTGTAGTGTTTCCCTCTCATTCCCCGTGACTACCAGTTTTTCCCTCCAAATTTCTCCTTTGCTCTGTGATAAGACCTGTATGTTAAGCAGTGCACCCCCAGCCACCATTTTGTGTTAACAAGTCAGTGAAACAAGCCCCCCCGCCTCCCCCCAGCAACAGGAATATTCTACATCAGAGGGTGCTCGGAGACAGCAGTAAACTGCTGTATGCTGTTTGAACTGTATTTAATAGGGACTGTGCACTTCCGTTTTTTGGCCAGGAGAGGGAGTAAAGTTTTATTCAAACAGTATTGTTAAAGGACAAGTTTGTTAGGCCCTTACCTGCAGAAGTTAGGTGTGGATTGAGCCTGTCTGTCTCCTAGGAGATTTTTGAAAAGAGCAGCAGCTTCCAACTCCCTGGCCAGCAAACCTTGTCTGAGGTAGCTGGGACCTTATATAGTCTGCTAATGTTTGGTACTTGTGTACACTGATTGGGGGTTGTATCTGGTGTTTCTATTGGATTAGGATTAGTGTCTACATTGGTTGGGTATTTGAGTGTTCTGATTGGTGTCTGGGTCTGTAATTCAATATATGTAAGGTTGGGACTAGGGCTAAGGTTAGGATTTCTATTGGACGTAGGGACTAGGGCTTCCTGTGTATTGGTTGTTGGGACTAGGGCTAGGGTTAGGCCTTTAATTGGAAGTAGCGATTAGGGCTTCTGGTGTGACTGGTTGCTTGGACTTGGGTTGGGACTACTGGTAAGGCTAGGGCCTCCATCGGACGTAGAGATCAGGTTTTTTTTTTTTTTACTGATTGGTTGCTTGGACTAGGGCTAAGATTGGCTGTAACGTCCTGGTCTCCTACTGGTTCCTGATTTTAGGGGTGGTGTAGTGTTGTGATTGGATAGTGTTAGGGCTAGGGTTCCCATTGGCTGGAAGGGTCACCTGATTACTAGGGCTATAAAAGGCCAGGCTTAGGGCGTCGAGTCTAATGGTGGAGAGGACAAGGGCAGTTGCCTGTTTGAGCCTGTTCGAGACTGCTCGGGACCAGGGTCAGAAATGATGCCCATGTTCCCATTCAGTAATACCCACCCACAATTTATTTTCACTATAGAAGTGTACATATCTTTGTGCATTGCTTCATATAAACATGTAGAATAATTATGTTAAAAATAAAAAATAAAATGTCATCTTTGGTCTACATGTACCTCCATGTACTTGGATCTGTGTGTCTGTTACTTTTCTCCTCAAAAAGGATATCCAATGCACTACCCTATTTCTCTTCCTGTACCTCTATCAATATTTGTAATCTACATATACTTACCCCCTTTATGCATCTATATACTTATGGATCTATATATTCATCACTTTCTTCTAATAAGGCATTTCCAATGCACTACCCTATTTCTCAGCCTATACTCCTCTCAATATATCTTCTAGCCCAACTTTCTGACTCATCTCAAACTACTTTCTACAACTCTTTCTAATGCACTACATTATCTCTCACCCTATACATCTATCAATATATCCTCTACATCCACTCTGTCATTTATCCCAAACACCATACCACTACTATGATCCCCAAAATAACCCTTTCTAGACTCTCTCCTACTCTACCCCTCCTTGCATCATCTGACACCTCTTTTACTATACCGATCCCCCAAAACAAACCTTCCCTCTGACTCTTCCCCTCCAAAAACCCTTTATGCTCATCCAAAAGCCTCCTCCTACTGCTATGACCTAAAAAAAGAAATAAAGTCCTTCATTCTTCTATCCCTCTACTATCCTTTTCAATCAAAACAGACTAACATGTTCACTTCTCAAATTCCATATTCCACTAAACTAACTCACCACTAATCCTTTATGGGTTCCAGAGTAGCGTGTTACTCGCCAATAAAGCATTTCAACACCCCATCAGGGTTACCAGCGCTATATAAATGCAAACCTTTTTTCCCCTTTTCTACCCCTCCCCAACCCTTCTCAATCCAAATAACTGACTAACATATCCACCACTCAAATTACGTTCATGTTTCAACATACTAATTCAACACTAATGCTTATGGGTTCCAGAGTAGTGTGGTGCTACTCAAAAAAGCGCTTCAAAACCCCATCAGTGGTAGCAAGCCCTATATAAATAACAAACCTCTTTCCCTCTTCTATCCCGCCACCTACCTTTCTCCATCCAAATAACTGAACAACATCTCCACCACTCAAATTACTTCATATTTCACTATACTAATTTTCAACACTAATCCTTCATGGGTTCCTAAGTAGCGTGCTACTCGCCAGAATAGCGCTTCAACACCCATCAGGGGTAACAGGTGCTATATGAGTGCAAACCGTTCTTCCCCTTCTATTCCTCCGCTATCCTTCTCACTCCAAATAACCGACTAATATCCACCACTCAAATTACTATCGTATTTCACCATACTAATTCACTACTAATCCTTGATGGGTTTCCGGAGTAGCTTGCTTCAACACCCCATCAGGGGTAACAAGCGCTATATAAATAATAACCTTTTTTCCTCTTCTATCCTTGTGCTATCCTTCCAAATCCAAATAAGTGAATAACCTATTTACCACTTAAAATTGACTTGCAGGTTTCAATATACTAATTCAACACTAATCCTCCATGGGTCCCGGAGTAGCGTGCTACTCGCCGAAAAAAGCGCTTTGACGCCTCATCCGGAGTAGTAAGCGCTATACAAATGCAATTACAATACAATACAAAGCTTGGTGCAAAAAAACAGAGGGATAAAAAAATAACAGTACTCGAGAAAAACAAAACATCTGCAGTTTAGTGGACTAACTGGATCCATGACTAAGAACTATTGAGCTTCTCATCAGAGTACTGGCAAGATTACTTGAACGAACGATTACAATAATACAGTCAGTTGTTGGGTTTTAGCCTTCGATGGAAATCCTTCTCAGCACCCGTTGGTGAAAAAGTTGGATCATTCTTTGACACACGCTCCCTCTCAACAAGGTCAGTGGTGTACTCCTTTATTTCTCTTGAGGGTCATTTCTCTTCACTTTGGGAACATGCAGCTAAATAATTTCACCAGTCTTCTATATGATTTCTGATGATTCTCATTTTAATAGATAGTACGTTTTTCCAAAATTTCAAGCTTTGGGGGCCATTGGAACTTTTGGAGGGACAAATTCTGTTTATCTAGCATTCAGTGGTCTCGACAACTGAGGCAGTTTACTTCAACGGGCAGCTTTGGTTTACAATTACTGACTAGGACCAGAGGAAAGACACCTACATTGCTTATTTAATTTCTTTTGGCAAATAGCAGTGGTGGTGAAGTTATCAAATTGTGGTGATAACATACTGCTCTCTGTAAGTTCACTTTAAATGAGTTAGAGTTGTTTGTGTTGTGTGATTGATGGATTGGGGTACACTTGCTTTTGCACTGGGGAACTGGACTGACGCAGATTTAGACCCTTTGGTCTCTCTGGTTTCTTTTATGAAGATGAGTAACAGTCATTTCAGATAATTCTTTCTTGAGGTGGGCAATTTCATTTGCTTGAGTTTGGACCGTCCGTATTGAGGCCTTGTAAACCTGTATTCAATGCACAGCATTTCCGTGGAATGTTCTTGAGGGGCCTCGGGGGCGTCTATATACCAAGGAGGTGACTCACAAACAAAAGTACAGGAGATATTCTACGACCCTGTCTAAACCTATTTTTACAAAGTTTTGCTATCTACAAAACAGGTGAAATAGTATGCCTAGAAAGTCACGTCAGGGGCAGGATTCTAGGTATGCTATTACTAGTGTCATTTGACTTTATGACTGTCTATTCCCCTATACAGTATTATACATACTGTACATAGAATGCACAGTGGGAAGGACTGCAAATGCATATGTGTTTTTTCTCTAGGTGGATAACATTTTTACCCGTGGAGAACACTTCCTTGGAACACCCAGCCCATTAGGAAATGATGTGTTCCCTTTCCGATCCTTTTAGGAGTAACTCAAGTCCTCGGCTGGAGTAGCCTTCTAACCATTTCCAGTGTGTGAAACGGCTGTACAGAAACATACATTTTTGTGGGCATTCATACACTTACAGGGCAAACTACACCTTGTAATGTCCACTTCCCAGCCTCAGTCTAGGATTTTGATCCGCAGATATCTCCACACTCACAATAGTTAATTTATGCCCTACAGGAATACTTTTTTGAATTCCTGGCCTGCATAAACAGAGGCGTTTTCAGTTATAAACAATTGTTTACAGCCAAAATCTCCCACCGAGTTAATAGAAAAACATTATTGCACCTATAATTCCAAAATCCTACTCCTAAAATTGAGCATGAGTAAACATATAATTCACCAGCTATTAGCCCATAGCTAACCCTCAGAAGTCTAACTGCCACAGGCGCTTTCATAAGGTAGGTTACCACTTCTCCACAACACAAAATGGAGCTCTAGGGGCAGAGAACAGGTCGTCCCCCACTCATACGTTTCTATACAACAAGTGACCTGTTCCCGAGGTGAATGAACAGTTTAAACATCTATACCCGTTGTCATATATTTTAAGACAATCTATCCAGCATGTGGTCACACCATCTATGCTACTTATGGGTATGATTTCACCAATTTAAAGAGAAAGAAGAAATTCATACGGGGTATAATGGTCTCTGTAGTCCCAAAGTGTCTGTCTCTAAACACCCAAAAGTGGTGAAAAGAGTGTAGGAAAGGAGCGAGGGAGCCTCACGGTAGCAACACCAGGGAGGTTTAAGCAGGAAGGTACTCGCCTGCTACCTCAAGGTCTCATCATCAGCTACCCTCGTTCCGAAAATAAGATATGTGTAAAGGAGGAAGAATGGGTAACAAACCAAAAAGTGTTTAGGTGTGTGTAAAAGAAGATAGTGCCAAATTATGTGCACCGAGGAAACCCCACAACTATATACAGGTATGAGCTAGAACACACTGGCTTACAATTTTATTCCATGCTGTGTGTCTACTCTTATTAAAATGCCGACATGTTTCATTGCCTTTGTGTACACTCACGGCAATTTCTTCAGGGCGTGGGTTTTTTTTCTAACCCTGCATTTCCGCCTGTCTTTTAATAAAAACACTTCTGTAAGAGACAAGAGATAAAGAGACAAACAACAACACATAGCAACATTAATTGGCAACGGGCAAAATGGAAAATATGTACTGTTTCCCTTGTAGCGTGTTAGCCGTGTCATTTACCGGGATTTTACCCAACGTGGGTATACCTTTACCCTGGAACTCTTGCGTGCGATAAACTGCACTTCTTCTAGGCTCTTCTGGTTAGCTCCTACTGTGAGTCTGTAACACATAACCAAGAATCACAAGCCTGTTTTTGGATTCTGACCCTGCGTGATTCACTATGCGTATGTCCTTCCGCTTTTTGCCTCACGCTGCTGGTATCTATGGAATCCCTCAGTCTCACAGCTGTCCCGTGATAGCATTGTGTAACCACGAATCAAACTGTAGCTATAATGAGACGCTACTTCTTCACTATTTTAACCCTCGTGGTTTCTTTAAAAAAGGTTGGGAAGAAACCCCCTAGGTATACTGCAAACCATCCCATCTTTCACTCTGTAACCCCCGGTCTGCTACTCCTGTTTCTAGCTACTCAGATAAAGCCATTCTTGAAGGGTTCCGAAGAACCCTTTCCTAACGGTCTCACATGTTGCAGGACCCACCTTAGTTGCTTGCGCGTCCGGCGTTAGCTCAGCACCGCATCAACCCGATATGATGTTGCCTGGAAATAAATACGCTCAGGCACACCTCGTGTGCAGACCCAGAAGGGTACCTCCCTTCTCAGGAAGTGTCTCATGTGGTGCTCATGCCTGTGTCTTACATCGCCGCCATCTTGGAATGGTGTCCGTAACCAGTTTATCACAACCCCCGTTAATGGTTCAAGGGAAAAATGGGTTTAAACAATTTCAGTGTCAATCCTAATAGATGACTTACTTTTGTTTGTATCGCCGGAGTTGACATCCTGCCCTTGGTTACTTTGCGATTACATCTTGTCCTATATACAGCTATCAGTTGATAAATATACGGACATTGACGGTGCTAATTGTCTGATATGACGTAGCTCCCTATTGCAATGGTGTAGTACCTCAGCTCTCTCCTCACTCCATATCGATATGGTACAGGTATAGGCTACACTTGACATTTCTTAATTCAAAACCCCACAACTTTATTGTAAACGAACAAACCCTTAAAGGGATGCTCACATCAATAAGGGTTCTCAGCAGACAATGTATTCTGTTTGTTCCTATGATTGTCAATTTCACATAATGCCCAGATGTGCCAATAAATGCCTGTCTCATACAAAGATTGCTAGATGTGCTAATACAGAGATCGCATTAAAAAATGTTTTATCAGCTGTTAGTTCATTGCTGTTTGTACTACATGGTCAAGATTAGCCCCTGATCTCTGGGTCTGACACCGCAATTATTTTTTGTGGGGGAATGGGTGAATGATGAGCTATATATTTACCCTATTCCACTCAATAAGGTCATTCAATCCGGTTTTGTCCACCCCTTCCTGATAGATCCAGCGTGCTTCCCTAGTGCTTAATCTGATCTCCATATTAAACTGGTCCCCCATCACCCTTTCAAGGACCACCCAACGTACATCTTTCGGCATATGTTTTTGTGACTGATAGTGTTGCACCAATCTAGTGCTCAATTTCCCTGCACGTAATGTACTCAGATGTTCTTGTATCCTGATTTTGACCTTCCTGCTGGTAAGTCCGATATAGTGGAGTTCACAGGGGCATGTCAGTCTATAGATGACGTTGGATGTGTTACAATTACTAAATTGGTTTAAAAACCAGGTTGTGTTGTTTGCAAGGGTTACACTTTTGGTGGCAGATGTAAGCGCACACACAGAGCAACTACCACATGGGTAATGTCCCTGCGGGATGTTGGTTTCACGAGGATCCTGTTTTGGTCTGGTGTGGACCAGGCGATCACGGATGTTGGATGACCGCTTGAATGCGAAGCGAGGTGGCGGCATTCGCATAGTCGCAGTGCTTAGCAGGTGCCAGTGCCTGCGAATAATCTGTCTAATTTTGGTGGAGAGTGGACCAAAAGTGGTCACTACTGGGATGCAGTCACTACTTTTCTTGGGAGTTTTTTCTAACAAGGCAGCGCGAGGGGTGTTGTAAGCTCGCTTTCTTGCCTGTTTGATGACCTTAATTGGATATGCACGGTCCTTTAACTTGTTGGCTAACACCTGAGATTGTTCAGAGTAATGTTGTAGAGTAGAACAATTACGGCGATACCTCAGAAACTGCCCTACGGGTAAATTATCCCGAAGTGCTCTAGGATGAAATGATCTATAGTGCAATAGGGAGTTTTTGTCCGTAGGTTTTTGGTGGACCGTAGTAGTCAGACCCTCATGTTCGGCCTGGATGTCAAGGTCCAGATATAATCAGGATACAAGAACATCTGAGTACATTACGTGCAGGGAAATTGAGCACTAGATTGGTGCAACACTATCAGTCACAAAAACATATGCCGAAAGATGTACGTTGGGTGGTCCTTGAAAGGGTGATGGGGGACCAGTTTAATATGGAGATCAGATTAAGCACTAGGGAAGCACGCTGGATCTATCAGGAAGGGGTGGACAAAACCGGATTGAATGACCTTATTGAGTGGAATAGGGTAAATATATAGCTCATCATTCACCCATTCCCCCACAAAAAATAATTGCGGTGTCAGACCCAGAGATCAGGGGCTAATCTTGACCATGTAGTACAAACAGCAATGAACTAACAGCTGATAAAAAAAATTTTAATGCGATCTCTGTATTAGCACATCTAGCAATCTTTGTATGAGACAGGCATTTATTGGCACATCTGGGCATTATGTGAAATTGACAATCATAGGAACAAACAGAATACATTGTCTGCTGAGAACCCTTATTGATGTGAGCATCCCTTTAAGGGTTTGTTCGTTTACAATAAAGTTGTGGGGTTTTGAATTAAGAAATGTCAAGTGTAGCCTATACCTGTACCATATCGATATGGAGTGAGGAGAGAGCTGAGGTACTACACCATTGCAATAGGGAGCTACGTCATATCAGACAATTAGCACCGTCAATGTCCGTATATTTATCAACTGATAGCTGTATATAGGACAAGATGTAATCGCAAAGTAGCCAAGGGCAGGATGTCAACTCCGGTGATACAAACAAAAGTAAGTCATCTATTAGGATTGACACTGAAATTGTTTAAACCCATTTTTCCCTTGAACCATTAACGGGGGTTGTGATAAACTGGTTACGGACACCATTCCAAGATGGCGGCGATGTAAGACACAGGCATGAGCACCACATGAGACACTTCCTGAGAAGGGAGGTACCCTTCTGGGTCTGCACACGAGGTGAGCCTGAGCGTATTTATTTCCAGGCAACATCATATCGGGTTGATGCGGTGCTGAGCTAACGCCGGACGCGCAAGCAACTAAGGTGGGTCCTGCAACATGTGAGACCGTTAGGAAAGGGTTCTTCGGAACCCTTCAAGAATGGCTTTATCTGAGTAGCTAGAAACATGAGTAGCAGACCGGGGGTTACAGAGTGAAAGATGGGATGGTTTGCAGTATACCTAGGGGGTTTCTTCCCAACCTTTTTTAAAGAAACCACGAGGGTTAAAATAGTGAAGAAGTAGCGTCTCATTATAGCTACAGTTTGATTCGTGGTTACACAATGCTATTACGGGACAGCTGTGAGACTGAGGGATTCCATAGATACCAGCAGCGTGAGGCAAAAAGCGGAAGGACATACGCATAGTGAATCACGCAGGGTCAGAATCCAAAAACAGGCTTGTGATTCTTGGTTATGTGTTACAGACTCACAGTAGGAGCTAACCAGAAGAGCCTAGAAGAAGTGCAGTTTATCGCACGCAAGAGCTCCAGGGTAAAGGTATACCCACGTTGGGTAAAATCCCGGTAAATGACACGGCTAACACGCTACAAGGGAAACAGTACATATTTTCCATTTTGCCCGTTGCCAATTAATGTTGCTATGTGTTGTTGTTTGTCTCTTTATCTCTTGTCTCTTACAGAAGTGTTTTTATTAAAAGACAGGCGGAAATGCAGGGTTAGAAAAAAAACCCACGCCCTGAAGAAATTGCCGTGAGTGTACCCAAAGGCAATGAAACATGTCGGCATTTTAATAAGAGTAGACACACAGCATGGAATAAAATTGTAAGCCAGTGTGTTCTAGCTCATACCTGTATATAGTTGTGGGGTTTCCTCGGTGCACATAATTTGGCACTATCTCTTCTTTTACACACACCTAAACACTTTTTGGTTTGTTACCCATTCTTCCTCCTTTACACATATCTTATTTTCGGAACGAGGGTAGCTGATGATGAGACCTTGAGGTAGCAGGCGAGTACCTTCCTGCTTAAACCTCCCTGGTGTTGCTACCGTGAGGCTCCCTCGCTCCTTTCCTACACTTTTTTCACCACTTTTGGGTGTTTAGAGACAGACACTTGGGGACTACAGAGACCATTATACCTCGTATGAATTTCTTCTTTCTCTTTAAATTGGTGAAATCATACCCATAAGTAGCATAGATGGTGTGACCACATGCTGGATAGATTGTCTTAAAATATATGACAACGGGTATAGATGTTTAAACTGTTCATTCACCTCGGGAACAGGTTACCACTTCTACCATAAAGGTGTACAGCTGCCCATACTACTGGAAATAAAAGTTACATACCTGCCAGGGTGTCAGACACTCGGCAATTGTCTCCTTCTGTCTTGGATAGGACACAAGCAGCAGCAGTATGCCATTCAAATTCGTACAAGCATTTTTCACTGTCGAAGTTCATTAACACAGGAGCACTCTCTAGATCTCCTGCCAACAACACAAAAGGAGATTGGTAATTGGAAGGTACCACCTATTTTAGGGAACATTTTCAACAAACAGTTTTTTGCAATTCTCAACAATTTTTCTTCAGAAAGTATAGGAACAACAAATGTTACCCGGTGGAGTAAGTTCATGCAGGTTCTTGTATCAGAGTAAATAAATCAGTGTTTTTGGAATATGAAGAAGCTCTCTGTTGAATAACAGAGTGCTAAAGAGAAAGATGGCCGCAGCATGGGTGTCAATCTACCAACGTGCAGGGATGTGGAATTCCTAACGCCCGAGGCCCAGGACATACTGTTTGGAATCGAAGGCAACACATTTTTGTGCTTATTTTGTTGTACTGGACAGTTAGGCCCAGTTCCCTGCAGCAGAAACCATTTGGCTGGAAGGATACAGTACAACAGTAAAACATTTAAAAAGAGGATTGTCTTGCACTAAAGACAATATTTTAATCCACATGCACAATGTGTTAAAACTTGAATACAAGATTAAATAATACTTAAATCTTTAATATTAGGGCAAGCGCTCTAAAGAAATGCAGTGAGTTGTGAGCTTGCCTTGCATCACCGACAGTGGTACCGATATAAAAAAGTGTACATGTTTGCACATTTAACAATCTGATGCTTATTATGCTCTCAGGATACTCCCCAATTATATCCAAATACATGTACAAGCATGAAGTCAAAATCGAGAATTGTTTGTGTTAAAAATAAAATGCACACAAAAAAATGCAGCCTGGAAAAAGTGTTGAGCTAACCTACTGTGCACCTTTAGATAACCTTTCTCTGAGACATCATGTATTAAAACGTGGTTGATACACTCCAATACTTTTAAAAGATTAATAATGGAGTATCAGTGTTAAACTATTATGAGCATCATGAAAATAAATGAGGTGCCCAGTTCTTAAAGAAAGTCACAAAAGTACACCTTTACGTGTATGTAGTTGCACTGGCACAAATTTAAGACCTTCCGGGATTCACAAGAGTATACAGATGTAGGCCTAGAAACTGCACTCCTAGGAAACCTTTGTGATTTTCAACAGAGCAAATGCATACATGTATTTTTGCAACACAATTTTATTGAGTTTTCCACAAGCAAGTACATGCATGTAGAAAGCTAAAATCTGCAACGTGACTGCAAATTCACTTTCCCTACACTCCTTTTTTTCTCTATGTGGCAACTGTTTTAATCCTACCTAGCCAGGAGTAAATTTCTATTTTTTTTCCAGTGAGGGAAGAGATTAGAGAGAAGTTTTGAATATCCTTAACCATGTACATTTGTGGGTGTGCACTGGGTCACTGGGCATTTCAAACCTGCAGCTACCTCTTTCTGCCTAATTACAGCCTTGTTTGTAGATTTGTGGAAAAATAACAGCCTTCCTATCACCAAAAGGGACAAGTGATTTTTTTTATAGGACAAATAGATTTCTGAAGCGTCCTGTCCTATGGTAAAAAGATATTTCATACAATGTCACACCCCTGAACATTTCAATGGTAAGGGAAGTGACATCATACTAACTCAACAGCTACCTATTTGCTGCTGTAGGGTTAGGAGAAAAGAAAGGAGTGTCACTCCATTGATAGGTATGGAGACAAGGTTTAGCACGAGCAGTGCCAGGACTACCAAAGGGGTCACAGCTGCTGTCCCCAACTGATGTCAATCAGCCTGGGTTCTCTGGCATTGAGTGAATGATAGAGATATATGTTCATACAGTACCATGCCAGAGTTATTCAAATCAGATCAGTATACATCACCAACTAAGCTGGCTTAGTACCTCAATGAAGGTATTGTTATTAATGTGCAGCATAATGGGTGTTCCATGTTCACTGTGTCTTAAAGAAGCCATCCAGCAGCCAGTAAGGAAGAAGGTGCCTCTAGAATGCAGAATGGATTTACCCACATGATTAAAGAGAGTGCACAGATAAGAATGCTGAGGTGATGTTCCACTGAATTTGGTGAAATATATAAGTATGGAGCATAGGTTGACTACTTACCCCAACAGTAGGCAGTGAGTGATTGGTAACTGAATACCGTAGGTGTGAATGAAGAGTGTTTGGATGGGATACATGTAGATAGACTTGGTCTATTTGCCTGATTAGAACAGAAGAGTAAAAGGAAAAAGGCAGAGCCAAGAAAGAGCTCAAACTCCGTAAAGGGCATCTTTTTTATATGAGCTCGTGAGATAAATAGTGCTAGCATGTGACAGAAAATTGAGGTTTTGTTTGTTCGGTGGAGATAACTACTAGCAGCAACAAAAAGAGACATCAATCTGCCAAGAGATCTTTATTTTCCGGGGTCACAAATGGGACATTTTTCAGAGCTTGCTCACTTGTATCACCAGTACATAAGGATGAAGTAGGAAAGAATAGTCCGCTACTGAGGGCTACACTGGTTATTAAAGGCCCTGAACCAGAGTTATAGTATTGAGCCACAGGCAAGGTCCTATAACAAGCATGAGGGTTTTTCATAACAGATCTAGCCTGAGGCAGAAGTGCAGTAAGGTAATTAGGGTCAGATGTATGACCATTGGATTTAGCGTCTCGCAATTTGCACCAAATTGCGAGTCGCAAATTGTGAGGCACTAAATCCAATGTACAACAGTGTCTCAGACACTGTTTGCGATTCCCAATGGGGTCACAAATTGCGAGGCTCATGAATATTAATGAGCCTCTTGCAATTTGCAGGCCTATTGGGAACGACAGGCACTCCTATACATGGTGGCCAGCTGGGCTCAGAAGACCACCATGTTTGGGACTACTTTCAAATAAAGCAGGTTTTTTTTTTTTTTTTTTTTTTTTTTTTAAATGCAGGCCGTTTTCCTTAAAGACCATGGTTACTGTGAATGCCCCAAAGTCTTAAGTGAGAAACTTTGGAAGGCACTGCAATACTAGGGGGCAAGACAGATATTGGAATTGTGTGCACCCAGGACTTAAACATGTTAAAAAAGGTTACATATGCCAGAATTGTCTGAAAATGACTTACACTAGATATGGAACAGGCAACTTATCAAAAGATCTGCATTGAACTTTAAAAATGGAAAATACTTGAAATGGGATTCATGGCAAAGGGTTCACGATGAGTTTTAAGTCCTATGATCTCATTCTATGACAGCAATATAAATCTAAGCCCATCCTCAACTAACTGTTCTTTGCACATTTGTCTTCTTTATCCTCCTCTCACAATAACTCACCACTCTACTATGCACTATGTTCTAACAAAAGTTATGATTTGTGATGACATACCTATTACTGTCAATATTTTACATGGTATAACCAATATAAAATACAATTGTTCAAGCTGTGCATGGATAAGGTGAGAGTTATAGTTAACGCAGTGTGGCTACCGAGTAGAATACACTGTGTATGGAGCTGCATGAGTCATAATAATTTGAAGGTGTTGCGTAAATTATAAATTAAAGGTAGAAGTTCAGAAATTAAAGTTTTTGTATACTTTAACTTTTGTTTGTATCTAAAGAATAAGCTATATTCATTTAAAGGTGGTGCGCAAATTACAAATCCAAGGTATTACTATAACTTAAGAATTTCTAATGTTTGAGTATTTTAAATGTAGTTTGTATGTAAAGAATAAATAAAGTTTTCCTAACCATAACAAAGATATATACTTACCAGTATGCATCTGTTCCTGGCATTTAGAACTGTAGATTCATATACTTTTGCATAGATCGCCATCTGGTGTTGGGCTCGGATGTTTGCACTTTGTTTTTGTCTTTTAAGAAGTCTTTGTAGGCGACTCCTCCTTAGTACTGCAACAGATAGAGGTATCCGGGGAGGCGGGTGGGAGTATATGAATCTACAGCTCTACATGCCAAGAACAGATACATACTGGTAAGTAGCATTTTCCGTTCGAGGCATATGAGCTGCAGATTATATACTTGTGCATAGACTATACAGCAGTTATCTCCTTAGCGGTGGCAACTGGTATCTGTTGCAGTGGTCTGAAAAAGCGTTCTTAATACAGCCTGGCCCACACTAGCTTGTTGTGTTTTGCTTGCACATCTACACAAGTGTTTTGTGAAAGTGTGTGGTGTAGACAAAGTTGCTGCTTTGCAGATGTCATCTAGGGGATTGTTCCCTAAGAATGTCATACAAGCCCCTAGTTTACAAGTGGAATGAGCTCTAGGGGGAATGGTTAATGTGCGTCTGGCTTTAAGATAGCATATTTGGATGCATTTAACAATCCACCTTGCAATTCCCGCTTTTGAAATGGGATTGCCCTTATGAGGTGGGGAGAAAACCACAAAGAGTTGTTTAGCCTTTCTAAAGGATTTTGTCCTTTCAATGTAGCAAAGTATTGCTCTTTTAACGTCTAGCGTATGAAGAGCCCGTTCCGCCACTGAGTCTGGTAGAGGGAAAAAAACTGGGAGTCCAACAGACTGGTTAAGGTTGAAGGCAGAAATGACTTTAGGTAAAAAAATGTGGGTTAGTCCTAAGAACCACTTTGTTATGATGGATTTGCTAAAATGGTTCTTGTATGGTTAATGCCTGGAGTTCACTAACTCGTCTAAGAGATGTGATAGCAACGAGGATGGCTACTTTCCAAGTGAGGAACTGTAGTTTGCATTTGTGCAGAGGTTCAAATGGGGGACCCATGAGTTTGGTAAGAACAATAATTAAATTCCATACTGGAGAGGGTGGCACTCTGGGTGGAAGTATTCTTTTAAGTCCTTCCATAAACGCTTTGATAGCGGTACTCTAAACAAAGACGAGTGTTGTCTGTTTTGGAGATAAGCAGCTATTGCAGCGAGATGTAGTCTTATGGAAGTATATGCTAAGTTACATTGTTGTAGGTGCAAGAGATAACCGATAATGTTTGGAATAGAAGCATCTAATGGATTGATTTTGTTATTTGTAGAGTAAATTACAAATTGTTTCCACTTTGCTGCGTAGCATGCTCTGGTGGTAGGACGTCCAGCCTCTTTAATGATGTTCATGCAGTCTGGCAGGGGATTGAGGTAGCCAAATTCTTAAGACTTTAGGTGCCAGATCGCAAGGTTGAGTTGACTGGGATCTGGATGTCTTATCTCTCCATGGTTCCGAGTGAGAAGCTTGGATGAGAGGCGTAGCGTTTGATGAGGAACTACTGATAGTTCCAAGAGGGTTGAGAACCATGGTTGTCGGGCCCATGTTGGAGCAACCAGGATCATTGTGAGGGAATGCTGTTTGAGCTTCCGAACCACTAACAGAATTAGCAGGAGAGGCGGAAAAGCGTAAGCAAATTTGCCTGACCAGTTCATCCATGGAGCATTGCCTTTGAACAATGTGTGTGGATACCTGGACGCGAAGGTTGGGTATTTTGCGTTCTGGTGTGTGGTGAACAGATCTATTTCTGGATGACCCCACATGTGAAAGAATGGAAGAAGAACTGGAGTATGAAGTTCCCATTTGTGCATCTGCTGTGTTTGACGACTGAGCAGATCTGCAATCTGATTGCATACCCTTGGGAGGTGTTCTGCAAGGAGATGTATGTTTTGCGGAATGGCCCATCTCCATATGCTTTGAGCTAGGTGTGAAAGCTGTAGAGTGTGTGTCCCCCTGTTTCTGTATGTAGTACATTGCTCTCATGTCTGTACGGACCAGGACAGCTTTGCCTACCAGATGGAGTTGAAAGGATTTTAATGCCCGAAAAATGCCAGTATATCCAGGTAATTTATGCGGCGTTGTTTTTGCTGAGGGGTCCATATGCCCTGAATGGTACGGTTTTGAAGATGAGCTCCCCAGCCAGTGAGCGATGAGTCTGCGGTTAGCACCATCTGTGGAACCGGGTCGATGAATGGCCCACCTTGGAAAGGTTTTGTGTGTTCCACCACTGCAGAGAGCTATGTGTGCGGCTGACCACCAACACCAGATCTGTTAACGGACCTTGAGCCTGGTTCCACTGATGTGCCAAACACTCCTGTAAGGGGCGCATTTGGAGTCTTGCATAAGGGACGATGAGAATGCAAGAGGCCATCATACCAATTAACTGCATGAACATTCAAGCTGGTAATGTGTTGAGGCTGAAATTGTGATATTAGAGCTTGAATGTTGCATATCCTGACTGGGTTGAGGTACGCTAGAGCCTTTGAAGTGTTTATTGTAGCTCCTAGAAAATTGTTGTGTTGTACAGTTGGAGGTGAGACTTTGTGAGGATCACTGTGAATCCCAATGGGTGAAGCAACTGGATGGTTTTTTGTGTGTGTTGCAGAGAGCTGTTGTGTGACTTGGCTTTTATGAGCCAGTCGTCCAGATAAGGGAACACATGAATAGGTTGTTTTCGTAAGTGAGCCACTACTACTGCGAGGCACTTTGTTAAGACTCTGGGTGCTGTGGTAACCCCGAACGGGAGGACTTTGAACTGATAGTGTTGACCGTCTACCACAAACCTGAGATTTCCTGTGAGCGAGGTGAACGGGAATATGAAAGTAGGCATCCTTTAAATCCAGAGTGGAGAGAAAGTCGCCTTGTTGAAGAAGTGGTAGCACCTGTTGGAGAGTGACCATGTGGAAGTGGTCTGACTGAATGTAAAGGTTTAACGGTCTGAGGTCCAATATTGGCCTAAGAGCCGCCCCATTCTCTAAAGTTGTTCCTTGCAACTTCATTCAGGACCCATTTGCAATTTTCCTTGTGAATTCCAAAAAGAAAATCTGCTTCTTGATTTAAGCTTCCAGGGATATGTACTGTCATCAATGTGATCCCTCTCGCTAAGGCCCAATAGCACATCGCTTAACCTTGAGAGGACAGCTGTCTTTATCTCATTCCCTTTACTTGTCTGTATAGTGCATGGTGTTGGATGCTTGAATCATAATGTTCCTTGATTCCAGGGAGGATAGAAATGCTTTGAGGGTGAGGTGAACCACTTTCAGCTCGAATAAGTTATATGCAAGTCTTTTCTTGAGCTGTTGAAGAGCCTTGAACCATCAGGCGACTGAGGTGGCCTCTGCATCCTGTGAAAGAAGCATCTGTTACTATGCTCAGTTTTGGAATTTTCTTCTGGAAAAATATTCCTTTCAGGATATTTTGTTTGTTGCGCCACCATATTCGTGACTAAAATGCATGGTTCATTTAGGATAGTCTTTCCAATTGTCTGGAGTGTGGCCTGCAGCGGCCTGGGACCGAGCCAGGCCGCGAGATGTCGGCTGACAACTACCCATCCGGACCAGGCCCCTGCTGGATGTCCATGAGTGATTAGACCACACAGTGCACTAAAAAACAATCCTGCCTCTAAACAGCCCTGCTCCAGAGCCCGCTCGCATCTGCCAGGCTGGGTCATCTGCGGTGTAGACCGGTTGCTCCCACGGCATGGGCCCTGCAGCCAGCACAGGACGACATCCTGCCCGTCAAGGTGAGCTCATGGCCGCAACCTTGGTCATCCCTGACCTTGTGGATTGTGTTGCACCTCAGGATTACCTCAGGAGCTCCATTCTGGGCATATAAGGCAGAGGGGCTGGGTCTGTGTACACACTGCACCCTCCCCATTCCCCACCCCAGGGCTTGCTGTGACTAATTCTCCATTAGGTTGGAGTACTGGGGCTGTGTGCAGGTCACGCATTGTGAGGCCTGCGGCCCCCTCTTCCCTTCATACCTTTTTCCACCTAGCTGAACTTGCTTATGGCTACGATACACCTGCATTGCTCCTGGTGAGATACCTACATCGGGTCTGCCGGGGCAGAGGGCCGCCTACCTACATATTGGCACGCTAGCCCATCGCGTTCCTCACCATGAAGAAGGCGGGTCACACTCAAGTGCACCTCCTGTTTGAATCACAGCGCACCATCAATGCCTCAGAGAAGGACCATGTGGGGCAGAGCCCTGAAAACTCACCCCTGGGGGACACTGCCCTTTCTTTGATGCTCCATGCCATGCAACAAAGCCTTACCTCTATTGATGGCAAGACAGACACTTTAAATATTAGAATGGGTCACATTTCGATGAAGCTTGACAAACAAGCAGCGAGCATAACGGTAGCAGAACAGCAGATCTCCAACACAGAGGATGATCTGAAACAGGTGGCTGACAAATGTTTGAATATGGAAAAAGTGCTAGCTGTGATTCAGGCAAAAAATTGAGATTTAGAGGCAGTCCCGCTGCAATAACAACCTGTGGATCACGGGCCCGACTCTACGAACACGGGCAGAGTAGAGCAATATGTGGAAGATATGCTGACATCCTTGTTTGGTGCAGAGCACCTTCCTTCTCTGCTGTTGGTGGAGCGCGCCCAGCGCTCCCTAGCAGATTGAACCCCACCTGGGTCCCTTGCGTCCTATCATAGCGCGGCTGCTGATTTATCGGGACTGTGACTCTGTTCTCAGACTGGCCAGCGAGCGAAACTATATCACCTACCAGGGCAATATGATTGCCTTCTACCCGGACTTCAGAGCGGCGGTCCAGGAACCAGGAGGGAATTCCTGCCTGTAAAACAACGGCTCCCTCTCGCCAAGCAGATCCCAACGACACAGTCAGAAAAGAAGAACTATGAACAGTACCTTCCCGGGGAACATTCCCAGGACTCCAGTTGACAAGGTGCCACTACTGCAAGTTGTAGGGGCACCCTCCACTACGTCAGTTTCTCACTTCATCTCCTTTTGCCTCGTAATGGTCATCCCACTGCCATGGCTGGACTCCTACGATCACCAACTGGCCACCTCTGTACACCTGGAGGTACAAATAGTTCTCTGTTTGGCACATTCTCTCATTGTATCCTCTTCAAATGTTTCTTTGTAGTTTTGTTGGGTGGGAAAATGTTGTAAGCATGTTTAATCGTGCTAATGTGGGAGGTGGGTGGGAAAGGGGCTATTTGTATATTTTTCCACAGGATCGCGGTGATAAAGCCTACCGCGGATTTAGTTAATGTTACACTATGCCACAATGCTGATGCATCTTTTTTCCCCACATGTATGTGATCACAGGGCTTAGTTCCGGCACTGCAATGCCCCACAGGCCCCGCTAGAGGGCTCTTTAGTGGAGATCTTCTCTTCAAGCCCTATGGGTGCATGAGGTTTGTGAACGTAGGCTAGAGTGTACCGGCAGAGAACAGTGATTAAAACTACCTAAGGAGTATCCAAAAACACGTTTTATACGTGATCTCCTTGGCAGGATAAAAACAGAAGTGTAAAAAAACTGTCACTGATATGGAATGTGTGCGACAAATAAGATATCGTTAAAAGGTCGATATATTTCACGCCTATTGGTCCAGGAGGGATCTGTGGCGTTTCTTTAGGACCAAAACATAGAAGTGTGACCGCTACCCAACACCAGGGCAGGTTTGTGTGTAATGAAGAAAATAATTTTTTATATCTTAAGGGGCGTTCATTGGTAAACTGTACCTGATAGTGAGCCCCCTAAATGAGCAAACAAAATCCAACCTACACAAAAACAAAAGATTTGTGGAAAGGATTTACAAATACAGAAACTTGGTAGTAACATAACAGGCAAGTAACATAATAGTAGTGACACCTAATAGTCTCTTTAAGGTGAAACACACCTTAAAGAGACTATTAGAGGGTATTGATTTACTGGTCACCCAGGAGGTAGAAGCACTATATATGAACCTTCACTAGGAAGCCACCATTTAAGTAATTGAGATTAGCCTCCAGGCTGAAACCTTCTTGAACTCAACGACGCCTATTTTCATCAGTGATTTCTTTCAATACAAGGATAAACTTCACCATCAAATACAGGTGACATCAATAGGCAGCACCTTTGCGCCAAGCCTGGCCTACCTTTACATGGCAGATTTTGAGAAACAACATTTTTGAAGCAGACAATCAGTATACCACCAACATTCTGAAATGGCGCAGATTAATCAATGATTTCCTCATCTTCTGGCATGCTGACAGTGACACCACCATGATTTGTGTTCCTGGATTAATACTCTCAACCCTTACCTGAGATTTACTAGCACAATATCCAGTCAAGCTGTGTCCTTGATGGACCTTTTAATCTCTTGTGATGAAGGAAGACTATCATCGACCAATTTCAAGAAACCCACCAATCGTAATGGCCCCCTTCTCTACGGAAGCCACCACCCAAAGGCACTCTAGCACAATCTCCTCTGTGGGCAATTTCTAAGCCTACAGCGGAACGGTTACAAACTCACAGAATTCGACAATCAAGTGAAGGAACTGAACACCACAAGACTATCCCCCAGAACAGTCACTCATGCACAGAAAAGAGCCAGGAATAACCATCGACAGGCTCTACTATAGACACGGGACAAGTTTTTAGATGACCTGATTACCTGTGTAACAACTTTCTCACCCGCCTCGAACAGGATCCAGAAGACCAACAAAAAACATTGGTCAATTTTGAAAACTGGGACCTTGGACATACAATGTTCTAGATTTGCCTATAAAAGGACACAGAACTTAAAAGAACTTCTGGTCTACATGAGACCACAAGCACCCTCTAGAAGCCTACAGTGCACTTTATGGGATTTACCACCAGTCATGGGCCACTACCCGTGTGGTATGTGTGGTTTGTCCATTCACTCCAGTCTCCAAGGAAATCCATCTAAATGAATCCTTCATTTGGACCTAAAAAGGGCACACAAACTGTAATACCAAGAACTGTATATATTTGATCACTTGCCCCTGTACCTTGCACTACGTGGGAATGACAACAAGCCTTGTTAAGACCAGAATTATGGAACACCGGAGCAATGTATGCAGTAAACCAGCACAACAAAGATGTCAACTCATTTCCTCATGGTAAATCATAAACCAGAGGACGTCAAATGGATCGTCCTGAAAGCCAGTGAGCGCTGGAGACAACAGTCATTATTAACAGGAAACCGTGGATTTTCCTTCTGAAGGACACACCTAACTTGATTGAATGATGCCATTCCATGGCATGAAGTTAAGAGACGAGATCATATCACAGGATCCCAACCATTCCACACGGTGGCACTACGTCTCAGAATCAAATGGAATAAGATCTCCACATGGCATGAAATCAAAAGATAAGATGCCCAAAACAGGGCTGCAATTGTGAATCCTTGACCATGTACATCTTGTGAACTATGTTCATATATCATTTGAGATGTCAAATCGACATGGGACAGGTAAGTCCATCCTTTCCACGCTACTATATCTGACTGCACACCACCTTTAGTGAGATGCTCACTTTTATCAACACACCGCTAACATACAACAGCCAGGACTCCCTGTACATTTAGATATACACCAGTATGAAAGTTATACTTCATTATAACGTAATATCCTCAGACTGCAATCGCTCTAAATAATGGAAGGGGAGACGAGCGCTTCACCTCTCCAATACACAAAAGAGGTTATTTTAACATCTGCTCTGGTGTACCAAATTCCTGCACATTGTTATGTGCATCACCTCCCTGCCTCAATCATATGAAATATATAGGCATTCGTCACTTTACCCCACCCATAGGGCAACATCATGGTGACACTACCTGGCTGTCACCCAGACACCAGTCAGGTTATATTTCACCAGGTTAGCATATGACCAAACCAAGGTGGCCACCAACATTCAAGATCACGTGACCCTCCTGCAGTCTGGCAGAGATCCAATACATTTAACACCTCAGAGTGGGCCCATGATAGAACACTCCCTGGGTCTCAAAAATAGGCACATCCTGATTTTTATTTCTCCTTCACCTTTTCACCACGACACTCATTGAATAACCACATTAACCGAAAGCGACCAAGATGGCCCCAGTATTCACGTCTGAAGTCACCTAACTTGCTTACTACCGAGGAGTGACTTAACCAGGAAGGAACTCGCATTAAATGGAGCCCCTCCTGACTGCACATGCCACCTCCGAACGGTCAGAGAGGGGTAGGTCAAGAACGCGACTCCGCGTCTGATTAAGCGAGTACAATTCCGATTTAGCAGATGCTAGAGATGTTACATTGTCAGAATTGTGTTTTTTTCTTCAGTGTCTAACCACAGTCATTAAGCGTTCCTCTGCCCTGCTCTATGATGCTTGAAACAACACAGCCACAGGGTGAGGCGTATTTCCTCACCAACTTTGGAAGCCGCTGTATGCTCTGATTTTTGGCCACACAATAACGAATGGATTACATGTTTGTTCCATCGATATGTGTCAATGCACCTTGACTAACCAAATTCACTTAACACACTACATTTGCTCATCTTCAGTATTTCCCCTTAAAGAGACTATTAGGTGTCACTACTATTACGCTACTTGCCTGTTATGTTGCTACCTAGTTTATTTAGATTCACCACGGAGTAACGATTGTGCTCCTACCAAGGAGGTTTTGTGACGGACGCAGAATGCCTATATATATATGTATGCATACTGTATTTGTTAAACCTTTCCACAAATCTCTTTTGTCTGTGTGTATGTTGAATTTAGTTTGCTCATTTAGGGACCTCAGTATCGGGTACGGTTTACTAAGGACCAACCCATGAGTTAGAAACAAAAATAGTTTTTCAGGGGTTCTTCCCTTCTTTACACACAAACCTGCCCTGTTGTAGGGTAGGAGGCCACTCTTCTATTTTTTGGTCCTGAAGAAACGTCACGGATCCCTCCTGGATCAATAGGCGTGAAACATGTCGACCTTTCAACAATATCTAATGGGTTGAAACTGTCACGGCCCATTACATACCAGTGCCAGCTCTTTTACACTTCTGTTTTTAACCCTACCAAGGAGATCATATATCAAAACATCGTTAGGATACTCCTTAGGTAGTTTTAATCAATGTTCTCTGCACGTACACTCTACCCTACGTTCACAGACCTCAAGCACCCATCCGGCTTGAAGAGAAGCTCTCTGCTAAAGAGCCCTCTAGCGGGGCCCTTGGGTCATTTCAGCGCGGGTAAGCCCGGTGATTAAGCATGACACCCATCTGGCTGTGTGAGGTCTCAATGTTCCATTTAGGAAGATTCCCCCTTAACTGAAGAATTTCCACCAAATATCTCCAGCAAAAGTATCACACCCCCTCTAAGCAGATGTAAATTGTGTGCGGTATGGGGCACCAGACGCCGATTTCTTACACTTGTCATGACTGTGCCCCCGGGTTCATCAGTTCTGTGTGCAAATTACGGATGTCCTTATCAAAATGTCTCTGAAGCCTGTGGCATGCTGAACTCACATGTGCCTCCTTCACCTGGTTAAGGACCTACAAAGAACTGGAACTTTATGCTTAAGAATGACCAAAAGTGTCATAGCCCAAGGACATAAAGGGCTCCCTTACGATATATCTGCCTAACTCTTGCAGAGCTTGATAAGGGGCAAGTGTATGCCACCCTTCTTGCGCTGGGTGTTGCATTTTCTGGAACTGTCAGGTAAATTGAATGTACTTTTGGCTGTAGTGCTAAGTCTCTCAAAGGTGACACAGAAGTTGATTTTGTATCTGTGTACTTTTGTCGTCTAAATGGCGGCCTTTCCTGAGTGCTGGAGGTGCTACTCTTCAGGACAACTGCTCTGCACGAGTTTAACTGTTGCTTTTTGATACCAAACAGTGCAAAAAAGTTACATGATATTGTCTATCTCGAAATGAAGCATTATGAAGATATCTTTCTGGTGAACTCTTATGTGGTAGGGATAGGCAATTATTAGTATTATGAATACTTTAAGAAAAATTCACCATCATTGTTGCAGTACTAGAACCCTTTCAGGAAAAAGTTAAAATGGCACACCTGGCTTGCACACTAGGGTGATGACAGTTTCAAATGTCTTGTCCTTCTTGCAGATATCGCCATCTGTGTAAATGAGCTGAATATTTCTTCCAACCTTCTTGGGATCAGACCCAAATTTCCCCAAATTTGTTTTTGTTCCTTTATCTGGAAAAAAAACAAAAACGCACATTTCAAACAACAACTATGACAATAAAAAGCAGCTGTCAAATGATCTATTGTACACCCACTAAAATCTCAGTCAATCTCCTATTGTGGGACTGGTACCCTCAGGAATCTGTTGTCTGTAGATATTGATTAAACTCAATTCTGCAAAGGACCTGAAGGTTAGTGCATGAAGCTTCAAAATCGGCTATCACACTCACCAGAATTAATTACAGTTGATAAAGTCTCAATCTGAGCAGAGAGGCAAAAAAGGATATGTTACTAGTAATGTTTTGTCCTTCCTTTTTTCTAAGGCCATAAGCTAAAAAGTACAAGTAACAACGTGTTGCTGCCAATACGTGTTGCACCTTTGAGACTTTGGCAAGGCAGCAATTTATTACAAAGAAACATTACATATTATAAGGTGTAGCCAGTTCATGAAGTATTGGTCAGGTAACGAGTAAAGGAAAAAATGAAAGTACAGTAATATCGGTATAGTAGTCCCACTAATAGTGCTAAAACCCACTACGCCATGAAACGGATGTAATTGGCACAAAATGTGGGTTATTAATTCAACAGTAGGAAAACCGGTTTTCATTCCAACAGCAGTGGTGTTAATAGTGTATCAGCTCTAAATTTAGTACCCTTAAAAGTTAAGGGAAGTAGGCAGAGTGCTTGCCATCTGCCAAACGGATCAGTGTTGGTCACATTTGATCCAAACGTCTCAACTTCTATTCATACTATTCGCCAATACCCTACATCTTGAATACTTCTACTACTGGAATTATAACCTGGATTACTGCTATTGGATTAATAACCCATACTTTGTGCAGGAATTCGCTTCCTCACTGCCCTTTTCTTCGATTTTATTTTTGGTTTTGGACCGCTTTCAAATGTTCTCCTCTGGCAAGTCCCTGTCTACATACCGGTTTTTTTGTTCTCTTCAGTATTCCATCTCTGCTAACTAGCTGCTTTTCTCTGCCTTGCTATCATCCTGCCATAATTCTCCCGTTGTTCTACTTTAGTGCAAATGGTTGAATGACATTCGGCCATCTGAATGCACCAATGTGTGAGTGCCTACTACAATTTCAATTGAAGCCATCTCTAGGAAGAGATACCCCAATACCAACTTGTCCACACTTAGGCTCACCTGTGCGCCAGGGCACCGAGGGGCATACAAGTCAGAAGTGTTTTCCATGCATACATTATAATAGCTAGATGCTGTGACCATGGGGTAGAAGTGGACTACCTGGATGGAGGGGGCACTTTTTGCGATTGTGTCAGTTAAAAGTGAAAGGCGAGGGCTAATTTATAGATAGGAGTAAACGGATGAAAAGGAAGACAGAGGCAGACTTCAGATCTAACAGCGCGCACACCCACACTAATCTTTGTTTCCTGGGTGCACTAATCTATCAGGCCACGAGTGATGTAGTTCCCAGATGGACTTAAGGGTTCCCCAATGCACCGTCTCTCTGTTAAAGGAAAGTCCAAATAATGCCTTGTCTCAAAGATACACTTCAGATTTTCAATAATGACAGACAAAGGGCTGGAGTTAAAGATAATTATGCAAAGTACAAGGCACAGAATAGTGACTAATCAATTAGCAATATAGTCAATGTGCCAAGCCTAATTACAGAATCCTGACAGATTCACCTTCTAAGAATGGGAACCTCCTCCTTACACCGTAAATCACACTATTTTAATAGGGTTTTAGACAAAAGGTTCACACATTCACTACATTAGTAGATGATTCTCAGGCTCATAATCATCAAGAATCAAGCAAAAATAAACATTTGCAAACAAAATACATTGAAGGATTTTCTCACTATCACATTACATTGGTTTCAGTGTTCACAACATCTGGTACATAAATACAACCTTCTCATAACGAGTTACTTGGTCTGGGAAAGCTAAAATCATCAGAGGTACTCAGCAATGCATTGTATCTCAAAGTCTGTAATGAAGCTCTGTGGTTTTACTGAATAAGCAGCTACTTATGTTATATGACATCTCTTTATTAATGTAATAACTGCACTTTCACAATTGCTTTATTAACCTTCCTGCTTTCTCAAATTTGCTTGAAAATGCACCATTTGTCCACTCTGTTTTCAAAATTTTCTCGGGGGGGAAATCCACCTCGAACCCCCTGTAGGTTGTTCCGGTTCGCTACGCTCGCTCTCTGCGGCGCAGTATGACAATTGTACGCCTCAACACTTTCAAATGTCACCAGCCGCCACTGGTTAGCATGACTCCTTAGTGACAAACCACTGAAATTGTATCACTTCAGATGTTTTGTTCGATTTACCTCCTGAGACTTTGAATGCCAGCCTCCTAATGGAACTGAAATCTGCTCTTTAGGTTTGCTATATGAACCTTTAGAGCACATGTCTGTATCTTACCTGCATATGTAGCTACTCAAAAAGAGTTTTCTATAATCATTTTAATTATTTGACTAACTGTTTTTTGATGGTCTGGTCTTGCTTAGCTAACCCAGTTTCTGACTTTAACACCATTAAAAGACAGCTTTCTTTTGCCACTGGAGAACGGCCAATGGCAACAGCAAATTAATACAATTATGTTGTCTTGTAAAAGCCAAAAGCAATTGAAATATTAGCCATTTGTTCCTGGTTCTCATCGGACACTTTTTCTAATAGTACAGATAAGATTAATAGCTAGAGGCCTCGATTCATTGTATGGCTCAATTGGTCTAAAAAATGGGCATTAGATGCCCGGCAGAAGACTTAATGAGTTTATGTACGCTGTTTTCTTGAGATCATGAATCTGAATCCTGGGAAGGCCTTATGATGTTGGTAAATGCAGTACAATAAAATGAGTACTAGTAATCTCGGTCATTACATTGCGGTGTTTAATGAATATTTAACGGTTTATATAAAAAAGGTTCTTAATTTTTGTACTACTATTAGTATTATTATTTTATAAGGTAGACTATATCCTTTTTTAGGCTTGCTGTTGGTGCTTTCACTATATTCGTTTTAACAAATTGAGCTACAATGTAGTTACAAGAGCTTGTTAGATGTAAAAACTAGGGAACTAAACAGGTTACGTTCTAGGGCAAAGAGAACTCTTTGAACTTATGGGATTAATAACAAGTTAACATCTTTCTCTCTGATATAAAGATCTTGGAGCAGCTGTGATCACAAACCATTTTGAATCTTTACTCACCCACTAAACATATGGCAGCTTCTTCGGGACACCCCTTGGCACCTCCTTCCTGAAGCACGTTATGGCAGACATTGATGAAAATGTGTTTTCGTTCAGTCTCAGTGCTGCTATCCACTGTCTCCCAATTAAGAACAGATTCAGTGCCTGAGCCTGGGATTAAGAATGTTCACATTACTCAAAATACAGTAATCTATTTTGATGATTAAGCCATAAAATACATTCACTTTTGCAAATGGGTACTGGAAAATGGGGTGAGGAGAGTTTCGCCCTGGCAGATAAAACCTACACCTCAGACCAAGCAAGTAAGCCAATAGGTTCTCAACTTTAAAATGTGAGGGCTAAACTAATGGCTTTGTCATCGCTTGTTTTTTAAAGCATAGTGAGAAGCATACAAATTTTAAAATTACCAGCGATGCATACCAAGCGGATGCACTGATGCCAGTCTCGAAATCTTTTGTTTTTATGCAAAAATGTTCTAAGATGGCCACTGTACGTCGTGACCAATGCCCACGTGCAGGTGGCCATTTTGTAACAGTTTTTCTGAACGAAATAGCATTCCAGGATTGTTGTCAGTGCGTGTGCATGCATATGCATCTGCACACATATGCATCTGCACACACTGGCAGGCTTTTCAGAAAGTCTATTTTGCTGTCCCAAGATGGCTAAAAGCAGTTTTGAAAAGTAAATCAAATGAACAAAAAAAGTAAAAGATGCAAGGGAAAAACTAAGGTAGCAGGGTAAAGCTTTCAGTCCTTCTAAAGAAAAAATATGTTAATAGCGGAAAGAGAAGAGGTGGGGGAGGAATGGAGGAAGGGAATGAAAACAAGGCACATATGAGAGTAATCGCAAGTAACTGTTGGTTGGGGAATAAAAAGCAACAGAGAAGTGGAGAGCTGGCAGGTCAAAAGAGGAACAGAAAGGGGAACGGGAAACAATAGAAGAGTGGGGAGGAGGGGCAGAGCAAAGGAGGAACTGGAGGGGGATGAAATTCAATGAAAGAAAGGAGGGGTAGGAGAGCAACTGCTAAGTGGAAGGGAAATGATAAGCATGGCCTAAAGGAGGGGGCAAAAAGGAAAAACAATACACACAAAAGATAAATCAAAAAACAGGTACTCATATGGCACGCTGAAAGAAAAAGAAAAAAATAGATCCCCCGATTGTAATCACTGGAAGGACTCGAGTCAACGAAACAAACACTGCAAAATTGCTATGCTCCAGGGGATGAGCAAATAGAAGAGAATGGAAAGCCATTGAATAACAAGCAAAGAAATGAGATTGACAAGAAAGCCAACAAATGATAAATCTTTCTGAAGAGCTCTACTCAAAGGGATTGTAGTAACAAGGCTGTGCACCTGACTAAAATATCAGTGCCATACCACAGCTAGTTTTCAAGTAACCTGCGATGAGAGGGATGCAGCCACTCTCTCAGAACAGGGGAATATTTTGGGTACCCAGTACACATCAATGGACAGTTCTGATGCAAACAAAAGTGTAAAAAATTGCAAGCATTGCTAGCGGGCTCATAACTGTCAGGTGCACGGATAGAGGTCCAGAAAATGTACACATTTTGAAAACCATTCAGACGTCTTTGTATCCCACAATCGTTTTCCTTTAATGTTTCGAAATCACGAGGTTTAGCTGCACAGGGTTTGGAGAGGCCACCTTGAGGAAGAAATGGCTGAAGATACTGCATGTGCCTTTAGAAATGTCACTTCGCTGCCGCCAGGAGAGCTTGAGGATATTTTGGCTCGACCTCATCATAGGATATAGTAGCACAGATAGGATATGAGAAAAAGCTGCTTCATTGGCCTACATTAACCTGTAATGGGAACTCTTAAAGATAACCCAACGTTGGCTACTCTTAGGGATTGTGATTTCAAAAATAGACTAACCTGAAGGGATTGAAAGGTGGCGTTAGGAATTTGTGCTCTAAAGTAAGGCCTTGTAATGTCAAAAGTAAGACACCATAGAAACACAAACTATATATAAAGTGGGGGGGAAAAACTGGTGGGACTTTGAATTAAAATTCTCAGAAAAACGTATAGAAGCTTTATGGCTTCCAATATAGTGAATACATTGGAGGGTCTGGTGTGCTTTTGAAAGAGTCGAAGGCCTAATCTTACTGGAGGATACAAACAATTTCATACAATGATTCACATTACTTCAGGAAAACAAGAACTGCTAGTCTAAATCACAAGATTAAAGTGTCAAGCTTGTGAGCATGCTTTAATTGGCACTCATGATATTTTATATCAAGAAAAAATAAATATTCAGCATGATCTGTTTAGAAATCAAGTGGATGAAGTGTCCATAACAGTGCATATTGAACCCCATCTTCATAAAAAGTTGCATGCTATGCAGAATTGGTGCATGTTGACGGGTAGGTGTTTGGAATGTAGTTGAACATCCAAATGTGTTTTACAAATGCATTTACTGACAAATTAATTCTAACAAATCATACACTTTGAAACACATCCGCAATATCAACTATACATCACACATAATTTTAGTACAGATGGGCATTCAAGGAAAAGAAAAACACCAGTAAAGTTTCTACCTGAATAGCGAATTAATGGCGACAAATTGTATTGTTTTTTCTTGTCCACGACTCTGCAGTGGAGTTCTTCTTTCTCACAGGCATATTTGGTTTTCCAGGTGAATAAATATGTGCAGTCCACCTCATCAGAAAACTCAGGAATTCCTTTGCCATCATTAACTTATGCATTAACAAAAAGAAAAAATATTCTTTAACACCACACTTATATAGATTTTTAAGTAGCAGAAGCATTTTATAAGCCACTACTCCCTCTCCCGCCTAATCTTTTATCACTTCTGGTCAAAACCATCACACCAAAACCTTCCTTTTCAAAAGAAAACTGGTGAGACGGTTCACCTATGCACCAGAAGGGATCCGAGCAGCATACACATGCACACACATGTATGCTATTTATTGCAGACAACTCTGTATTATCAGCTGTAATGACCAGTTTGCGGTCTTGGTGACAAGTTATGCACAGTTTGCGGTTTGTTAAAATACAGATCATAGAAAAAACAAGTTACTTATCTGTAACTCCAGTTCTCCAGAATTGCTATCATAGACTCACATACTTGATTCACTCCCGTCGTCAAAATGGGTATTCCTGGTATTTATAAAATAGCAAGAAACAGTGTTAAAATGTACACAGGCTCAACTACAGTGTTTGTTCAGTAGCACACCAACCTCATTTGTATTTGTACTATTACTTGACCCACTGAAGCATGTAAAGCTGCATTCAGATCCAGTAGCAGTGCTTCTTGAAAGTCTATCTGCTTCTCCATGTTGTAACTAGGACTATCTAAGGATGTGACAGAGCAGAGTGCAGCTGTCGCTGACATGCTTCTGGTGGAGTGTGCGGCCACCCTACTTTTTAGGGGCGGTTTGCTTTTACAATGGCAGAATATATTGGGTCACTCTCTGCCTGGGCGCACAAAATATACGAATGGTTGACCAGTCATTCTGGTGTCCTTTTTTCTATCTACATAAAACTGTAAGTACCTGGAAACACACAGTGATTGCAGTTCCTCACTGCTGATATTCATAGACTCTGAAATAAAGGAAAGCAGTATTACCAGGTAGTTTAGGCAAAAGCCTGAAAAAAATATGGGCAGGACGTTTGGGTTGATGCATAAAGTTACCTTGCCCTTAGTGAAATTAAAAATGGTTCTATGATTGTGAAGGCCGAAGGTCATCTATTCCGGTTCCGGAGATTAAAGGGTGGCGAATTGATGACTTCCAAGAGAGATACTTGATTTAGCCTTGTGAACAGCTTCAAAAGTTGACAGAATGAGCTGGCCAAAAACACTGTTCAAATCCCATGGAATTAGCAGCTGTTGATCTGGTAAAAAAGCTCTTAATCAAACATGAAGCAACCGTCTGTATTTTGAGAGCTCTGCTAAGTACCCCCTAAAATGAGTATTTCAGGCCTTCACTAGTGAGCTAGAGTAAGTACGGCAATAATTGGAGCTTTTGCACAGAGATGGCGTTCAACCATTTAGACCGGCGTCATACACAGAAGAGCTTTCATTTTGCATTTTATGTTTTTGTTGCAGCGGGGGGCATATATCTACAACAGTATTGCCCTGCAGTCAGCAGATACGTTAAGATGCCCAAATTGTAAGTGGTAAGGTATCAGGGAGTGAGGCTTAGTGACTTCCAGTCGTAGTGCAGGAACTAGCTATTGTGCTGTGTTTTGTTGCAACATTTATATAGCATTTTGTCGTGGTATGTGGGGCGCTGTGCTGGCCTTTGTTGCGATTGTGTTTAAGAAGTGTTTCCATGAAATGCATGATGAGGTGTCGTTATTGTGTTATGGGACACAGCGCTCAACAATGTGATGGATAAAAAAAGTGTGAGAGACGCATGCAGTTTATGGTTTTTCAGTAAACTGGTAGCTTTGAGCAACTCTGCAAGCTCCTTTATGGTATTTTTTATTATCGTAGGCCCCACAGCTGGTTACTCACAGATTGTTCATGCTGAGATAATTTTTTTTAAGTTTATGGTCCTCAGCAGGCATAGGTTGGAGGGAGAAATATGCTTGGATAGACTTTGTTAATATAAAAATCATTTCTAATTTGTTGTTGTGAGATGTCAAGTAGCAGTCATAGTATGTAGCTTGTCAGACCCCGAGGGGTGAACTAAATGAGTCTTTCACTCACTAGCAGCACATGGCAATTCACTTCATTTATTCCATGCGTGTTCAGTTGGTAATGAGTGGTTTGCTGCTGTGGACTGGAACATTATTGCATGATATACATGACAAACAGCAGCTATGTCTTGTGCGGGTGTAAAAGTGTCAGTCATTATAAGGGAATTATTATGCAGGCTATGGGAACAACAATCTACCGCTCAACCACTAAGTATTATGGTATTATTAGGAGTCAGGAGGATTATATATTGTATTATACTGCGATTGTATTTATAAAGCACTTACTACTCCTGTCAAAGCATTGAAGCACTTTACAGTGGATGGCAAGGTCCTCCAGAATCCAAGATTAGTAGTTTATCCAGTGGTTACTGGGATTAGTGTTGAGCTCTCAAGAAAACTGTTGCATGCATTTACTCAAATTTGTTTGTGGTGGTTCAAACTGACACGAGTAAGGTGTGATCATTAGTTGAGATGAGGGGGTTATGCGAGTTCATGCAGACAGTTGGTGGAATTAACAGATGAGAAAGAGGAAATTGGATATGGATAGGTTGCAGGTAGGACTTTCAAAGAAGGAGAGGTAGTGATTTTTAACATTTTTTAATTAAATGACGGCAATTGACAAAAATACAAAGGAATGAAATGGAATATTTGTAAAGCGCATTAAATCCGAAGGCGTTAAAGTGCTAGAGCCAGTATGTATGAGCATCCGTGGAGACCAGAGAGTGCAATCACAGAAGAGAAAAATGCCAAGGAGCCAAACTCGCAATGTGTACTAGCAGTGTGTTCCATAATTTAGCTGCTGCTACAGAGGACGGGCCGGCCCCACCTGGCTTTGCGAAAACTGGGATAGGTTACCTTCTTCAGAGATGATGATCTGAGCAGTCTTGTAGAAGTGTACCAGTGGAACGCCGTTCTAAAAAGGCCAGGCCCTGGATGGTGAAGAGCCAAATAAACCATGCAGAGAGATTTATAGATCACCAGCTTCCTGACTGGCAGCCAGTGGAGGGAGCAAATGTCTTCCCTCACCAAGAGATATTTATGCACATGCAGGACCAGGGGACTGATGCATTCTGAATAACCTGGGGTCACACAACATTGAATAGGGTGGGGCTAAGGAAGGACCTCTGCATAACTCCACAAGGAAGCTTGAAAGCCTCTGCTCTAAAATTCCCACAGCTGGCCATTTGGACCCTATCCCCCAGAAAGGAACCAAGGAGGTCCAGAGCAGTATCCCTCACCCCTGTAAGGTGTAATCTTTGGACCAGGCAAGATGGGGATATTGTGTCAAATGCCATTGACAGATACAACATTAACAAAAAATTGCGGCACCCCCTTGATCTACTTTGCAACTAATGGAATCTGCCACAGCAAGCAGCGCCAACTCTGTGCCGTGACCACTCCTGAACCCATTCTGTGATGGATCTAAGCGCTTCTGGGAGGTAATAAGCTCAGCTAGTTCTTAGCTGATTTGTTTTTCAAGCATTTTTGCCAGTGCAGGCAGTAAAGAGATGGGACGAAGTTTGTTTAGGTCCTCTGGGTCCCCATTAGGTTTCTTTTAAAGGTGAACAACTACTGCTTTCTTCAAAAGACAGGGATACACTCCCATTGTTAATACCTGAGTAAAGAGTTTGACCAAAAAGGTCACAATCTGATCCGGGGCGAGCTGTAAAACTCTCGGTGGGCGAAGGTCATCAGGTGAACCCAATTTCCTGTTAATGAGGAGATCTTTTACTTGCAAGGAGGAAATGCAGATAGAACTGTGGTGGAGTGCCAACCAGAAGAGTCAACCATGTCAAACGAGGGGAGAGGGCTCGCCTCATTGACACTGAAGTCAGAATAAATCTTCAGGATCTTGTCTGAAGTATACTGCAACACTGCTGCAAAAATTCTGAGTCATCAATGGACTGTTGGCCAGAGGGGTAGAAAGCTCCTACCACCTTAGAGTTCATTAGAGGATTTGCTGGCAGGCCTTTTTATTCACATAGTAGGGGGATTTGGCGTCCGCAATTACACATTTATACGCAAGTATACTTTGTTTTTCTTTCTTCTACGGGATAGGATTTGCCCTCCATTCCGGTTCTTACTTGAGGTCTCTCAATTCATCCGAAAACCAGTACGCGGATGCTTTAGCTCTGATACAGACCTTTGTTTTAACTCGAGCAACCTCTTCAATTGCGGCCTTCATCCAATCATTAATATCTTTTGCAGTAGGTTCCTTTAAGTGGAAATTTTTCAATAGTGACTTTCTAAGCTCATTAATAGAGATTTTGCTCTAATTGTTATGTGATATTGGTTTGCCCTGCACCATTAAAAGTCACTGATCAGTAGACTGCTCAACTTAATAGGAGGGTTTCTCACACAGCCAGGCCTGAATGGTTGGAAAAAATACCATCCAACGTATGGCCAGTGATACGAGTAGGGGATTTATTAAAGATTAAATGAAGATTAGGCAAACATGTGTGATATACGGTAGGCTGTGCTCAGAAACAGGAATCATGCAGGGGAATTAAGGAGAGAATCAATCATAAGCAAGAGAGCATAGAGTTATTTCAGAAGGGTTTTGTGTAGTGTAGATATTTCTCTTATAGCACAATCAGCAAGTCTTCAGGGGAGAACTCTTCTCCTCTTCAGCCATACAGGCAGTTGGATGTGGCGTGCCTTGATTAGAAAATCTAAAGCAAAATACCAGCAGAAAAAGCTTAGTTTGTAGAAGCTAAAGGTGTAGCTTGCAGTGATCCTTGGAAAGCCATTTTGGTTTGAAAATCCCGTAATGAGGAATATGAAGTAAAAGACTCCCTTACAAATGCCATGACACAGAAATAGAAGTCATGATGGCCCTACAGGAGGAGGAGCAGCGAGTTCAGCACTTCCATCTTTTTGGCTGAAGTTTTGGTTGTTTCAAATGAGGATGCGCTACTAAACAAACAATGTTGTCGGGCTATTTTAACACGCTCCTTTCTCTTTAAATTAACAAGGAATTTCCAGCCTGACGAAGGGGAATGATTCACCCCTGTGCAATCAATCTGGAAATGCAATATAACATTTATGATTTTGTCCTTGCACACATTCAAGTTACTGTCAACATTTAACTGTTTAGCTATACAAGTGCTACTTGCTCACATGTACAATACATTTCACTTTTCATTTAGCCATTGCATTTAAAGATCCCATTTCACCAGTGGTGCAAGATCTCGAATACAAATGCAGTCCTCACCTGCCATCTTATCACATACAAAGTTAATCACCGTCATCCTTTGGAAGCCTGTACTGCAGGCATCTCCTTCTGGGTATGTTAAGGTAAGATCACCATCGGAGTACCTAATGTTTAGACAAAAAAGGAAAAATCGCATTAATCTAGTGGCCACAATGTGCCTGAGATTTTAAAGAGAAGAACCATTCTCATGCTACATAAACATGTGCATCCAGATAAACCCTCATATCCAATACGGAGTGATCATTCTGGATCAATTCAAGATATAGCTTTCCATGTCAGCACTTTGAATACTAACCACACCTAGAATAATGTTTAATTTAGTGTGCTCTTATCAGAAGATCTCTTTTTGGAATTGTTGCACTTATCTCTCCACTGTAGACAGGTCTTAGAATAATAGTTAACTTAATGGTGGATTGGCCCTAATACTACCTATGTGGAAGCTATCGAAATCCAGAAGGGTAAAGGAATCCTTAAAGATCTGTACATTCTTTACAAAGGAAAACTATGCATTGTGTGGTGTCATGAGGTCCTTTAGCTCAACCACTATGGTTATCCATCATTTTCAGCACTATAGAAATTAGGATGTCTCTGCTGTGCACTGTCGTACTTTGCACACTTTCTTTCATGCCATTATTGTGGAAATGGTCTACAATGATGATGGTTATTCTTTGCTTCCGGGGATTCTGTCTGTACATTCTCTAATGCCGAATACCAAACAGCATCACATATTTGTGTTCGGTCAGCAATGGCTCCCAGGCTTTTTTAGACACAACACGTTAGCACATCTTTGTAGCTTTCCACTGTACTACATTTATTTTATAATCCAGAGCCTGTAGCTTTAGCTGAGAGAGGGTAATTCCAACAAAGCTCACTGGTCCTGCCTGGAACAGATGCCCTCCGGGGCATGAAGCCTGTGTAAACTGAGTTTACACCCCCAGATGCAGACCACTTGACTACACACAACAGGTATGGGGTTCGTTGCTCCCAGAGACCAATAATATTATTATTATTATTAATAGTCTCCCTGTGCATACATTTTAAGGATAGGCGGCACTTTTTGTATTGAACAGTTTCATAATAATGATAACTGTGTTGCTTTCTATAATCAGTATAATAATCCCAGCAAGCTGATTTAATGCAAGGCTACTTTAAATGTCAGTGTCTGGTTTACTGTTTTGCTATTGACATGTGAGAGTGAGTCAGTAAATGAAAGGCGATGATCTGTTTTTCCACAGTTCCCTGAGGAGACTTGTGTTGTGCTTTTGGGTAGCCACAATGACCTGTTGCTCTGTAAGTCTAGGAGCACATGTAAGGTGTAGTGAGCTAGCCAGGAATTTGGTGCACCAGATACAGTACTTGGCAGAGTGACTCAGTCCCTGCATTCTGACGTTCTGGTGTCCCAAGGCACAGTTCAGTAAAAGCAGAATCCCTACGACAAAGGTAAGGTACTGCATAAGCCCTCATGCGATCACCCAACAAGAAAACTACCTTGATAATGGATAGCACCCTGAGGAAATGAGGAAATGTCAGGGTTTTAACACTGAACATCCACAAGAAGCATGAGGTCTGAGGTCACAGCAGAATCATAAGGAGACAGAACTTATGCAGTTTCATATTGTGCCAATGAGGGTGAAGACGGCATTTGTCAGCCTAAAAATCAGTGCAAATAAAAAAAGGTTAATTACTTTTAGTAACAATATTTCTGATGGTTAAAATATGCTCCTGCAGATCAATTACCTCTTGAATATCCTATTGGCGCCCGAATGGTTCTAGAAAGCTTTCCATAGAAATAGCTTTCCAACAACGCTACTTGTCCCACATGGCTTTTGCCAAAACGTTACCCATCTAGGGGGTGAAGACCCAGACATAAAAGGCGCAGACATGCATGCAGACATCGGTTCCTGGTGTTTTCGCATCACATTGAGGTGCGTAGAGAGTAACCAAGAGAATCAACTATAATCATATGATATGTTTGCATAACTAAGGATGTTATTAATGACGACACTAATCCACAAGAGAGCACAGAAGGTGGTGAAGGATCTACAGGAAAATATACTATCCGCTGAAAATATCATTACCAAAATGATAAACGTTTTTTTCTGTTGGACACTTCTTCCCATTGATCCCATTGATTTTGCACCTTGTGAATAGAGCCACACAGCAATATCCTCTGAGAGATGGGACTGAATAGTGTAAATTAACCAAGGAAGTCCTGCAACTAAGCCCTGGTAAAGTATCCAGAGAGCTTGAGCCAAAAGGTAAGTATGCTTATCAAAAGTATGCAAGAACCACATGACTGGTCAGTAAATAAGTGTCCCTGGAGAGTGAAGTAGAAGCAACAATGGCCCTTATGAAGTGAGCAGGAATGTCATCCAAAGGGTCGTTCTTGACCAAGACACAGCAGACCTTGATCCAAAGCGTAATAACTCATGAGAGTGTACATTTGATATCACTTTGTCCTTCATGTTGTTGTGTAGTTCCTATAAACCTATATAGGAACTGCGCATTTGGACAACATAGACTGTGGGATTTGTCTCCAGACTGATTCCAGATACCCCCACTGGGTATGTTCGCCTATGTACCTAGCAAGCTCACAGCCACTGCAAACTCCTCTTACCAAGGAGAGAATAGTTCCTGGCAACCATTGAACATGACAACTCTGTCCAATTAGGGATCGTCAAAATAGTACAGTACTTTTCGCTCAGTCCCTCGTGCTCTCTTTGTCCCAGAGAAATACACAAAATAAACGGTGGGGACGTTTTAAATAAGCATTTATTGAACCAGCGTCATTCTAGTGTAAAATAGGTGTGCTATAACAACCATAAGACAGAAAAAGATACTATAAATGATATTAAGCAGCAACAGAGTAAATGGATGGTAGATTTCTACCATAGTGCTAAAACAAGGAATATATGCAAGCATATAAATAAATGACAATAATAATGCGTACTCCTACGATGCAACCCGAACCAGACGTACGCAAGTGTACCTAGCATGTATGTAGGTGTGGAGCCAAGAATCCCCCTAGGCTGAAACAAACGCCATTACCTGGAGTGAGAGACTGTGGGACCCCGTCTTGGTCTGGAGATGGACACCCCTCGAGGGATGTCAGACCACTGCGAGCTGGAGTATCTGCGTGCAGGAACCTCGCATCTCACGTCAGTGTGTCAGCATGGAAGTCTTTCTCCTCTACCTACCCTGGCAAAGATGTGGTGTATATATACCCAAAAAGTAGCCTCAGGGGATTCTACCTTGCTGTGTCATGTCGGCCGAGGATGACGGAAGGGATGACCCTTACACATAGTTATTATGCATTAGATCGTAATCCTGCTGTGATTGAGAATCCTTATGCATAATTCATGAGGCTAGTTTTCTGGGAAATCCATATGACATTTATGCAGCGCTTAACTAGGTAAGAGGTCAATCCCAAAAGCCAAAACCCATTATGTACTGTAATGGCACAGTACATGTAGGTGAAGGGTTAGGGGACTACTCAAGCCTATATGGGGTACCCTATGAAACATAACAGTGTATCCAGCGGAACGCAAACAGCTGATTATCCACTCGATCCTGCTATAAGAAGCTGATTCAGGCGGACACAACTCCTGGAGTCCAGTGTACAGAGAGACTCTTCCTTTAGGGTTAGGTGAGGAGGAGGAAAAAATTGTAAACAAGTTTTGGTTAGGACTATGTGAAAGACTGACCCAAGCTGGACAGAATGCAGGGCAAGTGCTTGGTTTATCTGTGGAATGCGGGCAGATCAAGTGTGCCTGCAGTTCACCAACCCTACAAGAAAAAGTAATTTTCACCAAGAACACACTTTCAACGTTAGTACACAAGCCAGGTGACTGTACATTATTTCAAATGGAGACTCCATCAGGAACCTTAACTCAGAATTCAAATTCCACTGAGGAACAATGAACTGAGCAACAAGACACCAGTAAAGCAAGTCTTTCAGAAAATGCAGCACAAGTGATGACTTCATTAAAGAAGGCTGGTCACAAAGCCACAATAAGGCAGATGTGACACTCAGATAGCCGCTGACAAAGTGAATGCCAAGTTCTGTTGGGCAAGAGATGGCGCAAAGTGTTGAACATTACAAAGGAGGAACAGGAAAAGATACAGACCTTTTGACTGCCACCACCCAGCAAACTTATTCCAGCAGCCCACTTCGCAGCGGATTTCCTAGCAGCCAAGTTGACATCTGTCGCTTCTCTATGTTAACAGAAGGTGTCTGGTTGGCACCACTAAATCGCCATACAAGCAGACGTAGCGTTAGAAAACTATGGTAGCTGACCCAGTAACACTGTCGCAAAAGCAGGTCCTCCTAGACCGTGAGAGGAAGTGGGGAGCTGCATGCTGAGTTCCCAATGTATCAGTGTACCAAAACATCTTTCCCAATCTGGGAAAATCAGGAACAGTTGTTGTTGATCCTCCCACTCCTGCTGCAGCACTCTGCACAGAAGCAGGATCAGAAGAACTGCGTAAAGTAGTCTCTGAGACATAAAAGAACATGAAGGCACCCAAGAACCATTTGTGGTAGGAGTATGCCACAAAACCAAAGACACTTCCTGTTCTGGGCCATGTAGAAGACAACCACACATGGACCCCAAGCTGTGGAGAATGTCAGTTTCTACAGGGTGAAGCTTCCACTCATGGTCATAAACAACTCCGGACATCCAGCTTCATGCTGAAGGTGCTCACACAGTTGGTTGCAACTGGGAATATACTTCATTATAAAGCCAGAAGAGTCCGCCGTACTGCATTCCAAAACAGGGTAACATTATTTCCCTCCCCTCATCAATCTGGTCATATAATGAACAGTTGTCATGCTGTCTCAAAGAATCTCAATGGTGCTCTCTGAGATGGAAAGGAGGAATGCCTATAGGACAATGCAGCCCGCCAGCAATTCAAACACGTTTATGTGCAGGCAGTGCTCAGAGTAGGACCACAGGCCCCTTTCCCTAATGACTCTCAGAGGATAGTTCCAGCACAACGAGGAGGCATATATACCCACATAGCCTAATATTGCTATGACTGGAGAGGACTGATGGGATGATCAAGCAAAAAATTGTAAAGGGCATATGCACCTCACCAGAATGCCAGGCCAAGACACTCCAATGCTGGAGACCCTGTTTCCTCAAGAACCACTGAAGGGTTCTCATTCACCATCTGGAGTGCAGCACCAACATGCAAGAAGTCATCAGGCTTAACAGCTAGAAGATTTAAGGAACTGAAATTGATTTCTGTGCTAGAAACATCAGAATAAGTTAGATGGGGCGAGACACTTGCTTCAGGTGTTTGGAACTTACGGGGGGTTGAAGGTGAATTGGGCAAAGACTTGTCTATTCCCGGTGGCCCCGACATAGAGGGACCCCCCTCCCCCCCCCCCGTCGCTGGCAGTGAGATGGGAGCCTAGATGTTTACCTTATCTCGGCACTAACATTTATCATGCCCCTGACTATCTATTAGAGGGCAACCTGGGCAGATCTATACACGGCCTCCGGAGTCGTATGGTATTCTAAAGTGCACTGCCCCTATAGGTGGCGGGGCGGGTGGCGCTCCTGAAGATAGTAGCGCTGCCACAGTTGCTGTTCTACTTTCAGACGTTGCCAATCTGGGTCCCGGGATCCGTGTTCCGGCAGCTTCGATCCATGATTTGCGGGTTCCTGTGGGGGTCTGGCAGGAGGAGAGTAGCATTATCCACAATGATAAGACCAAGAGCAGACGGGGGCATGGCAGTCCCAGATTTTGAGTGGTATTACTTAGCGGCGCAGCTGCAATGGCTCACGCAAGCAGTGGCGAGGGAGTTCCGAGGTCCGGTACATTTTATCCTTTATAGTTTTGCAACAGAAGATGCGGCTTGAGTTACTTATGACTGAAGAACGGACACTACGGCTGTGCTGGAACCGGAGTCAATGTAAGGCAGGTATAGCCCATCCGTATGCCCCGGAGATACCGCTGGGGATGTACACGGCACTCCCTCATGAATGGGATTGGACAGCACTGGCACAATGGGAGGCCCTGGGACTACAGGTGATGGGTGATTTATACGAGAACGGGACCTTGTTGTCCTTCCAGAATTTGCAACATAGGTATGACCTTCTAAAGGGGGATTATCTGTTGCATTCAGCGCTAGTTGCCGCAATTCAACACTATTGGAGGACAGGTCTGTCAGAACCCAGCACCTCAATTGCGGGCCAATATGTAGTGATGGCAGCTGGGACCTATAAGGCTATAACGTGTTTATACCGTCGAATGCTAACAGAGAATTTAGAACCAATGCGTACACTGCAGGGGAAGTGGGAAATGGAGCTTGGCAGGGAGATCCCGGAGAAGACGTGGGCACAACTGGTTAAAAGAGCGTGGAAAAGTACAAGAAATGCCCGGTTTCAATTGATACAGTTCTATGTCCTACACAGAGCATATCTAACACCTGAGAAGCTCAATCGATACTTTGGGGCGGCGGCTCGGTGTCCACGCCGTGCTCTGGAGGGAGCAGACTTCCTTCATATGATGTGGGGGTGTACGAAGTTAGGGACGTATTGGGGGGAGGTGATGGATACATTGAATTCGTTGGAACTGGATCCGGGTACTTGCCTACTCCATTGGTTCCCGCACACTCCCAGAACTAAAGTTACTAATAAATGTATAGACTTAGGGCTAGTATTGGCTAAACGGGGGCTAACTATGCATTGGAAATCGAACCAGGGTCCTAAGGTGGGGAGATGGAAGGCAGAACTACTTAAATGGGCAGGCAGTGAGAGCACACTCAGAATAAGACAGGTATCATGCAGTGGCGGCTGGTGACATTTGAAAGTGGTGTGGCGCAACACAATTGTTGTACTTCTCTGTGGTGAGCGCGCGTAGCGCACAAGCACGAACAACCTATGGGGGGGTTCTTCCCCCGAGAAAACTTTGAAAAAAAGAGTGGGCAAATGGTGCATTTTCAAGCAAATCAGAAGGTGTGAAGAACAGCGCAGTCAATACTACTGTTTAGAGTTGTGGGAGTTATGAAACCTTATAGAAGTTTGACACATAATGAGAATGCTCTGGGAATATGGAACTAAAATGAAAAACAATTTACTGGTACCGCAGTAGCATAACTTTTCTTAATCATACTGGATAGAACCACGGTACATCCAACATGAAATAAATTCCAGTTAGGAGTCTCATATAACTGACTAGTATGCTTTTCCTGCTTCCTGGTCCAATCATCTATTTATTGATAGCATTAATAAGGATCCCTCAGGTAGGCATGTGTTCTTTTGTGTATCTTTGCATATGTATACTGTAAATGGAACATTTTTATTAAAAACACGTCTTCAGCCCTCGTGCCTCTCTCCTCTCTCACTCCTGCTAGTATGATCGACTCTTTCAAAATTGAGAACATAAACAACTGCCTGGTCCCAAAGATACTAACGCTATTGTTTTTCTTTTCTTCAAAGATGAAATACAGTAAACCCATAGGCATGCATACTGACATGCTTGAGAAATAATAAAGCTAATATTGAGGAAAGCAGGCTCTGCAATTGGTAGAAAACCTCAGAAGTAAACAGAATAGACAGGCATGAAAATGCATATAAAGTTCCACACTCTAAAGTGGTGCTAATGGGTACGACTTTACTCTCTTGTTGATACTTGGAAACCTAGTCTCTTGACTGATTTTAATAGAGGGTAAGTTTAATAAGTTTTTAACTCACTCAGTTGTCTAGTAGTTACTCTCGCATAGGGTTCACACCAGTATCCTTGAATGACCACGGAACGCACACCAGAGTAGAGGGGTTGAGGGAGCACCAAACATGCTAGACTTCGTTCTCCAGTAACTGTACCATGTATCTTCATGTCACCCCCCCCATGTACAGGTTACCACAAGGATTGACGGGACTGTGCTCACTTCCAAGGAGTGTGGTAGGTAGGAGTATTGTTTTCCACCACGTGTAGATAGTTTCTGAATAGTGATGTCATTTGAGATGTCATCAGTGATGTCATGAGTGATGTCACTGACCATGTCATGAGTGATGTAATATGTGACGTCATCAGCAGTGGATTGCGGGCGCGCAAGTTATAGTTAGCTGAACTAACTATAACGGGGGAATTTCAATGGTTTTGTACGAGTGAAATGTCCAGCTAACTGTAACATGTGTGAAACCCATGTTTTTTTCAGTGAATATATATATGCATATATTTTTTTTTATGAAGTTAATTAAAACAGTACCATGGAGTAGAGCTCGTACTTTCGAAGCGTTGCTCAATACTGCTCTGTAGAGCAAGTGTTGCCTCGGTTTTGGTTCCTGTGCTGCATGCTTTAATTTGCACCAAAGAATTTAGAGGGCACATTATCCTCGTCTGCCCCAGGCCCTGTAGAACCCTGGGTAAGATGCTGGCTATTCCAACAGTGGGTCCTTCACCCTCATGTACTTTTGAACCGTTGCTCAATACTGCTCTGTAGAGCAAGTGTCGCCTCGGGTTTGGGTCCTGTGCTGCATGCTTTAATTTGCACCAAAGAATTTAGAGGGCACATTATCCTTGTCTGCCCCAGGCCCTGTAGAACCCTGGGTATGATGCTGGCTATTCCAACAGCGAGTCCTTCACCCTCAGTGGAAAAAATAAATTAAAAAACCTTCACAGAAGGAGGGGCTTCACAGCAGAGATCAAAAGCAACTCGAGTTTAAGAGCCCAGCAGCCGTCAACCATAGCTGCCAAGGTTTCAGATTGCTATGTGTGACATTTTCATTATTTCAATGTAAATATGAGTGACATATAACAACTATGAGTGACACTTTTTCGTGAGCATAATCAAGCAATGAAGACGAGGGAAACATAATTATCAGAAATTACACCCATTTGAGAAACGAGAAACACTAAGAAGATCTTAAAACTGCTGCATAGACTCAAAAATGGGAGGGCACTGTTGGACCAGACTGTACCAAACGGGATGTGAGAGGCCATACTGCCTGCAAATGAGCCTCATGTTCCATCAAGCCCAGCCCACCCCCAGGCATGCCTTATCTGAATGCATATGGGATTTTACTGTATTATAAATACACAGGAACATCTTTTTTTTTTTTTTTAAAGAAGACTAACTTGGAGTTAATACAAATGATCCCTGCTGCATGGATAATGATGAATGCAGCACGGGAGGGTAATCCTCTGCAGCTGGGAAAAACGTTTCCCGGACCGTGCACACCTGCATGGGACCGTTTTGGTCTGTGCATTGGCCATGCTGTATATCAGCCTGGCACCGTGACCTCGTCACCCTGTTCCCTAGCAGGAGAACCTCCTCTGCAGAAAGGATGCAAGGTAAGTAATATCTGCCATGGCAGGAGAGGCAGTGAGTGCATGAGAAGCAGCCAGGAGGGAAGCAATAGATCTGTGAAGGTGTACAGTTCTCTGCAACTAAAGAACTTCATCGCAATGCATGGCCTACCCAAGAATCACAGAACCTGCTACCAGTCAGCTAAAATGCCACCCCTCGTGCATAACTTAAATTACTTCCAGCACTGGCATTCCAAATAAATGCGACAGAACACTAAAATCGCAAGGGGCAAAACTATCTCCATATTTTCTCTTTTGTTAATTAAAATGAGGATTGATGTTACTTTCTCCAGGACGGATATGAGGGTGGGCGAATCCATTAAGAACACTATAATTATGAAATCAGTAATTGTCGCATAATATGTTGAGCATGCCCCGTCGTGTACAATTGCAACGGGCTGTTTTCAGGATCCCCACAAGCAACGGTTGTGCAAAGACTATTTCGGAAGGTGTTTTAACCCCAAGCTTTTGGTGAATACTGAGGGGTAGCTCCGTCTTGCAGCACTAGGTGCAGAGGGTCACAGAAAAACCTGTAATCTCCCCGCCCAGGATGTGGCCTCCGATCAAAGATCGGGGTCTTCTAGTGCACAGGCCGGGTCTCCCGCTGAATGAGCAGGATCAATACAGCCCCGCCCACTGCTGAAAGACGTACATTCGCTAGTGCTATAGCAGAGCAGCTAATAAACAACTTGCAAACTTTCCCTCAGCCAGTCTCCAGCCACAGTAAAGTATCCAAACAGCCAATTAAAAGCAAGCAGTGAGATGCTCCCGGACAAGGCAATTAACACAAAGCGTGGTTGATATAGTAACAAGTACTCGCCGACAGCGGCCAAGTAAATACATTGATTGGGACAGGTAGCATAGAAAGCAGCAGAACAGCACGCCTATGCTGCTTTAATTCTTAAATCCCACCTCTGCTGAACATGCACGGTGTGGAAACGCTGCTGTGAGGTCAGGTGCTGGCGGATGCGGCTTGTTTGTCAACCATGGCGAGTTCAGCACACGCACTGTGCCTGGTCCCTGTGGTGAGGCACTTTAACAAGCCGAGGCGTCGGCCGACCGAGGAGCTGAGGCCCCAATTATTATTCTCTTGTCTGGAGCCACGCGCGAGATGAATTGCTGCGCTTGCAAGGATCATGTGATCACATGATCTGAGGAGGAAAAGAACGCACCGTGAGCGTGCACATCTGCTCTCCTGGCGCAAGCTGAGATCGCCAGGAAAGACACACCGTGAGCGTGCACATCGGCTGTCCCCCTTCGGACGCAAAACCCACAATAGATCTCGCCGAGGCGAGCAGCGCATGCGCTGCATTGCTAGGCGAGACCTATAAAGGTAGAATACTTAGCCAGCACATTCTCATATCACAATAATACATTTGGACAGGGGGAGGAAATTGGCACGGATACCGCCCTTAACACATCAGACGGACCGGTTCCTTGATCCCATTTCTTGGGACCCTTTGGTTGAGATTATACGCAAATACTTCCACCATAACTGGAACTCCACAGCACAAATCGATATTGATTAGGAGGCATTCAAAGTGGTGATCCAGGGCCATTACCTGAACCAAAAGGTGAGGGTAAAAAAAAAAAAGACACTAAAGGGAAACTTATCCATGATGGAGGATTCCCTCCGAGGGTTGGGAAGAGATGTAGTAGAGGACCCATTTCATAGGCCAGATTTAATTGAAACCAAAGAAAAAAGGGATCACAGTAAAAGACCCTTTTATATACGAATAACACGTGGCAACTGCACATTCAGAGGGTGAACAGGCAGGAAAAGTACTAGCCTGGCTGTTCAATTCTGAGCATAACACTGGCCATATACAGAGGATTCAAAATCAGGCACAAGAACGGTGTACTTACACCTGGACATATATAATGATGCTGATAGTGGCCCTTCCTACAACTATAAGTAGTTTTTTTTTTATGTCTCATATGATGGAAACATGAACCACAGCATAGACACTTACAGTTGGTGATAGTTTTGAGGGTGGAGTGTTGCATGGCCTAGACGTCTGACTAGAGAGGTCGGACTACCAGAATCCCAGTTTGACTTAAGCAGCCTTGACTTGGGCAGTGTGCAACATTTAGGACGGTAACAAAACCGAACCAAAAAAACATGATTTACTACAAATTATTCTCACATACAAATTATTCTCACATACGGGGGTGAGTATAAATTAATATCCTGGCAATATCCTGGCTTTACGAGTCAGCATGGTCCATGACTAGAATTGACCTGACTTCAGTCAAAATCAGGTGGGGAGAAGAGTTTTTATCTTGATTTTTGAGAAAACGAATGGGATCTGGTCTTAGAGCATACTCATAACATATCCAGAAATACAAAGATAGTGTATAACTAATTACCTCCACAAATCATCTCACAACACCCAGACTGAACAGATATGCTGGGACGGTGGATAAAGCATGCTCTATATGTACTCTGGTTGATGCAGGCTTCATTCATTCATTCATTCATAGGACATGGCCTTGCCTGGCGATTGCGAAGTTTTCGTTACAGGTGACTGAGGAGCTGGAGCGCACTCTGCATAAAACCCATCTTTAGCAGATGATCTTGTATTTACAGGGTCTACACTAGACAGTGATAACATATTCTGGGGCCAAGATACAACCTCAACATTTGTATGTGGCTTATGCACCAAGTGCTTGAGTCTCAATCACACAGAGCTAGTTGTCAAGTTATTCTACGGGAATGCGCTCAAATTAACTAAGGAAATGTTGGGGCTTACTCAGTATTTTACAGTATGGTAAAGTTTCTTTGATGCTTTGGTCAATGGGACAAAGTGTTGGAAAGACATGCTACCTTGCATCAATTTTGCTATGATCCGAGTGCCCTTCTGTTTCGTGGGCCATGGGTGCAGGCTGGACAACTCAATAGACTGACCGATCAGCTGCTGCCACAACAAAAGTAGTAAAACATCTCAGATCCAAATTCCAAGTAAGAAGGGTTCACTCAGAAAAGAGACAAAGACGCTGTTCAGGGTTTCTTCAGAGTCCTGGAGTCCAAGTACATGGAAAAAGGGGTCCTGTTTATGGATAAACGTGCATGCACAGTTTAATTTTTTTTTTTTCTTTTTTACTGTTTTTTTTTTTTTAAAGGTAGAAAAGTGTAATAAAGGACTTGCACCAACTAGGAAGTCCTTCAAGGATGTTCAAGTACTCTAATCTTTGGGACAACACTGTTCAGGCTATTACAATGCACCACAGATTCTGCCGACACATTCCTGACGTGCTCTTGACTATGCCCTGGTGGGGAACACATCTGAATAGTGCATGCTGTTTTGTGTATGGGTGTTTTGCTGCAATCAAGTAAATAGATGTACAATTTGGGATACTCTGTGCATGATGTGATTGTTGCCTCCCCCACATGCTGCCCTGTCCATTTTCCATGGTGAGCAAAGCAGCCTGCACGTCACAATGCTCAATATAGACTCAATGAAAACCAATCTGTTGGATGTGGAGGCTGAGGATTCCCATCCCCTTTCTTTGATAAGTGTCCACTAGAGAGTGACTCCAACCCTTGACCTCTTAGTTTGCTGACAGTCGTCTAGTGGTGGTCAACTTTTCTGGGGGCCAAGTCTGGCACAAATCAGCAAAACACAGTGGCCCACTCAAACTGGTCTTACAGCAGACTCCATGTTTCAGGAGTTTCTGCAAAATGAACAAAACCACGGAAAACAACAGCATTGGTCAGATGCATTGCGAAGAGCAGGACTTTTGCACTGCCTCTGCCGAGATCAAGCCAGGGTTCCAGGAGAACAGTGTGAGGTTATCTGTGGAAAAAGAGGCAATGTGATGGAAAGGAAAATGCTACTTACCAGTATGCATCTGTGCTTGGCATGTAGAGCTACAGAGATTCACACTGTGCATAGATCGCCATATGGTGTTGGGCTCAAATGTTGGCACCTTGTTGTTGTCTTGGAAGAATCCTTTTGTAGTCACAAGATAGGTGACTCCTCCCTTGGACGATAGTGCGCATGGGCATCGACTTCATCGTCAGATTGTTTTTCGCCATGAAGGGAAATGATGGAGTTTGTAATAATCAGAAAGATGTCCAAGAGAATGTATCGAAGTAAGATAACACTGTAAACAGATACAGGTTCTGGAGAGGTGGGTGCGCATGTGAATCTCTGCAGCTCTACATGCCAAGAACAGATCCATACTGGTAAGTAGCATTTTCCGTGCGAGGCATATGAGCTTCAGAATTCACACTCTGTGCATAGACTATACAGCAGTGTCTCCCCTAGCGGTGGTCGCCTGTATCGGTTGCAGTGGTTTGAAAAAAAAGAGTCCCAAGAACAGCTTGGCCTACAGAAGCTTGTTGCTTTGCCTGCACATCTACACAATAGTGTTTGGTGAAGGTGTGTGTTGTAGACCATGTTGCTGCCTTACAAATGTCTTCTAGGGAAATGTTCCCTAAGAATGCCATGGAAGCCCCTAGTTTGCCTGTTGAATGCGCTCTAGGGGGAATTGTTAACATACGTTTTGCTTTCTGATAGCATATTTGAATACATTTTACTATCCACCTGGCAATTCCGGCTTTGGAAATTAGATTGCCTTTATGAGGTGGAGAGAAAGCTACAAACAGTAGCTTTGTTTTCCTAAAGTTTTTAGTCCTGTCTATGTAGTAAAGTAAAGCTCTTTTGACGTTGAGCGTGTGAAGAGCTCTTTCCACTACAGAATCAGTATTTTGGAAAAATACTGGTAACTCTACTGATTAAGGCGGAAAGTAGATTACTTTGGGAAGGAATTTTGGATTTGTCTTAAGAACCACCTTGTTATGATGCATTTGTAAGAATGGTTCTTGTATGGTTTAAGCCTGCATCTCACTTACTCTCCTGAGAGAGGTGATTGCGACAAGGAAAGCTACTTTCCATGTAAGGAATTGTAATTCGCATTTTTGTAAAGGCTCAAATGGGGGACCCATGAGTCTAGTAAGAACAATGTTTAGGTTCCATACTGGAGAGGGTGGCAGTCTGAGGGGGGGAATTATCCTTTTAAGGCCGCCCATAAAGGCTTTGATAGCGGGCATTCTAAACAATGACAAGTGATGTCTGTTTTGTAGGTAGGCGGCAAGGTCAGCCAGATGTAATCTAATTGATGAGTATGCCCGATTGCATCTTTGTAGATGTAGCAAATAGCAAATAATGTTTTGTATTGAAGCATCTAATGGGTCAATTTTGTTATTGCACTGAATGACGAATCTCTTCCATTTAGCTGCATAGCAAGCTGTAGTAGTGGGGCGTCTGGCTTTCTTAATGTTCATACAGTCCGGTGGGAGGTTAAGGTAACCAAACTCTAGGATTTCAGGAGCCAGATCGCTAGATTCAGCTGTGCTGGATCTGGGTGCCTCATCTCTCCATGGTTCTGCGTTAGCAGCTTTGGGGAGAGACGTAATTTTTGGTGTGGAACTACTGAGAGTTCGAGTAGTGTTGTGAACCATGGTTGCCGTACCCATGTTGGAGCAACTAGGGTCATCTTGAGAGACTGTTTGAGCTTGCGTACTACTAGTGGTATGAGCGGGAGTGGCGGACAAGCGTACGCAAATCTGCCTGACCAGTTCATCCATATCGCATTGCCCTAGGATAATGGAAGTGGGAACCTGGCGGCGAAGGTTGGGCATTTTGCGCTTGCATGTGTGGCGAACAGATCTATGTCTGGTTGGCCCCACATCTGGAAGAAGGGTTGAAGAACTAGTGGATGAAGTTCCCATTCGTGTATCTGTGGAGTCTGACGACTTAACAGATTCGCCATCTGATTGTTCACCCCTGGAAGATGTTCTGTCAGAAGATATATGTTTTGTGGAATGGCTCATCTCCATATACTTTGTGCTAGGTGAGACAGCTGCAAAGAGTGTGTTCCTCCTTGTTTCTGTATGTAATACATTGCTGTCATATTGTCTGTGCAAACTAGGACAGCTTTGTTGAGGAGATGTGTTTGGAACTATTTTAACGCTAGAAAAATTGCCAGTAATTCTAGGTAATTGATGTGGAACAGTTTTTGTTGAGTGGTCCACCTGCCCTGAATCGTGTGGTTTAGGAGATGGGCTCCCCAGCCGGCGAGTGATGAGTCTGCTGTTCGCACTATCTGCGGAACCAGCTCTAGGAACAGCCGCCCTCTGGAGAGATTTTGTGTTCCACCACAGCAGAGAGCAATGTGTGCGGCTGTCCACCAACACCAGATCTGTAAGTTGACCTTGAGCCTGGTTCCACGGACGTGCTAAGCATGCCTGTAAAGGGCGCATTGTTGTGTGCAGATTTAGATTCCGTATATAGGTTTCCCGATTTAAGCCCTTATATATGTACAATTCACATTGCCCTTATTTGGAAATAGAAATCCGGCCCTTATTTAGACATTGTCCGTTCAAACCAAATACAGGCATGGCCACCTACATCGGTCCATCCACGTCACAACAAATTCTTGGAAAACCAGACCCTGAAGCCTTTAGGAATTTCCCTCCGCTTGAATATTGATTTCTCCAAGAACTCATTAAGTATGCATGAACATCTATTCCTTAGGGGTTCATTCATGACGTTCCTCTGCCCGACTTTTACGTCAATACTGGCATTCCTAGACACCTTCAAGGTATAAATATACCAGCACTTGCCCTGGCAAATTGCGGTTCCCGGAGGATTCAATCCAACCCAGACTACTCGGTTCGCAACGGCAAGCTCGGAAGGACATCGAGTTCCAGCCTGATGCACTGACCCGACGCTGCCATCCTCCTCGCAGAGAATCCAGCTCCAGTGTTTTCTGACTTCACTTGCGGGGGGTTAGACTATCGAGTCCAGAAAAGAGATTCAAACCTCTCTCATTCTAAGGTATGGAGCTGACTAGAACTTAGAGAACTTTTGGCAACTCTTGGCTAAACTAAAATCTAGTTAGCTATACTTTAGAAATGGCACCTACTTCAAACCTCGTACTGCACTTTGGTTAGGTGCACTGGGGTAGAACAATTTAGAAGCATCAGATGAGTATCACATTTTAGCTTATGTTATTTATATATATATGTATTTTGATTAATATATGTCATAGCTACAAACCCTGCTATTGCAGTATTATTTTATCTTACTGCTAACCTCGTACATATTGTACTTTGCAGTCTGTCTTACGATTGTAGCAATGCACATCTCTTGCATGAGAAATAAGACTGTTCAATAAACCCTTTTATTGAAACGCCCGTCTCTCTATTTCTGTGCAACTCTGTAGAAATGAAGCATGCACGATTGACTGAGTGAAACTTATCTATTGTTTCCACAATTCTGAGACTGTTCCGATTCTAAGGGAAACAAAGTTGTCATGTTTATGCGGTTGTCAGAGACTAATCCCTTCTTGTATATTCCGAGATGTTTCTAGTGACCTCCGAGTTAGCTGGCACACACAAGTAATTAAGTTTAATATACTCAATAGAGACATACTGACCTTAGTCCTATGTCAATTCTATAGTGTATGTTATTCCAATGCGCAGAGCCTATCAAGGATATAGGAACTACACTACATGGCGCTCAACGATTTGGTAAGGCACTAATTTAACACTAGATACTGAAGTAACTCAGTTGTGCTTTTCTCAGAGTCCCCTACTCATAAAACTCCATAAGACGTCTGGAGTGGGTAGGGATAATATCCCATATAGCGGAGTAGGACGAAAGTCCTATGTATTAGCCGTTTGGTTTTGTTCAACGTTGAAGGATACAGTGTTCCAAAATATTGTGCACCTTATCTTGGTTTCCTTTAAACTTGCTCAGCAACTTTCATTAAACAATGACCAAAAACGGCACAAACGCCAATACTGGTGGAGCTGCGGCTGACCAAGTCTCAGCAGCTTTTAACCGTACAGGTTTTCAAGAAACCGACGAGGATGCTATAAACATCCATCCAAATTTAAGAAGAGCCATCACTCTAAAACTTATAAAACATGGTCTGACACCAAGAGGTGGTAGAGCAGTTTTCGTGATAGAGGCACATGAATCTCACCAGACAGAGTTATTTATTCATGGATTACATTCCCAGAATCAAATCCAGTAACACATGTGTTTCACTTCTACAAAGAAGATGAACCACCTGAGGAATATTCCTTTCGAGGATATTAAAATTCCACTCACATACCAGGAGCATGAGCTCTGGTTTAAAGGTGCCCTAAAACATTACAATCACATTACCAGGCTCGGTCCACTAGGTAGACCAAGAGCAACATGGCAGATTTTAGCCGGCTACACACCTCATCCTTACATTGAAGAAATGTTTAAGAATTACTAGCTCAACTCAAGGAGCTAATCAAAATCTACTGACAATTAGTTCAATATGTCATGCGGACTTTCACAGTCCACCACAATTAACCATTCAAAATCCAGCACCTCATCAGGGGAACACGTAAAAAATTACGCCACAGACTTTACACTCAGTCATGGGTAAATTACCCGCAAAACGAGAACAAGTTACATTCTGGTTAGCTCAAAAAATAACTCAAATCAAAAACAGTATTTCCTAATACTACCCCTTTTGAAAAACACAGAATTTTAACAATTTGTTTACCAATGGGGATCACACCACATCTGGAAGACTGCACCTCTTGGGGCACAGTCTTTGCTGCTATCTACACAAAAACACATGGTGTTCCGTCAATGGCGGTAATACCTGATGTCCTGAAACAGATTCAAAACGAATACGGGGCAGAGCCTGCTCTGAATTTAGGTATGAAGTTACTTAAAAATTTCGACCAGGTGTCAGCAATATTATTATCTAATATTAAAGGAGAAGCAGCATCAGTGGCGATCCGCCAGAAACTAAGGGAATTCGATGTAACAGAACAACCTCAAGAACTAGCCAGAATAATTGAAAAATCCTAGGAGGAATTAAGCAGAGTGTAAGGGAGGGAAACCAGTAAAACAACAACTGTTTGAAAGACCTGATAAGGTCTTTCCTAAAAACACTCCTACCTATTCTAAAAATAAGTGGGAAAATAGTAAACAGAATTCCAAAGAGAAGCGTTCTCATTCCCGAGGCAGGTCTCCTCCACAGAAGGAGCCCTCTGAAAGGAGGTACAACCTCAGGAATAGGGATAATTTGAGAAAACCTGACAGATATCAAGATAATGATACACGTCACGCTCGTACCTTTCAGATATCGTCACAGACATCCGAAAGAAGAGGACGGTCAGAGAACAAGGAAGAACGCGTGAAGTCCAAAGACGATCAACAAGTTCAGAAAATTAAAGCAAAACCTCAATTCTCCAAGAAAAAGGTAGCAGGTCTGAAGATCAGACATGCCTAAAATACTGAGAACCCAACTCAAGAACGGAGAATGGGCCCAGACCATGCTGGACAGTGCAGCAGAAGTTACAATAGCTCGCCAGAACCTGAAGGGACTTCTGGAGACAGTGGACTTGAATGAAGACCTACAAGTTGAGACTGTAGACACCAGGGTTAGTTCTCCACATAGGTTATATGAAATAACACTCCGGATGGAGGGAGACATACCAAGACAAGTGAAAGCACTCTTTTGGGAGCATCTTTCAAAGGGTTATGATCAATGTTCCCTCTAATTTATTTCCTCTGTGTGCGGCAGTGCAAGATCTTTGTGCGCTTTAGCCAAGGCTTTGTGCACCAAGCATGGCAGTGCAGCTCTTTAGTATATAAATCTCTGGCAATTACCACTCAAAACCTTTGTTTACAATGAGAGCGAAAACTGGAGTATTTCGCAAATATAGCTCCATTTAGTCTTCAGACAATTTGCAATGTAGATACAGATCATCATGACATGATTTGTTTACTCTAGGGGCACCTGCACCCCAAGTTTAAAAAAGGACAGTACTCAGAAGGTAGCACTATAATAAAGATTTTATTGAATATTCTCAATTGGAGAATTGTGTATTTGGCGGGTGAATGTTGGGAGACTATATAAGGGTATATACATTTAGCAAGTTGACAATTACATAACACATTAACATGTTGATGTACCACCTAACGATTTGTATCCCTGCTAAGAGGCAATCCGTAAAATGTGCAAACAGACTGTGGCAAAGGGGGGCTCAGACAAGTCAAGTGCTGACAGAAGATGTGTGACATGCCTACTTCTTTCACCGGTCCTGGCCCTTCTTCCACGGTTGATAACCTTTATCAAGCTCAACTTTGTTATTCAAAAGGTAGGCTTTTGTCCTGATCAGCAAGTCCAAGTGATTTTCCTCCGGACTTTTTCTCAATTTAGTCTTCATAGTGTTTATTAGGCTGAATCTACAACAGGGAAAAATAAGTGCAGGTACTCAACCCACTGAACTGTGGACTACAGGTGGAGCCAGGAACATATCTAAGGGTGCGTAGTGGACACAAATCATTTAATGACTCTTCTATTTTAGTCCTCCTCTTCTAATCATTTTATAACCAGATACATTTTTTATCCACTCATTATGCCACTCCTCTTAACCCCTCCTTTATCCTCCAGGTTTACATTTTTCCTTTTTCTTTTTTATACCTTTTTAGGTCAAGCATTCGAGACCTCTTGGATATACTTTAGTATATACTTATATGTGTATGTACTTGTATATACTTTAGTATATACTTATATGTGTATGCACTTTGTGGGCTCTGGAGATCTGCCCTAGGACTTGTCTGCTTCAACTTAGGGACTTTTTTCTTGTTCAACTGCCTCTATTTAACTGTTTTAATAGAAAACAACCAGCAGAGGTCAGTAAAATGACAGAATTGCTTTCTGCTTAAGGACTTTATCTTTTAATTTTTCTGAAAACTGCCTCTATTTAACTTTCTTGATAGAAAACGATCAGCAGAGGTCAGTAAAATACCAGAATCACTATCATTCTCTAGATTTCAGTCCATAGAAATTGTCTTCCACAATCACCCATAGACAATATTTTTTTCAAATCTTGTATTTTCAGTGATAGGACCACCGAAGGCCCTGATTTTATATTAAAAACAGAGCTTTGGACTATACCATTTCCTGCTAAAGGGCAATATTTCTCTCCATGTGTTTCCATACCTGGCATGTCACGCAGTTTAGTGCTGATTTTTCCTCCATGTTAAAGCACAGTTGATGTTTCAGCACCAAGGCCAACGTGCTGCATAGCTAAATAAATATAAGGTCCCAAAGGTCGACCGATTGCATTGCAAATGCTGGTTATATTTCTCTCCACTGTGTTCCTCCACCCCTTCTTTTTCCCTCATCTCTTCTACCACTTTCTGCTTTCACTTTCTCCATGCTTCCCTCCACTCTTTGCTTCTCTTTCTTCTCATTTCTCTGTTGCTTTGACTTTGATTCTTTTCTTTTCCCTTGTCTCTATACCCCCATCTTCCTTAACCCTTCTTACTTTATCACTACATACATTATTCTGATCCTCTTCTACCCCTTTCCCCTTTATTTCTCCCTGTGCAGGTATGGTGAACTAATGGGTGATACAGTGGTCCTGTTGCCCTGGCAAAATTACCACAAAATTCTCTGGCAATGAAACATGTTTGTCGCTCATAAGTAACTCTGGTTTTGATCCCTTGCCTTGGGTCTTTATAAATAAAGGATGATAATAGTACCTTTGACACCGTTTTAGTTTGGTAGTCATCAGACTTAGTGAATGGACAGCAACACTGACACTGAGGACTGGACATAATAAGCTGCAGGGATAGATACAGAAACCTACATTAGGTTTCCCTGTCACATAGCTCCTAATAGTGAAAAGCATCGCTGCACGCATAGGAGTATGCCGATGATGAGAAACCTTGCCACAAGGAATAGCTAGCCAACAGGCAAACAGTGGTTGCCTACGTGAGGTGTCTCCTACTGTTCTGACGGCACTCACTGCTGTATGGCCTTATAATGTATGCATCACCGATGAATAAGATGTAAACCGGTCATCTTTCTCCCCAGGTAAAATAATTGAAGAAATCAACTGATAGCCAATCATGCGGGATGTAGGAGTAAGAGGTTCCTTGTTCTTGTTGACAGATACGTACATAGCTAAATACAATATGGATGTTTCCCTTCGTTACAACTCAGGCTCTTTCCCTAGCTTCTTGATTCCCTTTCTTTTCTTCTTGTCGATAATTTGATCCTTCTCTATTTCTCTTTGCCCTTCTTTGTCATACCCACAAAGCTTTAATCTCCTCTTGTTCTTCCTTATTTTTCTTTCTTTCCATTCATACCTCATGTGCTCATCTTTTGTCCCATCTTAACTTGTCCTATCTTGTCTCTCGTGGTAGGACTGGCCTCCACATGCGTCACAGGATAGGGACAGTCAGGCCTATTGGTCTGAAAGATAATGAGGATGGGAAAGGGTCAGTCTTAGACTTCACAGGTTTTTTGCTAGCCCAGCAGACGTTTCCAATGCCTGGATCTTTGAAGGGCATCTAGAGTTGTTTTTGGCCCTGTGCCTTTGATAATGGGAGAAAGGGGGTGAGTGCTGCACATGACATATCCTAGTTCAAGTTCAATACTCCTTTCTAGCTCCAGCTCACTCCTCTTCTCAGTGGACATGCAAAACTGTACACTCTTCTGTGCCACTCATTTGGTTTTATATATGCAGACTTAATCTGAAAGTATTGGCGAGTTTACACAAGCACCAGTTATATTACGCAAGGACACATGCATTTTTTGAGGCATAAGGAGATTTTGGCATTATGGCCAGAGCGGCTGACTTTGGAGCTGGAAAACCAGTTTGGAGTCCCTGCATTGGCTCAACATCCTGTGGTTCTGGGCCAATCACTCAATCTCCCTGTGCGTAACAAAAACATGAACATGTCCTTGTATAACTTAACTGGTGCTCATGTAAAGAGCTCCAGTACCTTTGCGTAAGTTCTCGCTAAAAAACGTTTTTTTCTTAGAATCACAGGCTTGTGATTGGCAGATTGAGAGGCAGTTCTGACAGCGAGTGCTATTTACAGTACACTCTCATGATTTTATATGACGAGGTACAATAAAGTAAACTACTGCAGGACTGTCACGCAAGCCCAGGCTCCATGATGTTAAAGAAATTATCAATTTGAGAGTACAGATCAGCACCCAATGCATTGACCGGAGCCACTAATCAGACACAAATCCACCCCGCTCACACCCTCCTCTCCCCCACCACTACCAACAACTCTTCCTCCGTGACTTACACATGCAGCCATCAGCACCGTGACAAGCTGTTGCACGAATGAGGAAAAGAGCGCCATTCACCTGAGAGGGGTTATGTGGTACTTAGAAGGGACTCAGGGGCTGGGAAGGATTTCATGGTGCAGGTGACAGCAGGATGAGGTGGTAAGCGATCCTCAGCTTACTCAACAGGCCCAGGCAACGGTGCCTATGTCAAGCTTGGCGCTCCAGTAGTTCAGGATTTACAGTGCGACTGACACGTTAGTCGGGCGTGTCAGTAGACGATGGAATATGCACCTACACTGTCAAGTCAATATCAATGGATGGCTGCATATTGATTTTTATTGAGCACCTATGCTTCCAGCATTGTCACATGAAATGTATGTTGCTTGGCAATTTTGGTACGACTAATGATAATAAAAAGCAGTGAGCCCAAATTCTGAATGCAAGCAATTAAAATGCTCTAATATGGGATAAAGAACAAACAGGAAACTGTGAAATAAAGTATTTGCGTCGGTATCACACTACATTTTATTTTTGGGCACTTTTAAACAGCTGCAAACCTTGGGCAGATTTGCAGAAATTAACAGCTTGCTAAACCAAAGCCTTACTCTGTTCAACAACGAGAAACAAACACAAATCATGCAGCTGTATTGCCACATAAAACAAACATTTCTGGATGTGCACCTGGATGCTGCTGCACTTCTGAATAATGTTTGCAGCCTTTCAGGCTCCTCCACTCCCGACACTAATAGCACAAACGGCATGTCTCTGTTATGAAACTCCACAGGCCCATGGCAGGGAAGTTCTACCGTTTTCGAAGTTGTTTCAGCTGACCTTCGCCCCGCCTTGAAAACTCCCCAGACTTTCTCCTGCCTGCATTTCAGCACCAAGAAAAATACCTTTCATTCTTTTCACAGCACTCTTATTTTAAGACACTGTGGGCAGCAAAAAGCCTTCGAATTTTGCAGGAAGCTGAGACGTGCGCGCTGTGCAATATAGTGTGCGCGCTAGGGAAAGATAGAGTGCGCGCGAGCGCAGGCGCGCATTCTACCGGGAACCATGGTTATGATGTACTTCTAGCAGAACAGGACTGGCCACCAGAATTTGTCATTGAGTGCCCACATGGCGAGGACATCATTATGCCTGCCTTCTCCAACCAGGTTCCAGTTCATTTAAAATATACTTTAGCCAGGAAATGGGCAATAGCTCAAGCCCCAGCACTGTATAAAAATCATGTAGGATGGGATGAGGACTCACCTCACCATAAAATCCAATATGTAAAAAAAAGAAAAAAAAAAAACAACCGACTGCACAAAGGCAGTACCCAGTTAAGCAAGAAGCTAAAGAACAGGTCAGGGAGATTTTAGATCAACTTGAATATCAGGGGGTGATTGAAACATGCACCTCCTCAATGAACAATCCTTTGTTTCCTGTCTCCCAACCAAACAATACATATCGTCTAATTTTGGATTACAGACACCTAAACTCATGTTGTAAAACATTTGCAGTGCAAAATGCACACAGTACAGCATTAATGAATAACATTGTGCGTAAGAAATATAAAACTACATTAGACATTTCAAATGGTTTCTTTTGTCAAAATATTGCACCAGAAAGCAGATATTTTACTGCTTTCTCAATAATGGGGACCCAGATCAATTTTGTCGACTGCCCCAGGGATTCAAAAACAGCCTGGGGTTATGCTCAGCAACGTTAACAGTTACTACAAACTTATGATGATGAGGCATTGTCACATGTCGATGATCTATATCTGACAGACGATGACCTGGATAGGCCCTTGAACAGGGTGAGAACCATTATATTGGGCTTCGCCTCAGAGGGTTACAAATTCAACTTTAAAAAAAAAAAAATCAAGAGTTGCCCAACTCAACGTCCTTTTCCTAGGATATGAACTATCAAGTGAAGGCAAAAGCCTGGCCGCCAACTTTTTTAGAAAAGTGTGCGCTGCTCCAACCGCCAAAAATGCTGAAAAATTTACAGTTGATTCTAGGTTTCCTAAATTTTGGAAGAACTTCTATTTTAAATTACGCATTAAGGGTTAGACCTCTCTACGAATTAATCAAACCTGATTTTAAAATCACACATTGGACACAAAAACACACAGAAATTTTGCGTTCACTCCAAACAGACATGTTAGCAACAAAATACTTGCAACACGCGTAAACATACGCAACTTAGTTATCCGAATAATTCCGGGTCAATGCGGATTCACCTACTTAACTTTTAACGAAGGTGAAAAAGTACCAATTGCATACAAATCCCACTTGTATACACAAGCAGAAATGAAATTCACTTCTACAGAAAAAATTCTGACAGCAGTTCAAACCGCTGTAGCAAAAGAAAGAGCCCTAGCACAGGGGAAACGCATTATGGTTGCGACTCCTGTACCAGCCCTAGAGGCAGTTATAAAAGGCTAGCATTCCAAATGCAAAGGCTTTACATCCGAGATGGATACAATGGGTTAATTCTCTTGCTGCAACTGATGTTGAATACGTTTTTAATCCATATTTAAAAACACAAGCATTCCTAAAATATGAACACGAATGTCCTCTGCCTACTGAAATTCTCCCTCTTGACCAGTAAGAATTTATAATTTATACTGACGGATCTGCACAGCCCGCTACAGTGAGTAAACAAGCTTACACGTGTGCTATCATTAAAGGTCGCATGCGAGATGGCAAATTCAGACCAATGGTCACAAAAACCCAATCTCTAGGGGATTGTACAGCTCAGCGAGCTGAACTACAAGCATTTAAGATGGCACTTGAAAATACAGATTACAAATTCCCCACACCGGTAGTGTGCGATTCTTTTTACTGTGTTCAATATTACAATGAATATATGCAAAAGGTGGCACAATCAAGCACAAATTGCTTTGGGAACAAGTAGTTCAGTTGCGAAACAGACTAAAGAACATTCACGTGATACACACGCTGAGTCACCAACATGATGGCGTTCACGTTGAACGGAATTCATTGGCTGATGAAGCCGCGAAAGGGGCTGTGCAAAAGGCTTCCATAGTTGCAATCGCTCATTCAAAAACGAAAATAGAAAGCGAAATAATGCTGGCTGTCAATGCATCAAGCAAAGGCGGCGGTGCGGCATTACCTAAAAAGTTTCCACTCAAATACTCATATATAATTGATGCGAATGGCGTTCCGTTTGCTCGAATCCCTGGAGTAGGGGATAGAGTAATTCCAAACAGGGAACGTATATCAGCTTTGATTTACTAAGCGCATCTGGGAGAGGGTATGATACATCAGGGGATCTCAAAGACAATTTTAGAGTTAAAAGAGATGTACTGGTGGCCAGGGATGAATACTCTCATTCAAATCTTCATTAATAACTGTATAGCATGCAATAGAGATCGCAGTACAGAACGCCACCTGACTACAATGTAGCCAGCCCAGTTCAGACACCATTGTTAGATAGCATCAGACTAACGATATACATGCGCCCTCATGGACGAATGTAATCCCAGAAACACTAAGTCTAGGTTCCTATGGATGTAGCCTCAGCGTTAAGCTGACGCTCCAACTGTTATAAAAGATATGCGAGTCTTTATCGGCACATACGCAATAGGCACACTACATTCTGACCAAGGTCCTGCGTTTAGCTCTAGGGCTTACAAAGAAGCCATGGCCAGTCTGGGGGTAGCATTGTGGTATTCTTCTCCATTCCATCCTGAGGGAAACTCTGTTGTGGAAAGAAAAGACCGGGACATAAAGCAGTCTATGGCAGCTAGGGTATTAGGTTTGGGTGATGGGTGGGTCAAACATTTATATGGGGTCCAGCGCGCAATAAACAACTTGCCAAGAAGTTCTCTAGGGGGTGTCACTCCACATGAGGTCCTGTTTGGGACTAGAATATTGGTTCCTGACTTAGATATGAAAGGCACAGTGGTGGAAAACAAATAATTTGATATCAAAGATCATTTGGCTGTTTTACAGGACTTAAATGAACTTGGAAAGCAACAAAGCAACGTGGTTCTGAAGCCAATCTGGCCGTCCCAGCAAGGCCTGTCTGGATCCCAAAGCTTGGGGATCTAGTCAGAGAAAAGATTGCGGATAAGAAGGAATTTGGGCCTAAGTACAGACAACCAGTACCTGTCCTAGCAATCCACGGATCAAGAACAGTACTTTTGCCGCCCCTTGCTGGTAAAACGGAGAAAAGATTTGTGTCCATCGACCTGATAAAACCACACTATGTGGCCGATACTGAACAGTAGGCCAAGTGGACTCCGGCAGTGTAGCAGACGCACTCCTCTAGCTACAATCCAAGAGGTTCAAACTGAGACTCATCACCTTTGAAGATTCGACAGTAAGAAATAGAGGACTGAGCAACAATGCTATGGACCTTGTACCTCTTGGGACCCAAATAACAGTTCGTCCAGATACACCCGTTTACAACGAAGTAACAAGTGATCAATTGGTTCCAGCAATTTCATCAAATACGGATGCAATTCCAACCATTGACAGAACTGCTTCTGGCTATTTCATGAACTTAGATACGTTTTCTTTTCTTTCTTTTTTTTTTTTATTTTTATTGAATTTTTCAAAAATTTTCCCTTACATCCATCAGTAATCCATCATTATCACAGCATAATACAGTATATTGCATTTTGAAAAATAACCCTACAAACAATATTAATTCAACCAATATTCACATTATATCACATCTCATTACATATATATATATAATCAACTATATCATAGAGGTATTTAAACTAACAATCAATCCAACATCCTTAAATTAACACCATTCCCTGCTTCCATGTTCTTACAGGCTCCCAGATTTTTTATCCAAGTTGCCTCTTCTTTTTACCCTTACGTGCATAGATTGCTTTTTCTATATTATAAGCAGACAAACTTGCCAACCACTGACGCATGTCCGGAGGTCTTACATCCAGCCAGGCCCTGGCAATCATTAATCTATATACTGCCATTGCTATAAAGAGGAATTCCCGATGTGGGACAGATGGGTCTGTACTAATCCCAAGTAGCACTAAGGTTGGTGAGAGCGCAACTCGGATGCCTAAGTGTGTAGCTAAAAACATTTCCAGATCCCGTTTTAATGTGTATAACTGAGGACAAGAAGCAAATATATGAATAATATCTGCTCCAACGGAGTTGCATCTTGCGCAGCTCGTCCCACTGGTACCTCCCCATTGTTGAATTCTAGCAGGAGTATGATACAGAGCATATATGGTTTTGTAATGCTGGGCCTGAAGTGGGGCTGAACACAAAACGGTATATCCCAAAGTCAATGATTCCTGAAAAAATCCCGACTCAATGGGCAGCTTCTCCACCCATTTATTAGCAAACTTATCGATATCATCTATTTTAGTTTCTACTAATGTTGCATAAAAACCACGTATTGTACAGCCCTGCCCCCTGCTTATTTTGTCCAATATTACATTATTCCCAAACCCAGCATGCCCCCCTTTCTTAGTATTCAGAAAACTCCTAATTTGGAGATATTTAAAAAAAATTCTAGTATCCAGCTGGTACTTAGTTCTTAAGACCGCAAACTGTACAACGCCCTCTTGTCCCATCATGTCCCCTATCTGCACTATCCCTTTACTCGTCCAATCTGCCATAACATTATCTGCAAAAATCATTTCCGGGAACGATTTATTCCGATATAGTCGAGTATATCTGTTTATCCTACCCATACCAAATTTTTTCCTAAATGCATTCCAAATCTTAATAACTGCACTAACAGTCTTAAACCTAGTCCTCTTGTAATATGAAAAATCAATACAATTCAAAAAACAATTTCCAACATCTTCGCCAAAAACCACTGCGTAAATATCCATGGAGCTATTAATATCCCAACAATCGTGTAACCCCCCCCCCCCCCCCCCCCCCCCAATTAGACCCTGCATATATTGTAACGCTGCGGCCCAATAGTACAATCTAAAATCTGGTGCACCCCACCCGCCCCTTTCTCTAGGAAGAGAAATAAATTTATAAGCCCTACGTGTTTTCCCCTGAGCCCAAATAAATCTATTCAAAATTAACTCTAATGCATGAAACCACCTAGCCTCAAAAAACAAAGGTATGGATCTGAAAAAGTAAAGACATTTTGGCAATATTAACATCTTAATAACATTGGTACACCCAACCAAAGATAAATGAAGATTATTCATTTGTTCCAGTTCTACTCGTACAGTTGCCATAAGAGGGGTCATATTCTGCTCTACCACATTCTCCACCTCTGCAGAAATCTGAACCCCAATATATACTGCTGATTTTACAACTCGATTGTCAATACAATGCGTATACTTATTTTTAACAATCTGTGTCTTAGTACTATTAATTTTATATCCTGACAACTGTCCAAAATGATGAGCCTCAGCGTCCACCTCTCTAATAGCCTCCGATGGATTAGATGTTATAATGGCTACATCGTCTGCATACGCCAACATTTTACAGGCTCTTCCATTTATTGAGACTGCAGGTATCTTAACATTGGCCTCTAATTTACGTAAATATGGGTCAATAAAAAGGGCAAATAATAATGGGGATGACGGACAACCCTGTCTCGTCCCTCTGCTTATCCTAAATGTTGAGGAGTACCCTCTATTGGCTCTTATCCTAGCTTTAGGGTTCCTATATAATGTCTGTATTGCTCGTATATACCCCTCCCCTATATCAAACCATCTCATGATTACCCAAAGGTAATCCCAGGAAACCCTATCAAACGCCTTCTCTGCGTCTAAGAATAAGGCTGCCATAGGGTTTCCCAGGACCTCCGTTGCATCAAATAGTGTGATCAACCGCCTAATATGATGGGTGGTGCCTTTCCCCGGAATAAACCCGTGCTGTGTTGAACTAACTATACTCTCAATAACTCTACCAAGTCTTTTAGCCATAATCTTAGAAAATATCTTAACGTCTGCATTTATTAGCGTGATTGGTCTATAAGAACCGGGGAGTATCGAGGACTTTCCTTTCTTCAGGATTACTATAATATCTGCTCCCCCCCCATGAATCCGGAATTGATTCCCCTCTCTGTGCTAACCTCAGAATATTAAAAAAGTCCTTAATTATGATATGTTGAAATACCTTGTAAAACTCAAGTGGGATCTGGTCGGGACCAGATGCTTTACCTGAAGGTAGCTCATTCAATGCTGTTTTCACTTCATCCAGCTGTAAAGGTAAGTCTAAAGCCAATTTCTCTTCCTGCAGTAGTTTGGGTGAAGCTATATTTCTAGTATACCCTTCAACATCAATTAAATGAGTACCACCCTCTCGTGAATACAAATCTGAGTAAAATTGCCTAAAGACTTCTCTAACGGCATCAGGATCTGTAACCAGATTACCCTGCCCATCTATAATCTCCTTAATGTCTGCCGCAGCTATTTTCTGTCTTGTACGGACAGCTAGTATGTGCCCCACTTTCTCGCTTAATTCATATGAATTCTCTTTTCTTGTTAAATAGTTAACTGCTGTTTTTGTGGCCATACTCTCCATAGTTTCGGTTTTAATCAACATGATTTTAAGCAGAAGATCCTCTAAAGGTAGTTTTAATCGAATTCCCTGTACCAGTTCATTCTCTAAATTCCCTAGCTCCTTAATCAAGTCATCTAATCTGGTCTTATCCAACTTACGTTTATAACCAGTATAACTAAGAGTCTCCCCTCTAATACCTGCTTTAAACGCATCCCAAACCATTCCTGGGGCTGCTGTTCCTCGATTTATTGCCCAGAAACTCTCTATCCATATGCTCATATGTTCTCTGTATCCTTCATCTTTTAATACTGCTCTCTCAAATGTCCACTGTGAGCTTTTCCTTTGAGTCTGCCCTATATTCACTTCTAGGATCAGGGGATTATGATCTGAAACAATCCTAGGTTGCTTTTCCATCAATAATCCTGAAATAAGGGAGCTGGAGATTAAAAAATAATCAAGTCTAACCATAACTTGGTGTGGCGCAGAGAAGAAGGTGCTGCCTTCCCTATGGGGATATAGCTTAACCCATGGATCAATTAGGGAGTTGTGGTACGTCATATCAGATAGGGCCCTGTACATCTTCTTTCTGCCAGTATATTTCCCCCCTCCCTGTGCAAATGAACTACCTGGATCATGTATATTAAAATCACCACAACATATTATAGGTTCTGACCATTGAGCCAGCTCAGTATCTAAAAATTGAAAGACCTCCGGGTCATCCTCAGTGGAGCCATATAATGTAACTACCGTGCACTTTCCTCCTTTATATATTATTTCCACCAATACCCATCTCCCCCATTGATCCTCTTTTTTTCTATTTACAACAACATCCCTGTCTTTGGCTAGGATTGCGACTCCCCTTGTTTTAGTTCCCTGTTTAGAAGATGCCAACAAATGAAACACCAGTTGCTCCAGAAGATATCCCTTTCCTCCCTCAATATGTGTTTCTTGAAGACACAAGATATCAACCCGGAGAGTTTTAATTAAAGCAGCCACTCTCAATCTTTTGTTAACATCATTTAGCCCACATATATTAATTGAAGCAATTCTACACGACATTAAAATACATCAAGCAGACCCCTACTTAGAAAAACCAATACTTTAAGGTGACAAAAGTAAACATTAATTGATATTAGTGAATATGCAATGTGATATATACTGTATAAAATGCTGTGAACAATGCTTAACTTACAAAACCATCCCCCCCCCCCCCCTCCCCTTAACCCTCCCTTCCTTCCTCGAGCCACCGTCCCCCCACCCCCACCGCCCCAGCTACAGGTAAATAGGTCAATCCTGACCTATGTGTGGTCGCCTGATAACCGCAGACATGTCGCCCCTCCCCCCCCTCCTAAATCATAAGCCTACTTGGCCCCTCTCTCTCTCTCTCCACCACAATAATAATAATACTCAGCCTTAATATATAAACCATCAAATTTGATAGAAGAAACTTAAATTAAAGTTTTGAGAGAGTTCCAAGCCCCAGAATTCCTAAATAAGACTAGAATATCTTTAAATCACCTACCCCTCCTTCTTCCCCTTGAGCTCATCAATGTACAACTGGACTTTTATCTCAGAGGTAAACATCTTAATATTTCCATTGACAATGATCTTAAGTCTTGCAGGATAAAGTAAAAATGCTTCATGACCCAGCTTCTGTATTGGGGCTATCAGTTGTCTAAGGCGCCACCTCCTCTCCACCGTGACGAGACAAAAGTCAGGCCTTGCAAAAAACGTGGCCCCCTCATAACTTCGCCTTGCCTCTGGTTTTGCCTTATTCAAAATCTCTTGCCTGGCCAAAAAATTTCCCATATATATAAGGATAGCCCTAGGTTTTAGAACCTGTGACCCCCCATATATCTTCCTTTGTAACAGTGGGAATCGGTGAGCCCTCTGCACCTCGTTCTCCCAATCCCATTTAGTAACATCTGGAAAAGCCCCCCTTAACAGACTTATTACATAAGCTCTTATGTTCTCTCCCTCGAGTCCTTCGGCAACCCCTAGTAATCTGATGTTGTTCTGACGCTGCCGATTTTCATAGTCTTCCAGTTTCCACCTTATGTCTTCTGACATCTTTTCCTGCGATTCCTTGAAAGTCTGCCAACGAGTAACATCATCCTCTAGTCTAGATGTACGCTCCTCCACATGCGATACTCTATCCGCCAATTCCTCATATACTTTATTCATTTTTCGCATGGAGCTCTGTATCTTTTTTGTCGCCACCTTAGCTCTTCGGCTTTCAGTTCTAGCCTCTGCTTGCATCTGGATAAGAGTCTCATACAGTAGACCCAATGAGGGTGCTGAAGTAGAGGCTCCCTCATTCACAACCTCTTTGACCCCCCCCCCCTCAGCCTCCTCTTCCTGATACAATGAAGCCGTTGCAGAATAATCCCAGTTTGTTTTTGCTCGCCTTTTCATTCTCTGGGGTTTAGCATGGCCTGGCGGTGCTTTCTGAACTGAGGATTTTGCTGCGGAGTCTGAATCAGTACCTGAGACAGAGCTTACATCTTGACTTCCGTCACCCAGCTCACTAGAGAGATTCACTGAAAAAAAGCACTCCCCATCGGGTGTTGCCGGGACCGCTTTCCCAGGGATACTCCTAGTTGCTAGACCTCCCGTTTTTGTGTCCCCAGTCAGTGTCCCACCAACATTCTGTGAAAGCGTTTTTTGTGTTGTCTTACTTAGTCCTTGATCAAGGGAGTCGCTCCGTAGTTCTGAGCCCATCTCCTCACCCGTGCATGCTGTATCAGCCTCTGCATCCACCTCTGCATCTTCCTGCTTGTTCTGTCTCTGCCGCTGCTTCCGGGTCGGTTCAGAGTCTAACGGCCCTGCTGCTCCCTGTAGTGCAGTCGATGCCTGAGGATACGCGGGCTCTGAGACTCCTTAACTGAAGGCTGTCCAAGAGTCGGGTCCTTTCCCGGGACGCTTCCTTTCGACGCGACAATCTCCTGGCAACCGCTGATACTGCTGATGCCGCCATTATCGAGCCCTGCGTCTGCCTGTTTCGGACCCTTACGAAGCAGCGAGGGCGGTCGACCGGCAAACATCAAAGCCTCCTTGTCTTTCTCCTTTACGAAATTTCCTTTACCATCCGATGCTGGCGGCTGTGTTCGTTTAGCCGTCCCGGCGTCTCTCGCGGGCTTGGATGCTTTGGGAGGCATAGTTCTTTCGAGTTTTCCCAGCTGATTTTTACATCGAAGAGGGAACAGTCCACTGCCGAGTAATGCTCTTGTCTTGGTAACCCAACGAAGCGCCAAAATCTCGACACTCAGGTAGGAGAGGTTTATTTTACTATTCATTCCAGCATTCTTCTAGGTTACCCTATTTTTCCCCTTATTGTGGGCAAATTTGAGGAGGGTGGTTTGGAGCGACTGTGTACTGCAATCAGTCGGTGGCCATCTTGCCTCCACTCTGGCTCAACCCTTGCTCTTAGATACGTTTTCTAAGGATCACCATGGATTGAAGTATAGATTGTTTTGGGAATATTCTTCTTTCTACTTTGGTTAGCTCTGGTAATAACTCTGGGTATGCTGATTAATGGAAGATATATTCAAATGGACACAGCAAGTAAAAGAGTGAACTTCCTTCTCCAGCCACACAAATCGTCCCATCGTGAAGCAAGAGACTTGTCAGCAGTGAACATCACAGCGATTCCTATACCTGATGGTATAGTTTGGGACAAAACCGAATATTACATTTTTGGCCCGTCTGAGCTTTTGAAGATTCCACATTTATTTAAAACTGCATTAAATGACTTTATTAGCTCCAGTACCTTTTCTGATGATTGGGACTTCAGACATCACATTATTAACAGTCTCGATCTAGAGATGTCAACTGCATTCACTAATAATGAATATTTACAAGGTTCATCAGACTATGAACAACTGTATTGTTATATCCACTATGGTCATCATTTCTTGCATAAATCTGCAACACCTAGAAATGTATTTATCTATAATCAATGGGAACATTGTCCTACGCCACCAAAGGGTAGCTCGAAAACCTTTGCAATTAAATTTCCATATTTTTCACGGTTTAATATCTCGAATGCAGAGACATTTTACTTTAAGAATGTCAATAAGACCGGAATGAAAACTATGTTAACGAATACCAAACAGATTTATTCTACAGCCTTTATTGCCCATCTGTCTAGACAGGGTTACGACTTTTGGAAAGACGACATTGAGACGAAAACTGTCTGGGGTACTAAAGAGTGGCAAGTAAAGGGAATATAAGCTTTGTTTAGAGCCTGTATCCTCCCTGAGCAAATTATGTTTTTGAACGACACTGTCCAACAAACATCATGCCTTGGAATAGCCAACATAAAAGACATGAACACTCCGTCTATACCTGCACCTACAAGTGAAAGCACTACACAGGGGGAGGTCGACGTACATACTATTTTGAATAATAACAGATCAGATCCTGAATGGAATTTTTTTTTGCTCTGGCCCTTAAACACAAATAACTGTCAAGATAGATTCCTGAACAAAACACAAGGTTTTACCTTTCATAGGCCAGACCCACGTTATGTCCAAAGACAGCATCCAGGGGTAGTAACAACTTAAAGTGTAGGGAAACTTTGCCTTGATTGGCTACAGAAAGCTACACTAGAGGATGTAAAACAACACTTAACTTTACTTCAAGAAGGCGCAGACCTTAGGGAATTCTTGCTAGGACCAAGAAAACCGCGTCAAAAACGTTTCATGTATGCCGGCATCTATGCTGCTTATAATGAAGCATGGAAGGTCACCCAAACAGAGACTGCAGAACAAATATGAGAAATTGATCGTATTAATTTAGAGAAATCTCTCTCTGTAGTAGACAATGGGTTAACGACTGTCGTCCAGAATATATTCTTTGGACAGCATTGTATCCTCGGTCATAGACATCATGCAATAAGACTTGGTCATGTTGCAACATGGTCAGTCACAGCTATGTTCTATCATGCTATTAGGCTGAACGCTTCAAAACCTGCGTTCTGGCTATGTGCCTTGGCGTTTAATCAATACTACGTCAGTGTTTGCAGAATTCAATCTCACTGATAGTCAGATCAAACTGGCACAAAGGGGAGCAGACTATACGGTGCTGTGCATTGAATAACTGGAGAAATTACCATTCACAGTGGCAGAAAAATCAGCTACTGAGTGGATCATACATGGTAAGATTACTTTGCCTGTTACGACTTTCCATTTTCAGTATTGCCTAAAAAATATACCAGCAGGCAAATATGAAAGGTTGGGTAAAGAATACATAAAGACATCCTGGGATTTACGTAACACACACAGATGTTGAAGTGGGGGACGTGAAGTGTTTCTTAGCGGTGAAAACTGAACACGCACTAAGCGGTTCTCTCCTTTGTCAGGGTATTAACTTACACGGGGCCTGTGACGGTTCCGCTACAAACTTATACTGCCACCTGCACGGTTCACTGGCAGCAGTGATTAATCCAATCTTTGGTCAACTTTCAAATGGGACTTTACATTATGTTGAATGATCACAGCTGCTGTGGTATGCTGCCAGGTATCCCATATCTAGTAACGGTTACATCCAGGGTCACTTGCTGTATGCAGTCAGGGAGTCGCCTTTATGGCCTTCACTAAATATCTCTTCTATAGGAGTTGATACTCTAATCAGAATGAAAGCCATTCTTTTACAAAAAAACTGTGCCCTTGACCTCTGCCAAAAAAACCTATGATCTCCAAGCCGCATGGACTTCTGCAGAGATACATACCCTTTTGTAGACAAACTGCCCTGTGCATTTCTCAGAAATGTTAGGTTGTATCTTAAACATGTCTGATACGAGTGGTATTGTACATGTATTTAAGAACGTGTGTGCAGGACTGTTAGCACCTTTTCAAGCAGTCCTCTGAATTTTTCCAAACTTCGTGCACTCTGTTTGGCGGACTGCCGCTCCTTTTAGCACTCGTTGCAGGGATACTATTTTTGTTCCTACTGCTACGATATGGCAAGCCAAATCCCCAGCAACACCCAGTTCACCATGGAAAGAACTCTATTGGAGATGACGTGTCGTGAGCACATCGTCCAAATTCTGGGTTTACCTCGTCTACGAGAATTAAACACCACTTGGTTTCTGTCATTCAGACCAATCTGGCAAGATTGCATCTTACCGGTTCTACGCTGCCTGCTGTGCGGTGAAGAATGCGTGCTGGACATTTGTCTGACACTCCCATCAGTCATGCCTACGGATATCGATACTCTGCTGGACCCGATAACGGCCCATGCTATGTGTTGTCCCCAGTGGCTACCAATCCTGATGGCAGCATTCATTGAGATCTCACAGACACAACATGCTACTGCTGAGGTACGAGAGGAAACACCAGGCGCGCAGGTAATATCCACTCCGGACATTGCCGATGCTTCTCATGCTGACGGCAATAGTTTGCATCTATGTGCTGTTGATCTACACGAGGTGTTCCAACTCTCACCCACATCGGTAGACTACTTGTTGTCCACAGGTTTAGAAAACTTTGTTTTCTCAATCCCCACACACTGACTTTTGATTCAAACACATAGTGTTCCGGAGAGACTCTGAATTGGGCCTTCATTCTTTTTCAAATGTGATACTGAACTTTTTCTATGGTTATATATATTTTTTTTCTTTCCGTCCCAAAATAGTATTTCTGTTTTTGTCACATAAATCTGCTTATAGTAGAACTATTCATAGAGAACAGAATTCTTTGATAACACTTCCAGGGACAGTATGCCACCTTGTTATGAATAACAATTTGACTTATGTAACCTGATATAAAATGGTTTCAGCCCTTTTTTTTCTTCTGTATTTAGGAGCCATTTTATCACATGTATATTTTGGTTCATTCATTTAGCATTCCAATGTGATCCTATGCTTAGAATGGAACATTGCCTTTAATATGTACAACACTTTATGCATAGTAATGGTTTTGTAATGTATTTTTAGAACATACGTTTTAGATATGTTTTTAGCTTATTTTAGCAAACCCATGCGATACTCTGTTTTAAGATATGTTTAGCACTTTTAGGATTTGTAACGTCGTTCATACGAGACTGGAGTGGGTGTTGTGTGCAGATTTGGATTCCGTATATAGGTTTCCCCGATTTTTGCCCTTATATAGGTACAATTCACTTTGCCCTTATTTGGTCATAGAAATCCGGCCCTTATTTAGACATTGTCCGTACAAACCAAATACAGGCATGGCCACCTACATCCGTCCATCCAAGTCACAACGAAATTCTTGGAAAACCAGACCCTTAAGCCTTTAGGAATTTCTCTCAGCTGGAATATTGATTTCTCCAAGAACTCATTAAGTATGCATAAACATCTATTCCTTAGGGCTTCATTCATGATGTTCCTCTGCCCGACTTAAGTCAATACTGGCATTCCTAGACACCTTCAAGGTATAAATATACCAGCACTTGCCCTGGCAAATTGCGGTTCCTGGATGATTCGATCGAACCCAGACTACGCGGTTCGCCACGGCAAGTTCGGAAGGAGATCGAGTTCCAGCCTGATGCACTGACCCGACGCTGCCATCCCCCTCGCAGAGAATCCAGGTCCAGTGCTCTCTGACTTCCCTTACAGGGGGATAGACTATCGAGTCCAGAAAAGAGATTCCAACCTCTCTCATTCTAAGGTATGGAGCTGACTAGAAGTTAGAGAAACTTTTGGCAACTCTTGGCTAAACTAAAATATAGCTAGCTATACTTTAGAAATGGCACCTACTTCAAACCTCGTACTGCACTTAGGTTAGGTACACTGGGGTAGAACAATTTAGAAGCATCAGATGAGTATCACATTTTAGCTTATGTTATTTATATATGTATTTTGATTAATATGTCATAGCTACAAACCATGCTATTGCAGTATTATTTTATCTTACTGCTAACCTCGTACATATTGCACTTTGCAGTCTGTCTTACGATTGTAGCAATTCATCTCTTGCATGAGAAATAAGACTGTTCAATAAACCCTTTTATTGAAACGCCTGTCTCTCTATTTCTGTGCAACTCTGTAGAAACGAAGCATGCACGATTGAGTTATCTATTGTTTCCACGATTCTGAGACTGTTCCGATTCTAAAAGGAAACAAAGTTGTCATGTTTATGCTGTTGTCAGAGACTAATCCCTTCTTGTATATTCGAGAAGTTTCAAGTGACCTCTGAGTTAGCTGGCACACACAAGCAATTAAGTTTAATATACTCAATAGAGACATACTGACCTTAGTCCCATGTCTGGGTCATCATAATCATCCGAATCGTCCTGTGGTACGTCTGTCATCATTAGGGTCAGTGAAAGGGTCATTGTTCCCTCCCCCACCCCCCAAATCATCATCATCCTGTGGTGGTGGCGAGTATGATGGAATTATGGGAGAATGTGGAGGAGAGAAAGGCTTAGCAGGAAGAACAGGAGAAGATGGTCGTAAAGGTGAAGTAGCAGAGTCTCTCTTCTTTACAGGCACCTTAGGGATGTGTGGGGTGTCCAATTTCCTTTTCTTGTGTGGAACATGGACTACATGTCCTGTTTTGGGGTCCACTTGGAGAGTTTATTGTTTCAGATCGATGGGATCCGATTGAAAAAGTTCTTACTCTTTAGTAGTTGCTTTTGGCGCGGATTTGTTTGGGCCCGAACGGGGTTTAGATTTCTGCTCTGGAGCCTTCAAAGGGGTTTTTGGGTTCTTCGGCGTCGAAATCTTTTTCTGCTCTGAATCTATTGGTTTCAGATCCGAGACCTTTTCCTTTGGTGCCGAGGTGCTCGATGCAGAAGGTTTTTTGGGGACTGCGGGAGTAGTATGCGCTCCCGGCTTCGGTGCCGATGATGTCTGCGGGGCACTGATATGCGGTTTTTCTTTTAGTCGCAACTGGGGCCAGCAGGCGAAGTCTTGACCGGAGCCTTCTTTTTTTCCAGGAGGGGTAGGGGGATGTTGTACTCACTCATCGACCTGGAGTGATGTGGGCGTCGGAGTTGCCTGCCTCGGCAACTATTTCCAGGTCCTCCGAATCCTCCTCTGGGACATCAGGGACTTCGCTGAAGATGTCCTCCGGCACCAGAGCTGCTCGTTGTGCCATAACTTGTAGTCGGGCCCGGCGATCACGGATAGTCTTTTTGGATCGAAATAGGCACAGGCCTGGCAATTACTCTCCTCGTGCTCGGTGAGAGACAGAGGTTACAGACCTTGTGTTGGTCGCTGTATGGGAATTTAGCTCCACACTGGGGGCATTTTTTTTTTTTTTAATGGAGTCCTTTCCGTTAGCCGTAGGCCCGAATGGCGTCGATCAGCCCAGCGGCCCACGTCGAGGACTGTAATCGGGTATTCGCGGAGCGCGTCGAAGGGCACGCGAACGAAAACAATACCGTTGAGTTTTTTGATAGTTTACACATCGAAAACATTTGGATAATAGAGTACCCAACCGGAGCATAGAAGTTACATCCAAACCCGATGGCGGAAAAAAAACAATCTGAGGATGAAGTCGATGTCCAAGACAACAAGGTGAAAGCATCCGAGCCCAACAACAGATTGAGATCTATGCAGAGAGTGTGAATTCTGCAGCTCATATACCTCGAACATAAGGTTTTAACACTGCAGAAGGCATAGCCTACAAAACTTCCAGGAACCAAGAACATACAGTAGTCACAGGTGCCTGCAGCCTAGCTGGCCAAAAACATGACAAAGATCAAGAACACAGATGAGAATCACCTCGGTTACGGAGTTGAATAACTGTTTTACTGTAGCATCAGTGGCAAGCCTGTACCATACGCGACCATTCCAATGTCTATATCTGCCATGCCCTTACGAAAGCCAGAATTGCTGGGAGGTTCTTAACTCCAGTATGAAGCATGGTCTTATTTGCGGACGCCACTTGAATCATCATTCTAGCCCTTATATCTAAACTTTCATTTGCACTTGTTCCTTAACAATAAAGTCAATTTCTCAAGTGGGACTGATGAAGCCTTCGGGTCTAGTGGGTACTCCAGTCACCTGGAAATCTCAATTGCAACTAGCTGGTTGAGATACAAGCCCCTAAATACAGACAGCCCGGAGTGATATCAGTGGGTGGCGACCTACTACTACCCATGCCCCAACTGCAGAACCTTATCATAAGACCAACTGGGACTTTAACTGATGTTGTTAAATAACTATATCCCATATGGACACTATCAGCAAACTGGGTACAGACTCCCGGTATCCCAAAATCTACTATTCACTTTACATGTTTATGTTATGGTATGTTATAGGATTTTATAAAGCGCGTAGCTGGCCAAGGGCTTTCCAGTGCTGAAAGTCAGATACGGTGCAAAAGCCAGAGGGGTGTTCAAAGGCATTGCTGGAACAGCCAAGTCTTAAGCTTTTTTCAGAAGATTGATTCGGTTTCCAGAAATCTGAGTTCACGTGGAAGTGAATTCCGAAGCTTGGGTGCCAGATGTACAAAGAATTTACCGTCTCAACTGCCTCTTTTAATTCTAGTAAATTTTAGTAACCCTTCAGAGCATGATCTAAGGCATCTGTTGGGAGCATATAAGCTCACCAACTCTCTGATTGTATGGGGGCCCTAGTTATGTATGGCTTTGTGGGTCAGGCATAGTGCCTTGAATTTCACTCTAGCCTCGATCAGGAGCCAGTGTAATGCTCTTAGGTGCTTTCGCACTGGTTCCAGTATAGGGACCTTACACTGAATTCTCACTGCAGAAATCTGAACGACCTGGAGTATTTTGATGAAATTCAGGTGCTCTCAAATAATGGGAGTTTCCATAGTCGAGGTGTGAGGTGACCAGTGCATTAATTATTGACTTCCTTAGCTGCATCGGGATAAGCTCCAGCATCTTCTGGAGCATTCTGAGTAACCCAAATCAAGTACCTGCAAGTTACTTAGCTTGGGTCTCCATTGTTGGATCCTGTTCAGCCAGAAGCCAAAATTTTTGATCGTACAGCTCGGGACTGGTGACATACCTAGACAATAAGGCCAGCTGATCAAAGGCCGAGGAACCACATTGAGGACCATCAGCGCGGTTTTGTCCCCATTCAACTTCAAACAGCTGCTTGTCATCTATTCCACAACTCTTTCCAAACATGGCGCTAGACGATCTGATTTGACATTAGTTCTGGAGTCAAGAGTGACCACCAGCTGTGTGTCATCTGCATACGATATCAGAGATACCGAACTCCTGGACTATATCAGCCAACAGGGGTGAGATGCTTTTTATTTCATTGCTGGGTTTTGAGAAATCAATGACAACTATTTTCGAAGCAGCCGGAGCATCAACCCACAGGGGTGTTGAATATTAAACAAAAACACTACAAGATCTGACCCCAATCAAACAGACCAAATAATAATTACATGGCCATAAAAGAAAAGAAAATGTTTGCTTGTATATCCGAAACATGTTGGCCTTTCGTGGGTGAAAGTGGCCATACACATGCCAGTTTAACCTGAGGACACTTGCAGCACTCAATAAAGTATGTCTTGCATGTGAGCAGTACCTCATTTTAACTGTGAGAATAGTTTTTCTTATTCACGGTTGGGGTCCAGTGGGCACCGAGTGAGCTATACGGACTCCGTGTTTTTTGGCACAAAGTTTTTAGATGTATTCTCGGTCTAATTTCTCACCTCTGAGGAAATACAAGCACACATTTTCTTTGCTTTTCTTTTATGGCCATGTAAGCAACCAATGATGATAACATGGGCATACTGGCAAGTACCATCCAGCAGCTCCTTGGGTTTGCGTACGGGAGGTGCTTACTGGCCTTCTCTCACAGTTTCGATCTTTAATTTGTAGTACACATTTGTGAGAGGGGTTTGAAGTCACTATATACAGGCTGTGGTTATTGGTGTTTGTTTAAACTGAACGGCACAGACCAGCAGGCCTTTTGCAATTAGCAGGCATTGCTAGGGAAGCCTGACAGTGTGGTATAAGCCCCCTGGGTCCCGTAAATTATTACTTGGTCTGTTCGATTGGGGTAAGATCTTGTAGTGTTTTTTTGATAGTTTGAGTGGGGGGGGCGATCTGACTCCATACTCTCCCCATTGCTCCTTTTGTGTTTGGGACATATGTACGGAGGCTCAGCCCTAACAGCATTAAAATTGGTTTGTGGAAGGAACGTGCCAACAGTGAACAATAACATCTCTATGATAAGGAATATCTGGGACGATTAAAGAAATCAGGATACACAATAGACACAAGATTAGTATTGGTGTCCTTGTCCTTGTATTTGATATGGACAGAAATTGCCTGGCTTTCTCGGAAGAGCAGATCGCCATAATTCTAGCTGGCCCCTCATTACTCCCAGATGCTCAAATGACTGGTACAACAACAGCTAGGGAAGAATGGGAGAAATTAACCAATACTAGAAAATGCCAGATTTGTGTAGCCCTTCATGGGGCACTGATAACTGAGTGTCTCCAGGCAGGTGCAACTCCACCAAGCTTGCTTGTGAGAATAGAACCTAATATTTTTCTGGAGGACAAACAGTTCCGGGGGGACTGGAGCTATATAGCCAATAAGTGCACCCGTGATTGGTTGATTTTAATTATAAACACTGCTAAAAGGCTCAGGGAAGAACTACTAAAAGCAATCTTTGAGCTAAAGGAAGCAATTAAGGGGGATACAACAATCACTGATGCTAAGGAACAACTAGATCGCATTCAAGGTGATTTGTTTGATTATAAAAACATATATGGTAAACCAAAAAATGAAAGGTTTAAAAAGGAACTTAGACTGGTTTACACACGAGTGGGCATTCCCTTACGTGGAGGACAAATACAACCAGGGTTCTGAACAGTTGCAGGCTCAGATTTCAGAGAGGGGGACGTAGACAGGCAAGGAGAGCCCCTTCAGCGAGGAGGAGGATTTGGGTGAACAACTTTCTACATCGAATTAGAGCAGAGTTAGGCTTACACCTCAGAGTAGACACAACGAGGATTTAGGTGCCCTTCTAAGATCTTTTTTGGGCCAAGGCCAGATGGGCAACAGGGGAGGAGGTTCACAGAGGGGAAGAGGCAGGCCCAACCCACAACAAACATGGCAGACATACACACCCGGTATAACACGCAGAAGAGGCAGGACAACTCAGCACTCAACATTGTGAAGATAACACAATAAATGCAACATATCCCCGTACATGACACGATGAATATAGTTCTTAATCTCTCCAACTTCTCACTCTCTGCGGAAGAAATAAGGATCCTGAATAACGGCTTGGGGTATGTCCCCACACCAAAACATGATACCTTCAAATGCAGAATTGAGTTCTTTGAACTGATGCGAAAGATCAAGATTCACAAGTTTTTTTGCGGAGAGGGAGGTGGAAGGACCATCATTGTTTTCCACCAATTTAAATCGCCCGTCGCAGTTTTGTCCCCCAAGTACATCCGTTGGTCTGGAGGTGGCCGTGTTTGAGCAACGAGTACTACATGACATTGATATTTTGGAAAAGGCACAAAATACATCTCACCCTTGTAATATGAACAGGACAGATTGGATGGCAGTAAAGTCATTGCAGGATAACAAGTTGATTACTATAAAACAGGCCGATAAAGTGGGTGCGGTGGTAGTGCTTAATACGCAAGACTATGAAAAGGAAGTCTTGAGGCTCTTGGAAGTGCGTACTAATTATCACCCACTAGCTCGTGATCCAACACCTCAGCTCCAAGAGACTATCGGGGCATTGGTGGCTGACGCTGGGGAAAAAAGTGGTTAACTCACAAGGAGGCTGATTTCCTTATAAATGTAAAACCTAGAATGCCGGCATTTTACATCCTGCCAAAGATCCATAAAGCCCAGCGTTCGCCACCGGGTCGCTCGATTGTGTCAGGAATTCAATCAATCTTGGAACCATTGTCCGAATTTGCGGACTTCTTTTTAAGGGAGTCCATCATTACGTAACCCTCGTTTGTGCAGGATACCACTGATGTTCTGACCATCTTGAACACAGTGGAATACGACTCAGAGACAGCTGTTGGTTACAATGGACATTAAGTCTTTGTATACCAGTATTCCCCAAGAGGCAACGCTGGTGGCAGCAGTGCGTGCCCTTGGGGCTTCTGAATGGTTTTACACGTCCCGCAATCCTTCATATTGCAATGCATAGAAAAAGCCCTCACCAGGAACTTCTTTGCATATAAGGACCAGATATATCTGCAAGTGTCTGGAACATCGATGGGGGCAACATTCATGCGGAGTCTGGCCTGCATTTATGTGGGCCAGTTCGAGGAGAATGTGGTTTACCCTGCTTCCAACCTCTTCCAGGAGAATATTTCTCTCTGTAAGAGGTACATTGATGATGTCCTCTGCATCTGGACTGGATCAGAGGATCATCTACTGGAATTTTTGTCACGGTTGAATACCCAGAATGATTGTATGCGATTTACCTGGAGTATCAGTAAAGACTCAGCTGTATACTTGGATGTAGACATTATGGCTGAAGATAACAGACTGGTGAGTGCCGTCCACCAGAAGCCCACTGACAGGAACTCCCTGCTACACTATTGTTCTTTTCACCCTAGAGAGCTCTGCGGGCCAGTTTTTGAGATATCGCCGGAATTGTTAGTCGATGGGAGGCTTCATGGAACAATCTGAAGATCTGGCAGTGAAATTAACAAGCAGAGAGTATCCCAATAAAGTGGTCAAGGTTAAACGTGCTTTAAACACACCTCGTGAAACATTATTGGAGAGATCTGACAAACAAAAAGACCAGTGCTTACCTGTAGTAACAACTTTTGATCCTCTGTCTACCAAGATCAGACAGATAATTCGGAAGCACTGGTCATTGTTGGACACTAGGAGTAAGAAAATGCCACCTCCCAGGTTTGCCTTTAGAAGGGCTCCAAATCTAAAAGATAGACTGGTTCACACTCGCCCGACTATACAAAAGAAGGAGTCTAATTTACCAACAGGGCACTATAGATGTGGTGGGCGCTCGGTGTGACCAGACCGCAACTACTAAGATTGTCCAGCTTGTGAGTGGAAAAATATGGTATCTTAACAAGTTCAGTAATTGCAACACCACACACATGATCCATGGGATCACGTGCAAGTGTGGGGTGCATTACATAGGACTCACGTCACGGAAAGTGAAAGTCCGGATACAAGAACATCGGAGTACCTTGAGAGCAGGGAAGCTAACTACTTGCCTTGTCCAACACTTCCGAGAAGCAAAACATGATTTCAGGGCTCTGAAATGGACAGTGCTGGAGAGGGTGATAGGTGAGAAATACAATATCGATGAAATCCTGGCCAGAAAAGAAGCAAGATTGATTTTTTCAGAGGGAGCTGACCAGGGGGGCTTGAATGATCCCATTGAATGGAACAAGGTGAGCAACCATTAAGATTACCTGAAAAATGTGGTCCTATGAATCGCCCTTGTGTGGAACCATAAGTGTAATTAAATGATTTGATAAACTTATGACGATGTGAAAATGATCCTTGCCTATACCATCTTGCTAGTTGATTAAGTAGTTTAAAATGAACCGTTGCATCTATAAAGCTGTCATCTAGGGTTTGACCTAGGTTATCACTTTATAAAGGTCTGTACGTTTTTGCCACCTTTTTGTGGACGGATATTACCGAGATTATTCTCGGATTTGAGATTATTATCTATTTTGTAAGGAGTTTAGGTCCCTTATGGGAATACAGGCTTACTTTACCAAATAGCCCATTGATCCGCTTACGTAAGGCTCATCTGCCGGGATAGGTAGCCTTTTATGAGACAGCCGGCACTTGTAAATGTAAATAAGATTTTATCAGGAAAATTTTCCTTGGTAGCCACATACAAAACCATAAAATAGTACTGCGAGAAAGTACTATCTTCCTTGCATGGTATGCCCCCACTGTTTGCTGAATTGCTCAATGTACTTTGACTGAGTGTGCCCTGAACTCCTGCCAATCAGGTGCCCAGGGCCTATGTTCCTTTCCTAAAACCTAAAATCCCAAATTGGCAAACCCTGGCCACATGTCAGCCCCTGGTAAATGGTACCCAGGGCCTTGTGACCAGGGAAGGCCTCTAAGGGCTGCAGCACTTATTGTGCCACCCTTAGAGGCCCTGTACCCTAACGCAACCACACTGCCTTCGTAGGCTGAGTGTCTGGGTACAAGGCAACACAAAGAGTTGACATGGCACACATCCCTGTGTGCAATGCCCACAACCTACACTGCCCTGGCATAACTCCAACACCCCTCTAGCTGGGTACCCTATGCCAGTGGTGTGGGCACAGGAGCATGAGCCCTGTGCCCCTACAGTACCCATGTCCATTCCTGGGCACTGTAAGTGCAGTGCTGCCATTTAAGAGTATATGGTGGTGAGAGCTCGTCAAACACGAACTCCACAGCACCATAATGGCAACACTGAAGATTGAGAAGTTTGATATCAAACTTCTCAGCACATTAAACCCGCACTGATGCCAGTGTGGGATTTAATGTACAAAGCACTACAGAGGGCATCTTAGAGATGCTCCCTGAAACCTAACCTATAATCCACGTCTGGTCTGGGAGGCTGCCACACAGCATACATGTTGCTGGACCCCTGGGTGGAGAGCCCCCGCTCTCCTGGGCCTGCAACAATGCACATCCTGGGCGAGGTGCTAGGTCTCCTCCCCCAGGATGGGCAGGGGGAAGCTTCAAAGGCATGCCGCCTCTGTGAGCTTCTCCAGGCCACTTGCTGTACCAAACTGGCCCCCACCGGTTCTGACCCCCACTCTGGCGGGAAGAATGGCCGGAAACCCCAAGTAAGGACAGGTAATGTGCCAGCCTGCCAACCCCACCCCTCAGGTGGGAGAGGTGAGGTGAAGCACATCTCCGGGCACTCGCCATCTTGAATATGGGAGGCCCTGCCCAATCAGGACTAGGCTACTGCCCCCCTCCCACAGGAGAGTGGCAGGATAGGGGGTGTACCTGCCCTTTACCTACCTGTAATGCCCCTAAATCTATTATTTAGAGGCACCCTGAACCTTCCTTCTCGAGATTCCAGATTCCAAAGAAGAGCAAGAAGAAAGAAGACCTGCTGTGCAGCTGCTAAGTAGAGGAAGACACCAACTGCTCTGGCCCCAGCCCTACCGGCCTGTCGACCCTCGAACCTGCTCCTGCTAAATTCCGGCACCTCTTGTGGCCAGAAACCTCACAAACACCGGATGACCTGGCTACCTTGTAACTCTGAGCATCTGGGAATCCCAGGAGCAGTGGCTCTGCTCAAAGCAAGTTTCTAACCCCTGGCATCATCCATGAACCGCAGACCCTGCACACTCTGCACCCACCAAGCCTGGCCTGTGCCGGAGTGGACAAACACCCGGAGGACGTCCCCCCGGCGACTGTGACCCCGAATCCGGCACCCAAGGACTCACCTCAACGCTCCTGACGACGCCTGCAGCCTCAGAACCAGGGACCCCCCCAACAGCGATCAACAGAGGATAAGATTTCCCGACACCAAAAGGCACCCCTGCACCCGGCGCCCTGTGGCCCCCTGTGCCCGACTGCTGGGTACCTACCTATCCTCCAACTACCCAACTTACCTCTCGAAGTGGTGGTGGCACCTGAAGCATCTTCGTCCCCGAGCTTGCAGCCTTTGTTTGTCCTGGAGCTTTCCCATTGAAATCCATTGAGCGCCCGTAGGCCCAAGTGGCCCTGGCAGTGTAACTTCTACTCCTACCTACTTCCCCATTTGCCCTGAGCAAGTGACCAGGAGCCCAGCTCCCACAGCCGCGTGGCCTGCTAGTCAGCAGCCACCAACCAAGGCCCCCCTGCCTCCCGTAGGATAACATTGGGCCTAACTCACTCTGTACCCAGCCGCCCCAGTGCCGCTGAGGGTGTAACAACTGTACCAACCTGACCCTGGGAGACCACTGAGTCTGTGCACAGAACCTTAACTCTGCCAGTCAAGTACTTACCCAAAAGCGGATAACCCAATTTTCTTCCATAGGGTAACATTGACTGGTTTCTTTTGAAATTTCTGCTAAGTGTGGAGTTTCTAAAACAGGGGTGTGGAATTTAATAAAATATCTACTTGTCCATGGGGCAGATTGCTTCATAAATCTACTTGTCCTGTTACAAAATCCACTTGTCCCTTTTGTTATATGTAATGCGGCGACAAATTAGGGCATGAATCTCATTATACAAGAGCTCTGATATAGCCTCTCTGATTATGCCAGGGCTCATACCATAGTAGGGTTTGAATACGAGCCATTCCTTTACATTGCCACGTTTCCGCAGATCTGCATACTGGGGTTGAAGTTAGTGGAATGCAATAGTTGCAGGGTCGGTGCAAACGTATTAAATTGCATGTTTTAAAGGTTTTCACTCTTTTGTAATCTTTTCCCATACCGAGAAAGGTTGGAACTTTACTCCTGACAGTGGCAGATGTGAAACTTCTTCCAGGGTTGGGAAAAAATTTGTTGGAGGGAAAAAAACTTGTAAACACTCAGATTTTCACGTGAGCAAATGTAGACATGCATATTTGATCATGCTAAAATGCAGTTCACAAATATTTTCCAGGAGTACTATTTCTTAGCCTACTCCTGTAAACTCTTGTGAATTCACAAAAGTTGGATATCTGCACTTAATGCAAGGACATATACCATGGGTGCACTTTTGAGACTTTCTTTATAATTGGGCCCCTAATTAGGGCTGGCATTAACCATGTGTCAGGACCCCCCTGGCGAGCGCCGGCAGCGAAACAACGTTGTTCGCTCACCGCGCCGCCCGAACTACATCTCCCATGGGGCTTAGCGCGTCTCGCGAGACTACGCGCCCCAGACGCGTAAAGCAGGAAGTCCCCGGCCTCCCGATGTCGGAAATTCGTTCGTGGAGACGTCTTCTTCATCCGATCCTTGTTCCAGGTCCGTTACCTTGAGTCCGGTAAGGGTGCTTGCACGAACAGTCTTTGGAACCTCTGTGTATGAGCGGGTGCTCATACGGAGGCTGACGAAAGAACCTTTGCGGATTTAATCGGCCTGCATTTGTCGGCAGGCGGGGAGAGCGAGGCTCTCGCTTTGGATGTGTTCGGCCTCCTTTGTCGGCCGGCGGGGTGGAGGCGCATAGCCTGAAAAAGACCACAGAAATATTGCACGGTCCAGTGCGACCGGAGAGCACAGAACAAGGAAGCTCATTTGCGCAGGGCCATACCTTGTTTGCATGAAATGATATACATAACTTTACGCTACCAGTGTCAATAGCACACGAAGGGGAGAGTGTGGTAAATGCTTGATGGGGCATACAGTGAATGATGCAATACAGTGTCATATTGTCTAACTGGTGTATTCTATGACTATCTTAACAGGGGTTACCACGAGTGGTAGAGGGCTACGCTCTACCCCTGTCAGGCACGGTGGAGTCAAGTGGAGGGAATGTGATGGTTCATGCTGTAGGGCCTCATTATCCAGAGTAGGATCCTGTTGTGGGGGTTGACCATTGTTTATTTGTCATTGCTACAGAAAAAAACCCCCACCACAAGCAAAGTCCGCCCACCTCTCAACCAACCCTCAACTTTAATTCACCATCGCCATGATAAGAATGGAGGTTATTTTCCTTTACAGGTATAGGGGCTAAGGGATATAACAGGTCCAGAAAACAAGTGTTGATTCTTGCATATGTTTGAGGTGATCCTTATTGGTGTGTGTTCTGTTTTCTCTTTACAGATCTCCCTCCCTGGCGTTCCCTTCCTTTCCTTCCCTCGCATGATCCTTGCCCTGACCTGTGCCGTTACGGCAATCAGGCTTGGTTAGATCAAGAGGTGGACCCCTCAATCATCAACCCGCTCCTGAGGACCGGTCGGCGCAACACCATGACCTTTTGTGTAAATTCTGTCTTTCTCTATCAACTGGCTTCACTGTGAGTGACATCATTCTGCTCTTTCACAAGGAGCATATCGGCACACAACAGTTTTGTTCAATGCCACGAACTACTGTGGAAATGTGTGCTTTTTGAGACCAAAAACAGTTATTGCTTTTGCCAATGTTTGTTATAATGGTGAGGACCCAGCAGCTCCCACACCAATAAGGTTTTACAAGAACCATGCCAAAACAAGTCACACATTGACAAAACCAAAAGGCTGACCACCAATTTAAGACTTGCTGGCTTTGCCAATGCTGGTTTATTTTTGTTTCCAGTAATCTTTTTGAAACTGGTTACACTGATTTTCCATTATGAATCTTCTTGGGTAATACTAGCATGCATCAACACACTTTACTAAATGATGCTGTAAATAAATGGTACCTAAAGGTTTACAGGAGTTTAGCTAAATGTTTTATTCCCGCTTGCATTTTTTTGTGAACAATTTGTTTGAAAGCAAATACTCCTCAATCTTGCTTTCAAGCTTCTGCAAATATTTGCATCCAATCAGAGAGAATTCTGGAAGCATTATACACAGCATCATATTGCTAAACTTTGAAAACCTGCGTGCACATTTTTATACTGGATACTGGAACCACTGTCAGTAGTGCAGTCCGCGCTTACATTTACTTAGAGCGCTCACCCTAATAATAAAGGCTTTGCATTAATGAACCATATATACAGGTTTGAACAGCATTAACACATGGACATAAATATTACCTTAACTGCAGACAGCGCCCTTCTCTGATCCATAATGGATACTTCAATCTGGCAGCCAAAGGGTTTGTGTTGTAGGGGGTTGGGCCTACTTGTCCCAAGGACAAAATACACATTACAACTTGTTGCCCTTGACCCCAAACAATATGTCCTGGGCGTCGGGCTATAGGAATCCCCATCCCTGTAAAACTTAAAATATTCACCTAAAATCAACCGAGAAACGGAAATACTCACCTGCTATTAGCAGAGATCCCAGTGCCCAGCACTGACCCTGAAAAGTACTCACAACCGTACTTACCACTAACTCAATTTTCTTCCATAGGAAATCATTGACAGTTTTTCTGTGAAATTTCTTCCTAGTGTCGACTTTTGCAAACTACACATATTCTTTAAAAATCGTACCAACTGTGAAAACGTAATTACTTACCTGTTTTAGATAGAGTTCCCAGTACTGAGCCTAGGAGCCCAGCCCTGGATTACAAAAGTAACAAGAACATACTTTACTTGTAACTTGAATTTTCTCCCATAGGGAATCATTGATTGTTTTTCTATTAAATTTCTTTTAAGTGTCAACTTTTAAAATAGCAAAATATTGCCTAAAAATCACAACAGTAACTAAAACGAATTTACTCACTTGTTTACAAGACCTGTCCCAGGACTGAATCTAGGATCCAGTCCTGGAATTAGAAAAGTAATCCTGAAAGTAATCTATTGCAAATAACTTAAATTTCACATTAACTCAATGTATTATTGCGTTTGAAATTGCGTTGCCTATTGCAACAACCTGTAGCTATTACCTACAAAAGTCAATTGCATATTGCAAAAGTATTTAACTGAAGCCTCTCATGCTGAGAAAGTATATTTTGATACCGATTGTTGGTTCTAAAATAAAACAGCCATTTTATATAAACCATTGGCCTAGAGTTCAGTTCTTGAGTGTGTGAGACCATTTGCTGACTGAGTGTGTACAACAGATGCTGTACACTGTCCTCAGATACTGCCGTACTGCTCGACCAAGCTACCACGTTAGAGAGTAAGGTTATATCTAACTTTAACCTCTGCCAAACCTCTGGGGGACTGTGGACTCTGTACACACTGTACCTATTTGGGAACAGTATATACAGAGCCACTTTCTCACAAGTACCTGAACCGGTTGCCTATGACATACAGGAATGAGGCAGTGGCAATGTTTCATATAGGAACTTATGTTGGTTATGGTGCCTATGTTGCACGGTATGCCTATAAATTATGCCATCACTTATTTTGAACTTTCTGATACTGAGCTATATTCTGTGGTTTTTAGTTGGGTACAATACTATGCAAGAGCGTTGTGTGTTTAATTCACATTGGATACACTATTCTAAGATGGCCGCCATTTTAGCAATCCACCATATGAATCATTGCTCAGTTACGCGACCCCCATCACGTGATGCTACACACGCACTACATGATTGAGGTGGTCTTGAAAAATAGCACCGACACCCACTGAAATCGATCGAGTGGGACGAGGCATGGCTTTTTGTAAACGCGGGTGCGGTAAGGAGGTTGAGGTGCCGGGAGGCGGGCTGCGCTTTTAACTACAACAGAACACGCTGTTTTAATGGTCTTTCTAAAATAAGGTTTTACCGACATTGTACCACACACTGAGTAGTCGGGGAGGCGGGATGCGCATTTGACCATAACAGAACACGCTGCCTGAGGGGTACTATGAGATAATGCTTTTCCGCCGACATTTTATCATGCACCATAAGTAGTTGGAACCTAAAGGAGTAGTCCAACAACATAAAAGGGGTGTAGGTGAGGCATCCATATATGCATATTCGGGTGGCAACTGGCTTTAATCATTAAAAGGTGGTTCTAGTGTAAAGTGATGTTGAATTCGAACCTATGCTTTGAGAGAAGAATATCCACGGGGCATAACTTTGTCTAAACACATGATTTCATGTGTGCTATTCAGGATTTACATATTGTTTTAAGAGATACTCAGTGTTGTATTCATACAAATTGACAGGTGGAGACTGATAGTTACCGTCCGGCAGGCGGAACGTGACCTATTGGCACGGTTTTCGCCATTGAAGAGGGTTGCAGGTATGAGGGACGACAGCAACCACTCGATAATCAAGTGATTATGAGTTGGGGGTTCGTCCCTGGTCCTTTGAAATAGGAGGTTTTAATAGTATTATGTTCATTATTGGCACGTTCTTTCTTCTTTTTATCTTGTCAATAACCACAGATATGGTGCAGTAAAAAGTAAGAGGTGAAGACTGGTTCCCCCCCAAATGCCCTGACGAAGTTGCCTTGAAAGTGTTGTCAATGAAACATGTTGGCCTTTCATGGGTGAAAGTGGCCATACACAGGCCCGTTTTTTAACCTGAGGACACTCGCAGCACTCAAAGTATGTCTTGCATGTGAGCAGTACCTCATTTGAACTGTGAGAATAGTTTCTCTTATTCACGGTTGAGGTCCAGTGGGCACTGAGTGAGCTATATGGACTCAGTGTTGTTTAGCACACAGTTTTTTGATGTATTCTATGTCTAATTTCTCACCCCTGAGGAAATACAAGCACACATTTTCTTTTCCTTTATGGCCATGTCAGTAACCAATGATGATAACGTGGGCATACTGGCAAGTATCATCCAGCAGCTCCTTGGGCTTGTGTACGGGAGGTGCTTACTGGCCTTCTCTCACATTTTCTATCTTTAATTTGTAGTACACATTTGTGTGAGGGGTTTGTAGTCACTATATACTGTTTATACAGGCTGGTTATTGAGGTTTGTTTAAACTGAACGGCACGGACCAGCAGGTCTTTTGCAATTAACAGGCAGTGTGGTATAAGCTCCCTTGGGTCCGGTAAATTATAATTTGGTCTGTTCGATGGGGGTCAGATCTTGTAGTGCTTTTTGATTGTTTGAGTAGGGGGGGGCGATCTGACTCTGTACTCCCCCTATTGCTCCTTTTGTGTTTGTGTTGAATATTAAAGCCTGAGATCATTGAAGCAAAAGGTTCACATTACAGCAAGATAGCTACTCCTCTGTCCCATTGTCTGTTTTTTTAGGTCTCGCCTGAGCCAGCGCACATGCGCTGCTCTGCGAGACATTTAGAAAGGGCTTTAAACTTTGGAACACACGCTTGTGTGTGTGCTTTTGTTTTCTTCACCCGCTATTGGCCTTCGCATGCGTCTTTCTAAGAAAGACAGCACGCAATTGGCCAAAGACAGGTGCATGTCCCGCCTTCTCTCTGCCCTGGCCTAGGGTCAGTGGGAGCGAGCGCGGCTTTACTCCCTCGTCATGGCTCATTAAGCACAGAGTGCATTTTCAGCTCCAAACGCGGTTGCTTTCACTTTCGCGTACCACGCTTGTTTTATTTATTTACTAGAGCACTGTAATGCCTTTCTGCACAGAACACCCCTCCAACCTCCCAAACATCAACCAGAGCGATGTCGTGGCTGGTTTCATTTCTTTGTGAGCCACTCACACTGCAGGAACGACGTATTTATTTATTTATTTTTTTAAATCAACGGAGCATTGCGCTTTAATGTGCTAAAAATTTAAATGCAGTACTGGGCTTTACAGAGCCCTCATTGCTGTGCGTGCGCTAAATGAACGGATGTTTGTTTGTTGTGTAGTATGCAGTACTGGGCTGTACAGAGCCCTCATTGCTGTGTGTGCGCTACATGAACGGATATAATAGGCTCTTGCTCTACAAGGTCTGCTGGCTGTTTGTTTTGTAAATTCATACAGCGCAAACTGAACTCGAGTAGTAGAGACCTTCCCAAGACACCCAGTTACATTAAACAAGAGCACATTCACACAGTAACACATTGCCTTTTAGAAGGCACGGAAGATTAACTTATTTGCCCCAAATCACACATTGGCAAGCCAACGCCGTGACTCGAACACCAGCTTCCGCATGCGATCATCATGCACGATTAATCAATTAATCTCCCCATGGTCCCCTGTTTACTAAATACGGGGTGCTAAGGAACATTAACATGCGCTATAAGAAGGGACCACCCCGATAAATCTGTTTCGTGTTCCATCTACTCGACGTTTTTTTGTATCTAATATTCTGCTCTCCCATGTGCCCCCTTCGAGATCCTCCTCTCCATCCGCATTCTGCCAACACCCTCCTACCCAATAGTCGTCCACCATCACCACGTCCACAACCACCACGCCCACAACCACCACGCCCACAACCACCACACCCACAACCACCACACCCACAACCACCACGCCCACAACCACCACCTGTGACAGGTAAAGTGTCACTGGAGGGCAGGGTAATAGGAGTGTCAACCCCGGCTGTACATGGGACATTTATGGATGCATTGGGTGCGAGAAGACGGGAATAGGGGCTAGAAGTATTACACCAGACCCAAGATACATGTTGAAGAGGCACAACCTCACAGGGGCTCCTGGAAAAGCACTCGCAGCATCTCTACCTCACAGTGGCATACCTGCACGAGCCACTCAACCATAACCAATCGATCTCACCTTTGGGACCTTATAAGTGTTTAGCCATGCAACAGTTGATATTGTTGCACCAAGGATATTGTGCTGGATAACTAAACACATAAGGTCCCAAAGGCGAGACCTATTGGCTATGCCAATGCTTGGTTAATATACAATTTTGCAAAGCTGAAAGCTCTGTAAATCACCCATGTGCAGCCTTGGAGGAAAATGTTGGCCTTAAGACCAAAAGATAAGAGAAGAATTCAGCACCTATGGCAAAAGGACCATAAAAACATTTGGAGTCATACATGAGGCCTGAGAGGTTTTGATAGGGATGATATTTTAACTTTTGTTTTAGTTACAAGTAAATACATGTCCTGTTCTTCTTTGAAGTTATAGCACCGGCTGAAAGTTTCATTTATATAGTGTGTTATTTAATGTGTCATGCTGTGTCTGAATTTCTAGCTCATACCACGTACTAGAATAAGTTGGACATATTGACTTGGAGAGTTAAGTGCCTAAAGTAAAGAATTTGGCCCTCGGAAACCAGTGATAAACATGCAGTAACAAACAGAATTCTGCCCATTAAATCCTGATTATCACAGTATCTAAAGAAAAGGCACATGTGTTATCACTCATTTTGTCCAATGAGTATTTTAGGAGACAACAATCCAGAAATTGATTACTGATCGATCTGGTCCAAAAAGGATTATTTCCTCATTTGCAGTACTGAACTGTTAAGACCAGTGCACTAGGCCTCCACATGAATTCCCACATACTAAAACTAACAGTATTGTGAAACCTGCAAAAAGATCATTTGTCTATACAATAGATTAACTCTTGAGCTTAGCATCACGAAAACCATCATTAGTGATATCTGGCATTTCCACACTTCAATTAAAAAAGCATTTCCGTGAAGAAATCCTCGGACTCTTCCAGTCCAAATATCATGTTAAAAACGTAACACTTTAAACTAGGAGAATCCAGCCTACAAAAGCAACTGAGCAAGCATTTTAAGGACCGAGACCAGCAATATGGAACACCGTACTGATGGGATTGAGTATTGGTGAATTTCTATTTCACTTTTGTAAAAACATAATGAACATACTTGTTTAAAATGCATCTGAAGTAACATATTTCTACCTCTTTATACACTTCTCTAAACCCTCCATAATCTTTCACTCAAAGTTAAACCTCATACTGTCCTACTCATCACCCTGCAGTTGTATTTCAGGTCCCTGATCTGAAGGATCCATTCTTTCTGGATTACAGGTACGTTTGATACTTCTGAATTTTCACTTTTTTCTTTGTAGAATACTGTGCATTATGCTGTTTAAACGTACAGTGTGATGTCGTTAAGCACGTTATTAGGGATGCTTCAATAAAAATACAAAACTACAACACTGTTTAAGGCCTGAATGAATGTGTATATGAAAGCGGTGTAGTAATATGGAAGAACAATCACCACACCAGAAAAGAGGTAGTTGATGATCTTCATTGGCCACAGCTCAAACAGCATCAGGAACAAATACTGTTCGCAATGCACAGCAAACCCTCATCCCCACATTAGACACATAAGAGAACTAAGAACATGGAATCATAACTGATGTTAAATGTACATCACCACAGCATCTCCCCCTTCCCAAATAAACCCAAATTAACAGCAGCACAAGGCACAGCATACAATATAAAAGAGTAAAATCATACATGGGTTAAATTAAACATCACAAAATCTTACAGGTTTCCTCAATAACTCTTTTGCTCTTACGTTTTAGCACATCGATGTCATTCTGAACACTTGATTGAGACATGTGAGAACTCTGATTAAAGGATACAGCACCGTAACTATGATTCACCTCACTAAGTCTTGCCACCCTGCCCATGTTCCACCATTTAGGTCTATTTGTGCAAACAGCATTGCCAGACAGAGCCTTTATCCTTACTGGAGACCTAAATGTTGACCCTCCTTTCATCACATGGACTGGTTCTTTGATGTGTACCCAATCCCCCACTATTATCTCACTTTTAACATACTTCAACTAATGTCGTTAACCATAATCGAGTTTCGATTTGACTTAAGATACTTCAACCTTTGATTGAATAAGGTTGTCCATTACACGAGCATGATCAGATTTAGGCTGGAATTTCCTCAACAACGCAGGACTCAACTTGAATGTTGGCACACATCCTCTCATTACTTCAAATGGACTCATGCCCGTGACACTATTCGGACAAGAATGAGGAGACCATAACATACTTTCAACCACTTCTAACAAATCAACTTCATTCTTAACCACCTATTGAACACATTTCACCAATACGCAATTCATTTTCTCCACTAATCCATCAGCCTGTGAGTGATACAGAGCAATTCTTCTATGCCTAATAGAGTTATCTAAAAACTAATTCACTTCTTTTGAAACAAACTAAACACTGTTATCCGACACCATTTCCCTTGGGCAACATTGTCTTATAAATATCTTCTTTGACAAATTGATGACACATCCAGTATTAGCATCTTCCATGAACGCAACTGCCAACCATTTACTGTAATAATCCACCGTAAATCTACACCTCTGTGGCATGGACTTAAACGGTCCAGTGAAACCAACTACTAATTTAGACCATGGACCATTAGGTAGCTCACTAGCTTGAAACAAAAAGGATTCAGTTCTCATTCCTTTATCACTGGTGGCACAAATTACATATGCTTTGACCATTGTGACAAAATGCGTGTCCATTCAGGGCCACCAATAACTGGCCCTGATCTTTGTGATGGTCTGTCCCATATGTCCCTCATGCCCAACCGACATTCTTTCTCTGAAACCATTAGGGAGGATGAACTTGTTACCCCCGCATCAAGATTTAGTTTTCCTCGAAAGACAACTCAGCAGCTATTTTAAAAAATGGTTGTACGCTCACAGGCAATGACTTCACTCTGGGGGTCCCCGCATTAAAATACAGCTTGAACATTTTCCAATATTCAACTTCCAACATGCTGTTAACCCATTAATCTTCAGTGAAAACACACTCTTTGCACACATCAATGGTCGCTATCAAATGTTATTGATTCTTTTCCTCAATACTCATACCATGTTCATCAATGGAAATAAGAGACTGTGACAAATAGTCAGCCCTAATATTTTTTTCCACCTGTGATGTATTCACTATGGAAATCGTATTGTAACAACTTATAACTCAATCTAGCTATCCTGGGTGTATGGAACTTACACACTATTCAACTCAAAATGTTCACGAATGGCTTGTAATCTGTCTTTAATGTGAATTTCCTTCCCCAGAAAACGCATTTAAAAAGTTCAACAGCCCAAGAACATGCTAAAAGGTCTTTCTCTCTAATAGAAAAAATCTTTTATTTGTCTCCTAGAGCTGTGGATGCAAACCCAATAGTGTTCTCACCTCCTTACCCAGATTGAGCCAGAGTAGCTCCCAAACTATGGTTGCTCGTATCCACAGTGATGATGCACTCTTTATTGCGATCAAACGGTGCTAAGACTTCAGCTGAGCCAATGTTTTTTAAAGATGAAAAATTATTTTAACATTTTTCATCCCACAGAAAAAAAAATATTTTCTTAAGAAGACCCCTTAAATTGACTGTTTTCGCTGCAAAATGCTTAATAAATTTTGTATAGAACTCACATACTCCCAAAAAAGAAGCTTCAACTAAACCCGGATGGGGTTCTGCACCCTTTTCCGAGATGATATGAACTAAGTACTCAATACTGTTCTTTCCAAATTCACATTGATTCTTGTTGACAACAATGCATGCATTCTCCAATCTTTTCAACATAGTGTGCATCAATTTGTCATGTTCCTCCAAATTTTATCAGACTACCAAAATGTAATCTTAGAATGTAACAACTACCTTTACATCATAGAAAACTCGTTCTAAAATGCGCTAAAAAACAGAAGCAGCGGAGGCCAATCCAAATGGCATCCTCTTAAATTGAAAAGAGCCTCCTGGACAAAAAAAAAAAAAAAAGAAGTAAGGGATCTGAAGAAGCGTCCAGCTCGACTTGATGATATGCAGATGCCAGATAGATCTTACTAAACACTCTAGCACCTTAAAATATGGTCATAATGTCAAAAATTTGACGAAGTGGTAGAGAATCCACCAATATCAACTTATTCAAATCTACGCAAAGCTTAGTTGACCACTTTTCTTCCACGCTATTACCAACGGAGAAAACCACAGCGAGGACTCCACAGGCTCAAATACACCATCATCACACATTTTCTTCGGCACATCTGTCAAATCTTTCCTCACACTAAATGGTACATTTCTTTATTTGCTTTTAACTGGACTCGTCTCATTTTGGACCCAACTCTTATGTTTAAAACCCCTTGATCATACCCAACTTGTCATTAAAAACACACTAATAAAATTGCAATTCAAACACCGACATGCGTGTGTGATGATGGTACTTGCCCCTCCTCTGTAACCAAAGACACTTGAACCTTTATCCCCGGCCTCAACATCATATCAAACAATTCCTGATGGTACTAACCCAGAATACTGAAGCCTTTCCTGATCACATACACTTTACAGAAAAATTCTCTTCGTTTGAAATTCATATGGCTCTCAAAATAACCTGTCAATTCAATTTTCATCACATCACATGGCACAGGGTTTCCATCGGATGGACACAATTGCTTATTCACGAAACAGCTCATCTGTTATTATTTTCATCCTTGCTCCTAAATCAATTAAAAGATGTAATACTTTCCCACCAACAACCATATCCCTGTAGGGATCAACACAATTTGATTCAACTTCCTGAACTAATAACACTACTTCTCTTGTCATCATCTTGCTCATCCCCAAGCCCCCCCCCCCCTCCTCCACTTCCCCTTTGATCTCCCTCTCCTGTACCCTTATCAATGCTGGCTTGACACACCTTGGTTAAGTGCTTCTATTTTACCACTGTTTCTACAATTAACATTCTTTGCAGGACAAGGACGACTGTTAGGCACACCGTTGGGGTACCCGCATTTGAAACAAGCATTACTCGGTTTTAAAAAACGAAAAAACACTTTTAGCCTTTTTCCACTCAGCCTTTTTCTTATTTTGCCCTCCTTGTTTGCAATTCCAACTATCTTTCACCGGAGCAACCCATTTTGCTCCTTACATGTCAATTCCTTGCAGGATTTTTGTCATAGTCCTATACGCTTTACAATCTCTATTGTCTATACCAGGGTCGGATTCTTCAACATGAGTAATGTTTTCTGAACTTTCTTGTCCGAAAACCTCACAACAATCTGGTCACGACTTAATTGAGTTGTGAAATTAGCAACAGCTGCAAGAATGCACAATGCTGCCACATATCAATTAATCGACTTATCCTAATGCTGTTGTCTAGTTAACAATTTGTGTCTACTAACAATTAAACTAGGTTGGACATCAAACTATTCTTCTAACTTCTTTGCAGTTAATGGATGGTCATCTATGTCCTCTCATTCTCCACCAATTCGTAAGGTGGAAGGTGTTCAAAAATGCATTGCCCTTCAAGTTGAGTACTAAAAGAATCTTTTCCTTTCAGGACAATATCCATTCCTACCAATATATTTGGTAAATGCCCAAAACCTAGTTTTCCACTGTGTAGTTGGATCCCCTGACGTTTGAAGAAATGGAGGAGGTGCATTAACACTCTGCATGACTTACTGATAAATAGGCACAAACACTTTACTGACAAACCAATCCAAAAAGTATGTTTTGCTGTAAAGTTGCACTGTATTATACAATTTATGTGCCATTGATTTGTGTGTGCATCACAGTATGGTTCTTGACACGAGGCCTAAAATGTGCGCGCATCACTGTGTACTGCTCGACATACACACAAGGGAATTGATGGACACATTGCAGATAAATATGTCTAGAATTAGTGGAGTGCCCAAACTAAAATGGCTGAACTCAAACAGAATGACCAAACTGTGGAGTAAGACGGGTCTGTGAGTGAATCCCTCGTCACTTAAAATCGGGCAAGAGGGGGCGTGGCCAAGATGGCGGGGTGAGCGGACGCTTCCTCCCGTAGCTCCTCCGGCCCGGCCAAGCTTGAGCCCTTTTCTTATGCTTTTCTCCCCCCGCTGAGGCTCAGCGTGGAAGAGGAGCGTGGCGGAGCACCTGGTGCGCACGTTGTTGCCGTTTTGGTTCTGATCGCCTCGGGGGAAGCCCCCAAAAAGTCCGATCAAGCTCGAGGAGCGAAGGAGGGCCTGAGGGGCGGAGCGCATCGGAGTGCTGTCCGGGCGCCTCGGCTGGGCCTGGTGCTGAAAGTTGCGATCTGGAGGGAATCTGGCCCGTCGTTCGACGGAGGGTGAAGGAGCCCTGCGGGAGGGGACCCGACGGTGCGGAAGACTTCGGACGGGTGCTTTGGCACTCAGACCTGTGTCGGCGACGCTTCGCACTGTGTAGGCCCCTGTCCCTTGGCCGAGGTACGGCGGACTCTCTGTTGGGGTCGGACCATCTGGGCCCCTGCGTGTGATAGACTGAAACCGGCGGTGGAACCTATTTGATTGCTGTGCGTTTTGGGGGCCCCGGTGGTGTCACCGGGCCTGGTCGCTCTGCCCTGCCTCGCCCTGCCGCCATCTTGTCCCCGTGGGATCAGTGGTGTTGGCCTTCACCGGAGCCCTTGCTGGTGGATGTATGTGACCGCCGCTGCTGCCGGGCTGACTTTTTGGGGGATGTGCTGATGAGGAGCCCCCCACTGTAGCTTCCATTCCTGTCTCGGATGGGCACCCGCGGCTGGTGGTGACCGGGCTGGACCGCCATCTTGTCACCTGTGACGCAGCGACCCTGCTTGTGGGGGACACCCACGTCGAGCGCTTGCCAGCAGCTGGGCACCCCTGGGGCGGCTGGACCAGTGCCCGACCGCAGTGCTTGCGATGTCTGGAAGAGGAGGCTCGAAGAAGGGGGACCGCACCCTGCCGGACATGCTTGGCAGGGCCCAGCAACTGCGGGACAGAACACAGCCTTCGCCGGGGACCTCCCGGGCCTCGGCGGACGTGACTGGGGGGGAGCCACCCGTCACGAGGACCTTTATGGAGGAACTGTTTAGCTCCCTCAGGGAGGACTTCCAGACACTGAAGCGGGAGGTGGCCAGCGAGGTCCGGGAAGTGCGCAGGGAAGTGGAGGGCCTTGGTGAGCGCGTTGAAACGGTGGAGACGGAGGCCCAACGCCGGGAGGAGGAGATAGTCCATCTTCAACAGGACGTTCTCCGCCTCCGGGAGCAGTGTGTTGAGCTCCAGGCCCACTCTGAGGACCTTGAGAACAGATCACGGAGGAACAACATTCGAGTGCGTGGTGTGCCGACTGCAGACGAGGGGTCCGATCTGGGGAGCTACCTGCGGGACCTGTTCCGAGAGATCCTGGGGGAGGCTGCGGACTTCCCCATTAGCATTGATAGGGCACATAGGGTTGGCCGGCAGCGCCAATCATCGGCACCTCCACCGGACATTCTGGCCTTCCTGCCCGATTTCCCGCTGAAGGAACGCATCATGACTGAGGCCCGCAGGAAACAGCCCCTGACTTTCCGGGAGCGGCCGGTGGCGCTTTACCAGGACCTCTCCGCCATCACGCTGCAGAAACGCAGGTCCTTCAGGATTGCCACTGACTTTTTGCGCGAGCACGAGACGCCGTACTCTTGGGGTCATCCCTTCCGCCTGATCTTCCGATGGAACGGGGTGCTACACCAGCTACGCTCCTTGCAGGACATTTGTGGAGTCCTGGGGCTTACGGCGGCGGAGGAGGAAGGAGCTACACCGTCGTGGAGGGCCTCGGAGAGACGGAGCCGGCGGAGGTCGGCGAGGCGACGATCAGCGGCCAGCGCAGGGCGTCCTGATTCCCCTACTATCAGGGCGGACATGGCCGACGCTTTGAGGGCGGCGGCCAGGGACTCGGCCGGCTCCACCGGCGTGGCCTTGACGGCCTAACACTCACTCCGGGGGGAGATGCCTTTAGCTTCTTTAAATGCTGGGTTCGGGGCGGGGGGGTCGGGGGGGAGCGGCTGGAGGTGAGTGGCTGGACGTCCACTTCGTTCCTTTCTACGGACTTGCCCGTTTTGGGGCTTGACTGGGACAATGGGGTGTTTGAGTTTGCGTTTGGCTAGTTGCCAGGGTTGTGTTTCGGGTGGGTGTAGGGGTTGTTCTGGGGTTGGGGAGGTCCCGTCCGACGTTGTCCATGCCCACGCTTGGTCTGTTATGGCTTGTCCTGCGCGGCTGCCCCGCGCGCCCCACCCGCTGAGCCCCTGCCCATTGCACGGCGCTCCCGATCCCCGAGAGGAATGTCGGCCCTAAAGGTAGTGACCCTTAATGTTCAGGGTCTGAACAACCCCGTGAAGCGCAGAGCGATCTTATCTTTGCTGGAGGGGACGCAGGCAGACATTTGCCTTTTACAGGAGACCCACTTATTGTCCCGGGATTGCCATAGGCTGCGCTCTGCTAAGTTCCCTACCCAGTTCTTCTCCTCGGCAGCGAACAAGACGGCGGGGGTAGCCATTCTTCTAGCGAGCTCCTTTAGGGGGGAGGTTTTGTATAAGTGTGCTGAACAGAAGGGGAGGCTTCTTGCGTATCGCATGCGCTTAGGAGGCATAGCGTTTACGGTTGGCTCCGTTTATAGCCCAAACGACCACCAAGAGCGTTTCCTAGACTCCGTGTTGGTGGATGTCACTGCTTCCCCCGACCGCCACGTCATTCTGGGGGGAGACCTTAATATTGTCTTCGATTCTGTGATGGACAGATCGGCGCAGCGCTTCCCGCAGACGGGGGAACTGTCCCAGGCTGTGAAGGCCCGGATTGCGGAAATTGACTTACACGACCTTTGGCGCTCCATGCACCCCACGGATAGGGACTACTCTTACTTTTCACACGCACATCGAACCTACTCACGGCTGGATTACCTTCTGGTGAGTGGACCGATGCATGCCGCTGCCACGGCGGCGGACATCGGGGTCCTGACCTTGTCTGACCATTCACCAGTCACCGGCGTTTTCCAGTGGCCGGCGGCCTCCCCCTCTCGGGGGGTGTGGCGCCTCCGGGATACCCTTTTACACAAAAAGTCTGTAGTCCAGCGCATTGGGGAGGTCATACAGGACTACCTAACTCACAATAGCAACACCGACACTTCGCAAGCGACACAGTGGGCGGCATTGAAGGCAGTCCTCCGGGGGGAATTTATCTCTATCTCCGCAGCCGAAAACAGGGAGCGGCAACGGAAGAGGGACGAGCTGACCGTTCGGGTCCGGGAGCTTGAGCAGGTCCACCGCCGTACGGGGGCGCCAAGGGTGTGGAGGCAGTTGAAGGCTGCGAGGAAGCTCCTGTCGGCATTGGATCTTGATAGGGCGGAGTATGCCGCCTTGCGCTTGAAACACGCCTTCTACACTGGGGGGGACAAATGTGGCAAGCTCCTAGCACACCGGCTCCGGGTCACGCAGCAGCGTGGCGTCGTGAAGGAACTGGTGGGCACGGACGGGGTGGTAGTCTCCGGGGACGCGGAGGTAGCGGAATCTTTCCGCGGCTTCTACGAAGCGCTGTATGCGGAGGAACCCTCCTCGCCACAGGACGCCGAAGGCTATTTGGAGTCGGTGACCCTTCCGGTGCTGGATCCGGCTCAGGCGGACCACCTGGAGCGGGATATCCATGTTGAGGAGGTGATTTCCGCTATCGCGCGGCTGAAGCATGGTAAGGCCCCGGGCCCGGACGGGTACACGTCTTTGTTTTATAAGACTTTTTGCACGGCTGTGGCCCCTGTCCTTACTCGGCTATTTAATTCCTTTTCCGAACCGGGAGCCATCCCACCGGATCTCCTGAGGGCGACGGTCGCGGTAATTCCGAAACCGGGGAAGGACCGGGCCCTCCGCGGTTCGTATCGACCCATCTCGCTCTTAAATGTCGACCTCAAGTTGTATACAGGGATTCTAGCGTCCAGGCTGGGTCCACACCTCCCCGGATTGGTGGAGGCGGACCAGGCTGGCTTTGTACCCGGCAGACAGACGGTTGATAATACCAAGCGGGTGGCGCATGTTCTGGAGAAGTCCTCGCGGATCCCGGGGGAGCGGATGTTGCTGTCCGTCGACGCGGAGAAGGCCTTCGACAGAGTTCACTGGCCGTATCTCGAGCTGGTTCTCAAGAAATTGGGAATCGGGGATAAGTTCCGCACCATGGTATTCAACTGTTATAAGCATCCTTCAGCGTCGGTGCGGGTCAACGGGTGTAGCTCCGGTGGGTTTGCCATCGAACGCGGCACAAGGCAGGGCTGCCCCCTCTCGCCGCTCTTGTTTGCCCTCTACATGGAGCCGTTTGCTCAGAGGATTCGCGATAACCCGGATGCGGTTGGGGTCCGGATGGGCCAGTATGTCCACACTGTCAGTCTCTACGCGGACGATGTCCTTTTGACCTTGGACGACCCTAGGAGGTCGCTGCCTGCTTGCCTCCAGGAACTAGACGCCTTTGCCTGTGTGGCCGGCTTCAAAATGAATATGAGCAAGTCGGTGGCATTAGACGTGTCCCTGGCTGCGGACACCAGGAGGGACCTTCAGCGACTCTTCCCCATGCAGTGGTCCTCCTCCACGGTGCCATACCTGGGGATTCTGCTGGCGCCCACATTACCGGAGATGGTCACGGCTAACTATGCCTCCCTCAGCAGGAAGATCAAGGAGGAGCTTGGTCGCTGGAGCAAAGGCCTACTGTCCTGGCTGGGGCGAATCGCGGCTGTTAAGATGACGGTGCTGCCCCAGATACTGTATCTTTTCCGGGCCCTCCCTCTCCAGCCCCCGGTGGGCTGGATACGACAAATGCAGGCTGACATCTCCCGCTTTGTCTGGCAGGGCCGCAAGCCACGAATGAAGAGGGTCCTCTCCACGCTTGCTCCGGAGGCGGGGGGGCCTCGGTATTCCGGACCTCCGTAGGTACTTTCAGGCGGCACAGCTGCGATATTTGGTGGAGTGGAGCAGGTGGGAGTCCGACAAACACTGGCTCTTTCAAGACCAGGCAGTGGCGGGCCGCACTTTACAAGAGGTTCCATTCTTGCGCCGCGCGCACCGCCCCCCTAACCTTTACGCTTCTTTTATTACGCGGGTCCCCCTGCGGGTGTGGGACGCAGTCTGTGAGGCTCGGGGCCTCACCACCTTCCCTTCGCCGTTCACACCCATAGCGGGCAACCCGGACTTCTCCCCAGGGATGGAGCCGGGAGTTTTCACCCATTGGGTGCAGGCGGGCTGCAGGGCGCTCTTCCAGATCTATGGCCCGGAGGGAGTGACTCCGTTTCAGCAACTCCGCCAGGAGTTCGGCCTGACGGAGCTGGACAGATTGCGCTACATGCAGGTTCGGCATTGGGCCCTCCAGCCCCAGGTGCGTGACACCGCTGCTCGTCAAATTACACCGTATGAGAGGTGGCTGGCTACCCGGACCTCCGACGCTAAGCTAATTACCGATCTGTACAAGTACCTACAACCCCCGCCGTTTCACTATTACAACCCGGGGAGGGAGCGCTGGCACAGGGAATTGGGTAGGACACTCAGCCACAAGGAATGGGACAAAATTGCGTATCGGGCGCGGCACTCTGCATATCACACGGGCCTTACGGAGACCTTCACCAAGGTGTCCACTTATTGGTATTACACCCCGGAGCGACTGTATGAAATGCATAAACACACTGACAAGGGGTGCTGGCGGGGCTGCGGGCAGGAGGGTACCCTCTCACACATTCTTTGGGATTGCCCCGTGCTGACCGCTTACTGGAAGGAAGTTTTGGACGAGGTGGATAAGCACTTTGAGATAGAGCTGCCGCGCTTCCCGGCGTATGTTCTGCTGGGCCTCCCCAATGACCTAATGTACCCACTGAAGTCCCGCAGGGGTAGGCAGATCGCGATTGCGCTGGGGTCTGCGGTCCAGAACATCCTTATCCACTGGCGCACCAACACTGTTCCCTCCATCACGGGTTGGTTGCATAGGCTTTGGCATGTGCTGGGAATGGAGAAGTTGTCGCTCACGGTGGCGGGGGAAATAGACCAATTTGAAGAGCTGTGGCAACCCTTTCTAGCGCTGCTGTCCACCGAATTCCGGGAGCTCACCTGTCCGAGGTATCTTAGGCTTCTCAGGCTGACGCCGCCGGTGATCCCGGCGGACTAGATCACATGTGAGACAGAGGCCTCCGGGGGAAGGGGGGGTGCGGGGCTTTTTGGGGAGGACTAATCTGACGCGGGACCATAGGACGGGGGGGGTGGGGTATTGTTTTTTCTTTCTTCCTTTCTTTACTGGGGGGATGGGGGGGATGGATTGTGCTTTGTCGAGTTGCTGCTGGCTTTCATTGCTCAGATTTGGGGTGTTGGATATGCACGCAGGGATTCCACAGTTTGCATTTCTAGCCTTTCGTTTACTGTGCCTTTCCCCTGGCCCATTGAGCTATCCATCGCCAACCCTCTTGAGTTGCACCTTTTTTCTTTGATTGTATTAACTGTACACTAACCTCCTACCCCCCTCCCCCATGGTTTGTTTTGTTTCAATAAAAACGTTTTAAACATAAAATCGGGCAAGATCCCAAATCAAGATGGTGACCAATGTTGTAGGCGTGACGACACGTGCACGCACAGGCGATGCTGCATTCAGAGGCAGGGTACTGGGCACAATGCTGAGCCATACAGATCCAATGTGATCCAGCTATCGCACTGCCTCAACGATGTGCTGTGCTGATTTGTGCTGGAGCTGGGCAGTACTGCTGCCTAGGTAAACAACTCTCAAGCGAATATTGTGCTTGCGATAGCACTGTAAAAACTGCAGGGTTTCCGAAAAAAATGCCAAATTAGGCATTGAGCAAAGGTTGCATGAGCCAAATGTTTGCATGAACTTGCCCGACCAAATTTAGTCCACCAATGGAGAATTTCTTCAATCTTCAACTCTGTTCTGGACACAAATGTACAAATCATAGGTAGCTTCTAAATCACGTGGGTCTAGGGCTATGGCCACCTCTTCACCAATTTTGTGGTAATATGGGGGAACATTCACTACACCAGAAAAGAGGTCTTTTATAATTGATTTTATTGGCATTTATCATTACAAACAAGATAACAAAACAGCAGTGTCAGCTTAACAAGGGAAGTAGGAAGAATGGAGACGAGCCGAGAGAAGAAGGGAGGGGAAAGGTGCCCGGGCAAGGTATAAGGAAAAAAGTGTCCCCAGAACCACAATTCAATGTAGAGCAACATTTGTTACCGATTGCAACAGTGTAACAGATTTAAGTTCACTAAACACATAATACACAGTGCCAACAGTAAAAATCATGCATCACCTTGAGTGATTCCTAAATGGTAGGGCAATAAAAGCAGTTTAATAGGTTATGCAACCTTTCTGTGAATCAAAAGAGGAATGGGCAAGACCATAGTGTTCCAGAGTGTTCAAGGCGTAGAGAAAGATGCAGGTCAATTAGAGTCCCTTTGTCAAAGCCACAAAGTGAATGTCTCCCAGATGTCTCTGGGGAGAGATGGGTGTGTCATAAGCTCCCAGTAGTTACTTGGCAGTATGCGATATCGTGGTTCCAGGATTTAATGGTGGGAGCGGGTCTTCTGCCCCAGTGTATAGCCACTCTGCGCTAGGCTAGCAGGATTAGTGTGGCAATAGGATGACAGGGTGTGTAGGGGATAGCTTCAACATACCCCAACAGTCCCACAAGAGGACTGTGTGGGACCTTGTGACCAGTGATCATGTATATATGAGCAAACACCTTCCCCCCAGAAAGAAGCTGTGCTCGGACACCGTCAAGCCAGGTGGATAAAGGAGGCCTGTGGAGCTCTACATCGCAGACAGCATGGGTCTGAGACTAATCCGATCCGGAATAGTTGTACGGGGGATGGTAAATAAGATTTGAATTTAAAATGGATTCATCTTAATCTATAGTTCGGGGAGAGAAGTTTCAAATATTTGCAGCAAAAGGACCATTGTGCGTCTGTGATGGCTGGGTCAGATTCAGCCCTCCACAGTGCCTGGGCCTTTGCGGTAGTGTTGGTGATGAACTCTACTTTATTGTAGAGGTGCGTGAATAATTAATGTAGGAAGTGAATAGTGAGGATATGTTCCAGCACCAGTAGGGCCGGGGGTGAAGCAGGAAACGTGTCATGCAGTGTGCGAAATAATGCTCATAGCTGATAGTACAGCAAGGTGTCAAGAAACGTGATGGGAGGAGATATTGCAGTCTGCAGTGATGAGAGGAACTGTCCATCTGGATACAGATCAGAGAACAGTACGATCTTATGCTTGCATGCTCACACAATGACTCCCTTCTCTAAAAGTGATGGTAGCAGGGGGTTATTGGCTAGTGAGATGGAGGGGCCCTAAAGATAGTCCAGTTTTGCTCTCCTTCTCAAGCCATCTCATACCGAGCTGACACATTCAATGGCATTGATCGTCTTCCTGGTATTTCTAGGACAAAATAGTGCAGTTGTCAGAGGGCATGGGGCAGCGCGGTCCATCTCTATGGCCACGTGAAGTTGGATAAAGCCAGAAATTCAAATATTGGGCTTGGGCACAGTAAACATATTGTGTCAAGTAGGGTGCTACAATTCTTCCTGGTGCTAGTGGGAGAGTGAGACTCTTGGTTGTTTATCTGCCCCCCCCTATAATAAAGTGATCATATTAGACTTTAAGCGCCGGAGGTAGTGGGCTGTGAGAAGCAGCGTGATATTGAAAAACAGATAAAGGAGTTTGGGGAAGGATAATCATTTTAGCTATGACGATTCGTCTGGGGAGAGATAGAAGGGTAGCCTAGACCATATTATTTATCCTTTTCTCTAGCCAAGTCATATCTCAGCCATAGTTCGCACACCACAGCTCTTCCATGTCACGGCTGAGCCATATGCCCAGATATCAGACTGGGCTGTCTGCCCATTGTATTGTAGAGGGTTCTCCTATGGTAATCACTGTGTTTTATCTGTAAGAGGGAATAGTATGGATTTGACCCAGTCAAGTTGTATGTCTGAATATCCAACAAAGAGGATCACTTCCCTCATCATAGGGGTCAAATTCTTCTCCGGTTTACAGGCATATAGAGTAATGCCGTTTACATACATCGAAACTACCAAACCTTGCGTTATAAAATAAATGCCCCTGTTGGACTGGTGTTGCCCAAGTCTCGCAGCCAGTGGCTCTATCACAATGGCAAAGAGTGGGGTTAGCGGGCATCCCCGATGTGTGCCACGGGTAAACTGGAAGGGATCCAAACTTAATCCATTCAAGCGCACACGTGCCAGAGGAAGAGTGTAGAAAGGATGCGTTTGCTTAATTAAGCTAGGCCTAAGGCCAAGTCAGGCCAAAAGGGGGAAAAAGGTACGTCCATTCTAGAGAATAGAAATCCTTAGTAGCGTCAAGCAGAACAGCTACTGCCAGAATTTGTGGGTCGAGATGATGCATTATCACAAAAATTGTGTGTAGAATGTAAGAAGTCGAGCGACCAGACTGATCGCAATATTTTAGTTAGAAGGGGTTGCAGTCTATTGGCAAGGATCTTGGCATAGATTTTGTTATCAACATTAATGAGTGAAAGAGGTCGGTATGAGTCACAAAAATTGGCAGGTTTGCCTGGCTTAAGGAGTGTAATGATGACTGTCTCTTTCAATGAAGGCGGTAGGACACATGTTTTTAGGGAATCTTGAAACTTTGCAAAAAGATGTGAGGCTAATAATGAGGAATACTCTTTAAATCAGTGGTTGGCCCGGCCAGGCCTGGTGCTTTATCGCCAGGTAAACTACTGATAGTTTGTTCCATTTCCTCAGTGGTAATGGGTGTGTCCAAATAGGCAGAAAATAGTAGTGAGGAGCTTTATTCGCCAGAGCCCAAACAGCATCAGGAACAAACTGCCACTCTTCATAATCCCCAACAAACCCCCAATCCCCCCCCCCCAAACATTTCACACATAAGCGAACTAAGAACACAGAACCCTAAATTATGTTAAAGGTACATCACCATAGGCTGGAATTCAAAGGGTGGAATTAAAAAGATGCAAGGAGAATACTAGACATCTGGCCTTTCCGTGCTTTGACCCAAAAGACATGCAACACCATCCCAATTCCGACCCACCCTACTGCCATGCAGGAAAAATGTAAGAATGTCCGGAACAATGTAAACCATCAAAGACCTGACACCCCTGAATCCCTCTTGTTCTAGCACTGTTGTCAATGTCCCCGACACCTTGCTCAAATACATTCAGTCTCCAGGCAAACCACATGATCACCAAATCTACTGAAGAGAACCCCTTTTCTCCCACCTCAGCGGTGAGCCTTAATTTGCATGATAACCTTACCCTTAAACGTAGCACCATGCTTGCCACCCTCTGCAGCAATCCCATGCCCTTACTCATCTTTGACCTTCACCTTGCATGACAGCCCCCTTACGTTTAGCGTTTGCCCATGCAAGTGGCAACATCTGAAGAAATATCGCACACACCCCAAGCCTTTCTAGATGTTTTATTATGAACCCATCATGAAATGACTTATCTTTGCTTATGTATCAGTTGAGGTTCGGTCAGCTGGTGAGCCCATTAAACAAACAAAACCTGTCAACGACAGCTTAAATATTCTGTTCTGTGGTTCAAACTAGCCTAGAACTAAACAACCTACAATAAACAACAAAAGAAGCAAGCAAGCTACCAGGGAAAACCGAATTGCAAGAGCGCACGCAGTCAGGGGCTAGTGAGTGGAACATTTGTATTGAGTATTTACAGGAAATGTAACACATTGCTGTTGGCACTGATGGCATTTGGAAATGGTTCCAAGGCCTACAAATCAAATCAGGAAATCAAAAATTCCTGTCTAATATAGCTGCATAACATCCCACTGATTTAAGAAATCCCAAATCTGCCAACGTGCACTGATGAGTGTTGGTTACCTCATCACATAACTTAGTTAAACTGGGAGGTAGCTTCCACCATATTGCTAAATTTGTTTAAGTCATATTTCTTCAGTTATTTAAATGTGTTGTATAGTTTGTAACAATACAGTTTTATGGGCAAGCGGTTTATGAATAAAGGTAAAATCTTAAAGGATATGATGAATCTTTCACATGACAATCTTTGAAAATCTAATAAGCAAAACAATGCCGAAGAGGTTCTTGAACGACAGCAAGTGAGGATAACCCGGCAGTCTTAGTGTGTCAAACTAGGCATAGTAAAATGCATCATATTTCTAAATCATTAAATTCAGGACACCCTGCTACCGAAATAAATGTGATGACTGTAGTAAGGCGAAAGATACATAAAGCTCACCAACTAGAAATTTGATCTAAATCAGAAAGAAAGAAATCCCTGGCACGACTTCTAGTTGCAATCAGTTTATGCTAGGCCTCACCACTAGATTAAGTGCTCTGCTTTATTACTGGGGTAAAGAAATTAGTGTTGGTGCCTATCTTTGTGCTCGCTTTGCCCTCCATTTAACTCTCTACTTACATACACAGAGCAATTCATGCTCAACTTGTAATAGGTGTCAGCTCAAAACTGACACAAAAAGTATTAATTCCTATTTGAAGTCTTTGTGCCTTAGCCATCAAAATACCCTGCAGGGCTGAAATAGCAAACAGTGGTCACTTTTTGGAACAACATTGCTTGCTTTAAGACACTTTAATATGAAGAGTTAATTTACACGTACTTCATTTAGACATGTACATCAATTGCTGCATAGACATAATAAAGTGGAGCTCACTGCATTTTCAATGAATCAGGAAAAACAATATTCCTGTGGCATAGAATAAAACCTGCATTATTCAATATGATCTTGAATAGTTATTCAATACACTTTACTTGCAATATGCCTATGAATTCACCCACAAGAAAAAAGCAATGCAACTTCCATCCACAAAAACTCAAGAGAATTTCCTTACCTGAGGATTTGGTTTGTACCTCTGCCTGCAACCCATGCCTTAGAACTACTACCCTGAACTTTTACTTGGCATGCAGAAACATTTTGTCCTGGGCAGGCTTCTGCTTTTGTTGCTCCACATACACCCAGGTAGTAGGTATAGCCTCCTTCGGTAGCCATATAAGGGACATCAGTATCTGAATGGTAAAAATGAATGCATTAACATATTGCATACCACAAGTTGACAAAAATACATCTGACCATAAGGTCATTCAGCACAAATTACGTCAGGAGCCACTAAGATTCTTCTACCATTAGCCAATCAACGTATTACATTTTGTTTTAATTTTCCAAGAGTGCCTACCAAGCCCATGAGAGTGCTGGATGTTGTGCAAGTGAAATGTCTCAGAAAACAATACATTTCCATTGATTTGAAGGGGCTATCTTGTGATCTAAAAATGTTTGCCAGATTAGTTTCAGCTAGTCTTTGAATCAAACCTCTCCACCTAGTAGACAGGAATGGTGATACACAATACTTGCAAAGCTACCACCTTGCAATGGAATTTAACAAATAAACAGAAGAGCCTCATTACAAGCGAGCCATCTTGTAATGGAATTCAAGTTATTTTTGAAATGGCATTACAAGATGGCAACCATATACATCTGTAGGCATCCACAGTACCCATTTTCGAATGATTTTGATTTGCCAATTCTGTATTTTTATCTCTAACTCAATAGGTCATTGTACAGCACATTTTGCTTTATGCTGTATTTTATTCATGTTGTCCTCTTCTATCGTTTGTGGCTATTCCATTTTCAGTGAGTGTATCTTTCTTCCTTCCTTAACAAAAAAAAACAAAACAAATGTTGTACCATGATGGACATGGAAGCTGCATTTTGAAATCATCTTTGGGGTTTTCAATCAGTACTTTTGAGGGGGCAGACATTGATTTAAAAGAATATATATCTTTTATTTTCACCAGAAGAGGGACATCCTAGTGACTGCAGAAGCTCGATTCTCAATAAATGTGGTTTCATCGGGCATTTGTGCGCCACCTTAGAGAAAATTAGCCGTCAGTATCATGCCTGTGTCAGTGTTCTCTTTGTCCCAAGGTAGCACGTGTGGGACACATATCGGACAGCCACATATCCTGCAGTGCTTTCTATATTCCTAGTCACGTCTCTTGCAGGGTAATATTATAAAATCAGAGATCTCCTTGTTTTAATATACACCACCAGTGTTACTTCTCTATGAAACACATGTTTCTGTACCCAGACACTTATATCTAAGCAAACAAATGCATCTGCAGAGGAACACATATGCAATGCACTTGTACATAAATAGTTGACTCGTGTACAGGAACAAGGGTCCACAACCACCCAACGCGTGCACACAAACACACATGTGCGCACAGAAACATGTTGTTGAGAACCAAGCAAAGTACTGTATCTTGATTTTATACACTAACAAGAATGCTTAAGTCTGTAAGTTTTGATAATCAGTCTGCAGAACTTTTCGGACGTAAGGAACTTTGAAGGCTTTAATTTAATTCATTTCCAACAGCACCAAATGAACAAGTTACTTACCTTCGGTAACGCTTTTTCTGGTGGATACAGTATCTGCCTGTGGATTCCTCACCTTGTGAATATCCCCTGCACCAGCAACATTCGAAAACTTTTGTAGCAGTCCACGCCGATGAGGTCCAAGACGACGTCACAGAGACACGGCTCCGCTGACGTCACCGGCTCCAAAAGAAGACCTAGTCGGCATGATGACGTCAGTTCCGCCCTTTTTTCCGTGCCTTCGAGGCACACGGACGGACTGACAGCAATATATACACAGTACATAATATACAATTCGACAAACACAGTGTGGAGAATAAAAAGGAAGGCAAAAGAAACAACACAATGCCATGGACAGTAACAAATACATTTTGAAACACCATTATTAGAATTGTAGGTATACAAGGGTGGACAACGGGGAGGCGGGTGGGTATTGAGGAATCCACAGGCAGATACTGTATCCACCAGAAAAAGCGTTGCCGAAGGCAAGTAACTTGTTCTTCTGATGGATACATCTGCCAGTGGATTCCTCACCTTGTGAAAAGATTCCCAAAGCAGTCCCACTCCCTGAGGAGGGTGTCCACCCTTCTATACCAGAAAGTCCTGAAGGACGGAACGAGCAAAATGTCCATTCCTCCTCACCTCAGAATCCAAGCAGTAATGCTTTGCGAAAGTGTGAAGGGAGACCCAAGTTGCCGCCCTACAAATGTGCTCCACAGGAACACCTCTAGACAAAGCAGAAGTGGAAGACTTAGCTCTAGTAGAATGAGCCCTTAAACCCTCTGGGGGTTCCTTACCGGCCAAAGAGTAGCATATCTTGATGCACAAGACAATCCACCTGGAAAGGGTGCGCTTGTGCACCGCTCCGCCTTTCCTGAAGCCAACAAAGCCAACGAAGAGCTGGTCGTCAACTTGAAAGTATTTTGTCCTGTCAAGGTAGAAGCTCACCGCCCTCTTAGGGTCCAAGCGGTGAAGTCTCTCCTCCTCCTTGGAAGGGTGAGGAGGAGGATAGAAGGTAGGGAGGGTAATGGACTGTCCCAGATGGAATGGAGTTACCACCTTAGGCAGAAAAGCAGCCCTGGTCCAGAGTATCATTCTTTCAGCATGAATGTTCAAGAACGGGGGTTTTGAACTCAAGAGCTTGAAGCTCACTTACCCTCCTTGCCGAGGTGATCGCAACGAGAAAAACAGTCTTGAAAGGCAACAGTCTAAAGGGACACTTACGTAAGGGCTCGAAGGGAGAACCCATCAGATAAGTTAAGACAAGATTTAATTCCCATTGAGGCCCAATAAAAGGAGTAGGAGGAAACTTGTTTGTAAGGCCCTTTAGAAATCGTAAAACAATAGGCGATTTGAACAATGATGGTCGATCCGGCAAACAAAGGGATGCCGACAAGGCTGAAAGATATCCCTTTACAGTGGCTACAGCAAAACCTTGCTGAGCAACAGAAAGGGCAAACTGAAGAATGTCAGATAAACGAGCCCTCAAATGATCAATTGACTTCTCCCCACACCAGAGCACAAATTTAGACCACCTATAGGAATAGATAGATTTGGTGGAATGACATCTGGCAGACAAAATTACATCTACCACATCTGGCGGGAGAGAAAAAGAATTCAGGTTGCCCCGTTCAATCTCCAGGCATGAAGGTGTAAGCTCTGGAGGTGGGGGGTGTAGAACCTGCCCCTCCGACTGCGAGAGGAGGTCTGCCCTCAGAGGGAGACAGAGCGGAGGGCACCAGGAGAGGTGGAGAAGATCTGTATACCACACCCTTCTTGGCCAATCCGGGGCGATCAATATAAATTGGGCCCGGTCTTGGCGAATCTTCCTCAGAACCCGAGGAATCCAGGGTATGGGAGGAAACGCGTAAAGGAGTTGTGAGCCCCAACTCAACTGAAACGCGTCCCCCAACGCTCCCTGCATCGGATACTGGAGACTGCAGAATGTCAGGGAGTGAGCGTTCGTGAGTGGCAAACAGGTCCACCCGAGGAGTTCCCCTCATCCGAAAGACGTGACGAACCACCTCCGGATGAAGCCTCCACTCGTGGTCGGCGGAGAACTGCCGACTGAGACTGTCTGCACATACGTTCAGAACCCCGGCCAGATGATTTGCCATCAGACAAATCTGATGATCCTGAGCCCAAGACAAGAGACGCAGAGCCTCTCTGCAGAGACAAAGATACCCCACTCCTCCCTGCTTGTTGACATACCACATTGCGGTATTGTTGTCCGTCAGGACTTGAACCGACTGACTGCGAAGGGAAGGGAGAAAGGCCTTGAGCGCCAAACGTATCGCCCGCAATTCGAGAAGGTTGATGTGAAGCAACCTTTCCTCTGGAGACCAAAGACCCTTGATCTCCAGATCCCCCAGATGAGCACCCCATCCTAAAGTGGATGCATCCGTTATCACTGTGGCCACCGATGGAGGTAGATGAAAGGGCTTTCCTTGAGACAGATTGCCCTCCACGCTCCACCAAGACAGATCCGCTGCAGCTTCCCCGAGATCCTCACAGACTCCCTGAGATCTCCTTTGTGCTGATACCACTGCCTGCGGAGGCACCACTGGAGCGCCCTCGTGTGCCAGCGTGCATGGTTGACCAACAGAATGCAGGAAGCAAACAGACCGAGCAGGCGAAGGACCTTCAGGACTGGAACGACTGCTCCATTGTAAAACAAAGGAATTATTTCCTGTATGTCGAGAACGCTTTGTGGAGGTGGGAATGTCCGACACACAGTAGTGTCCAGTACCGCCCCTATGAACAGGTTGTGCTGATAGGGCACCAGGTGAGATTTGGGCACGTTTATCGAAAAGCCCAATTTGTACAACAGCTGAGTTGTAACCTGCAGATGATGAAGCACCTTCCCTGGCGACTCCGCTTTGATCAGCCAGTCATCCAGATAGGGGAAAACTGAGATTCCCGACCTTCTGAGATGGACTGCCACCACTGCCATCACCTTCGTGAAGACTCGAGGTGCAGTAGTAAGACCAAACGGACGGACTGCAAACTGATAATGTTGCGACCCTACCGTAAACCGGAGATACTTCCTGTGCGACTTCAGGATGGGAATGTGGAAATACGCATCCTGCAAAATCGATGAACACCATCCAGTCCTCCTGATTCAGCGCTTGAAGAACCTGTGCAAGGGTGAGCATCTTGAACTTCTCTTGCTTCAGATAAAGATTCAAGATCCTGAGGTCCAATATCGGACACAATCTGCTGTCCTTTTTCAGAATCAGGAAATACCGGGAGTAGCATCCTGGACCCCTCTGCTGCTCTGGAACCACCTCTATCGCACCTTTTCTTAGTAACGTCAGGACTTCCTCCTGCAGGAGAAGACTGTGGTCCTCCAAGCAAGCCCCTTGACAAGGAGGGTAATTTGGAGGAAATTCCCAAAAGGGAAGGGCGTACCCATTTTCTACAAGATCTAGAACCCAAAGGTCTGTAGTAACAGATTGCCAATCTTGTAGAAAATGGGTAAGCCGGCCCCCTACAGGACCAACATGATGGTGGATCTAGGGCTGCTTTGCGGTGGTGGGAGGGGCTGAGGAGGAGGAAGAAGAGGAGGAGAGCTGTCGACCTCGAAAGCGACCCCTGAGTCTGCCTCTGTAGCTCTTAAACAAAGTGCTTTGTTGCTGCTGCTGCTGCTGCTGGGGCTGTCTGTAAGAACGAAAGGTACACCTTCCGAAGTCCCTGTACCTCTTGAACGAACCCCTTGACTGAGATTGAAGGCCCAAAGATTTAGCCGTGGCCTTCTTTCAAGCGCAGAATCAGCTTTCTTGCCAAAGAGTCCGGAGCCATCAAATGCAAGTCCAATAGCGTTGACTGAACATCAGGGGAGAATTCTGAAGATTTAAGCCACGCACTCCTCCTGGTGGCAACAGAAGACCCCATGACTCTTGCAACCGAGTCAGCTGTATCCAAGCCACTTTGGATCACCTGACGTGCCGCCGCTTGAGTATCCGAAAGGACCTCATTGAAACTTATGCTATCCTCTTCTGACAGCTTAGGGGCTAGCTGCTTTGCTGAGTCCATAAGTGCATGGATATACCGGCCCAAAAGGCAGGTGGCATTCGTCGACTTAAGGGCCATGCTGGCAGAAGAGAAGACCTTCTTGGCCGACTGATCCAATTTCTTCGCATCACTGTCACTCGGGACTTGGGGAAAAGAACCCGATGATTTTCTGGAACAGGCAGCCTGAACCACCAGACTCTCCGGAGATGGGTGAGATGTCAAAAAGTCTGGGTCCCCCGGAGCTGCCCTATACCTTCTGGCAATAACTTTAGAGACTGCCGGAGCAGAAAAGGGCTTACGCCACACCTCCATTACTGGCTCTATAATGGCGTCATTAAAAGGGAGTAAAGGCTCCGAAACAGCAGAAGGAGAGTGCAGAACTTCTGTTAAGATGTTAGGCTTAAACTCTGCAGAAGGCAATTGCAGATCTAAAAGTTCAGCTGCCTTCTTTATAACGGCATGGTATGGAGCCACATCCTTTGAAGGAAGGTCAGAAGGAGGAGTAATCTCCCATTTAGGTGATAAGTCCAGGCAACTAGCCTCCTTCAACTCAAACACATTGTCCGATTCCATGAGTTCCCCTTCCTCTACTTCCTCCATCAGGTATCTTTGTTCATCCAGCACCCTTTGGGCCTCCCTCCTAGACCTGATCCTCACAACTGGAGTCGGCGGCACCATGACCGAATCAGACGGCACCGGGGCCGGAGCCAAGCGTGGATCCGCGTCGAACGATGTTGAGTCGGCGCCGGTGAAGAAGGGAGCGGCGTCGATGTCCTCAGCGCCGGTGGATGCCAAGACTGCGTCGCCGGAATAAATGGCATGAAGGGAGCCTGAGGATAGGCTTTGGGAACACCCAAACTAAAGACCATAGGACCCATAGGACCCGAAGGTGCACCAGAGGGGTACATGGCTCTGGAGAAGACTCCGTACATAGCATTAAGATAATGCGTAAGGTCCTGACCTGGTCCTGGAAACGCAGGATATTTTTCAGGCATCACTGGACTCGGGCCAACCAGCGCGGACGGTGGAGTCAGCGGAGCCAAAGGCTCTCCTGGAGCTGGAAGCTCCTCAATCGGAACCGGGGACGAAGTCGGAGATGGAGCCGGGGCCGGATCCAGGGAATGTTCCGGTGAAGCCACAGGTGACGACAGGCCAATAGGTGAATCCGGAATGGACGAGGGAGATACAAAGTCCTTATGGCGTCGGGAGGGCGATATCGATCTCGGAGCCGCATCCCTATCCGAGTGACGTCGAGATGAATGCCTCCTTTTTTTCTTGTGCTTCCTAGATTTAGAAGCATGCCCCGAAGTCGACTTCGACCTCGATTTCCTCCGGCCTCTTTTTAGGTCGAGGACTACCGGTCTGCCGAAGGCAGAACCGGAAGTCGGAAGATTTAATGTTTTCTAGAGTGGCTATTTAGCCCGCCTCTCTTTTTGCTTCTCCTCCATTGGCTGGCTTCCTAAACGGAGGCCAGCCATTGGAGGAGAGAGCCGTCCCTCCAAATAGGCTCCGTCTTTTTCAGATTTGGGGGAGTGTTCCTTGCTGTTCTTTCCACTTTTTAGCCACGCCATTTTTTTTACTGTCGTCTGGCCGTGAGGATCCATCCGTCCGGCGCCGTCAGGGCTTAGGCTGGAGGGGGTGGGGGCCCTCTCTCTCCTCCTCATAGACTCCTGTCTCCCTCGTATCGCAACTTGTCCCCACCCCCGGATTACTCTCCACCTGGGCAGTATGGTGTTTCCCGCAGGTCTCCCTCACCGGGCTCTCAGATGCCTAAGACCTCCAGGCATTACGGCTCATTTCGTAGGTCTCACTCACCGCGCTCCCGAAGGTGCCGGAGAGCAGTAGACGGGTGAGTGCACTCTCGTGCCAGAGGGGGGAGGTCACGAATCCGCAGATGAGAGGCGGTAGCAAACGGCGAATCGGGTGTATATGTCGCCAGCTTGGCACAAGGACAACAGAGATCATTAAAGGCGAACGATCCCCTTTCTCCTGGGGGTCGCAGACCTTCGACTCCTCCCCGGCGACCTTTCTCCCCAGGATCCCGCAGGCCCCTCTCTCCCCCTGGATCCCGCAGGCCCCTCTCTCCTCCTCATAGACTCCTGTCTCCCTCGTATCGCAACTTGTCCCCACCCCCGGATTACTCTCCACCTGGGCAGTACGGTGTTTCTCGCAGGTCTCCCTCACCGGGCTCTCAGATGCCTAAGACACTTTGGCTGACATAGCATTCTCCTGTTCAAATTAACAGACGCATTTAGCCCAGTTTAAAAAAATGTGTTCAGGGTTAGGAAATGAACATTGCATATCTGCAACCGCTGACAGAACATGGAAACAAATTGATAATAATCTGCCCACGTTTGCACTGTACTTGATTTATCGAACAATCAAATTATACACCCACTAGTGAAGGAATTGAATAGTAAATTGATATTTTTTTCCACACCAAATTTTTCTTCCTCAGATCATTTGCATAGTACTAGTCATATTAAATGTTTTAGATCACCAAACACACATTAATTGATTGAGACCTAGACATATCACATCCCACAAGGGAACACACTGCACTGTAAAGCCACACATGCTCTAGCAGAATACCTTACTGGATTACGTCAAAACGCAAAGAGGAACGTGCAGGATGCGGCACCTCATGCCAGTGGCACAGACAAACAAGATGGTAAAGACAACCCGTGGCCAGTGCAGATGTAATACGAGGGTAAAATCTGGACACGGAGGCTACACAGACATTCACGAGGGTAAAGCCACGTTTGGAACAGTGCAGATGCAATACAAGGGTAAAATCGGGACACCGGCTGTACATAGACAAGAAGATAGTGAAAACCAAAACACAGCCTGCACAGGTGGGTAAAACCATACCAGGACCAGAGCAGATGCAATACAGAGTAACATCAGGACACCATCTGTAGAGAAACGGGATGATAGTGAAAACCAATGCACAGGCGAAATAAATAGTAAAATGATACCAGAGCCAGTGCACATGCAACAAGGGAGTACAACTAGGGTACCGACTGCACAGAGACAGTGGTAGTGAAACCAAGAAACGGACTGCACAAAACAATAGACAGTAAAACCAGGACACAGGAAACATATAAGGGCAAACGCATCAAGGCAAGTGCAGAGATTCTTCAAGTGGCTAAAAGTATGGCATAGGCTGCACAAATACAAGATGATACTAAAACCAGAACACAGGATGCAGAGACCAAATATGTGGGTAACGCCTTAAAACAAGCAACAGAGATGTACTGGAAGGGTAAACTGAGGGTGCTTGCTTTATTAAAATAAGGTCAAAGCAAATCGATGGCAAAGACTACACAGATAACAGTATGAATCTCACTACATCACAACACCACTCTGCTTACATCTCACTACCTCACAACATGCCTCTCCCTCACTACATCACTGTTTCACTACCTCACTCTCTCTCACTACATAACTCTCTCTACCTCACTATTCCACTCTATCTCACTACCTCACTATCTCACAACTTCTCTCTCTCAAAACATCACTACCTCACTCTCTAGCTCACAACCTCACCACTTCACTCTCTCACTCACTACCTCAATCACTCTATCTCACTACCTCACTCTTTCTATCTCACTAACTCACTTTCACTCTCTTTCACTACCTCTCTCTCTATCTCACTACATCACAACATCACTCTATGCTTATATATCATTACCTCACAACATCCCTCTCCCTCACTCTTTCACTACCTCACTCTCTACCTCACTCTCTCACTACCTCACTCTCTATTTCAATACCTCACTCTCTCTCTCGCTCTATCTCACTACCTCACTCTCTCTCTGCTAATGCAATAGGTATCACATATGCAAAAAAAAGCTAATGCCAATAGAAATGACAATGCCATTTATTTAGGGATACAATAATGATAAAAAAATAATGAGCAATACCAATAGCTCTACCTATAATATTGCCGAGACCATTGCATTGTAAATGCTTGTTTCTTTCTTCATCTTGGCAATGAAGAGCTTTGCTTCCCTCTCCTTAAGAGACTTGGAGCTCATCTTGCGGCAGCAAGAGCATCCTTCCACATCATGGTCTGATGACAGGCACCACACGCAGTCGTCATGCGGATCAGTTATCGACATGTGTTTCCCACATTCTCGACAAGGCTTGAATCCAGAGTTCTTCGTTGACATTTCAGCAGATGAAGACAGAAACCAGCATAAAACAAAGTAACAAGTATAGCTACAGAGAGATTCCCGAAATCCGTTGGCGTCGACGGCGCGGAAAAAAGTGAACAGACGTCATCACGCCCACAAGATCTTCTTATGGAGCCAGTGACGTCAGCGGAGTCGCGAGCGGAGCCGTGTCTCTGTGACGGCGTCTTCGACCTCATCGGCGTGGACTGCTACAAAAGTTTCCGAATGTTGCTGGCGCAGGGGATATTCACAAGTGAGGAATCCACTGGCAGATGTATCCATCAGACGCACCATGTACGCATCATTAAATAAAAGATGGAGGTTGGCAGATCTAAAGTCGACCCTCTTAAATCTGAATTGTGTAGAATTTTTTTAGGTAAAAGTGTGAAACTTGACAGAAGAGTTGTTAACCACATTGGCATTGTAATTACTGTCCCCAAGCACCACAAGCCCCTCTATCGCAAAGCTGCCACCACAATACGTTTTTCACTCATTACTTCTGAATGGATCAACATATTTAACTTCTTTCTTTATTGCTTCAGCAGTCAATTCTCTACAAAAACTTGGTGCAACATTTTTGCAGGATCAATATTTATCTATTATATTCAATTTAAATGCAGATGGATCCTCGTTGAGCTCCACTTGTGTGACGGCCCTCCTGGCCGCAGCGACCAACATGTCAGGGTGGAGCCAGATACGGACAACCAGATCACACGAGGAGAACCCATTCCCTACAAGTTGCTACGAATAGGCACTGCCTGTACTGCTGAGATCAAGAGCTCTGTGGCTTTTCCCAAGCCCAGGTGACGCCACTCTCTTTCTGCCAAAATGGCGCCTGCAGTTGAGCTCAGCCAAGGGGTGGAGAAGGCCTAGAGCTGTAGCGACTACAGTGCTTTCTTATGGCCTAGCGCGTCAGCGGACAAACACAATGGACCCCCTTTTCCCAGTCTCCTGCTGCGAAGAGCTGCCGGTGACTGCGAGGTCAGCTGGGGCCAAATGCTTTGATCACACTAGGCGGGCCAGTGCCAGAGCGTGTTGAACACATGGCTCCCTCACTCAGTTTATGGGAAGTGGAGTTGTTTCCAATGTTCGACTTGGACCGATGGCTGGGGTGCCTCACACGGCTCACCACTGCACATGTTGGACGACCTCTTACAGCCCCTTTCAACCCAGATGAACATTTACTTTACAAATTGGCTGTCTTGTTTTTCAAAATTTTATTTTAATGCCTGCCCTGGACTCCTGTCTATTTTGTGTCCGCATGTTCCACCATGATGGACGAGGAGAGCTGCAGTAAGGGCAATACCCCCCACCCCTCCCCCCCCCCCCCCTCTGTCTGTGATGGTCAGGCGCTTTCTTGCGATAGGGGCCTCCAGAGAGTGCGGGATTATACCCAGGATTGAAGTGAGCCGGCCTGGGAGTTTCAGATGGCTCTCTAAACAATGGAACTGGAGGATGGGATATTGCCTCAGGCATCTATTGCGGGGGCCTACAACCATTTTGAACCTTGATTGGAGGTGTCATTTTACAGGTGTTTAGATGGACTGATAAACATTTTGCTGGATGTGACTTCCTATGGCTGGGAGTATGAGGGCGAGACCTTTATTTCGCTGTGGTGTTGCCTCTGCCGTATTAGTGCCTGGGGCGCTCGGTCTCTTCTGACTGCACCACAACAAACAGCGCTCGATCCCACAGGGATCCACCCTTCTCTTCGAGGATGTGCCGCTGTTGCTGGGCATGTGTTCTGCTGCCAGCTAAGAAAGTGAAGCAACCCAAAGGCCTGAGCATTGCCGAACTCTTAAAACTTTTGCAAGCCCAGTATTTTAGACTCCGTGGCAATGGCGATGCAGACTACTTCCCAAACGACTGTGCCTAATGGGACGGCCTTGGTGACCAAGGCTAATATCCGCAAAAATGTGGCAATGGCGATGCAGACTCCTTCCCAAACGACTGTGCCTAATGGGACGGCCTTGGTGACCAAGGCTAATATCCGCAAAAATGTGGACTGATTTCGCAAAGTCTTGGGTGAGAATCAAAAGGAGTTTCATACTGCGGTTACCAAACTTGACCAAAATCTGAAAAATAATTGATAATAGGGTGGATGACCTTGAAACTGTGATGGTGGATAAGAAGCATGAATCAGATGTTCTCATGACTAAGGTCCATGAACTAGAACAGCGGTACAAACTTTTACAAGACCGACAATAAGGAAAACAGATCCCACAGAAACAAAGTTCACATTCAAGGAATTAAAAAATCTATGACTGTCTCGGAGCTGCAGGACAATCGGTCAAACTTGACCAGGTTCATAGAGTCACCAACACTTACCAGGTTCGCACTAACCACTCCGTGATGTTCTGGCCTGGGTACACTTTATTTTTTTTTTGCATCGAAGATGGCATCTGCAGAGCTGCTCAGGATAAAGATACACTGGTCTACAGAGGGTCGACACTGCACCTCTACCAAGATTTGTCTACGCATGCGCTGATGAAACCTAGGTACTTTGAGCTGGTTACAGACAATCTTCCCAGCCTCGAAATTTCCTATTGTTGGGATTCTTTTACGCTACCAAGATAAACCCATGGAATTCTCTTCTTGTGAGCGACGTCCTGCAGCTGTTGGGATTATCGTCAACAGCGGGGAGGAACACTCAGGCTAACCAGAGCACACCTGCCCAAGTGATGGACACAGCACTCCCATGGATCGCAGAGGCATCAGCGGGAGAGAGACAACAAAACATGAACAATGTACTTTAAACGTTCACAAAAGGACTTTGCTGCTCTAGTACGATATGCTACTGATGTAACTTGCTTGCATTTGTCCTCTTTTTCCCCTTTCCTCCTCCGCCTTTCCCTTTCCTTGACCCACCCCTTCCACCTCCCTTCCCCCACCCCGTCCTCCCCATTCCTCTTATTTATGCAAACCAGAATATTAATCTGCTCCCCATTATTGCAGGTTTTTATTTTTTCTCTTCAGAATAGGGAAGGCCAGATACTATAAGGAGTTAGCCCCCTTCTCTCTTTTTTCTTCATTGACACAGGATGAGTCTTCAGTGGGGTTACGTTGGGGAAGCTTGGTTGAGGTTTTTGCATTTATTTTGTAGTAGTTTGTTGTGCTTTTAATTTTCCTTTTACGTTTGGTCTTAGGGGTTTGTTATGAAGGGGGAAGGAATGCAAGACCGAGCTTCGGTTGGTTCTGAAGCTGAATGTGGTTTATGGTTTTGGCATTGTTGGGCAATCAAATTTTAGGTTGCAGAGAGTGGTCCGGGGTGTGTGTCCGTCCTCCGCCTTCTTTTTGGCCTTATGAATATCATGGCAGTTGACCCGCCATTATGTTTTTGTTTCCTCAAAGTCCAGGGCCTTAGTAAGTGTAAAGCACTAGTCCCCTGGCTCTCCTCAGTCAGTGTGTATGTGGTCTTGCTTCAAGAGTCCTACCTGCTGGCAAGTGATATCTCCAGGCTTGGATAACGCGTTTTCTCCATCAACTTCTTTCTTCTGCTTCCACTAAGACAAAACAGGATGCGATTCTTATTAGGGCAGGTGTACAGTTGAAGGTGACCTCCACACATAGGGACAACGTGAAGAGATAGGCGATGATCTGCTTCTCGAATGAGATCACCCCTTATTCCATTGCTTTCATGTATGGTCCCTATGACCACAAGGCACCCTTCTTTTCTGCTCTGTTCCCGGCTTAGCCCACTGCCTCCGGACATAAACTGATTTTGGGGGGAGACAACGTGACCTTAGACCAAACTGTGGATTGTACAACTTCCTCGTGGGAAGCGTCCCATCCTCAGCAGTCTTTGACCCAGAGTGTTACAGATTTAAATTTAGTGGATGTTCATAATCATCTTCATACTCATGATTGGGACCATTCTTACTTCACGAACATATACAAATCTAATTCTTGTATTGATTTATTTTTGGTTTTGGCCACCCTCTTGCCTAGAGTAGATAGCGGGACTATCGGGTCTCAGGTTTCACGCACCGGTTACATTATCGCTTTCGACCGCGTCGCCACAATCGCGATCATATCCACTGTCAAAAATAAATGAGATCGCTTTCTGCAATCCGGTTCTCCGTTCCAATATCAAGGAAGTGCTTGAACGCTACTTTGCTTAGAACCTTACTGAGGATCTTTCTTGGCCCACAATTTGGGATGATACTTGGACAGCGATACGGGACGAGTTTATAGCACACACCACTGCTTTTTTTTTATTTTGGCAAACCCTGACTAGCAGAACTAGAGGGTGCTATCCTCAAGTTGAAGAGGGAACATAAACAAACTACCTCACGCCTCGGCAATGGGAAACTACGAAAAGCAAAGGGGGAGTTAGAGTCTCTGATGAGCAAAGAAGAGGCCTATAAGCTATTGGAAACCAAACAATTGTACTATGAGAAGGGGAACAAGGTAGATAAACTGTTGGCATACAGGATTAGGCAGGCCCAGGCGAAGAACTATATTAAAGGTATTTGAACAGCTGTAACTCCGCCAGGAGAATGCATCTGGGTGTTCGCATTATGAATGCAAAAAATTCCCAGCCAGAGTTAAATCCGGCTCGCCATGAGACCTAATGCCTCCCGCCGTTATGTCTGCATTGTCCTCAGCTCTTGCCGAGTCTCTTACATCGGTTTGTAATATCTCGCTAAGATCCTCTACTGTCCCGCGCAAGTTGAAGGAGGCACGTATAAAACCCCTTTTGAAGAAGGCACTGGCCGACCCTAGTAACCTTCAGAATTTTCGACCCATCTCTCTCCTGCCTTGCTGTGCGAACATTTTGGAGACCTGGGTCAACCGGCACCTCTACCAATATCTAGAGCAGAATAATATACTGGATGCCTCCCAGTCGGGTTTTCGTGTCTCGCACAGCACTGAGGCTGCATTATTGGAGGTAACAGACATCATACGGATGTCCCTGGACAGGGACGTCCCGGTGATACTGGTCTTATTGGATTTGTCTGCCGCCTTCGACACCATCTCCCACCAAATACTCTTAGCTCGGTTGCGAGAGATTGGTGTCGAAGGTAGGGCCTTTAAATGGCTCCTGGACTTCCTGGTGGAAAGATCTCAATGTGTCCAGCTTGGGCCTTTTAGCTCCCAGTCCACTACTATTGACCAGGGGGTTCCGCAGGGCTCAGTCTTGAGCCCTACCTTGTTTCATCTATACGTGGCCCCCCTGGCCGCCATCATACGCGAGTCCGGGTTCGAATGCATATCATATGCAGACGATACCCAGATAATAGTCCCCATCGAAGAAAGCCCTGCAGTAAACCGGTCCAAATTTCGTAAATGCATGATCACCATAGCAGAATGGATGAGGAAAAAATGTTTTCAACTTAATTCCTCAAAGACTGAGATCATTCTATATGGGCAGGCAAAGGAGTTATGGACCCCGGATTGGTGGCCATCCGAACTGGGAGATGCCCCTTCCCCCACAGCATGGGCGAAGAATTTGGGCATAAAAATAGATAATCTCGCCATGGACGAGCAGGTAAAATCTGTGGCTGGGGCCTGTTTTGGAACTATGCGAATGCTTAGTAAGATTTTCCCCTGGATACCGCTCACGGCCAGCCGGACCCTTATCCAGTCACTTTTGATTAGTCGACTGGACTATGGGAACTCATTGCTGGTCGGGCTAAGGGAGGATCTGGCCACCAAACTACAGGTGGTCCAGAACACGGCGGCTCGCCTCATCCTCAATAAACCGGCTTGGACCCCCTCATCACCCCTTCTGCACCAACTCCACTGGCTTTCTATGAAAAAGAGATCCATTTTTAAATTACTATGCCTGGTCCATAGGTCTCTCCATGGGCTGGGTCCCTCCTACTTGGCCAGGAAGCTCAAGTGGTACCATCCTACTCGATTGCTGAGATCAAGCAACAAAAATCTGCATTGTGTCTCGAGAGTTAGAAAGGTTAGGATGGGAGGGCGAGCTTTTTCCTATCTTGCTCCCACCCACTGGAACTCCCTGCCAGATGAGCTTCGTGCTTGTATGAATCACTGTAGCTTTAAGAAGCTTCTCAAAACTTGGCTATTCTAAACTGTATGTCTTTTCAATATCGAGTGCCCCTCTCCCATGCGCCGAGAGATCCCCCTGGGGATGATTCGCCTGCGCAATACAAATTAGTAAATAAATAAATGACTGAGGATGGATCCTATTTGTCCTTCAGTAAGAGGTCTGTGATGCCTTTGTTTCTTTTTACAAGGAACTATACAGAGGCAAGGCTTTGGATTCAGTTCACCAAGACGATTATTTGCCATCTCTCCACTTCCCAGATGTTCCTCATGAGGTTAGAGAGGAGCTGGACTCACATTACGGAAGGGTAAGTGAGGTCTACTTTTAAATCCTTTCCGAATAATAAGGCCCCTGGAACGTACGGGTTTCCTAATTCTTTTTTAAGTCCTTCAGGGAGTTGCTGGTTCCTTATCGGACTACGGCCTTTAATTCTTTCTTAGATACTGAATCGGTCATGCCCACCATGATGGCATCAACCCTTTCTATGATACTGAAACCATCCACCATATCAATGTGGGTCATATAGATCGATTGCTACTAAATGGGGGCATTAAGATAATTACCAAGAATTTTGCAAATCGACTGGCTAGAATCTTGCCAGTTTTCATATCCTCGCTTCTCCCAGACAGGTGATAACACCCAACTTGCGATTAAGGCTATTGAACAAGCTACGTGTGAATAACACTTAGCGTCGAACCTCTTATTCAGAAGATACAGGCGAATCCTAACATACGAGGACTCGCTGTGGGCAGCAATCAGTTAAATTACTAGGTTTGCAGATGATACGCTTTGTTTTCTTACCAATCCTACTGCTTCTCTGCTTGCATTCTAAACCGCGCTTAGCGGGTTTGGAGTGGCTTCTTGAGTCTACATTAACTACAAAGAAATCAGTCGGCATGGGGGTCCATCCCGTATCGTTTTCTTTATAACAACTGGTTGAGTCCAGGGGTTTCACTTGGGCCTCTACTGATTTTCACTACTTGGAGGATGACCATTCAGAGGGTCTCTTCCAGTGTTTTTCTTTTTAATATCCCACAGCTTTCTGACGCTCTATCTCCAAAGACCTCTCTAGATGAGGTCGACTTGAGATCTCGTGGATGGGTAGAGTCAACTGCATTAAAATTAATTTCCTCCCACGTCGAATTTACGTGATTAGGGTTCTCCCACTTCAGATACCAAAGACGGTGTTGCACTTATACAAAGAAAGCTATTGTCCTTTCTGTGGTACGACAAACCTAGTGTGGCCAAGGCAGTTTTATACGTTTGTTCATGGGAGGGAGAGTTCGGATTTCCACTTACTGCCAGGTATATTATGACTGCCCAACTTGACCCGGCATTAGACTGGATCTCTGCTTCTTTTAAACTCTGGGTCCGACTAGAGCAGCTGGTGTGCTGAATACCCCTTAAACATCTGCTGTAGTTGCCGCTCCATAGCTTTTCCTCTTGGCATTCTATTGTCCTCCATCCGATCTACCCTCCACAACAGGAGACAAAAGGCTTGTATGAGAGATCGGCCTTACTCTTAGGGATTTATAAGTTGATGGAATACCTAAGACTAGAGATCAGTGCTCAGCCGACTTTTCATTACATTTTACCGATTTATATAGCGTTACCTAGTTGCTCCATTGGGCCCGCCAGGCTGTTACACTCTAGGGACGTACACGGGAGACACACTTGTTGGAAGATAGGAGTGAAGAAGCCGATTTAGTTTTTTTACAAAGCGCTAGAATGCCCTTTAGATGTGACCAAGGCAGGCTATATTGTACAATGGATCTGAATATGGAGATTGATGAGGGCGTCTGGAACATGATTTGGCAGAAGGCAGTTAATTCCTCCATGTGTATTCAGTATAGGGAGAACGCCAACAAACTGCTCCTGTGCTGCTATCTTACCCCAGCCTGCTTGTCCCACATAATTGGAAGAAGTGATAGCTGTTGGCGGCGGTGCGATGCTCGAGGCAGATATTTTCACATGTGGTGATGGTGTCTGGTAGTTGATGAATTTTGGAAGCATGTGTACTGCCAAATTTCCAAAATCCTGCAGATCATGCTCACTACCCATCCTCTTCAGGCACTCTAAGGAGCCCCAGACGAGAAGGGTCTTTACCTACTCAACCCCACCTTCCGGTAAATTGATTACTCATTGTTTGGTGGCGTCAAGCCTGGTGATTGCCTTCCATTGGAAGAGCCCAGAAAACCCTACTATGCAATTGTGGTGTGCTGGGATATTTAGGCTGTGGAGAGTTTGAAAGCAACTGAGGGATACTAGATTGCATTCTGACAAAATATGGAACTCTTTTCTGACCTTTGTGAAGGATAATTCTGCAAGTCCCCAGGGTGTGATAGCTATTGCAGGTCTGGTAGGCCGATATGGGGTGGAACTGGATTGAACTTGGAAGACGGGCTGATGTCAATGTATGGGGGAGTACGAAGTCAGTTATGAAGACATTATTTGTCAGCGTTTCCTGTTCCCTCTTCTGGGAAGCGACTTGCCCGGAGATCGCATCACTTCAATGCTCCTCAAGTAATGATCTCGATTAGGTGTAAAAGAAAAATATTGTTCAGTTTTTTTATCCACAAATGTATAAAATACATTTATGAAATTAAAAATCAAATTGTTCACAGACATCACATAAACGAAGAGCACTGCAGGGTAAATCAGTCTTTCCACATTTTCAAAGCAAAGTACATCCTCTTTTACATTAGTGCTGAAGCAATTTTCAAGATTCAGCACAGGCCGGTGGTTGGAAGAATCCACTGCAGTTGTCAAGTTGAAACCTCTCTATCTGTGATCCAACTAAAATATTTAGGTCTGGAAACGGAGGTGATTTCTCAAGGGCCGGGTCCTGAAAATGTCCTATCTGGTAGCTACACCAAGCACATGCTATTGAAGGCCAGCCAGAGTATGACAGATTTTATTTAAATCTCAGTTTTTCTGTGCGCACACCACAAGACTGACCTTAGTCACACTCAACAAGTATTTCTTGCCTGCAGCTGCCCAACAGATGACGAACCTCAATAGCAGCTATACGGGCTAATGTTTCTCGTCATGTAATTGAGCTGGTAAGGGTAACAAGCATTGGCATTGCCAATAGGTCTCACCTTTGGGACCTTATAAGTATTTAGTTATGTAGCACAATATCCTTACTGCAACAACATTAACTGTTGCATGGCTAAACACTTATAAGCTCCCAAAGGCGAGACCTACTGGCTATGCCAATGCTTGTTAATCCTGAAAGCGCCACTAATGAGCTTGCGTGTTGTGATGTGACTGACGTGTGAAACGCTGCCTGAAATGAGAGCGTGAAGACTTGTCTGTTGCTGCGATTGCACTTTTGCACTTTCAAATACCCTCATTTTTAAAAATCGTAGTGTGCTGAAAACCGTTTTATTAAAATTGCTGAACTTTTTAAAAGTGAAAGAAATTAGCGCTGTGCTCGCCGGTTTTTACCTCGCGGTGACCGCCTGTTAGAGCGGACCCGCCTTTGCTGAGGATACCGGTCTAGTTTGTTTTGGCCCCACACCCATAAATACAACACGCTGGCGTGGCCGCGCAGCGGGCGCACCGCGGGCGCGCCAAAGGCGCGCACAAGCCAAGCCCGTCTGCGCCCGTCCACGCACAGCTCCAGCCATGCTGCCCTGACCGGTAGGAGTGAGGTTGGTGATGGAAGGTATGTTTATACAAGAAGCCAGCTGTTGGAGTTGGGGACTGAAGGAGGTAGGAGAGGTAGGATAAAACTAGAAGTGACGGCAGGGCTGAATTCTGATTTCATAAGGAAAGATGGCTTGAGGTGCCGGCTGCTTAATGTCAGGTCGCTACCTAAGCACCACTTGGAGATCCAACTGTTGGTGGAACTGCATGATTTGGATGTATTGTTTATGACCGAAACATGGACACATGCTGATTCTGACATGGAGCTGGGAATGGCCTGCCCATCTGGGTATAAAGCCCTTCATAAACCACGCGTGGGTGGTCGGGGAGGGGGGGGGGGGGGGGGGGGGTTGGAATCATTTTTAAAGATAGCTGGGACTTTTTACCTCTTGAGATTGAGGAACTGGAAGGGATAGAACTCTTGGGCTTCTCAATAAAAGAGCCCAAGGGACAATTATTGACTGGTCTAGTTAGCTATAGGCCACCTGGAACAGCTAGCCTCGCCTTCCAACAAGGACTCATTGAAGTCCTGCGTAATTTGGCAATGTGTCATTCGAGACTGCTCGTTGTAGGTGATTTTAACTTATGGCCAAACGGGATACTAGAACCAGGCTTTTATAATATTGTTCAATCCTGTGAACTCATTAATTTACAACAGTGGGTTAAGGGACCCACCCACAAGGGGGGACACATGCTGGACTTAGTATTTACTAATGAACAGCTAATGGGACCTATTGAGGTCCTACCAGTATGTTGGTCAGACCATTATTTGATTGTCTTCCAGCTGTATAACATGGGACTGAATAAATTAAACCAGAAGATTGATCGAAAATTTCAAAGTAGGGATTGGAAGAGCCTTCTAAAGAAAGCAAAGGCCCTCCCGGTTTTTGTACCCATTGAGGCATATGATACTGGAAAGACAGTGGAGGAGAATTATACAAACTACTGCAATAATATTAGTACCCAGCTAGATCGAGTCGTCCCATTAAAAAACCATAAAAAACTTGGTAGACCGTCAGCCCCTTGGTTTACAGACAATCTCAGAACCCTGAAACTTGGCTGTAAGCAAGCAGAAAGGAAATGGCGTAGAGCATATGCTGAGAGGGATAAAATCCTCTGGAAGGAAGCCTTAGTGGGGTACAGAAAAGAAATTGTGTCAGCAAAAACAGAGTTATTTGCGAACTGTATCCTGAAAGCACAAAATAGCACGAAGGAAGTTTTCAGGATTGTAGACACTTTGATCAAACCTGAATGCGTTAAGAATGAGATTGTGCCTAGTCAGACATTGTGTGATTGACTGGCATCCTTCTTCGAAGAGAAGATCAGTAATATTTTCAATGATCTTGTTCCACGACATGCCCAAGAAATCGTACCCATTGAACCAAGTAGAGAGGGGGACATTACACTCTCTGGATCATTTTAACGCTCTCTCTCTGGGGGACTTTGAAAAAATGGCCATGGGTATATCCTCGGGATCGCCTTTGGATCCATTGCCACATAAAATCTGGAAGGGACTGTCTTCGGAGCGATTTCCGACACTATGGCAAATTTGCAATCAATCCTTGATGGAGTGCATAGTGCCAGCTTGCTGGAAGCGGGCGTCAGTGACGCCTTTGTTAAAGAAGGCGACACTAGAACCAGCATGCATGAAGAATTATAGGCCAATCTCTTTATTACCCTACCCAATAAAAATTCTGGAACGAGTGGTTAGTAAGACACTATCCCAGTTTTTAGAAAGTAACAACATTCTAGATCGGGTACAATTTGGATTCCGTCCTGGCCATGGAACGGAGTCGGCCCTGGTGACCGTTATGGATGATTTGCGAATGCGAGCAGACAGGGGACAGTCGGCCGTTCTGGTTCTCCTCGACCTGTCTGCCGCATTCGATGCGGTAAACCATGGGATCCTTCTGTCCAGGCTTGAAAAGGTGGGAGTGACGGGCACTGCCCTTAAGTGGTTTCACTCTTACCTATCCAATAGACAACAGGCAATTGCTCTTCCTCCCTTCCGTTCAAACTTTTCTAACATACCGCATGGTGTCCCACAGGGATCGGCAATAAGTCCCATCCTTTTTAATAAATATATGAGCCCCCTACCTGCGATTATAAGATCTCATAATGTCAATCCAGTAAATTATGCAGATGATACTCAGCTTATCCTGTCTTTAGAAGGCGAGCAATCAGTCTCTTTAACAGATTTTCATGCTTGCCTGCAGGATATAGCAACTTGGCTTAGGGAGAACTCCCTTCAATTTAACTGTGAAAAGACAGATCTTATAATGTGCAACAGGAAGAGTTCCCCCCTTACTTCCATCTAATTTTTGGCCAACTGCGGCTGGCGCCCCACTGGCTCCCAGTACTGTTGTGCGTAATCTGAGCGTTATGTTCGATAATAAATTGACGTTAGAGAAACACGTCAATAAGACAGTTGGGAGCTGTTTCAGCCTGATTAGGGCCTTTCGGAAAATCTTTCCGATGTTCTCATTGGAGGCGAGGACACTGATAGTCCGAAGTACTATTCTCGGTAGGTTAGACTACTGTAATGCTGTGCTTCTGAACTCTCCACAGTATTTGATTGAGAGATTGCTGAGAATACTGACTATGGCCGCAAAGATAACACTGGGACGACTACGTCGCTCCTCTACCTCGCTGGCACTCTCAGATTTACATTGGCTGCCAGTCCCACAGAGAAATCAATTTAAAGCCCTATGCCTATTGTTTAAGGCCTTACATGGTCAAGGGCCAAAATCTCTGCAGGACAGATTCAGCTGGTATGCCCCCCCTCGGCTGCTTCGCTCATCCTCATCAAATTTGGTGAGGGTGCAGAGAATCAGGAAAGTTAAATCAGGCAGCCGGGCCTTTTGCATAGCAGCTCCCCGGCTCTGGAACACACTCCCATTGGATATTAGACAGATAGATAATCTGATGCAGTTCAGAAAAAGGATTAAAACCTGGCTCTTTCCTCGGGCTCACCACCAAGTCCCCTGCTAATTCCGTCTAGCAGGGGCTTTCTTCACCCAGTCTACACTCTAACATAGCGCCAGGTTACCCGTAGGGTGTCAGCAGCGCTGTATAAGTAATAATAATAATAATAATAATAATAATTATAGAGGTCACAGGCTATCACTTTCGAAAGCCATCAGCTGAGGTCACGGAGGAGCAGGCTGTTCTCTAGGGGAAGCAAAAGGGAAGCAGTGAGGTCAAGGAGGCAGGAAATGGAGGGTGGGGCGCAATATAAAGGGACGTAGGGAGACTATGAAGGAGGATGTGGGGAAGTCGCTCAGCGCAGATAAAAGGAACCAGAGAAGTTGAGATGGGGTGGGCGGGGTTGAAGGAGCTTCACAGCTCCCACATTGTCTGTGCATGTCTGACATTTCTATAGTTGCTGTGTACCAACGTGCGGTGTTTGCACGGCTTGTGTGACACTTTAAGTGACACGTAATCGCAAGCAGAAAAGTAGTGCAATGCCGTGCCCCAGTTTCCATGTCTGCCAAAATCAGAAACACTTAAAAATAGCAGGAAACCCTTGCTTAAAAAAAACAAAAATACCTTTGAGACATTTATTTAGGAATTAGGGTTTTATATAGTGGTAATAATATGACTTGGAAGTAGTTTTAGGTTGAATATTTTAGATTTGGATCTGGGGTCGCTCCTGCACAGGGATAGGAGTCTACGTGCAAAAAGGATAGACAAGTGATGAGCACGCCTGAAAAAGCTGCTGCTTTGTCCCCTAACTCCTAACTACTACTTTGTGCGTCATCATTGCCACCTTGAGGCTGAGACATCAAAAAACTCCCTTCCACAAGTTTTTGGATCCAGTTGTTCCACGCGCCACTCTCTGAATCACCTCAGGCACCAATTCCCGTTCACGCATTCATCCTCCCACAACAAACACAAATGACTAAGATAAAACGCTAACTCGGTCTCACCTAGATTCAAATATGATAGGGAAATGATGTACCCTTTTGTGCAGCAGGCGCATTAACCCGCCGAGATGTGGTAACGGATGAAATTCCAAGGCACGGGGGTAAATAAGTACGCGCAGACTCCGAACCCGTGCAGATGCGGATTAAGTCATTACGCGTGTTTGGCAGTTGTAGTTGCAGCTGATTACATTAAAACTGCACCCCTGCCTTTCCATCACCCTCACTAATGCTCCCGCCAGCAGTCTCCTGTGAGAGCCTGGCCCTCTTCAGTCGGCCCTCGGGGGTAGCTCCTCTAATTGATGCCGGGGGCAATGAGAGTTGCATCCTGTGAGAGTAACAGAAGCGCCCACAGGGGAGCGTGGTAAAGTATGTAAAATAGGGCTGGCTGCCACAGGATACAGAGTGCGCTCATGTGCTGGCTTCTGTACAGCTGTCAGCACGAGGGTGGGTTTGGCAGAGGGGTAGGATCGACAATTTTTTTAAACAAATATTTTTTAATGTGAACAGGGGCAGAAGACTGCCAGGGTTACTTGTGTAGTATATTAAGAGTTTGCTTTGTGTACGGGCTGCCTGTAAAAGAGGGTGTGAGGGGGGTTCGTGCAGCGAACTGCAGAGGAAGACTGCCGTGGCTTCATTGGAAAGGATGGGGGGGGGGGGGGGGGGGATGGGGTGCAAGTGTGCCAGAGGCTGCAATAAGGACCGAGGATGGAAGTCTGCCAGGAGATGCTTTTTATGGGAGAAGGGGGTGGGGGCTGTCAGTGGCTGCTTCTAGGAGAGATGGAGAAAGTGTGCCGGGCTATCTTAGGGAGGTTTCCGCCACAGTTTTGCAAATGAAGTTCATTTTTCTTGGGGCTACCTTGGGGAGAGAGGGGCAAGTCTGCTATGGAATACTAGATAGAAAGGAGAGAAAGTCGGTCCTGGAATACCTTTGGGTGAGGGGAGGAAAACGGGCAGGAGATGCTTGGTTAAGTGTGTGGCACGGGGGAGGGGGTGTGTGGCCTGCCGTGGGTTGCCTAGAGGGTTGAGTTTTTTATGCGTCCTCCAGTGGCTGCTTAGGCTGAAAAAGAAGCCGCTTTTTTTTGTAACAATTTTTTTTAAACAGATTTTATTGGTCAATTTGCATATATTTCGCAGAGCTCTGCACTCCAGTCATCTGCCAAAGTAAACCAAAGACAAGCATTGCAGCAAACGACTTTTTCCCCCCTCCCCCAAGAACAACAATACAAAACATAGTAGCATTTGACGATATTACCCCTCCCCCCCCCCCCAAACTCCCTCCACCCACTCCGCCGCCTAAAGGTCGCACCAGTCCATACCCCCCCAACTGCAGCATCCAAGGAACAAACCACAGGTCCCAACCCAAGCTCGCCACTCCCCCCTGCTCCTGCCCTCTCCTTCCCGTATGCTGACCTCCAGACTTAAACCGATAGCGAGGGCTCCTCCATTACCGGAGATTCCAGCCAGAGGCCCCGGTACTCCGCCCATCTCTTCCATATTTTATAATGTTTGCGCAGGCACCCCCTGGCCACAAAGATGGCTGTTCCAGACCCATGCAGAAGTCTAGACCATTTTTCCAGGCCGCCACGGAGGGAGCCTTCGTCGCCTTCCATGCCTTGGCAATATCTCGTTTCGCCAAGGTTAGGCCTAGGAGCAGGAGATGTCGTATATATAAATTTCCCCCCGCCCCTCCATAACATGCAGCAGCGCCAGCTTCGGTGCGCGGATAAGCTCCCATCCCAGAACCTCTGAAAGACAGGCGAAGACCCCCCCCATCCAGAAGTGGTCTAATGCCGTGCAGCGCCAAACTGTGTATAAATGTACCCTCTGCCCGTCCACAGCAAAGACAGTCCGGAGAGGCGATCATCCCTGCCTGCCACAATCGTGTCCTGGTGAAATAAACTCTGTGCAGATATTTGAATTGGACTAGGCGTAGGCGAATTGCTATGGCCGCCCCCCGCAGGGCTGCCAGGGCCTCCGTCCAGTCCTCCTCCTCCTCCAGTCCATCCACATCTGCCTCCCAGTCCCCCCCGAAGTTTCCGTAGTGTAGGGGAGCAGTGTATGACCAGGGACTTATAGATACGCGAGATCTTTTTGTCATGTAAGTCCCCCATAAAAACTTTCGCTTCAACTGGGCTAAAATCGGGTATGGATTCCAGGCCCTGCAGGCTAGGGGACAGCGCATGGCGCAGCTGCAGATACTGATAAAATTGCGCCTGAGGCATATGGAACTCCTCCTGCAGATCACAAAAGGATTTCAGGGTCGTGCCCCTCAGGACATCACCCAGGGTGGAAATGCCGATGGCGTCCCATCCCCGAAACCCCGGAAGAGCCGCCAATTGGGGCAACCGCCCATTATCCCACAAAGGAGTCTCCTGGGTCAGGACGTTCCACCAGCCCATGCACCGCAGCACCTGCCTCCAAACCATGAACACCACTCGAGTGGCTGGTGGCAGCTTGCACCGCAGCCTTGCCGAGTATAATATTGTATGCAGGGTGTGGTTCCCCATGAGATAACGTTCCAGAGCATACGCCGGGTCCCCCCTGTCCCCATACCACCACTCGTTAAGGACCAACACGTGCGATGCCTGATAATACGAGAGGAGGTCCGGGGAAGCCAGTCCCCCACTATAGGTAGATAAGAAGCATGTTCGTATGGCCACTCGCACCATCCCCCCTCCCCACAGAAACTGTCCCAATAAGGAATTCACCACCCGGAACCATTTAGGCGGAATCGGATAGGGGTGATTCTGTAGCTGATAAAGAAGTCGGGGGAGCGCCACCATCTTGAAGATGGCCGATCGACCAAACAGTGTCAGGGGCATGCGGGACCAGGTCTTAATGTCCGTCCGAACACGATCCCACACAGGTGTCAAATTACGCTCCCAGGCCACCGTCGGTACATCCGATAGTACCACCCCCAAATATTTCAAGCCACCTGCCGCAGACTGGACCTCTGTCGCCCACGAGCCCACCTCCGTCCGGCCTCCCAACACCCAAGTGTGGATTCATATATAGACCTGATGTTTCTCCACAGATCCGTATTATCTGCAGAAGCTGTGGCCCCGTCCTGTCTAGTGCCGTCAGAAAAAAAGAGGACGTCGTCTGCGTATAACACTATTCTATCAGAAAGGCCCGTGGCCCATTCAAATCCCCTTACCTGGGCGTCTACCCGCATCCAGGCCGACAAAAGCTCCATGGCGAGAGCAAACAGATAGGGCGAAAGGGGGCACCCCTGCCACGTTCCCCTCTGAATAGCAAAGGTAGAGGAGGTGGCACCCGCCACCAGCACCGACACAGTCAACCCCGTATACAGAAGTTTCACATAGGAAAGAAAGCGTGGCCCCAGATTGAGTCTATGAAGCAGAGCAAATAGGTAGACCCAGCTCAGGGAATCAAACGCCCTGCCAATGTCTACCAAGTGTATTGCCGCCGGTTCCCCCAACCGCTGGATCGCCGCAATCGCCACCTGTGCCCTTCTAATATTGTTGTGCCTGGTGGCCCGCTGAGGCAAGAAACCCACCTGATCAGGGTGCACGAGTGATGTGATATGAGGCGATAGTCGATTGGCCAACGCCTTCGCCAGAACTTTGGCCTCCACATTTAAAAGAGATATGGGGCGGTATAAGGCATGATGCTCCGGGGGGCGGCCAGGATTATGGAATACAACCACCTCTGCAGGTCTCCAATCCGGAGGGAGAAAGCCCCTGTCTCGAGCCTCCTTCACTACCGCGCGGAAATGTTGGGCCAACTGAACATGGTACCGACGGAAAAATTCACTCGGGAACCCGTTAGGTCCGGGAGCCTTCCCAGGGTTAAGTTCCCCCAGGGCCGTTCCCAGTTCTTCATCTGTCAAGGGGGCCTCCAACCCATCCCGCAGCTCGTCCGATATCGCCCAGGGAGGCAGATCTGTAATACATTTCTCCACCATATCTGCCGACAGACATTCCCTGGGGGCATAAAGGTCCGCAAAGTATGTAGCAAAACTCTCTGCAATTGATGGAGGATCAGTAATCCGGTTCCCCTCAGTGTAAAAAATGCCCGGCAAAGCTTGAGCGTGAAAAGTGCCCTGGCACAGGCGATGCAACATCTTGCTCGATTTGTCCCCCCCATTGGTACACTCTGCTGCGTGTTGCCAGCCATACCTGCTATGCCTCATCCATCAGCAGAGCTGCACACTCCTGTTGAGCCCACAGTAACCGTCGCACTCCCAGAGCACTCCCAGACGCTCGGCCTTATCGCTCTAGTATCTATGTTCGCCTCAGCACGGGTCAACTTCTCCCTAAGCTGCCTGCGAGCCGCTGCACACCACGAGATATCCACCCCTCGCAGTGTAGGCTTCAACGCCTCCCACACAGAGGCCGCACTAGACAGATACTGAGCTATAGCTTCGCCTATATGTGCTGCATATTCTGCTTTCTGAAGATTCCAGACTGCCAGGCGCCAACGAAACGGCTGCCATCCCCTGCCTGCCTCCAAATGTATGAGCACTGGGGAGTGATCCGAGAGCCCCCGTGGCAGAATCGTCACGGCCTCCACCCTCCCAGCCATCACCCGGGGAACAAAGATGTAATCCAATCTAGAAAAGGAATGGTGGACTGCCGATAAATACGTATACTCCCGAATTGCGCCATGGGCCCACCACCATGTGTCCACCCAGTCCAGTCGCGTCACCAGAGAATGTAACTTGGTTGGGAGATCTCTCCCACAACCCTCCACCCCCTTTCCTGTCCACACTTGTGTTCATAACATCATTCCAGTCCCCACCCACCACAGACATGACATCCGGCATATCGGCCAACAACGTTTGTAGCCGCTCTATTAAGTTCCACTGCAACGGGGGAGGGGCATACACTCTACCTAAGATCAAAGGATCCCCACCGACCCTACCCCGGAGAAATAGGTAGCGACCCTGCCCATCAATCCACTGCTGTTCGTGCGTGTATGGGACCCTGCGATGTATCAGGATAGCCACACCACGAGACCCTCCCATAAAGCCTGCATGAAAGACCTGTTGGAACCCATACCGCTGCAAGCAGAGGACCTTTGTGTCCATGAGGTGGGTCTCCTGCAACAGCAGGATATCTGCCTTCGCCCGCTTCGCATGATAGAGTACGGCCCCCCGCTTAACCTTATCCAAGACCCCTCGCACGTTCCAGCTCAGGATACGGAGACCTCCCTGCGTCCCCAGCCCCCCCACCAGACATGTCAACCATGGGTGAATTGTATCACTATCTCTTATTATCATGGAGCCTCGGAGGCGTGAGTACAACCTGCATTGGACCTGCAGTGGACGTGCGACCTGAAACCAACAACAACCCTTCCCCAACAAACTCCCCACCCCATACCTCAAAAAAACCCATGAAGTATCTGTTGCGGCGGGGCTGGCCCCCAACGGGGGGATGTGAACCACCCCGACCAATGGATCCCCAAGTCACAGCCCATAACCTCCGGGCAGGGCTCCCGCCAGTTCACATCTGACGGTAGGTCAAACCCAGTTCAGGACATCCCGGTTACCAATAGTCTAAGTTTTACAGCGCAGTACCAATGTTCTCCATTAAGGATCCAATGTCTATCCCCCAGGGGCTGGTCCCCCGTGGCCGACGGCGCATCCGGATCGCGAGTGCCGCCGGGACCTTTCTGCCTCCGGCCACGGGGGCCCCCCATGCTACATCCCCCGAAGAAGAGTCTGATTACTTACCCGGCGGCGTGTGATGCCTCACCCGCACCGTTTCGTCCGTCCAGCTGAAGACCTCTTCCAGAGTATCAAAGAAGTGTGTACGGGAACGAAAGACTACTCTGAGACGGGCCAGAAAGAGCAGAGCGTAGGGGAGTTTAAGCTCTCAGCCGGGCCTTGGCGGCCATAAAGGACTGACGTTGCTGCTGGACCTGTCGCGTATAATGAGGGAATATCAGAATCCGTGAGTTATTGAAGAGGAGGGGTTCTTTGGCCCTAGCCTGCTTCAGGATGGCATCTCTGTCCAAATAATTCAAGAATTTGGCGATGACAGGCCGCGGGCGGGCCCCCACCGGTGGCTTCTGCAGGAGAGCCCGATGAGCCCGCTCCACCACAAAGCATCTGGACATCGCATCGGGGGGAGCCAGCCCTCCAGCCAAGTTGTGAGAAAGCGCTCCATGCTTCCCTCTTCACAGCCCTCCGGACATCTAACAAATCGTAGATTGTTACGTCGGGCCCGTCCTTCCGCATCTTCTGCTCGGTGTGTGAGGCCCTTTTGGACGGTCTCCATCGCTGCCACCTTTCGTTTCAGCTCTGCTACGTCATCCTCCACACCAGAGATAGGTGTCTCGGCCTCCGTAATTCGGGCCACTGCATTGCGTAAGTCTTGCCGCAGCAAAGTAACATCCGCTCCAACTGCCCCTATTTTCGCATCTAGCATGTCTCTGGACTGGGTAATGGCGGCCATCAGGGCCGCATTGTCAGGCACCGCTCCTGGTTGGCCTCCAGAGGCTCCCGCCACCGCCCCCGGACCGGTAAATTTGTTGATAGGCCCCTGCCTGGTAGAGCCACCGCCACCCTTGTCTCTGGTCATGGTGATGCTGTGTGCGCCTCGAGCTGGCCCACCCCCACCCAAGCGATGCACAAACCCAGAGAATCGCGGATCCCGTGGCCCGATCCAGCCGCCGGGTGTGCTCTGGTGACCCCCGGATTACTCAATATTTTTTATCCCCTACGGAGATAGTAACGGGTAGAACTGCAGCTTCGAGTCACGCAGATTCAGCATAAGGCACACCAAAAGAACACTGAGGACCGTCCATCTTCAGGGGTCATGTGCGGGAGCAGGAAGTGAGCCCGCACATGGGAGAGCAGTCTGCTCATTTTCAAGCACTGCACTCGTGGCGCACCGCTGCTCGCTCCCGCAAGGTGGATGCCGCAACAAGCACAAGTGCGTGCTTGAAAATGAGCAGAGCGACAGCTAAAGGCCCTCCTATGCAAGGCATGCGCACTGCGTAGGCAAGACCTAAAAATGGCCGGAGTTACTTCTTTGTAATTATTCCAAGTTGTCCAGCAAGGTATTATTTTGCCTCTTCCTCTAAACCTTTATGTGGTATCTCTCCCCATAAGTGAATTAAAGGCTGGAAGAGTTAAGCAGTAGTCCATTCCCAAGGCCTCAGTGAAACCAGTGTCAAGAATATTAAAAAAGATTTGCTGTACAGAAAAATCCCACAGCTGATCTCATCTCAAGCTCTCTGCCAAGTGTAAAGCCAAAAGAACATTATTGGTTTGTTCAGTACTTATACAATCCTCTTACCAACTTGAGCAAGGCCAACAGCAGCTGCTTCTCAGTGCAGGATTCCAGTTTTTTCTGTAGTAGTTTCAGCACTGGAGTAACATCTTATGCTTTCCTCTTGTGTAACTACAACCTTACCATGGCATAGTGTTGCTATTTGGTTAGACTCTAGGTGAAAAGCTCATGTTTGTTTCAATCATCCCATGAATTCTGGTCAATCTGTGGTACGGTTATTGACAGCTTAGCAAGTCAACAGGTTCTGTTAGACATATCCTCTGGACTATATATAGACTGTCCTACTTACTCAATGCAAATACAAAGTTTTTTTTTTTAAATGATACAAAGAAATCACTGGTGCAATAAAGAATCAAACAAAGAAAAAAAAAGCTCCAAAACTATTCCAAGTTCGAAAACAATTTTCATTTTTGTTTTATTTCACATTTTTACACCTCTAGATTACCCAGTTATAGAAAACATGATTCCTAATTTAACTGAAAAAAGGAATAGAAGGGGCTTCTGCTGTTGCCTCTCCACCGTTCACACTAGGTTGTTTCCAGTGCAGCCAGTAAATCATCTCTGTAGAGCGAATCCTAGTGGCTACAAAAGATTCAACCTCCCCTATTTGGTGACTCAGGAACACAAACAGAAATAGTTTAGAAGGCAAATAAATACCAACCCTAACCAGGTATATTAGTAACAGAATATTGGGTATCACTATGTTGACCGACGATAGGTTGCTGTGAATCCTTTATATCATTTACAATCCCTACTTTGCTCACTGACGTCAGGGTAGCCTCTTACTCTGTCCTCTATGAACTTTACTAAAAAGTCAATTTCCTTCTGTGTACGATGGTCAGATTCATCACACATCCGGTATATACACTGTCAACAGTAAGTTCAAACAAATGCAGTTCGCAACAACTATAATGGTGCAAAGTATTGAGAAAAACAATTTTATGGTCCTTCCCTCTCCCTCCCTGAATGTAGAAGTCAAATATAAGAAACCTTGAATTGGAAAATTAACCATTGATGACCATCTTCAAATTAATTATCAATCTCTTACTCCTACAGATATCAATCGGTATAAATATATGTGAAATCCAGAGAACGTCTTACCGGACACACAGAATTGTTAAACTCATTTTCCATTTAATGAAGTAGAAACCTGCTCAGTTAGTATCATTTGTCTTGTGGTACTGATAACGGATAACTCAAAAAGGAAAACTACTTCATGGGGCAACACCCAACCCAAATAACGAACAATAAAACAAGATCTTTTTATTTAATTATTCATTTTTCAGCTTGGGCGTATGGAAAAAGGACACCTCCACAATATGGATCTTGCTATCTTTAAGCAAATCTAGATTTTCTTCTAGTAAAATCTTCATTTAACTACACCACTTCTGATGTCAATTATTCCAAAACCACCATCTTTTTTCATAAGACTAGAACATATGTGAAGGTATTTACCTCGTAGTGGAGAGAGATCTATCGAGATGTCGTGCTGGTTGCTGTTTAGAACACATTCATTAGTTTGAAGATAATCTCTGTGACAGGCATACTCCGTTACCCATTCAATTTCATACTGGCAATTTGTCTTGGCTATCAGTTTTGGTGCTGTTTTCTGAAAGCATAAAAGCAAACCACTACTGAAGAAACAGACTTAACAAAGGTAAATACTGATTAACAAAATAAGGCACATATATTAGTATGTGGATAAAGTAAACTCCGGACCATGTTTTGACAGTCAAGCATAATGGCTCAGGAAATGCAATGAACAACAAGCAAGGAACAGATCAACGAGCAAGCACCAGTTAGGTTCAGACCTTGTAGGAACATTTACTAACACAGAACTTGTAGAGATAGAGAAAAGGATACTCAACAGAGGTCTCAGAATTGTGCCTACCCTCAGACATGACTTTCACCAAGGTTTTGAAATTTCAGAGCACTTCAGATTGAGGTTCTTTTGTGAAGGCCAAAATGATAAAGAAGCAGCAAATGATACTATCCTCAACACAGGTTTTAAAAAGAAATATTTTCAGCCACCCAAACATACCATTCCTCCATAGGGGATCACATTTGAACAATGAGCACCAAAAGACTTACAAACTAAATCAAAACTACAAATAACCTTACAAGTATTTCCTATGAAGAAAGGTGAGCTCCTGAGAAACCGACAAATTTGTTTAGAAAACCACCAAAGGCGAGGCATTGTGATACAAACTAAGGAAGCATAGCAGGTAGAATGCCTCATACTCCTTGCTGATGAGCAAAGTTACAAAAAAATAAATCACAATTGGACTAATAATAACATTCGATTTATTTAATCCATGGTAACCGAGTTGGAAGTGAATGCTGGATCATCAAACAGGCGACTGGCTTCCTAATGACGAACAATCTTAGAAGACCACATTTTTATAAACTGCCAGAAATACTAAAGGTTAGACAACCGCCTCTTGGTACATCTATTGTGGATGGGATTGAGTCCACTTTAGGACTAGTGTCAAAGTTCAGTGAATGCTTTTTAAAACCAGTAGGTAAGACACTGCTGTCCTATCTGCAGTGCATCAAAGATGCACTAAATTTACTTAAGGTCTTCTCTTTTCATCCAAATATAGAGATTCTGATGAGTAAGCCTAGAGGCCTCTATACAAGTAGCAACACTACAAGTAATCAAGGGCGTTGACACAAAGCAAAAGGATTACATCACACCATAATGTTTGTTATTGAAAGTGCAAAAATTAAATGAATTGCAAACATTGTTTCTATTGCCCAGACAATATATACCAACAAATAAGAGGGACTTCATTGGGAAATAACTTCACTCTGAATCTTTCCTGCCTATATATATGTAAACTGCTTTGAAACTAAATATATCTAGCAAGCTGTGAACTCTTGAAGATGTCCAATAGAGGACATTCAACTAATTGAGACAGGTAGTGATTTACAGACAAGAGTTAGTGCCGGATTTAGATCTCGGCAGATGGGTTACTACGACACAACTGTGACAGATATCCCATCTGCCAAATTATAAATCCCATAGGATATAATGGGATTTATATTTTAGCGGATGGGATATCTGTCACCGTTGTGACAGAGTAACCCGTCAGCCGAGATCTAAATTAGTTCCTTAGAACATTTGATCACCATGCAGGACCCCAACCTTAAATTTACTAGCACTATAAGCAAACAAGAATTAGCCTTCCTGGGCTTACTGATCACTCCTGACAAAAGGACTACTGAAGTATACAAAAAACCATCAGACCTGAACACATTCATGGAGGTTCCATAGCCATCCTCCTAGTTCGCCCTGAAAAACATTTGGGATCAGAGACACAAAGCATACTGGGTGTGCAACCATAGGCTTATCAGAGGCTCACACGGCATTCCAGAAAGTAGGAAACCTTGAGTCACATCAAAAGGGAGTGTGGGCATAACAGGAATGCTGCATCTTGGTTCTAGCACAAGAGGCAAGTAGACCAGTAAAGGCCAAAAAGGGACACTGATGGCAGTGAGGCCCATACAAGGTAATGAAGGTGTGTGAACAAAATGGAGGGCATAATGTGATTTATCGACTGAAGCCCACATATGTTGATATGTTAGTGATGCACAAGGGACATCAAGAGTAGGTCACACAAGTTTGTCTATTTTTGATTCATCAGTATTGGACACTAGTTCCAAATGATCAGTTTCAACAAATAAAAAATATAGAAGGAATATGCTACTTACCAGTATGCATCTGTTCTTGGCATATGAGCTGCAGATTGTACACTTAGCATAGATCGCCATCTGGTGTTGGGCCCGGATGTTTGCAGTTTGTTTTTCTTCTTGGACAGTCTTTGGAAGTCACGAGTTTGGTGACTCCTCCTTCGGTCCGTACTGCGCATGGGCTTCGGCTCCATCCTCAGATTGTTTTTCGCCAACAGGGAAATGATGGAGCTTGGTAATCACAGTGAGAAACCCATGTGTGTAGTATCTAAATAAGATGTACTGGAACGGATACAGGTAGCCGGGGAGGCGGGTGGGCGTGTACAACTCTGCAGCTCTACATGCCAAGAACAGATGCATACTGGTAAGTAGCATATTCCGTTCGAGGCATATGAGCTGCAGATTGTACACTTAGCATAGATTATATAGCAGTACCCAACCCTAGCGGCGACCACCGGTATCCGTTGCAGTGGTTTGAAATAGTGTCTTTAGTACAGCCTGGCCCACTCTAGCTTGCTGCTTGGAATGCACATCTACACAGTAATGTTTTGTGAAGGTGTGCGGTGTAGACCATGTGGCTGCTTTGCAGATGTCATCTAAGGGTATATTCCCTAGAAAGGCCATAGAAGCCCCTAACTTTCTTGTAGAATGGGCTTTAGGCGGAACAGATAATGTTCTTTTTGCCTTTTGGTAGCAAATCTGTATGCATTTTACAATCCACCTAGTTATCCCCGATTTAGAAATGGGGTTGCCTTTATGTGGTGGAGAGAAGGAGACGAACAATTGTTTAGTCTTCCTGAAGGGTTGCGTTCTTTGTATGTAGTATAGCAAGGCCCTTTTTACATCGAGTGTGTGTAAGGCCCTTTCTGCAACAGATTGAGGTTGCGAGAAGAAGACAGGTAATTCCACCGATTGATTGAGATGGAAGGGGGAAATGACCTTGGGCAGGAACTTCGGATTTGTGCGAAGTATGACCTTGCTGTGATGTATTTGTATGAAGGGTTCCTGTATAGTGAACGCTTGTATTTCACCAACCCTTCTAAGGGAAGTGATAGCTACGAGAAAAGCTGTTTTCCAGGTGAGAAACTGTAGCTCGCATTTATGCATTGGTTCGAAGGGCGGACCCATTAGTCGTGTAAGAACTAAATTTAGATTCCATACAGGGGAAGGTGGTGCCCTGGGAGGAATTACTCGTTTAAGGCCTTCCATGAAGGCTTTAATAGCGGGCACTCTGAAGAGTGATAAATGCTGTCTGTTTTGTAGATAAGCAGCGATCGCTGCTAGGTGTAGGCGTATGGATGAATATGCCAGGTTACACCTGTGAAGATGGAGCAGATAGCATATGATGTGCTGTATGGATGCATCTAAAGGGTTGATTGTATTATTACGGCAGTAAATTACAAATCTTTTCCACTTTGCGGCATAGCATGCTCTAGTGGTAGGACGTCTGGCTTCCATGATGATGTTCATGCAATCAGGGGGAAGGTTAAGGTATCCGAATTCTAGGATTTCAGGAGCCAGATCGCCAGGTTGAGCTGAGCTGGGTCCGGGTGCCTGATTTCTCCATGGTTCTGGGTTAGGAGGCATGGGGATAGATGCAGTTTTTGATGTGGTACCACTGACAGTTGTAGTAGCGTGGTGTACCACGGCTGCCTGGCCCACGTCGGAGCTACCAGAATGAGTGTGAGGGAGTGCTGTTGTAGCTTCCTGACCACTAATGGAATTAGTGGGAGAGGTGGAAAGGCGTATGCAAATCTGCCTGACCAGTTCATCCATATCGCATTGCCCTTGGACAATGGGTGTGGGTATCTGGCGGCGAAGCTTGGGCATTTTTTGTTTTCGTGGGTGGCGAAGAGGTCTATCTGAGGATGCCCCCACTGTTGGAAGAATGGCTGAAGAACTTGTGGATGCAGTTCCCATTCGTGTAGTTGTTGCGTTTGTCTGCTGAGCAGATCTGCCATGGTGTTTTGTACGCCTGGAACGTGTTGTGCCAGGAGAAAGATGTTTTGGGGAATTGCCCATCTCCATATGCTCTGGGCTAAGCGGGAGAGCTGTGGAGAGTGTGTCCCCCCCTGTTTTTGGATATAATACATTGCAGTCATGTTGTCTGTGCGAATGAGGACTGCTTTGCTCGAAATCTGTTTTTGGAAAGATTTTAGGGCTAGAAAGATCGCCAAGAGCTCCAGATGGTTGATGTGGAGCAATTTTTGCTGTGGCGTCCATAGACCTTGCATTGTGAGGTGTAGGAGGTGCGCTCCCCAGCCGGAGAGCGATGCGTCCGCTGTTAGAATCACCTGAGGAACCGGGTCCAGGAACGGCCGCCCTTTGGAAAGGTTTGTGGTGTTCCACCACTGCAGAGAGTGATGTGTGCGGCCGTCCACCAACACCAGATCCGTCAGCTGACCCTGGGCCTGGTTCCACTGTTGTGCTAGGCACTCTTGAAGTGGACGCATGTGGAGTCTTGCATGGGGCAATATAAAGATGCAAGACGCCATCATTCCTATGAGCTTCATGAACACTCTTGCTGGAAGAGAGTGTTGGGGAAGGAATGTTTTGCGTAAGGCTTGAATGCTTGTGATTCTGGCTGAGTTTGGATAGGCAATACCTTTGGAGATGTCTATAGTGGCCCCGAGATATTGCTTTGTGTGAGATGGTATGAGGTGGGACTTTTGGTAGTTCACCGTGAAGCCTAGCTGGTGGAGCAGTTGGATGGTGCTGTTTGTATGCTGCACGCATTGGTGGTAAGACGCGGCTTTTATCAGCCAGTCGTCTAAGTAAGGGAAGACGTGAATGTGTTGACGTCTGAGGTGTGCTGCTACTACCGCTAGGCATTTGGTAAACACCCGTGGTGCGGTGGTGACCCCGAAGGGGAGAACCGTGAATTGGTAATGTTGCCCGTCCACCACGAACCTGAGGTATTTCTTGTGAGAGGGGTGTATTGGAATGTGAAAGTATGCGTCTTTCAGATCCAAGGTTGTGAGAAAGTCTCCCTGACAGAGGAGCGGGAGGACTTGTTGTAGGGTGACCATATGGAAATGGTCTGAATGTATGTAGGCATTTAGAGGCCGGAGGTCCAGAATGGGCCTGAGGGTCCCGTCTTTCTTTGGTATTAGGAAATATAGGGAGAAAACCCCTAGATTTTGCTGATTGATGGGGACCTGCTCTATAGCGTGTTTTTGGAGGAGGGAGAGTACCTCCTGTTTGAGCAGTGTGGAATGTTCTTGAGACATTGGGCGGTGCCTTGGTGGGATATTGGGTGGGGTAGATGTTAGCTCGAGACAGTACCCTGACCGAATGATTTGGGTCACCCATTTGTCCGATGTTATGGACTCCCATGCGTGGATAAAGTTTTGTAGTCTGCCCCCGACCGGAGTGGAATGGTCTGGGGGGAGCGGAGGGAAGTCATTGTGTGGGCGGGGTGGCAGAACGGGTGTTGTTAGTTTTGCCCCTGCCCTTATTGTTGTTGCCTCTGTAACCACCCCTTTGGTTGCCCTTTGAAAAGGTATTTTGAGGAGGGGATTTGTAGGAGGTAGAGGTGCTATCGGTGGAGAAGCCTCTGCCTGTGCCACGAAAGGAGGAGCGTCGAAAGGAACGTTTAGAGGCTTGTGTTTGGAGTGCCCCCATAGACTTTGCTGTGTCTGTGTCCTTTTTTTCAGCTTTTCCAACGCTTCGTCTACCTTGGGCCCAAAGAGAGTTTGTTGGTCAAAGGGGTGATTGCGTATGGACGCCTGGACTTCAGGCTTAAACCCTGAGATCCTGAGCCAGGCATGGCGACGAAGCAGGACACTGGTATTTATGGCTCTAGAAGCAGTGTCGGCTGCATCGAGGGCACACTTAATGGAGGTGTTTGTAATGAGTTTACCCTCCTGTATTAGCTCATGAGCCCTACGCTTGTGTTTCTCGGGAAGGTGCTGCATAAGAGCCTCAAGTTCGTCGTAGTGTTCTCTGTCATAGCGCGCAAGTAGCGCTTGTGTGTTTGCAATGCGCCACATGTTTGCAGCTTGAGAGGCGGTGCGCTTGCCAGACGCGTCTAGGAGTTTGGATTCCTTGTCTGGCGGTGGGGCTTCTCCTGAGGACTGGGAGTTAGCCCGCTTTCTAGCTGTAGAGACAACTAGGGAATCTAAGGGAGCAGGGCCCTTAATGTATGCAAGGTCTGTGGGTGCCGCCTTATACTTTCTCTATTCTAGGGTTTAGTACCCTGGCCCTGACAGGGTCTTTGAACACCTCTGCGGCATGCTTGGTGACACCCTTAAGCATGGGTAAGATAGAAGTGGATTTGTCCTGTATGTCAAATGTATCCAGTAAGAGGTCGTCTTCCACTGGTTCAGTGTGCATGTCCACCCCATGGTAGTGTGCTGCTCTCTGCACTAAATGATGGAACCCTAAGGAGTCCTCTGGAGGAGACGGCCTGGATGGGTATAGGTCGTCCTGAGGAATATCGGGTACATCAGGGTTATTGTAATCCTCCCATGGGTCTGGGGTCCCTGGTGGAGTGGGATCCATTGGGGCGTCCGCCGGATAATTGTCCGGGTCCCCGTCATCCGGATCTGGGGACGGGGTCGGAGAATAGTGAGGTAAAGGTGGCGGAGACCTGGGAGGGGGAGGGGGTGGAGGAGGTGAAGGAGGTAGGGGAGGCGGTAGTGGGGAGGGCACTCTGAGGGGAGAAGTAGCAGAGTCCTTCCGTTTGGGTGGTGGAGGAGGAGCCGGAGTATCAAGGCGTCTTTTCTTGATAATTAAAGTCAATAGCCCAGTCTTTGGATCTTTGGACAGAGTCTTTTGTAAAGGGTCTGGTGTAAACCGAGCCAATGGCGCCGAATCGTCCGTCGGCACCGGTGATTTCGGAACCGAGGGCTTCGATGGTTTGTGTGCACCATGCTTTTTTGGGGCCTCCGGTTTTTTCGGCGTCGAAGTCGTTTTCGGCGCCGGAGCGTCGGTGCCGACAGATTTGTGTTTGTGTTTGGTCGGCACCGAGAGTCCAGGCTTCGGCACCGGTGGCTTCGGAGTCGAGCTGGATATTGCTTTCTTCGGTGCCGGATGCTGTTTTTCGGTACCGGGCGTCGGCTGGCTCGATCCCGAGCTGCCGTGAGACTTTGGAGGCTTCGACACCAGGCCCGAAGGTGGGGTGATAGAAGCTTTGGTCTTGGTTTTGCCCAGGCCGGCAGGCGAGGGAGTAACCTGAGTCTCTTTGGTTTTGGGCGCGGGGGTGGGAGGGGGCATAGTACTCACGACCCGCTGCGCCGGTGTGATGTCCTCCACGTCGGAGTCGTCGGCCTCGGAAGCGCTGACGACGTCTTCTTCCTGCTCGGTGTGTGTTTGCCCCGAAGCTTCGGCGCCGTCTCTGAAGATGTCTGGTGGAGCTGCAGACGATTAGTGCGCCATGGTGCGTCGAGCTTTTCGATCCCGGATGGTTTTCTTCGATCGAAAAGACTTGCAGGCGGGGCAGTCTCTGGCCTCGTGTTCTGGAGAGAGGCAAAGATTACACACCTGATGGAGGTCGGTGTGGGGAAATTTAGACCCACATTTTGGGCACTTTTTGAACGGAGTCCTTTCCATCGGCCGGGACCGGAGTCGAGGAGGGCCCGAAGGCCGGTGCCGATGTACGGGATGGAGAAAAGTGCCGCTTCGAGAGATGAAGATGATGATGAAGAAACTCGAAGAAACGAGGATTTTCCGTCGAGGCTGGAACCGTAGAAGTTCGAAGCCGGAGCACGAAGTATCACATCCGAGCCCGATGGCGGAAAAAAACAATCTGAGGATGGAGCCGAAGCCCATGCGCAGTACGGACCGAAGGAGGAGTCACCGAACTCGTGACTTCCAAAGACTGTCCAAGAAGAAAAACAAACTGCAAACATCCGGGCCCAACACCAGATGGCGATCTATGCTAAGTGTACAATCTGCAGCTCATATGCCTCGAACATATAATTAAGGGCATTAAAGAGAAACCTAAAATAGACCATACCCCCGGATAGAACACAACACTTGAGTTCTTCAAAAACAAAGCAAAACAGTTCTTTGTCTTCGCCTCAAACAAAGTTTCAACAATTAATAACAGTAAATGGGGTGCACACAACATTGACAATATACAGGTATATAGTGATTGATTGTGCCACAAAAAACAGTAGATGGGGTATATCTCAAGTATTCTTTACTTTCAGTAACTACACTAGGCCAAATCCTGTGGGTGGCCATTTTCTAGTATCTTTTAGAAAACTCATTTCAATGGTTATTTCAGTCAACAATCAAAAAGGAAAGTACAGAGAGCTAACAGAAAATATACTATGGGGCATAATTAGAAAGGTGACTTATTCTTCACTAAACACAAACATGTAGCGCTCCGGTCTCCTAAATGCAATCATTTCATTCAGACAGCCAACACTTTCTAATAAACTTCATCAATCTGGTGATTGGCTGGAAAGTACCTCAGAGAGAATAGGCAATCGTCAACTCATCACCCTTTAAGGATGTTAAAAAAGTGCTACATAGAGTAAATGTCACATACATCATATTTTAAATTTCATTTTTTTTAATCACAGCACTTATACGACTGTTTATGAGGCAAAAGAACAAACAAATTAATGCTACCAAGATTCCTTCTTTGCAGCTCCAATGGGCTAGGCCTATTCCAGAGTTTCTCTTGTACCTGATTGGAAAGTGGAAATTGACTCACAGAGAACACCAGGTGGAATTGTGCCACCGGCAATTCTGTATGTCACGGGGGTTGGACACACTGGACTTCCTTTTCGTGCTGCAGGGCAGGGGCTGCGGGCAGATGCACCACTTGGTGCCCTGAAGCAGCATGGGGAAGCAGATGACCCCCCCCCCCACATACAGGCTGAACCCTGTTCAGATGCCCGACCTCCCACCCAACCAATACCCACACTATTCCTCCAGCGTGCACATTCGGTGTGCTCAGAGAAGAAGGTGGAAAATGCTCGAGATTGTCTCCCCAGAATAGGGAACAACCACATGGTAAATGACAATATTTCTTGATCCGTGTGGTTATTCCCGATTCGACGAAGAAAACTCAAACTCATATTTGCTCATTTTTGGTGCTGAAATACTAGTCCGATTTGCCATACCAAACACCGGCACACACGTAGTCTCAGCCTAAAAACTGTCAATGAAGTAGATAACAGCTTTGTGCACTTTACTGAAAGAGTCAATAAGCAGGGAGCATCTATAAAGGTCAGTGACAGTAGATAATTCAAAGAACTGCCATGATAAGGTGGCCATAAATTTATCACCAACAGATTGGCTCAAGTGACTGTTTCATACACAAATTCAGTACATTAGGGCAGACCTTTGTTCTCATGCAAATCCTTATGCTTGGTGCACCCCTGCCTTGAGTGCACCAACTGTAATTATATCTGGGGGGTGGTGGTGGTGGCGGTGGGGGTGATGACAAAGGATTGCACGAGACACGGATTGCAGTCCTTTTGGAAAGGAAGAGGCACCCAAAGCGCTACCCTCATAGTAGTGAAAGGCTACTGCCTTGGCCAGGAGCGAAGCGGTGGGGGGTGTCAGCATACTGTATAGTGATCAGTAGTAGTGAACAGGTCCTTATTACCCGTGTCACAGGCTAGCTCATTTAAAATTCTGCTGTTACATTGGTTGTATATGTAGGGCTGCACAGTACGTGAGTGGTGTACACGTGCTGGGTATATTTGTCTTGTGAATGGTAAAATAGAGGGATAATGCAGTACTGTGCAGTGCGTGAATGCTATATGCATGTGCTTGGTGTATGTCTGCCGGTGAATGGCACAATACAAGGAAGACCCTGGGTTTCAATTTTGGGAGACCCCCATCAGGGTTGAATGGAGACACATGAGGAATCCTCCACAAGACAGGTTTGTGTATTGGTACACTCCTGTAGGCTGAGTGGGATACACTGGAAAAAGGGAGAGCCAGACTCTGTGTACACTTCAAAGTGGGAGCTTTCAATTCGAGAGGTCATTGGGAAGCGGCCTGGGTACATCCCAGGAAGGAGAGGAGGCTGTTAATAGAATCAAAGAGTAGGGCTGAGGCCCATGAGCAACCCTGTGAGTCACATATTTCTGTGGCTGACATCTAGATGTGAATCTCTAGTCGCTAGCAGGCTATCAGATTTAGAATCACTCCTGATGTGACAGACTGCTCTCTGGAGAAAGAGAGAACAGAGGAGAGCGCATTTCAAAAGGAAGCAGACCCCCCAACATAAGTTTCAAAGACTCAGATTCTAAATCACATTTGGTTTCTTCAAATGGGTTCTTGAAACCCCCAAAATTATCAACTGTCAAGCACTTAGGTGGGTTGTGTGAGGAGGGGAAGCTTTGCAAGACTTTGGACTATGACCAGGACTGCGGGCCAAGGCCTGCTAGATTCACTGTTGGGTGAGGGGACATTACCCAGTAAATCCAAGACCATATGCCCTGAAGCCTGGAGCACTAGCACCTGCCTGCTTGACAAGGCCAGTGAGCCCTGTGAGGAAGAGGAAAATGTAGGAGGGAGCGAGATCCAGTGCGGAAATCCTGACAAGCGGATCCCTGAAGCGAGGTGAGGAGACAGCTGACGCTCTGAATGGGTTGCTGCATGTGTGCAGGGAAAAGTGTGCTGGGTTGAGACCGCCAATGGAGGAAAGAGGCTGCCATGGTGATCCTAGCGGGTAAAAGCTGTGACTGAGGACCAGTACCAGGATTGTCACGCCCACCCACAAACTCACTTGTGTGAGGAAGCGAAGAACTGACACTGCATCAGGGGAACCTCAAGAACGCCTCGACTGCTGCTGTTGCAGGAGTGCATGAGGTACTTGAGGGCAGCCGAACACAGCACGCCTGGGTAGCATGTGAGACAGCGACTGCAGCTTCAGCGCCCACAAAGAAGATTCGCTCAGAGACTACAGTCAGTCTGGTCCTGCTGGTGCAGGTAAGACTGAGCTGCTTGCCAGATAAAACTGCGGCACTGGAACACTTTTGACGTTAATTAAGAATTGGAGTGGGAGTCCCAAGACTCGGGCTACTAGTGGGACTTATCCAGATTATTGCCTATAGTGAATGAGGAATAACCATCCGCTAGCTTGAGCGCAGTGGAACTCAGGGAACCGCCTATGATACACTAGGGCCCTGACCTCTGGTGACTATGTGCATTGTTTGTGAATGTTGTATTTTACTTTGGGGTCATATATAAATAGTCCTTTTTCTCATGAAAGCAAGTATTTGACTGGACAATAACTTATTGCTGTTACTACTCGGATTTTCAGTTGTGAGCCTTTGCTCATCTTCCCCCATATCTACTTCCAATCCTCCCCTCAAGAAGCATTGCACCGCTTGACCCGCGCTACCACTTACAATCAAGTGCAGAAGGGGCAATTGGCCCAGGTCCTCAGGATCCATAGTAGGTTGGGGCCTGGGATATCAGGAATAAAAGGCCCCAATTACCACGGTTGGCCTAGTAACCACAGTTTACCCTGTTGCCCACTGAATGGGATCCTGGCAATTGGGATTTTGTTTTCGTAGTAATTTACATTTTCTTACACAGACAACAATGTGTGAATCCATGGCATAACTCACTGAGATGCATGAGGTCAACTCTTCTGGCCATAGGAAATGTGTTAGCAGGCAAAGATGTCAGGCCCAAAAAAAGGTTCCATGACAGCACTTTAAAAGTCATCCAGAACAGTTGATACCAAATTGAAAAAATAATTTAGCATGTTTACACTTCATGAATCTTATCCAAATACATCAGTGTGAGGCACCATATTATCAACTTATAACAAGCCATGCCAAATGTAGTATTTTTAGCTTTTATAAAGTGCATGCCCATTGAGGTACACAACATAAGATACACGTTACGAATGGGCACAGACTAACATAACAGCCAGCCATTTTCATAGGATTTCACAGCCATGCAAGGTAATCCTTACACATAAGCCATCACGCACTAAGGTGTTATATGCTAATAATGTTCAATTTTGTATTCTTACATTATAACCCAACAATATTTGCTTTGTTGTTCTAGCTAAATGACTGTGCCTGCTCTGCGTACACTTGACATGCCTCAGCTTTCCGTATTCTCAATCTTTTGTAAGTCAATTAACATTCTGTTCTGTTGCCCCAACTTTGAGTATGGTATGTCCGTCATATGGTCTACAACAAAACCTTCTATCGCAAGCATGGATGCTTGTCTGTAAGGTTGAGGGCCTGCTTTATTCCCATTTGCGGGTTAGAAGGAGTGAATGTAGCTTTGCGTGCAACACAGTGAAGGCCACTGAGATGAGGTATGGTGTCATTGAGGGGGGAGTTATTGCAGTGTGCGTGGGCAGTGGAACATATCAGAGAGTATGCGTGGGCCTCCTTGTCTGAACTGCATTCATAAAGCAAACAATTAGTTGCCACCGTCTCCTGATGGTGGATGGAATGTCACCGCCCATATTGCCAGGATAACTTCAAAGTGTATAGCTTTAAGAATAGGTTCGTGCCTGGAAGAGAGAACATAATGGCAGATTGTTTTTCTTAAATTCTGTGTCACACAGGTGAGGAAAAATCAGAGTTCAACAGCAACATGGATGTTATAACTACCATCGAGGAAGTTAAACATATAGATATACTGACAGTGTAAAATCTGAAAACCATGGCTGTCTCAACAAACAAGCATTTGCAATGCAACAGGTCTCACATTTGCAAGAGTTAAAGCTTTCGGCATTGTAAATGACAATTCCTTTTATTTATCCGTTTTAATAATTAATACATACATAAAAGGCATTGTCATTTACAATTCATAAAGCTCAAACTCTTGTAAATGTGAAACCAATTTCACTTCAAAGAAGCAGCTGCCATTTTCCTGGGCTGCTTGGAAAGGCATGTCGTGTTGAATGTTGCAGGAAAGCATGTCGTGCCTGCAGTAGGAGAAACTCTTTAAAGAAAATAGTGCTTACAGACTAAATAAGACATACAGTGTAACATATTATTCGGGAACACTGCCAACCTCTGGACGCCGGACTTGTGGAAAAATACAATGGGCGGGCCTCCAGTCCGGGTGGAAAGGGCGAAAAATCTTGGAGTGATTGACTCGAAACTTGCCTTTGATGATCATATCAGCAGGGTTGTCTCATCCTGCTTTTTTATTCTTAGAATTCTCCGTAAAATCAAATTCCACCTCCCGGAAGACAGCCTGAAAATTGCCGTCACAGCGCTCATTCTGTCACGGCTGGATTACTGCAATAGTCTCTACATTAACATCCAGAAAAAAAACATCTGACCAGACTCCAGATCGTGCAGAATGCGGCAGCTAGGATGCTCACAGGTACACCCAGGTTTGTCTCTGTGAGGGCGGGACTCAGAACTCTTCACTGGCTCCCTGTGGAACTACGGATTCAGTTTAAGGCCATGTGTATAGTTTTTAAAGCCCTTAACGGCATAGGTCCCGATTTCTTGAAACATTCAATACAGTGGTATGTTCCGGGAAGAGCCCTGCGCTCCATGCAAGCTAAACACGCTCTTCTCCCCCGCTATAAGAAAACTAGCTGGGGTGGCAGGAGTTTTTGCCACTGCGCCACCAAGGCATGGAATAGCCTTCCCTTCCATCTTAGAAACTAAACAGAGCTTCTTCCTTTTAGGAAGGGATTAAAAACTTGGCTATTCACGTAAATGGTCATCTTAGCCAATTGTCACAGTTTCCTTTTCGGTCGGTAGCGCACAGCGCCAGGACACCTCAGGGTAACAGAGCGCTTTAAAAATCTCAGTAACATAACATAACAGTAAAAGGGTCAGTCTTCTTGGGACGTTACAAATGAAGACAAGGAAGTACTAAGGAGGGACTAACAAACCTATTAACGACTCTGAAGCCAGAATTTACGAAGGACAATGACACAAGCCAATGACAAATATGGGTGGAGAGTGGGTGGGCCTTCAAGTCCATACTGGATTACAGCATTTCTCGCAGAGCAGCGCATGCACTGCCCAGGCTTGTCCTAAAAGTCTACAAAGACTGTCACATCGGTGTCTCATTTATTTGTGAAGTGAGAGTTCGGATGTAGAGGAGGAAAATGCACATGCAAATGTCTTATTTCGGTCTATTAAAATTGCATTCATGAACGACCCTGTGGTATCTCATCTACTAGTAGTAGTAGTTGTGTTAAAGTCTCTGTATAGCTCTTGGATGGGGATTGAAGGGAATACGCTGGGGCTATAGAATGTCACGCATGGAACGCTGTGATTGGAATATAGGTGACAGTTAAAGCTGTTGCCTGGAACCAGCTGGAGTGTTGTGAAAACATCTCCTAAACTTTTGTTTAACAAGCCACCTGTAGCGTCTTTATTTCACTTTACAGATCCTCTTGCAACTACCTGAATTCAAAGGTTAAGCATATTCCATTGCCCTTATTGTTTTTAATAATAGTAGGAGCGCCACACTGCATTAAAAAGTAACATGCTATACACTGCTCTAGCGTTTCAAATGTGTGACAGTTTAAGATATTGCATTTTATGCCACTACCCAAGTCGCTTTATCCCAGCAGTAAAAATGTCCTTTGCATTTCCCAGGGACACTACTAGGAGTTACAGCTCAGAGCTGCATGGTTTTGCTTGTGGTAAACTATATTTGATTTGTATACCTTGCTCCTAGTTGATACCTCGCTCTTAACTGATAAGCATGTCACTACATTCACATGCGGAGAAGGGTATGCTGTGCCCAGAGCATGTATGTATAGCATGACCAATTTGTCTTTATACTTTTACCTCCTCCCTATCACCTATTATCAAGAGAATAAAATTAAACAAAAGATGCAGAATTGACTTTGAGTAGTCAAGTCCAAATACAGCGAACAGAAAAATTAATTGGGCTCTACCCACAAATTAATTTGTGTACTTTAGCTCAACTGAGATATGAAAAAACATCCTATTCGATTCACACAATCAAGATTGACATAATATTACAAATGGAAACACATTTTCAGCTTCCTTTTCTGAATAGGTCTCACTGGGCTGTTGGGTTGCCGCCTTGGGTAGAGTTGTCTTATATCATATGGACTTATCAGTCCAAACTACACTAGCAATTCAAATTCTGCATGATCTCGTGGAAGTATACCAATTTTATAATAAAACGGAAGAGACAATCAACAATTACAAGATATCAATAGACCGCAGTTATTATAAAATGTAACTGTCCAATATTCAATGGAAGCACCAACTGCTTTTAGCTCCCATCTCAATCCCATTCCAACAAGTTTTATCCAAGTCGTCCTAAACTGGCATTAATTTTTAAGCCGAGGGGCGTGGCCTAACGCCAATGGAGTAAGAAGCTCTATTCAGAGATCCTCACGGTCGGGCTCCATCTGGCGCTATCCTGAACCCTTGCAACCCTACAGGAGCCTAAACACGTTGCTGGGCACTATCAAGGAAGGACACTGCCTAGTTGGGGGCGGCTCTGACGACTGTACCACCCGAAATCGCTAGCGACAGAGGGCTTGGACAGCAGGGCTCTGACCTAAGATGGCGGCGATAGGAAGATGCGGATGAGGCCCACAGAAGCTTGAGGAGAGCAGGGCTGTCTTGAAGAGATAGTGTGACTGACCTTGAGAGAGCGATGTGACAATTGCGGAGGAGAGCGACGAACGAAGGCTAGAGTGGAGAGCTCCTGGGTCCAGAGAGTGAGGCCCCGCGACCTGGAGGAGCTGAGCGCTGCTGCGCATTTGGGCTGCGGCAGACTGCTGAGCTGGCTTTGGGGTCAGTGCACAGATCGAAGAGCTGCCTGAGGCTTTGGGGCAAGCCGGGAGCCTGAGCAGAGACCTCCGCGGAAACCAACATCTAGGGTGGAGGTCCAGAACTGGAGACCGCAGCTGGCCGCAAGGGCCCTTGGGGGCAAGACATGATGTGGAGCCCCGATCTGGGCCCGCCTGGAGGTAGGAGAGAGGAGCGTTGTTGGCAAAGCGATGGCAACAGTGGGGAGTATCAAACCAGCGATGCTGTTTGGGCGGTTGTGACCGCATCTGGTGAGAGCAGCGGCTGCACTGGGCGAGGGCCAGCGCTACTGAAACAGGACACTGCCACCTGCCTCTGGCCCTCAGCCGATATCCTGCAGGAGGCTTTCATTGCAGGAGCTGAAGGAGAGGACTATGAGTCAGACCCAGACTCGAATGCTTCTGAAAGTTCAAGCTTTGAGAAGCCCAAGGTCACTCTGGGCACAGTGGACGATATTATAAAGGATACTGAGTGTCAGGTCGGAGATGAGCGACGAGCTATGACCTTGAATGCAACTAAGCAGCTAGCCTGCGATAGCTGTTGAGATGTCTCAAGCTCCCACCCTGAACAGTGTCCCACACTAATGAATACTCGAGCTGGATGAGGGTTGGTCGCTGAGGGACTACACAGCACACCCCAATATGCCGCAGGACACTGTTGGAGATTATCCACGATTTGTATTGCGCATAAGCATGGTTTGGGGGAGCAGCATGTTGCTGCTTGCCCTGGGGTAGGGGAGTTGGGGTAATAGGTTTTCTTTTTTGGGGAAGGTAAATAGCAAGCCACGCAGCAACATACATGAACATAGATGGGCCACATTTAGAGGGGTAGACACGCCTTATACGCTAAGGGCTTGTATGGCTCTTTCCAAGTACTTAGCATGACAAGACTAGTACTACGGATTATAAAGTCTGACATGGAATGTGAGAGGTATGCATACCATGGCGAAGCAATACAAGATTTTCTCCTACCTAGAGAGAAGGACGCATTTCATGCTGTTGCAGGAAAAACACCTCACTGATAAGGAAGGGCAGGCATTGAGGAGGCGATGAAGGGGTCAGGCGCACCTCATCAAATACTCGGCCTATGCCAGGGGAGTACGTACTTATATGTATACAAGCTGGGGTCCCCTTTCAATTTACAGACTTTGTAATAGACACAGAGGGCAGATATATGCCTGTGAGAGGTCTGTTAGAGAGTAAAGAGATGCCCCTGATAAATATATTGCCCCCGAATGTTGATCAAAACGTATTCTTTGCGACACTTTCACAGCGCCTAGCCCCACTACTAATAGAAATAACACAAATTGGGGGAGACTTTAATTGCGTTACTGACACCCTAATGGCCCGCTCACACCCTCCCTTACAGAACTCACACACAACCCTCACGGCCAAAACGTGTGCTAACTGGCAGCAGCAGTGGGGGCTGATAGACTCCTGGAGACGCTTGAACCCACAAAGCTGGGATTATTCCTTTTTGTCGGGCCTCCACGAGGTTGATGTCAGACTAGATCTGTTCCTCTCCTCATGAGATGTGCACAGCTTGATCAACACAGTTGAATACCTACACCACACTATTTCAGACCACAATCCAGTGTTACTGAAGCTGCGATGGGCACACCCTAGACCTTCGATCTCGAAATGGAAGCTTAGACCAGAAGCATTGGAGGAGCAGGCATTTCAGGAAACAATAGAACCAAAATTACTCACTACTTTGCTGATAAGGCCGGGACGGCGTCAACTCCCCCCCTCCCCCGGGTAGAATGGGATGCCTTTAAAGCTGTGCTACGGGGTTACTGTATTGCTGAATCCAAAGAGGTTAGACAAACCCTACTGAATGACGCAAGAAGAGCAGAGGAGTGCCTACGGAACATAGAACTAAGACAACGGGCCGTCCTGAGGTACAGCAAGAACTTCTGGAGGCTAAGGAGGCGGAAGCAGCGCAAATGGAGAGACTTCGCTGTTTCGACTTGAAGAACTACATAGACAAAACACATGCAGAAACAGATAAGTCAGGATCTTTGCTGTCATGGCTGGCTCACCCAACTAAAAGAGGCCCCCCTATTATAGAGTTAGAAATCGTGGACGGCAGCAGAGTTTATAAGCAAGATGGGATCAATAGGTTATTTGCGGAGTATTATTCCGGTTTATACACTAGCGTGTCCTCTGCTCACACACAGGAAATACGAGAGTATCTGGCAGAGCTACAGCTGCTGCTAATTACAGTGGACGATGCAATACACAGGGGGGGGGGGGGGGGGGGGGGGGAACGCAACTACCCAGGAGAGGGCTGCCGCTATTAAGCATATGGAGCGCAATAAAACCCCAGGAACCGATGGGCTCCCAGTGGAGTTCTATGCCACATATTCTGCTGAACTGATTCCTCAACTTGCGAAACTGTATGAGGCAGTTGTCGAGAAGGGTTCTCTCCCAGCCACTATAATGGAGGCTGTTATAATCCCCACACTGAAGCCTATTAAAGAAGTACATGACAAGATGGCCTACCGCCCTTTGTCAATGTTGTACATTGATTACAAGATTCTAATCTGGATCCTCCCCACCAGACTATTGCCCTTCATGACCGCACTATTACATGAGAGCCAGGCGGGGTTCATTCCGACTCGTAGCCCAGCTGGCAATATTAGACACCTGCTTGCTGTCCTGGAGGCACATAGGGAGAACCAAAAGGCAGCACGATTTTTGCTGTCGACATAGAAAAGCATTTGACAGCCTAGAGTGGATAAATTTGCACGAAGTTATGGCAAACATGGGGCTGGAGGAAAGGTGTAAACAAATGGACAAGACTGTTATACACCAGTCCTATGGGTAGGCACGGGGGAGGGAATCATCTTGCAGAGGTGGCCCGTAGAACGGGGCACCTGACAGGGGTGTCCCCTCTCCCCTCTACTATTTGCCCTGGCCATGGAACCTCTCGCACTGGCAGCCGGAATGGGGCCAGCATATCGGGGACTGTAGGTAGGACAAGTATACCATCACATAGCGCTCTATGAGGACCATCTGCTGTTTTTAGCCAGCAGAGACTAGGATTTGGCAGGGGCCTGGACTCGACTCTGCTGGGGAGATTCAGTGCCATCTCGGGGCTCAATGTGAGCTGGCAAAAGTCCAGACTCTTCTCAGTGAGGGCCTCGGAGGCTTGCAATGGGAACCTAGCTGCCTGACGAATCTGAGAGTGTGCATTTATCACACCTGGCCGGACCTATATGGGGGCAATATAGGGAGAGAAGTACAGGGCCTGAGGACATCTATAGACTTTGGGCGGACCATGCCGCTCTCTGTAGCCGGCAGGATTGAGCTACTTAAAATGATAGCACTTCCTCGCCTGCTGTACGTTTCCAATGCGCTCCCACTGTGGATTCCTGCTACCTTTTTCAAGGACCTGAACTCCCAGGTGCGGGCCTTTATCTGGGGCTCGGGGCGCAGCAGAGTTGCCCTTGCAATAATGCAAAGGCCGACAGGGGCGGTCCCTGATTTTGAGTCCTACCATATAGTGACACAATTACAGCAGTTGGTGGGAAGCACAACCCTGGAAAGACGACAAAGAGAAAATCTAGAAATAATGAACCCGCCGCTCCGCAAACTATTACAAATATTTCTCAGAGTACACAGGCACACTGGAAAAGACCCTCAGGCACTTAGCGTGCAGGCTAGATGCTGGAATCAGGGACTACAAAAAAATAAGAGTGAAGATCCCGTACTCACCAGACATCCCATTAGACATGTTGCATGCACTGCCACATGGGGGAAACTGGAGGGCCATAGGAGCTTTGATGGAAGCTGGGGCAACAAAAAATGGGTGACCTCTATAGAGACAGTGAGTTCCTACTGTTCGAGGAGTTTTGCAAAGAGTTTGGATTACCAGGGGGGCATTTCCTGTTGCATAGAGCGTTCACAACGGCAATAAGGAAGCACTGGAAGACGGGCTGTACAGAACCCCCACCCCAACAGTCCTGCTATTATAAAGCCCTATCCGCAGGCGCCATTAAAGCGGTCTCCTGCCTCTATATAGAGCACTCCAAGTGGATGGGTTTGCGCCAGCTAGAAGCACTTCGCAACCAATGGGAAGGAGATCTCGATACCCCAATATCACTGAAGGATTGGGACAATATACTAGACCGGACCCAAAAGGTATACAGGAATGCGCGTTTTAGGCTGATAAATTACTATGTCCTTCACAGGGCTTACTTGACTCCAGAAAGCATAAGCAGATACTTTCAGGTAGAGGGAGCAGCTTGTCCCCGCTGCGGTGAAATGCTGACGCATGTTCTATACATGTTATGGACATGTTCACTCCTACGGGAATACTGGGAAGGAGTACTGCGAATAGTAGGAGAGGTCATTGACAAGGAGATCCCTTACTCACCAGCCTATTGCCTACTAGGATGGTTCCTCCACACAGCGAAAAACAGTCACTAGCAAATTCCAGGATTTAGCTTTTGTGCTAGCGAAACGGGAGATAACCAGGAACTGGAAACCAGTGAGGGGCCTGAAAATAACTACTTGGAAGGCGGAATTACTAAAATGGACAGAGTCTGAAGGAAGAATTTTAATGAGAGAAGCCAAGAGAGGGCTGAGACATTGATGTAGCCAGGGCTTGGGAGACCATATTGCATGAGCTAATAAATATGGGTTTGAAGAATCAGGAAGCAGAAGAGGGGATGACTAGAGCAGATCCTTACTCCATGGGCGAGAGCATGAGGATGAGAATACCCTTGTAGCTGCTACTCGTTCTTGACCCATTGAAATAGGCTTTGTCTCATGGACTACTATCCCTCCATACTGTACGGTTGATGGGGGATGCACACAGGCCTACGTATCACATACACGCACATCAGAGTTGCTGTGGAGAGCTTGCAAGGGGGAGGGAGAGGGAGTTAGATGTTATCATTCTATTGTTGCAGAGTTGCTAACTAGCTGAGATGTTAGTTGATGTGAGCAATACCGTGAACTTGCGCCAGCAGGTATGCTCAACACTGTTGAAATGAAATAAGAGTAACATAAATGCTTAATAAAATATGTTTTTAAAAAACAAAAACGGCATTCATTCTTAAAAAGTGTGTTGGAATGTGGCATGTGCTTGTCATAGGTGAATTTAGGTTTCAATCATACAGTACATAACATTCCCTCAATGGGAACACAAAGACCAACACCAAGGGATGTAGTGACACTGAGGAGTAATTTGTAGTAGGAATGTTAAAGATAATAGTAAAAGAAATACCTCTTTTCTTCCAGAAGGACAGACGAACGTGATTTTAACAGATGGGTTATTGCCATTACAAAAGGCCGGCCGTTCCTGTTCACTGTAATCCTTGCCATAACTGAGCTCAAGCCTGAAAGAAATCAGCACAGTGTAATTTCAGAAGATAAACTAAAACCAATACAAGACACTCCTGAAGGATAACAATTAAGACCTTTTTATATAATGACTATCAGTTTAGTTTTGTACAATTTTTACAAATGAGATCCTGATGCATTTCCAATTAGTTTAATTCAAAATACTTATTGAATTAACTACCATTCATCTATTACATGCACCCACTTAACTGCTCCCTCGCCCTCATTCAGTCAACAAAGACCCCTCCTACGTTACAGCCATATGTCAAACAAATTAGGTCCCTTCGATAATGCTCTTTCTGGTAGCTACTTTATCTGGTTGCAGATCCCTCACCCTAGGAACCTCCCAAGGAGGTTGATTGGATGTGGAAACACCAACAATAGTTCCTGTGTGCCTGCAAGTGATGCCATAAGCCTCTGTCTCAACTTGGTCCCATTTTAGACATGACATGGAGCCACGTATTAGATCCACCCTACGTGCGGACATCAGCTGTCTCCTATTTTTTCCAAGCCCTCAAACATACAGCATTGCTTACAAGACTGAGTTTGTACAGGGAGTGTACGTGTGCATAAACCAACTTGGAACCTTATTACTCTTGGGAGACCAATTCATAGCAGTGATAAAACTGCAATTAGTAAGAGTATCCAACAGAAAGAGTGCTATCAAACAGAACATTCTTCTGATAAGTACCTCAACCTGTAAATTCCTCACTATGTAAATCGGTACCAAAGCACGTTCCCCTTCAAAGAGGTGGGTCAGGATAGTGAATATACACCAACATTCCTGCAGGACGAGGCAGGCAAACTGAACGTCACCTAGGGCTGTTGTCAGATCTGTAGGGCAGAAGGGGCGCAAGAGGTAGCCAAAATAAATTTCAATATCAGTAGAAAGGCCTCTCTGAAGGCATCAGTTTGCTATGTAGTCAATGGCCTAGAAAAGGTTGTCACCATATTTGGCACCAGGTCAAAAGGGAAACACGAAGCTGGCACCAGGTTTCTGGAAGGCTGACAGTGAGATTTCTCCTGATATAGGGAGCATCTGGACGTCAAAAAGCCTAGGCAACTTTTCATATGCTTCTTTTTCAACTTGTTCCTTAACTCCCCCTTTGACTTACTGGACGTTAGTGATCTGGACGAGGATTAGCCTCTTGACGGGATCAGGATCGATCCACTTATTGTGCTCAGTGATGCAGAGTTTAGTTTTCCACACACGGATGGCTTTATGATCCATCAGAGAGCATTTGTTTCAGGTCATGTTTGCAGCAGAGCCACTATAGGCTGACGTCAAGCAAATCATTAACTTACACAAGAGACACTGTTTGGACACTCATCTTGGGGACAACATTGCTCATACTGCCAAGAAATGTAAAATACATTTTAAATGGCTTTAGTAACACACTGAAAATGGTAGGAGTGGACCTCACTTCTTCGTCAAGCCTGGTAAAAGAGGTACTAATGTCAAAGTACAAGAATGGCACCTACATGTCAGTGTCAGTATGTACAGATGCGAAATAGAGGCAGATGGCACCAATTGTGAGCGAGTCGGTGCTATTGCAACGGTTTCTCTTTCCAGTCTTAGGAGGTTCACAAGGTGAGGAAAGCAAACACAAGGAGATGATGGACGGAGCGCTGAAACTTTTCAGACACTCACCCCCAGTCACAGATCTGGGTTTAATCCATCATCATTCTTTAGCTCACTCCGCCACCCCAGTTCAGACATGGCCATATGCAAATTAGTCTGACCCTTTCCCTTATGGGAACAGTCCAGCCAGAACTGTATGACATTGTTCTGCATTCTGTCCATCGACTGTTGTTTTTGCATTTGTCACCCCGAGTGGGACGGGTATGCTCAGATGTGAGTCCTGTGCTCTCCATGCCACTGGAATCAAGCTATCCTGGCTGAAGAGGGGTGAAACCCCGAAACCGGTCCTAGGATGCTTGGTTCCAGTCTAGGGAGGACCTGGCTTGGCAGTTCGGGCTGGACTGTTCCCATGAGGCACAGGGTCAAGACTGATTTGCATATGGCTGAGTTCAAACTGGAATGGCATGGTGAGCAAACAAACGATGGATTTAGGCCCAGATCTCTGTACTGGGGTGAATGTATGACATTGTTCTGCATTCTGTCCATCGACTGTTGTTTTTGCTTTTGAGTTTTCACAAGGTGAGGAACCTGCAGCTAGAAGTATACATCAGAAATAGCCACCCCTCCTAGAAACGCTTACAGAGTAGTACCGAACATATTTTGTTTCCACTGATCAATTTCACTTCATGCTTTTGTCTATCTTCAAACTTTCCAATAGCCCTCCTTGGCACCTCCCAATGTTGTTCCAAAATGAGCAGAGCTGCCTTCCCCAGCATCACTTTCAAAATCCCATGCATTCAATGCACTACTTAAATATCTCCCACTGTACCTATCCTGAATACCTCCCCAGCACCCCTAATTATTGTCACCAATACATTTTTACAGTACTACCAGTACTGCATTCAAGTAAGCCACTGTAATACATACTCTCTAAAACCCTTATTTGATACTTCCTTCTAAACCAAGACTTAGGGCTGCCTCCTTTGCTGCTCCTCAACACAGTGCATTGCTCCTAGATACTGACCTTTGAATCTAGCCTCTTCACTACTTTTTTCTATGCAATACATACATGCTACCCAAATAGCCCTATTCAATGTTATCTTCGTACTCCAAAGGAATATGCTACTTACCAGTATGCATCTGTTCTTGGCATGTAGAGCTGCAGAGTCACACACTGAGGATAAGATCGCCATCTGGTGTTGGGCTCGGATGATTGCAGGTTGTTGTTGTCTTCGGAAGAAGCCTTTGGTCACGAGGTTGGTGACTCCTCCCCTGGACAACAGTGCGCATGGGCATCCACTCCATCGTCAGATTGTTTTTCGCCATGATGGGAAAAGATGGAGTGTATAGAAATGAAAGAAAGGATGTCCATGTGTAATGTCTAAGTAAGACGGATGCTGGAACAGATACAGGTCCCGGGGAGGCGGGCGGGCGTGTGTGACTCTGCAGCTCTACATGCCAAGAACAGATGCATACTGGTAAGTAGCATATTCCGTTCGAGGCATATGAGCTGCAGATCACACACTGAGGATAGATTATACAGCAGTGCTTCCCCTTAGCGGTGGTCGCCTGTATCCGTTGCAGCAGCTTGAAATAAAGTTTTTAGGACAGCCTGGCCCACGGAGGCCTGTTGTTTGGCCTGCACATCAACACAATAGTGTTTAGTGAAGGTATGCGTGGTAGACCACGTGGCTGCCTTGCAAATGTCTAAGGGAATGTTACCTAAGAAGGCCATAGAAGCCCCTATTTTACGGGTGGAGTGCGCCCTTGGGGGAACTGTAAGTGTACGTTTAGCCTTGAGGTAGCATATTTGGATGCATTTAACTATCCACCGGGCTATACCTGATTTGGAGATTGGGTTGCCTTTATGTGGTGGTGCGAAAGCAACAAAGAGTTGTTTTGTCTTTCGAAAGGGTTTTGTCCTGTCGATGTAATAAAGCAAGGCTCTTTTGACATCTAAGGTATGTAGGGCCCTTTCAGCTACGGAGTCTGGGTTTGGGAAAAAGACCGGTAGCTCTACTGATTGGTTAAGGTGGAAAGGGGAAATCACTTTTGGAAGAAATTTAGGGTTTGTCCTAAGAACCACTTTGTTACGGTGTAGTTGTAAGAAAGGTTCCTCTAGTGTAAGGGCTTGTATTTCACTTACTCTGCGTAGGGAAGTGATTGCGATAAGGAAAGCTACCTTCCATGTTAGGAATTGTAATTCACATTTGTGCATAGGTTCAAATGGGGGACCCATGAGTCTTGTTAGAACCACATTGAGATTCCACACTGGTGCAGGTGGCAATCTTGGGGGAAGGATTCTTTTGAGACCTTCCATAAACGCTTTGATGGCTGGTACCTTAAAAAGGGACAGGTGTTGCCTATTTTGCAAGTAGGCTGCCAAGGCTGCTAGGTGTAAACGTATAGAGGAATACGCTAGATTGCATCTTTTCAAGTGTAGTAGATAGCAAATGATGTTTTGGATGGAAGCGTCCAATGGATGTATGTCATTATTAGCGCAGTAGATGGCAAATCGTTTCCATTTAGCGGCATAACACGCTCTAGTAGTAAGGCGTCTGGCTTCCTTTATGATATTCATACAGTCTGGAGGGAGATTGAGGTAACCGAACTCTAAGACCTCAGGAGCCAGATCGCTAGGTTCAGTGTTTGAGGATCTGGGTGTCTGATTTCTCCATGGTTCTGGGTTAATAGATCCGGGGAGAGGCGTAGTCTTTGATGTGGAACTAAGGATAGTTCTAGAAGCGTGGTGAACCACGGTTGACGTGCCCAAGTGGGAGCCACTAGTATTAGTGTTAGTGACTGTTGTTTCAGTTTGCGTACCACAAATGGAACTAGTGGGAGAGGCGGAAAGGCGTACGCAAATCTGCCTGACCAGTTCATCCATAGGGCATTGCCCTTGGACTGTGGGTGTGGGAATCTGGCGGCGAAGGTTGGGCATTTTGTGTTTTCGGGAGTGGCGAACAGGTCTATGTCTGGTTGTCCCCACTTTTGGAAGAAGGGGAGTAGAACCTTGGGGTGTAGTTCCCATTCGTGGATCTGCTGTGTGTGGCGACTTAGGAGGTCGGCCACTTGATTGTGGATCCCTGGGAGATGTTCTGCTAACAGATAGATGTTTTGGGGAATTGCCCATCTCCAGATTTGCTGTGCCAGTTGGGGAGAGTGTGTCCCTCCCTGTTTCTGTATATAATACATTGTCGTCATGTTGTCTGTGCGTATGAGGACAGTTTTGTTCTTTAGGTGAACTTGAAAGGATTTTAGCGCTAGGAACACTGCTAAGAGTTCCAGGTGGTTGATGTGGAGCAGTTTTTGTTGACTGGTCCATCTTGCTGGAAGAGATGGATGAGTTTGAAACTGAGAGATGAGATTTTGTATACTGGCTATCCTGGCAGTGCTGGGATAAGCAATGGCCTTGGATGTATCTATGGTTGCTCCTAGATACTGATGTAAGTGGGAAGGTTGTAGGTGGGATTTGGGGTAGTTGATAGTGAATCCCAAATCGTGGAGAGTTTGAATCGTGCGATGAGTGTGGAGAACGCATTTTTGGTATGTATTGGCTTTTATGAGCCAATCGTCCAGATAGGGGAAGACATGGATCTGTTGTCTTCTGAGGTGCGCTGCCACGACTGCTAAGCACTTGGTGAACACTCTGGGTGCTGTTGTTACTCCGAATGGGAGAACTGTAAATTGATAGTGTTGCCCATCTACCACAAATCGTAGATATTTTCTGTGAGCGGGATGCATAGGGATGTGAAAGTATGCGTCCTTGAGGTCTAATGTGGCAAGGAAGTCTCCCTGTTGTAGGAGTGGGAGGACTTGTTGGAGAGTGGTCATATGAAAATGATCCGAATGTATATACTGGTTTAGTAGTCTGAGGTCCAGTATGGGCCTTAGTGTTTTGTCCTTTTTGGGAATGAGGAAGTATAGAGAATATACCCCTTTTCCCTGATGTTGAAGGGGGACTGGTTCTATCGCATGTTTTTGTAACAGGGATTGAACTTCTTGTTTGAGGAGAGAGAGATGATGTGAGGACATTGGGCGTTGTTTGGGTGGTATGTTTGGGGGGGGATTGTATGAGTTCGAGGCAGTAGCCAGACTGGATAATTTGTCTTACCCATCTGTCTGTGGTGATGGAAGTCCAGACAGGTAGGAATTGTTGGAGTCGCCCCCCGACCGGAGTGGAATGGTCTGGGGGGAGTGGTGGCAAGTCACTGTTTGGTGGCTGGGGAGGTGCGGGTGTTGTTGTTATTGCCCCGCCCTCGGCCTTTGTTATTGTTTCCCCTATAACCTCCCCGGAAATAACCTCTGTTAGGGGATGTTTGTCCAGAATTTTTAAAGGTGGACGTGGTCTCAGTTGATGTGTTTTTGGAGCCTCCTCTATAAAAGGAGCGACGAAAGGAACCCCGGTTTTGAGGAGACTGCAGTGCTCCCATAGACTTGGCAGTTTCATTATCCTTCTTCATTTTTTCTAATGCAGTATCCACTGCAGGGCCAAATAACTGCTCTTGGTTGAAAGGTTGAGCCAGAATTGCGGTTTGAACCTCCGGTTTAAAACCGGAAATACGGAGCCAGGCATGTCGTCTGAGTAAGACGCTAGTATTGACCGCCCTAGAAGCAGTGTCTGCCGCATCTAAGGCGCATTTAATGGAGGCATTAGATATTAATTTGCCTTCTTGAATGAGGTCAGTGGCCTGGGACTTAAAGGGTTCAGGCAGATGTTGCATAAGGTCCTCAAGTTGGTCATAATGTGCCCTGTCATACCGAGCTAACAGGGCCTGGGTATTGGCAATACGCCAGTGGTTCGCCGCCTGTGCGGCGACTCGTTTGCCTGAGGCCTCTAAAAGCTTAGACTCCTTGTCTGGGGGGGGCGTTTCTCCAGTTGTCTGTGAGTTAACGCGCTTCCTGGCATTTGATACGACCAAGGAGTCTAAAGGGAGCTGGGCTTTAATGTATGCAGGGTCCTGCGGGGCTGGTCGGTACTTTTTTTCGATGCGGGGGTTGAGAACCCTCGCTCGAACAGGGTCTTTAAAGACGTCAGTGGCATGCTTTATAACCCCTTTAATCATGGGAAGTATATGAACAGTTTTTTGTGACTGCTCAAAGGTATCGAGGAGAAAATCCTCCTCAAGGGGGTCCGTGTACATAGTGACACCATGGAACGTTGCTGCCCTATTTATTAGTTGGCCAAACCCTAGGTGGTCATCAGGAGGGGAGGGCTTGGAGGGGTAGGTAGTGGGGTCAGGCATGTCAGGCATTGGATAAGACCAGTCATCTACCGGTGCTGTGTCTGGAAAAGTAAACGGGTCGGTTGGATCAACAGGATCATTAAATAAATCAGGGTCCGCCCCTCCCCCTAAGTCATCATTATCATCCTGTGGAGGAGGTGAATGATAGGGAGGTGGTAAAGGTAAAGGAGAAACAGGAGGAGGAGGGGGGGACGGGTTAGAAGGTAAAACAGGAGAAGAAGGACGAAGTGGTGAAGTGGCACAGTCCTTTTTCCGTATGGGAGCTGGGGGAGGTGTAGTGTCCAGCTTCCGTTTTTTATATGGGATGGCAGTCACATGTCCAGTGTTAGGATTGATGTAGATCCGCTTTTGAGTAGGATCTGGTCGAAAAAGTTCATCTGGCTCCGAAGGTGGTGGCGGCGACGCCCGCTTCGGGTCTTTATGAGCTGTTTTTGGTGTGGACGTAGTTTTCGGTGCCGATGATGTTTTCGGTGCCGAAGGATGTTTCAGTTCCGATGGATTTTTCGGAGCCGATGGAGTTTTCGGTGCCGATGTATGTTTCGGTGCCGAGGGACTTTTAGGCATCGATGTCGAAGAACGTTTCGGCGCCGGTGGAGACTTCGGTGCCGAGGAACGTTTTAGTGCCGAAGGAGATTTCGGTCTCGAAGCCTGTTTCGGTGCCGACAGTGGTTTTTTCGGTGCCGAGGGTGTTAAAGGCACAATCACATGAGGTTTGCTCGAGCCCGAGCCACCTACAGGCTTAGATGTCTTCGGAGCCGGGCCCGAGGGCGGGGCTTCTGAAGAGGATTTCCGGTCGCGACTGGGCCCAGCTGGCGGAGTCTTGACCACTGTCTTTTTGGATGGGGCAGGGGCAGGGGGGGTGGTACTCACACGCTGCCCTGGAGTGATGAGGTCATCGGAATCGTCGGCCTCGGACACGATCGAGATCTTCGGTGTCGTCTTCGGGAACATCTTGAGCAAAGATGTCCTCCGGTTCTGGAGCTGGTTTGGCCATAATATGGCGTCGAGCTCTTCGGTCCCGGAGGGTCTTCTTCGAACGGAAAGCGGCACAAGCTGGACAGGTGGACTCGTTGTGTTCCGGCGACAGGCAGAGGTTACAAACCTCGTGGTGGTCACTGTGGGGGAACTTCGCTCCACACTGGGGGCATTTTTTGAAGGGTGTCCTGTCCATCAGCCGCTTCCGGAACCGGTCCGAGTTGATTTCGAAGTCGATGGAATGAAGATTAAGGAGTTAAATTGATTGCTAGAAGTTTTCTGCTGGAGCGGAAAAAAGTTCATCCGAACCCAATGGCGGAAAAAAACAATCTGACGATGGAGTGGATGCCCATGCGCACTGTTGTCCAGGGGAGGAGTCACCAACCTCGTGACCAAAGGCTTCTTCCGAAGACAACAACAACCTGCAATCATCCGAGCCCAACACCAGATGGCGATCTTATCCTCAGTGTGTGATCTGCAGCTCATATGCCTCGAACATACCTTCCTGATTCGCTTCGATATGTATACTATTGACCTGTGGTGGTTTTAAATGACTCTTTCACATCAGCCTTTTCTATTGCACTGGTTACTATACATCAACACTTCCCACAAAAGCTCCTAATCAATCCACACTGCGGGAGGGGGTTACTCAAAAGTACAATACAGCAAACTATCACTTTGAAAAACCCAGATAATACCACCCTAGAAATCCTCCACAAACGGGGCCTGTGGCACTTTTACATTGCATTTCAGTTCAGCCATTATTAGTCCAGAGGTATTTTTCCTCCAGATTTATCGAACGTGTTTCTCCCCTCAACTGTTTAGGTACTCAATATAGCAATCCTCCGTAAGACCCCGACTATCCTGTTCTCCTGAAGTACTACTCAATATTGAACACTTTATCCATAACAGACAACCAACTTACTAACCTTCTTAAATTCTTCTCATTAATACACCCCATGCTGTTTCACTCAATCATGTGTTTCAGCATTTGAAGAGCATGTAAGAAGCTTTACAATAGAAATGTTGTAGGGATAATTGACGTTAACTTAGAGTTTGTGAATTAGGTAGGTAAACAGTCCAGCATTGACCATATCAGAGTAAAAATGTCCTTGTCTTTACTGTTGTTCAGGACTGTGTAGCACAGTAGTTAAAACTGTCTCCAACAAAAAAAAGACCTTTCCCCCAAAGTAAAATAAATAAAGCAGATTGTATACAGCAACAGGAGATTTTTCCAAGTGTAAGTAGATATAAAAATATATATATTTTTCCATCAAATAAAGTTAAGTGCTTGCAAATACATATAGAGTTCCAAAAATTAGGAAAATATTGTTAAGAACTATAATTAGAGTTCATGTTTTTGAAAGGAATTGTGAAGGTTCTGAGTACATTAATTTGAATATTACACACTTCCACATTTCATATTCTTAAAACGTGGCTCAAAGATACAAATAGTTTTGTAAATGGGTAGTATTTGAAAAATGTGCAGTATTAAAGATAAACAATGGACAAGCACAAAAGATATACAAAAATGTAAATGCACCTACCTGTCCTTGTCAATCAATTTTAAGATTTCTTTAGGCTGGCCAATATCATAGGCATGATCTTGTGTCAAAAGACAAGCAGCACTTCCACTGGGACAAGACGAGGTTTCAACTGAACCACTTCCTGGCAAAATAAATGGAGCAAGTCAAAGGCACTTTAGACTCCAAAACACATACACCAGCAGCTGTAAAATGCAGTTCAGCCAACATTTTTACATTGCACAAAAGCACCCTGCCTACAAAATGAAAATCTTAGCTTACTTAACCGTATTTAGGACACAATACAACAAGTAAACACTTTTGGCAAGTGTGGTGCTTTATCAGAAATCAAATGAAAATCAAATTATTGTAAGTAGAGGATAGTATGGTCACTCCCCACCACCACCACGGTGACTGCGGTGACAAAAACCTCTACAGCTTCATTTAGCCATGAACGGGTCTGCTAACTTCAAGTCCATGGAGAATTAGCATTTTGTTCACTATTTGATAAACTTGTGTTGGAATTGTAGTAATGTACCTCTGCACACCCACCTAACCCTAAAACTCCAGCGCTACTCCTAATTCTACATACAACCTTTACTCTGCACTGGTACCTCAGGATTGCCAAGTAGACAACATTTTTCAATGAGTGAGAGAAGGAGGCATGGCAGCCGGAAAGGTGGGCCTGGCAATCACAGTCTGAGGTGCCGTGGAGGGACACTGATGAAGCTGGTGCACAAAATCCTCCGAGTGTGCCTCTTGAGTATGCCCCAGGGAGGTTGTGAAATCTGTCATGGATTTCTAAAGTGCAGATCCTCCACACACAAACTGGAAACCAACATTGAGTAGGGGCTTCTAGCTGTCTTGAAGCCTATCGTGTGATATCAGCTCTTCAATGGGAGCCCATGTGAAGACAGCAGATATCATGTGACACACACTGGCACCAAGTCAGTTGTCAGGTCTGATATCAGTATGCACTGCTTGCATGGCAAGGTATAGAACATGCCATGCCCCAGAAACAGCTGTTATTGGTACATAGTGCTACTGCTCCTAGCAGCTGTTAAATAGGAGAGCTATGTTTAGCAGGTTCTTTGGACTATTGGACTGACCAAAGGGAATGGTTAAACACTACCTTATGTGCTCAGAGGTCACTGGTCACCCCAAAAGCCATGCCCTGTATGGAACAGAGGCAGCGGGCTCATGTAGTCAAACCAAAGGCCATGCCCAGTAGCTCCTGTGAGCAAGAAGCGTAGGAGCAGAGCATTGCCAAGGGCTGTACCAGCTGCAAGTGCACAGTCAGTACAGCCACAGGTTTCATCAACCAGGCACTGAAGGCAGGGGTACGGGCAAAAATAGGGGGACTTGTTCAAGCATACAATACATTCTCTAAGAAATCACTGAATACAATGTTTCTTAAGGATGGTTATGGTTACCAAATAAGATTAGTAGCTATTCAACAATATAAAAAAACATAAAACTCCCTAAAATATTAGCTGAAGCATTTTATGGTGGCAATACAAAATAATTGAAAATCGCCATATATGGTGAACTACTCCCCAAATAACATACCAAATTACAATAAACATCGCTGAGATCAACGAAGCAGCTAACATTGTTCTTTTCCACATTTGTTTGCGTGAGTTATTTGAGGCTTGTGTGGGCAGAAACATGTGCCATTTTTGGCACCTTTTGAAATGGGGCAGTAACCCGCAGGCTATGAGCCCGGCCAACCATGTTGTACCCGACCAGTGGGTTAGTTACTTTGAAAATCAGTTTAAGTCCACTAGTACCTCACTTAATGCCTCGCTGCATCTCAGTGAAACAGGTGTGTTAGAGTTTACCTGTAGTGAGGTGACTCTAATACTAAAATCTCTCCCCAACGGTAAGGCCCCAGGTCCTGACTGCATACCTGCTGATTTATTTAAACAGGACTTGGATCTATGGGTCCCCTATCTAAAGAACTTAGCTAATGCCCTGGCCTGTGGTGCGTCGGCACCGGAATCTTGGTTCGGGGCCGAAATTCTGCCAATTTATAAGAAGGGCGATCGTTCAGTCCCCGCCAATTATCGCCCAATTAGCTTAATAGATGCGGCCCAAAAAATTACTGCGCGGTTGTTGTTGGGCCGCATCACTAGTTGGATCACTGATAATAATGTCCTGACGCCCCTTCAGGCCGGGTTTCGGTCACATGTTGGAACCTTAGACCAAGCCCTTAGGTTTACACTTTTATATTGGAAGGAAGTCTATTTAGGGGGGGGGGTATGCTCTTTGCAGCATTTGTCGACCTAAGGTCCGCATTCGACTTGGTGCCTAGACCAAAACTGTGGGAGGCTCTTCGGGAGATGGGCATGCCTGCCGAATATCTGAGGCTTTTAGTTAAATTGCACACTAACACATATGCACAGGTTAGATGGGGTAAGCCTGGGGAAGTGACTACGAGATTCAAAGTGTCTAAAGGGGTCAGGCAAGGGTGTGTCCTGGCCCCCACACTGTTCTCCTTGTTCATCAATGGAGTAACTCGATACTTTTCTGACTGCCCGACTGATGCCCCCTCGTTGGCAGGAATGAAAGTGCCCCTGCTCATGTTCGCGGACGATACGCTCCTCATTTCTAAAACCCGACAGGGGCTTCAATTGGCCCTCTCTAGGTTTGAGTTATTCTGCCGCGAACATGAGCTCGAGGTCAACGTGGGGAAAACCAAATTTATGGTTCTTCGTGGCCCACGCCCCGTTAAAGCTAGGGTTGAAATGGGTGGTGCAAGGCTGGAACAGACCTCTACATTTACATATTTGGGGGTCACCTTTAGTGATAACCTAAGTTGGGGGCCCCAGATAGAATTGCTTAGGTTAAAGCACTCCCAACTTGGTGGTGCCTTATTAAAGGAACATATGCATTCCTGCACTAAACCCATTGCACCTGTGATACAAATTTATGGTTCTAAAATCCTCCCTGCAGTCATGTATGGCGCCGAGCTATGGGGGTTTAGTAATCTTGACTCCTTGAGGGTGGCCCAAAACAACTTCTTGAGATCATTGATAGGGCTACCCCCCTCCACCCCACGTATCCCCTTGTTATTCGATCTGGGCTGCCAACCCATAGAGGATATGATCCGGTATAGGCCCCTGGCGTTTTGGCGACGCCTATGGACTACCCCGGAGCTATCCATTTATGCTAAAGCGCTGCATGAGGTAAAGGATATGAGAGGCTCCCATAGAATTCGTTGGCTTACAGAAATTAAACTTATTCTGACAGAAATGGGCATGGGTGACTTGTGGTCCAACCCTGTGTCTGCTGTGTTTCCCCCTAAAAAAATATATAGGGATGCCTACTGGCTTTGGGCCTCACAAAAACGATTTACTCCTTCTACTGGTGGTTCCCTGACCGCAATTTATTTGTCTATTAAGGATCAATCATCTTTAGAAGTATATTGGGACGTAATAACCAAAAAGCTGGATCGGAAATTATACCACCAATTCAGAATTGGTACCCTTCCTTTAGGTTCCTTTACTTCTAGCTGGTCCTTAAATGGCACTGATAAATGCCCATCCTGTAAAAATTTGGTCGAAACAGAAGATCATTTTTTATTTGTATGCCCGGCATATTACCAACCTAGGCGAGTCTGGCTGCGACCTGTGTGTCGTGAACTAGGTGTCAGATCAGCCCAGGCCGCTAGAAGGATCCTAAAGACTGATACATCCTCTCTTGTGGTCATCGGTCTAGCCAAATATATTAGTTGGGCGTGGCTTATACGGAAAAGATGAAATTTTACCACTGGTTATACATACTATAGCGTAGCATTACCCCCAACTGTAGAATGAATTTCAAGTCAAAGTCTATGTATGTTTAATACTTTTTTATTGATCTTAACCTGTTATTTATTAAATAGCTTTTAGTCTCAATTGTTATAAATAATACATTAACTTTTTAATTGTATTTGATGAATTTTAAATGTCTTTTAAGATGAAATATTCGAAATAAAGACTGTTTTGACTGACTGACTGGTTACCAAATAAGATTAGTAGCTATTCAACAATATAAAAAAACATAAAACTCCCTAAAATATTAGCTGAAGCATTTTATGGTGGCAATACAAAATAATTGAAAATCGCCATATATGGTGAACTACTCCCCAAATAACATACCAAATTACAATAAACATCGCTGAGATCAACGAAGCAGCTAACATTGTTCTTTTCCACATTTGTTTGCGTATTCTGGAAAAACAATCTTATTCTTATACATAGCGAACAAGAAGATATTGGTAGAATGTACTTGTAATAATGAAAGATGTCTCGTAGACAGGCCGCTTAGAACAAGTTGTAGGTTTATTTGACAAGTAACAAAGTCCATATAAAGATCATAAGTAAGGCCTCAGATCTCCAGTGGAGCCCCACCAGGAGCAGCCTCCCTGCTGCTCAGCCCCAGTACTGTAGTTTAAATGATGCAGTAATCTATTAAAGTATGTTACTTGTGAATGGCACTGGAGATATATTTTTAACAAGGAGATGTAAATAATGACTGTAGTATACCAGCAGTACATATGGATTTAACGTAGTGATATCATCAATAATTCCAATGGTGATGAAATCAGTGAGGTGACCTATAAGAGGAGTAGAATAACAATCAATGCATGGTGAAGGGGAGTTCTACATACACAACTCTACATTTCTTATCTCAACAGTGTTTTGTAGGATTTAAATCATTATCTTGAAGTCCCTTCAACTAAATATGTAAAGTAATAAATATAAATGTTGCTAAATAGAATGAAAGAGTGAATATTTGCTCAATTACCATGTACAGGACTATTATTCATGTGGCGAAAGCAACTAATCTCTGAATTAGGTTAGCCTAATATAGTATTAGCCTGCTTATTTAACCAATTCATTTCGCCAGGCAGAATTTTTTTTAAAAACCCAAGACCACTATAGAGTGAGGCACTTTATTTACCCAAACTGCCTGCTGTATAGTGATTTGTAGGGGAAATTATTCCTCCATGTAAAGGACTCCTGTGATGAAACAACAAAGGCCCTTCCATTGACGTTGAATGAAAAATGAATATAGGTCTCATCAATAAATTAGCCAGCACAACATGCAACCAACCACTTTTTAGGTCTAGCTAGAGACAGTTTAGCGGTCTGCAATAACACAATCATAACAAAAAAGTAAATAAATAGTATATAGAGAGGGGCAGTGGGCCACACCTTTGGTAGAGGAGACATCAGCTCAGCATTGGATTGGCCAGCAGTTGTGTTTGTTCGCACAAGGAGAGCTTTGATTGCAGGGCACGGATAATGAACTGTTTGTGCACTCTAATGGAGGCACAGTATCCTATATGCTTTCTACAGACCAAAAGAAACACTCATGCTGCTGTGAGATGTCCCCAGCGTACTGTGCTGTCACACCTCAAGAACAGCAACAGCATGCCAAGGACCTGTGAAATACATATGCGCCTTAAATACCTGCCTTTAGGCCAACCCACAGGCAAAACTCTCAACTCGTCAGGACGAACCCAAGGACCCTTGGCGTGAAGCGAATTATATATAAATCAGACAGAAATGGTACTTTCATAGGGTAGCATTGTCTGTATTTTGGGACTAGGAGTGTTTTTGTGTTTCCTTGCCGATGGCCGTACTTGCTCACATCATGACCTCTGTTTTTGACTGTCTCCTACAGAGAGAGCGAGTACTTTCTACCAGAATCTCACAGATGAGATGCACCCATGCCTCCATTTTCAGACTTTCACTTGAGCAATTGGCAGAGTAGCCGGTCCCGATTTGTCAGATTAGTAGGCCTATGGCCATCTGTATGGAGTGAGATATTTGGAAAATCCACCAGAAACTTCAGTTGCATAGAACATTACTGCATTTATTTTGCATGCATAGGGGTTTCTGTCCTTGCTGGAGGCCCTCCAGTTGTGCTGTCTGCTCTGTATTCTCTCCTCTCAGACTCATTTTGTGTGCCCTCACACTGCGGGCCATCTTCTAGTGTCTCAGTAAGGGTAAGCTTCACCTTCCCTGCTTTTCACCCAGCCACAGGCACAGGGATTCGCTTCCCATTCACCATTTCAGCAGGCCTAGTGCACTGTGTGTGCGGTGATTCAGTTGGACAATCTGAAAAAAGCTGTAGTTTGTAGTACTGTATTGCCAAGAATTTAAACTGCAAGAGTTTTAGCAGCGGACGTCATCAAAGAGGGCATAGAGGGCCGATTCTTAACAGACTCCAGCACTTGGCCCACTCCAAACCCTCCGTATTATGTTGAACTTCATTACAAAGACATAAGTCATGGTTGTGTTTGGAATGATTAGCCATAGTTTTTATTATCATGAATGATTGGCAAGTGATCGTCAACTGAATGTCATAAATCAATTGTTTACAGGGTCATAAATCATGCCAAGTCATAAAACAATCATAGCTGCTCATAGTCATGTCATAAATCGCATCACACTTTTTTTGTTACTATGCCATAAATCATATCTGTCAATTTGGGAGGTAAATTGAGTTTCTGTGTTGGAATTATCCTCTGTCCGCAAAGGGAGGGTCAAACTCTAACCGATGTTCGGCTCAGCTCGCTACCTTGTTGTCCATTTGTACCCTGCCGTCCACCAGGATCTGGCCAGCGAGTGCCGTGCTCCGCGTACCGCCCTCCCCATAGGCCGACTTACCCTGCCGTAAGAGATCCCCCGATAAGTAATCTCCATCCATGTATTTCTTTTTTGAAGACCCCTCCTCTATCCACTCGTTCTGAACTATGCTTGGCATTCTTCACTTACATCCTCCGATCAGGCCTGTTATGGATACAACCATTCGCTCCCACCTATCTTTCGCTCCCACCTATCTTCTGCAAACTTATTCCAATCAACCCTTTTCTCAGCTTATAATTGTATTCATTCAAGAGTCTTACCCTTCTACCAAGACTTACTCCAGAGTGCTGCTCACTCACATTACGTTGATGCACTGTCTCGCTCCTAGGTGGACTCTGTAGAGCATCTCACTGGTGCATTCCTGGCAATTCCTGTCGGGTTTAACTAAATAATTCGGTTTATAGAAGGTCTTGCAAGCACGCTGCCTCCATGGAAGCCAGACAGGATAAAATGTTTGGGAGAGGACATGCACGCACTGCCACCAGACTGTACGGTCCCTCTGGAGACCGCGCAGCAAGCCTTCCTGGCTTTTGGTGACTGCTGCTGTTCACTCGGCTGCAGTGCTGTAACAGTCCAAATGCTGCATTTTCCGCCCGTGCACGTATCTGATGACTTTCAGCAAGCTCCCTGACATGTTGTTTCTTTCTCAAACTATTGAATCACGATTTGCCCTCAGCCTTCTATAAGTTACATTCTGCCGAACTGGTTGCTTCGCGTCATCTAGGCTCAAGGTAAACTCCATATTGCTTAGTGTACTCTGGATTCCCTGAGGCCCGGGAACTTAGACTCTGGTTCATTTTCTGACTACAACCCACAAGTCATCTTTTGTTACTTCTCTACTGACATTTAAGCTTTTGCAAGACTTCTAAGTTTACGCTATATAAAACTCAGCGAGAAAAAAAATAAACTGAATGCTTTGTATAAGAATATTTATTTTTTAAGTAGAAGACATTACGACTGTATAATATTATTTTTCCATTTGATGTGGTGGTATTTCAGTGTAAATGAACATATAATTTTGTTTCCCTTAGTTATTTGCTATAGGCCGGCATATGTCAGCATTTATCGGACATAAGGACAAACACAAGGCTATCTCAGGCTCTGTGAGCATAGAGGTTGATATTGAGACTACAGTCGTATATGTGGTTTTAGGTGAAATGATTTATTGTATTTGGTTTAATTTGTTCTTAGGGAGTCATCACAGTTTCAAGAAGAAGCTAGTTCTATTAGTTTTCTCTATTAGTTTTCCAATAGTTTTTCTCAATTAGTTTTATCCAGTTAATCAATAGGTTACAGCAGGATAGACTGAACATATATGCTTATGTTTGAATCATGCACAGATAAAATATATGTTCCTGGTGCCAACGGGCTGAACAAAAAGTAAACCAGAGCAGGGGATGCCCACGTAAATGGGAAAAGATATGGGGCGCCTGGATGCACTACAAAACAGACCAGTCCCCAAAGTAATATGAAACTTTCGACATTTTAAGGTACATGTTGTATGGCTGTATTCTCTGTCTACCTAGTTGGAGGGTGGGACACTGGGAGGTTTGAATTGTTCTACTTGCTTGCATCTGTGTATGCCACTCTTTATACGATGTATACTGTAATGACTTCTGAAGCAGATGTTTGTTCGGTTAATAACAAAAGATTACAAAAAATTATATATATATATATATATATATATATATATATATATATATATATATATATTTATATTCACTGAAAAAAACATAGGTTTCACACATGTTATAGTTAGCGGAAATTTTACTGATAAAAAACCAATGAAATTCCCCCGTTATAGTTAGTGCAGGCAACTATAACTCACGCGACCGCAATCCTCTGCTGATGCTAATACTGTATTTAGACACTTATTTGCCCATGTCTTCTTCCATACATTTTTAGCTATACATATATTACAAATATTTTTTTTTCTTAAAGACGCATATGTCATCAGCAGAAGATTGCGGTCGCGTGAGTTATAGTTGCCTGCACTAACTATAACGGGGGAATTTCATTGGTTTTTTATCAGTAAAATTTCCGCTAACTATAACATGTGTGAAACCTATGGTTTTTTCAGTGAATTTGCAAGGTTTTTTAAATGCTAATTCCTAACTATAACGTGTGTGAAACCTATGGTTTTTTCAGTGAATTTGTACGGTTTTTTAAATGCTAAGTTACTTTACGCCATTCGTGGCGTGCGCGCCCACTTAACGCAGTTCGTTCCGTGCGCGCACCGTGCGCGCACAGTGAGCACGCGGTGCGCTTCGCGCACCGCGCGCCCTCTTTATGCAGTTAGTGCCGTGCACGCACGGTGGGCATGCGGTGCGCTACGCGCACCGCGTGCCCACGTTACACTAGATGGGCCATGTACGCACGATGCGCTTCGCGCACCGTGCGCACATGGAGGACATATGATGCACTTCGTTTTGAAAGGTAATATTTTAATTTTTCGTATATGTTATAAGGCATGCACAAATGGTGCCCTTCGGGCACCATTTGCACACGGGGTGGAGAGAGTGTGGATAATTTTTTTTTTTATTATTTTTTTTTTTAAATATTTTAGTTTAACTCATCTTTAATAAGCCATGCACAATTGGTGCCCTTCGGGCACCAATTGCACACGGGGTGGGGAGAGTGTGGATAATTGTTTTTTTTATATAATTTTTTACCGTACGCGTACGGTAAGCGTAATCGGCGAAATTAGCGAAAAAATTAAAATTCCGTTTTTGGCCTTGGGGGATCTTGGGGGACTCCCTCAACATTGCTATGTGTGTGGGAGCTGTCTAAACAGCCCCTTTACATGTTTTTGTGCTTTATATTTTAAACATCACTCTCAGTGCGAGAGAGAAAATGGCGGCCGCCGCTTCCTGGTTTCGGCCGATTCGAATGTTTACTAAGATCTAAGAGCCAATCAGAATCGCGCTCGCGCACGCCACCGTACGCGTACGGTAAGCGTACCGTAAGCGCACCGTAAGCTGGCTCAGATATATATATTGATTTAAAGGCTATTTTCTCAGAATCTACTGAACAGATTTACACCAAACCTACAAAAGGCACTTCCTTTACCCGAGGACTACCTCTCTGCCAAATTTCTAGTAATTCTGTTCAGCCGTTCGGGCTGTAGCCCTGTCTAAAGGTCCTATGGAAAAATGCATGGGAAAAACGCGTTTTGGGACCCCGCTTTTATCTCAGCCCCCGCTTGACGAATCCCCCCCGAGACTTTCAGGGAAGGAGCGGAGCGTAGTGCCCCACCTATTTTGAAAAATTCGCGAGGATTCGTCGACCGGCGCCAAAGTTATTCAAAATAGAATGTTGCGGATTTCCTATGGAAACGTGGTCCTAACTATAACATATATTCACTGAAAAAACCATAGGTTTCACACACGTTATAGTTAGGAATTAGCATTTAAAAAACCTTAGAAATTTAGTGAAAAAACCATAGGTTTCACACATGTTATAGTTAGCTGGACATTTTACTCGTAAAAAACCAATGAAATTGCCCCGTTATAGTTAGTTCAGCTAACTATAACTCGCGCGCCCGCAATGCACTGCTGATGACGTCACATATTACATCACTCATGACATGGTCAGTGACATCACTCATGACATCACTGATGACATCTCAAATGACATCACTGATGACCTCACTGATGACATCATCCTTGTGATAGAGTGGCAGACCTCCTCTCACCTTAATATAAGCTTTGATACACACATTCAAAAATAGAGACTAAAAATTTCAAAACAATGGACATACCAATACCAGTTACAACAACCTCTTCAGTAATTCTAAGATCCACATACACATCCACTCATTCACCAACAGTCCTATACAGTCACTCATACATGTACTCACTCATCATATGTACTCATACATCTATACATCCTGTTACACAATGCCACTCATCCATAGAGTTACTCACACACATAGTCACTCATGCTAATAAAGAATCAAACATACATTTACTTGCATATACAGTTATACACACACCACCACACTTACTTCTACGGAAACTTACACATACTTAGTCTTTTAAACAATCACTTATAGAAACACATACTTATTCATACAGGAACTCTTTCAATCTCTCACTTTCACATATACTCACATATATACACCAATAGTCACATATACTAGTTTAAAACGTATGTAGTTACTCCTGAAGACACTATTGAGACAGTCATTCACTCACTAACACACCCATACACACACTCATCCACCCATACAGTCCTGCACACATGCTGTGTTCAACACATACAAACAGTGAGTCACTCATTCATGCACCGATGCACTACGTAATACCCCCCACCGAACCATGCAGACACTCAGACTGATACTCAAAAAAACAACTAATAACCTAAATAGGCACCCATGTAGCTACTCACCAACCCATGCAGCCACTTATACACAAAGTGAGAGACTGATACAGATATTTACATATTTAAACATTACTCACTAAGCCATGTATTCACTATGATACACTTAATCAGTCAGTTACACAATCAATTTTTCAAAAACAAATCATCCATTTAGACACTTATATACCCATTTATTCTTCCATCGACCATGAGATATACATATATAAAACATATTTAATTTTCAGAATAACACACATTCACTGGATGATGTCATCAGTGATGTCATCAGTGATGTCATTTGAGATGTCATCAGTGATGTCATGAGTGATGTCACTGACCATGTCATGAGTGATGTAATATGTGACGTCATCAGCAGTGCATTGCGGGCGCGCGAGTTATAGTTAGCTGAACTAACTATAACGGGGCAATTTCATTGGTTTTTTACGAGTAAAATGTCCAGCTAACTATAACATGTGTGAAACCTATGGTTTTTTCACTAAATTTCTAAGGTTTTTTAAATGCTAATTCCTAACTATAACGTGTGTGAAACCTATGGTTTTTTCAGTGAATTTCTAAGGTTTTTTAAATGCTAATTCCTAACTATAACGTGTGTGAAACCCATGGTTTTTTCAGTGAATTTGCAAGGTTTTTTAAATGCTAATTCCTAACTATAACGTGTGTGAAACCCATGGTTTTTTCAGTGAATTTGCAAGGTTTTTTAAATGCTATTTTTTTTTTATATTCTTCATTTTTTTCAAACATATTTTTATTTTAATTTTCTTATCTTTTATAAAGACTATGCTTTAATTTTTAAAATCCTTAAATATTTTTTTTATATATATTTTTTAAAATAAACATGTAAAATTTATTTCCAGATTTTTTTTTTTTTTTTTTTTTTTTTTATAGTACGCGTACCGTAAGCTCACGGTAAGCGTACGGTTTACGCAACGTCCGTAATCTATCTACGCTGCTTGCGTATAGTTACGCACTTTGCGTAGCCGCGCGTACTGCGCGTGGGACGCGTGCGCGCTTACGCAACACGCGCACGTTACGCGGAAGTGCCGGGAAATGACTGTTATGCGCATGTGCGCAAGCGCGTGTCTTTTTTACGCGCACGCGTACTTTTTGCCGTAAGCGCACCGTGCCTTCATGCAAATCCAACACCCTGACCTCATAATAGTGCACTGTGGTGGCAATGACCTAGGCACTTTGACTGGGGTAGGTCTGGAAATGCTTATGAAGGACACCTTTGCACAACTGTTTACACTTTTCCCTAAAACTGCCTTTGTGTTTTCCAACATATGCCAAAGGCAAAAATGGAACTGGTCCAATCATTTCTGTCCACAGATTGACAAAGCAAGAAAGCACGTCAACAAATCTGTTTCTGCTTTCCTCCGTGACTATGGTATGGGTGCCATTTACCACAACAACTTGCGTTACGACATGCAAGACATTTATAGAGGAGATGGTGTGCACTTCAATGATGAAGGGAACAGAGTCTTCCTCTTGAACCTTAGACTCTGCATCGGTACTTACTTGTAGGTACCACTAAAAAAATGACTCCATAAACACAACAGCTCTTTTTAGAGCTCCCTAATTTCTAAACTCTTAAATCTGATTTTCATTTATTTATTTTTATTTTTTTTACCGTACGCTTACCGTGAGCTTACCGTACGCGTACCCCGTGATTTTTTTTAAAATCAATAAATGTTTTTTTTGTACTTTTCTGTCCTTCTTTGACCCCCTTACAATTGTTAGGGGGTCTGTAACTCTCCTCATTGCCCCCTTTCCTTGTTTTCACTCTTTTTTTTCAGAGTGAAATACACAAAATGGCGGCCGCCGCTTCCTGGTTTCGGCCGATTCGAATGTTTACTAAGATCTAAGAGCCAATCAGAATCGCGCTCGCGCACGCCACCGTACGCTTACCGTAAGCGTACGGTAAGCGTACCGTAAGCTGGCTCAGATATATATATTGATTTAAAGGCTATTTTCTCAAAATCAACTGAACTGATTTACACCAAACCTACAAAAGGCACTTCCTTGACCTACGGACTACCTCTCTGCCAAATTTCTAGTAATTCTGTTCAGCCGTTCGGGCTGTAGCTCGTTCTAAAGGTCCTATGGAAAAATGCATGGGAAAAACGCGTTTTGGGACCCCCCTTTTATCTCAGCCCCCGCTTGACGGATCCCCCCGAGACTTTCAGGGTAGGAGCGGAGCGTAGCGCCCCACCTATTTTGAGAAATTCGCGAGGATTCGTCGACCGGCGCCAAAGTTATTCAAAATAGAATGTTGAGGTTTTCCTATGGAAACGTGGTCCTAACTATAACTACCTACTGGCGACCGCCAGTAGGTATATATATATATATATATATATATATATATATATATATATATATATATATATATATATATATATATACACATATATACATATATACATATATACATATATACATATATATATATCCTACTGGCGGTCGCCAGTAGGTAGTTATAGTTAGGACCCTGTTTCCATAGGAACCGTAAAAAAAGAATTAAAAAAAAAATAATTAAAAAAAAAATTATTAAAAATAATTTAAAAAAAAATTATCCACACTTTCCCCACCCCATGTGCAAAAGGTGCCCGTAGGGCACATTTTGTGCATCGCATGTAGGTGAAAGGAACATGTAATAGCTTACCTTTCACAACGAAGCGCATAATATGTCCTCCGTGTGCGGACGGTGCGCGTAGCGCACCGCGTGCCCACCGGGCGTGCACGGCACTAACTGCGTAAAGTGGGCGCGGTGCGCGCACGGAACGAACTACGTTAAGTGGGCGCGCACGCCACGAATGGCGTAAAGTAACTTAGCATTTAAAAAAAACGTACAAATTCACTGAAAAAACCATAGGTTTCACACACGTTATAGTTAGGAATTAGCATTTAAAAAACCTTGCAAATTCACTGAAAAAACCATAGGTTTCACACATGTTATAGTTAGCTGGACATTTTACTCATAAAAAAACCAATGAAATTCCCCCGTTATAGTTAGTGCAGGCAACTATAACTCACGCGACCGCAATCCTCTGCTGATGACATGTGTGTCTTTATGAAAAAAAAATATTTGTAATATATGTATAGCTAAAATTTAATGGAAGAAGACATAGGCAAATAAGTGTCTAAATACAGTATTAGCATCAGCAGAGGATTGCGGTCGCGTGAGTTATAGTTGCCTGCACTAACGGGGGAATTTCATTGGTTTTTTATGGGTAAAATGTCCAGCTAACTATAACATGTGTGAAACCTATGGTTTTTTCAGTGTATATATATATATATATATATATATATATATATATATATATATATATATATATATACATACACACTGAAAACACTCCTATAGCTATTCACAAAACCATGCAGCCACTTATACACCAACACACAGACACATAGAGACATTCACACAGTTTAGTCACTAGTCTGCAGTAAGATACATTTAATGACTCACATAGAGTCAGTTACGCACCTAGAAAATCAACCATACACACACTAGTACACCCACTCATTCTTCCACAGGCCTTTCACTATATATATTAAACATATTAAAACTGTACAGAAACACATACTCACTGGATGATGTCATGAGTGATGTCACTGACCATGTCATGAGTGATGTAATATGTGATGTCATCAGCAGTGCATTGCGGGGGCGCGAGTTATAGTTAGCTGAACTAACAGGGGAATTTCTAGGGTTTTGTACGAGGGAAATGTCCAGCTAACTATAACGCCCCTGAAACCTTTGGTTTTTTCAGTTAATTTCAAAGGTTTTTTAAATGCCAATTCCTAACTATAACGTGCATGAAACCTATGGTTTTTTCAGTGAATTTCAAAGGTTTTTTAAATGCTAATTCCTATCTATAACTTATCTCTAAAGATATCATGTTTAATGATTTTGATTGCATTTCTATATTTTTCCAATTCAGTGTGTCAATTTCATTAATTATGTTTTTTTAAAAATACTTTATCACCATTTTTTAAACTTATTTTTTCAATTCTTTTAAAAATTAAAAAATATTTGTTTTTATTGGGTTTTTCAAACATTTTTTTATTTTTTTTAAAATATGTTCAAAACTTTATTTTATATATTTTTTTCCATGTTTTTGGATCCGCGCACCCAACGCGAGAGGATCCGTGCACCAAACGAGATAGGATGCGCGCACTTCGCCCTTTTAATAACAAAAAAAAGGGGGGCCCCAGGGCGTCCTTCTGGGACCCCCTAAGCACCTCTAGAGGGTCAGAGTATTTCCACTCTGCCCCCTTTATATGTTTTACACACTTATTCCCCTTGCTTCTTCAGCCTCGCTTCTACCGAGGCAGAAAATGGCCGCCAACAGTTCCTGGTTTCGAATGTAGACAGACACTCGACAGCCAATTAGCATTCAGCGCGCGATTGGGAGGGTGCGCGCTCGGTTCGGGGAGGGTGCGCTTACGGTGCGGGTAGGGTGCGCGGATCCTCCCCGGCCATAGATATATATGTACTTTTAACTCTAATTTTCTCAGAAACTACTGAACGGATTCACACCATTTATGCAAAAGGCACAAGTCTGAACTGAGGACTACCTCTTTGCCAAATTTGGTGTAATTCCGTTCAACGGTTCGGGCTGTAGCTGCGACAATAGATCCTATGGGAAATTGCATGTGGAAAATGAGTTTTGGGACCCCAAATTTTTCTCGCCCTTGCTTGACGAACCACCACGAAACTTTCAGGGTAAGAGCGGAGCGGGCCAAAAATTTGGAAAATTTCGCGATATCTGGAATAATTGGGTCCAGGGCACTTCCTTGAGAAAAACTTGCATCTGGATCTTTTTCTCTCTTCTTTGTCATCCAATTCCGCTTCCCTCCTCATTGATTGGATTGCATCTTCGCTAAAGTAGCTCTGAACATATGTGTTAATCAGAGTAGGGAACTGTGGAACAATCTTCCAGCACTGGATCAAAGACCCCTTAAGAACAGATATAAAGGTGAGGTTATTTATTGAGTTCTGAAAATTTCAACTATATTGCTTCTGAATGGACTCTGTAGAATGTATACCCTGGAGCTCTGTAGTCCGTGTTTTTCTATATATTGCTCCTGGCCAGACCTCTGTAGCTCTTTGGTAACTCTGAAAAGCATTTATTGCAAGCAATGTAGTGGAAGGTCGAAGAAGTGGAAGAGCACCCTTATCTGTATGAAGCACTTCTGGGTGAATCCTATAAAACATTTACCATAGATGTCTGCAACCAGAGCATTCCTGTGGGATGCTCCTCTGTCAGCACCAGGTTAGACTCGGTAGCTCCTGATTGGACTCTATATAGCATTTCAATTGGCTGCCTGTAAACAATACATTCCTCTGAGCTGCAGTCTTGCTACTGTGTAGATGATATAAGCATACGTCTCAGCTGCGTTTCAGCAGTGCATTTCTGTGGGTTGCTCCTCTGTCACTCAAACGTAGACAAGAAACAGAACCTATTACCTCAAGTGTGGTAGGCAAGACCACATTAACCTCCACCACACATTCTATTTCTTTCCTGTCCAGGAAGCAAGAACTGTTAGACAATCACAGGAACATAAGATGTGCATTTCACTACTCATCAAGCAAGACAGGGAGGGCGTGGTCAAGCAGGCAGAAATGACAGTCATGATTTAGCAGGCCTAAGTGCCATCCATCCTGCAATCATAGCTGATTTGCACCCCGGGCTCGATATCTGCACCAATCCATGACATTATGCGGTACACGGAGCAGCAAAGACTAGCTGTCCCTGGATTGGGCTGCCATTAACACCATATACCCAGAGCTACGAGTGATTCACATACCACACAAAAATGGCGACCCACACTATAACAGGGGGCACAGCCACTCAGTCTTCCGTGTCTCCCGCCTGTCACCACATTTTCAGGCAAGAATCCTGTAACTTGTGCCCAGGGCTCTGACTTCGGAGGCCCCTCAGTAAACTCATCGTGACCCGGAGCGTCTGTAGGCCTCCGTCTGCACAGGCGCCTCCGCTGCCGCTCCTCCTTGCGCGGCCTGCACTGGGGATTAACTACGCACCAGCACCCGATCTACCATCCCTATGGTGGGATACCGCGGCTTGAAGACTGCAACCGCAGAGCTCAACAGCCCAGCCCACACAATGGCCTCCCTGCTTCTCCCCTCCAGCATCTGCAGTGAAGCACATCACGACCGGCACAAATCTTCGCAACTATGGTACGTTACTGGTAGGCCTGGGGTGGTAAATTCCGTTCCGCTCGCAGAATTTGCGAAATTTGGGTAATTTCACGTTCCGCGGAGAACGCGGAATTGCCAAAAATTCCGTGATCCGCGGAATTTTTTGCTTGTTTGCGCTTTCAAAATGCGTGTTCGCTAGATATTTCTCCCCGAGCACACAAACCGCGTTCGCGAACAGGAAAAAAGCATCACAAACTGGCGGAACAAGCAATTCTGCGTGTTCGCAGAACTTTTGCGTGTTCGCAGAGATTTTTTACCGTTTCGCGGAGCTATGCGTTGAAAGACCACGCAAATTCCACCCACCCCTAGTTACTGGGCCCTCGGTGCCTGTCTCGGGGCACGGCAAATCTGCAAAACACTGCCTACACTGCGGCTTGCTTGCAATGCGGCCACACACGCCTGAGACTCGTGGTTTAGGAAAGTCGTGGTTAAGGAAAGTCGTGGTTTGGAATTGTTGTTAAGGATTGGTAGTTGTTCAGGATTCGTTGTTCAGGTAAGTCATTATAAAAACTTTGTTGTTAAGGATGTCCCCCCCCCCCCACCCACCAGTACACCAGCCTGATTGGCCCACCACATCCTGCGGCTGGGGTTCCATCTTTGGGAGGCCTCTCGGTGCCCATACCGGGGTACGGCGTGTTAAAGGAGAAGGCACTACTTTACCACCTCTTACTCATCGAATGGCCTGCACTCCAGGCTAGCATCACACCTGCAGCGAACACATGCTAGCCTCACCAGCAGCAAACTGTAACTGCTGTGGACATGAGGCCTGGCTGACCCGTCCTGACAGGTGGTCCATCTGGCCTCACCCTCCCTGAACATTATTACCTGCTGCGTTGAGCTCGGTGCAGCCCTCGTTGGCAGAACTATATTTCTGAACCATCGGTGCTTTTGTCTAAGCATGGTCTGGACTACCGCTTTCCTCACATTGATCAGGAAAATCCAGGGCAAAGCAGTGATTTAGACCATCAGCTGTAAGGGTGCTGCAACAGTCACCCCCAACCCAATCTTACAGCCGAAAGCATGCAACGATCTCAGAGTGCTTGTGCAAACGAGCAGACCCCACCAGCCGGATTGACAGGGCTCTCGGTGTCTGGGTCAAGACACAGTGAGACTACTCCCGGCACCGCGCCTACCACCGGCCCACCCGAGTCCGGCCCACCTGAGTCTGACCCACCTAAGACCCAACCGCGGCTCCAACTGCGATCAACCTGGAGCAAAAGGAGACCCCCCGCGGCACCTCCCATTCACTCTGTCCTTGCTGGCATAACTGGAACACTTTAACCCATCCTGGAGAGCTACTACTAGCCACCACTGAACCCACGGACCCTGAAAAAAAGGCACACTGCGATGTGAAGGAACCCGCTGGACTTAAGGAAAACCTCCACCTTCACCTACGAACTTTCACTCTGTTTGGCATGAAAACCACGTGTTTCGATAGAGTGCCTTACCATACATCCAGGCAGCAAAGGGGTTTACCCCTAGATACAGACAACCATGAGCCGTTTGTACTGGTTTTGGAATGGAGGTGGTGGCGTTCAATCTGACCCCTAATCTACCACACAGGATACTCCTCAGCACGAGATGCTGGGTGGCCGGCCTGAGCCTACAAGGGACAAACTGGACCATGTGCTAGCAGCCATCGAAAGTCTATGGAAACAGTCTTGTGAACACTCGTCGCGCGCCTCAACTTCCCCAGGAACGACCATCTGAAACTCAAAGATCGGGTGACTGAAGGAGAGAAAACACTAGCTACAATACAGCCTCAGAAGACGGACAACCAAAGTGCTATACGGGATCTGCAGGACCAAGTTGACACACTAGAAGAAAGGTCAGACGATGATGAAGGCCACTCCCACAGGAGCAAAGTCTGGATCTTCAGCATTCAAGGAGAACTGGAAGGTAAAGACCCCTTGTCATTTCTGGGTACCTGGTTTTGATAATTCATCCCTGCCTCAGGCCTCACTGCTTTCCTTTACATAGATGGAGCACATGGTGTACCAACATGCTATCCTCTACCAGGGGCCCCACCTCGAGCCATGCTGGCCAAGCTTCTAGACTTTTGGGTGCGTGATACCATCTTGTGGGCAGCACGGCTGGCAAATCACTGCGTCTGGAAGACAAACCCTGTTGAGCAGTGCCTCAATCTCCATTTAGTAATTTCTAAATATACAGCGGTTATTGGTGGTAGAATCCACCTAGGTTTCATGAATTTAACAGCGGCATTTGGCTGGCTGGATAGAGAGAGATTGTGGTCAATTATGCTCGACATTGAGGGGCGCTAGGAAGCCCGTCCGCAAGATGGCCGCCAATCTTTGAGGCTCTGACGACCGGAGGTTGTTTATCCTTAATTATTCGCCTCGAGGATTGGCATCAGCGCCTGCTGAGCATTGAATAGGTGCATGAGACCCTATTGCCTAATGGGAGCTCCTTTTTAGGTCTCTCCTAGCAACGCAGCGCATGCGCTGCTCGCTTTGGCGAGACCTATTGTCGTCGGTTTCTCTGCCGAAGGGGGCCAGGAGATGTGCACGCGCCTGGACAGCAGATGTGCAAGCGCCCGGACAGCAGATGTGCACTCTGTACGCACATCTCCTGTCCCCGCGTAGGGCTGGCGCGCTTTCACTTTCGCGCAGGACACTTTCTGGCTGGTTTAAAAAGTGTTCTGTGCGCCTAGACATTACATCTTGTGAATGATTACACCTTCACCCGGAGTCCACCCCTATGACCCCAGTGTTCCTGGAACCAATTAACCCGATTGGAAGAAGAGACTATGTTCATCTTTCATCTTCATTTCGGCAAGAACACAGGGGTGCGATAAATCCTACGCGCTCTCTGCGTCCCTCCAGAACAATACAGATGCACCGTGAACGTGAATGCATATACAACTCAGAATGAAAACAAGAACCTGGGAAACCGATAACGCTTCCTAGGCCGCCAGGGAGGACCTCGACTGAGGAGTACACTCCAGCAACAAGCCCAGGTACTTTCGGTGACTGCTCCTCATTGGAATGTGGACCGGGGCGTCCGTCAGGTCCGACAGCATACACCCAGCCCGCTTCCCCCACACTAGGTTACACTGGAGCTAGTTACCAGTTTTAATCTCTCGTGTTACCGATTTGAACGGTTGTAAGCGGCCTGAGACCGGTTTACGGCCATTTTCTCGGTTTGACGATAAAAAAATAGTAATATAATTATTTCCCACTTGTACCCTCAGATATACCCCACATTTCAAACGTTATCAGAATGTTCAATGTTGCTTTTGGCATACTGCATTTTTTTATTTTATTTCCATCAATCAGGAAATGGGGTTTGTTTATTTGGCCAGGATATACGAACGAACCGTGAACAATTGCCCGACTGCCCCGATTAGACGGCGCCTGACATCAAACACTGGTACCCACAGAAGAACGTGCCCAGAGCTGTACTAATGCAAGTGTGCCGTCCCGACTCCCTCCTGGAGAGGGGGAGGGAAGCTCAAAGTTTACCTGCTCCACGTGCTTGCTTTACCTCCGCTGTCCACCCGCTAAGGGTCGGCAGCAAGCAGAAGAACCAAAAACACTACATTCATTAAATACTTTAACTATACAAGTCCAAATTATTAATCAGCCGCAGCGGAGGGGCAGAATGCGCAACTACATTCCTTTGCCAAGGGAAATAAAATATGCGTCAGGGTGTGTGAGGCCAGAACACCGCGGGAGCACAACAACTCCCAGCTCCACCTCAAACAGTGCCACCGAGCACCCACACAGACACCCTGAATGGAACTCTGTACACAGGAACAGCATTTCACGGGAAGTTCCTTGCCTGTTACTAGAACCCTATGCAGACCGATACAACTAAATACATTAAAAAAATAACTTTCTAATGAAAACAGGAGCTAAAGAAAACAGGCACGTGTCACACCTATGTCTAGATGGGAAAGACATCAGCAAGACTTTAGGAGCAAAGTTAAATAAGAGGACATAGGGAAAAGGATAGATGTAAACACGGCGTGTGTTACTGTTAATGGTTTCATTACGTTTACTTTACAGAGAAATTCCAATAAAAAACTTGCAATTATAAAAGACTGAATTTCAGTAAGCCTCGTAACATTCCAAGACAGACAATAAATAACCTCTCGGTTAATCCATACACTGAACCAGAAAACTCATCCATGTTGACATACTAGAACTTATTAAAGAGCCCATATGGACAAATAATATAAAAATCTGTATATGCAAAGACAGGAGCCCAGATCAAACAGGTGGAAGGGCCTGAGAACTACACCTTCAAACAAGTTACCTAGACCCAGGGACGGATTGGTACTGCGGGCACTCTGGCATTGGCTGAAGGGCCGGTGTCTGAGTGCCCTCTGTGGGCCATTTTTCCCCCCTTTCTCTTTTCACAGAGAACTTCCCACCCAAGCCCGAACATCCCACCCACCAAACTAAACCTTTGAGTTAATATGGCAGCCGGCTAGTATTCAATAAGCAACCTTCTGCTACGCTTGAACGCTGCATCCAACAAACTAGCCTTTCAGAAAACATGGCAGCTGACAGGTATTCAATATGCAACCTTCCCCATGCCCGACTACCCCACCACTTACCAAACTAACTGTTGAAAAAATATGGCAGCCGGCTTGTATTCAACATGCAGCCTCCCACTATTCACGACCACTGCATTTACCAAACCAAAACTTTGAGAAAATGTAACAGCCCTGGATTACGCAATTCTGAAAAGAAATTAAAACAAGCATTGAAAATGCAAAAGGTCTCGACTTTGATTAAGTTAAAGCCATTTGCTTTTCTAATGGTATTGTATAGCAAAGCAAATGGCTTTAACTTAATCAAAGGCGAGACCTATTGCATTTTTAATGCTTGCTGAAAGAGCAATCAAGACTGCACTCTTCACTTACACACTCCGATTAGGCTACACAGACTGACAGGCACGTTACTTTGTGCGGCTTAGATGCATGCCAGGATACGGGGCCTGGAGGCATGGCTATGGCCACAGCTTGGATGTGTGGCTTCCTGCGCTGCTAACCACGATGTGTTGCTTGTGGAGGCCCTGAGACCAGGCGTGTAGATGAGAACGAGAAAGACCACGTGAGGAGCAGGCTCTGGTGCACTGACAGACCGCTGCAGGGACTGTGCGGTGCAGGGGCGCTCCTCCTGTGAAGGGCACTGCAGTGTTGGAGGTCCCTGTAATCTGGTGGCTGCCCGCCCGGTGAAACGAGGGGCTGAGGGGGATTTGAAATCAGACAACCCTTGTGCTGGCCCAGCAGGTATGATGTGGCTTAATGGGCCCCAGGAGTGGAGGATGATCAAAGACCAAGTTGTGCATGAGCGGATAGAACGGTGCTAAACTGGGTGTTTTTCTAACACCTGAACCTTGGTCCTCCAGGCTTCCCCATAACGTTGCATATTATCCGGGCCACGGGGCCTTGCAAGGCCGGCGGCCTATGAGCCGTACCATTGTGCTGCATACCTGTGGAGTCGCCACACTGCACATTGGGCCCCATATTAAAATATTCACCGAGGTAATATATCTGCGCTGCTTGCCCTGAATGCCTCTCCAATTTAACTTTACACCCAGCTGCAGTGGCGCTGCTTGCTCTTCCACCTTGCTGAAGGTATGCACCTAAAGACTGCCACATGGCGTTAACTCGCTCCCCCAAATTACTTAAGCACTTGCCACACAAAATACCATCACACTCTGAGAGACTGGCTGCTGGCCTAGTCGTGCCCCCCTACCAGGGCTAAAGGGGAGTGGTGGGGCCTACTTCGCTTTATCCTGAGAGATTGACCCTGCTGGGGTGAACATCGTGGAGCAATCTCCTGGCGAAATGAGAGCATATTCACGCAGAGACCATCGAAGAACTGAGTCATCAGCTTGTGCCCCCCTGAAACTGCCTTTTAGGGGTGAGGCCGGACCTGGCCATTCTACTGAAAGCCGAGTGCTTACAAGCCAGCAGCCGACGACTGTCACCGTAGCTCCCCAGCTATCCCGAACAACTTGGATGATGGGGAAAACTGATAAGAAGCAGTCAAAATTATCCTTTGAGCAGCACCCTGTGACGAACAGGACAGAATCGTCAACAGAGGATCGTCATTCATGCCCAGAAAGCGAGATGAAGTCTTCCCAGGAGACAGACACTCCAGCATTGTTTCTTGACTTGAAACAGCCTAACAGCAATTGACACCAAAATCGATCTTCTGAATTGACTGGTTTTACCGACTCAAGGAAAGTAGATGGCCACGGAGAGTGCATTTCCCAAATTGAAAATAGCACAGCAACAATCTAAGATGATAGAGCAACAAAGAGCAAGAAAATGTTGCAACTGAAAAAGTCTTAGAGGTCATCCATAATAAAAATGAAGTCCTTGAAGCATGCTCATGGCGAAACACTCTGAAGATCACTGGTGTACCTGAATTGACTGCGATGGGATGCATGGACGACTACGTGGAAACTAGGCTACGTGCGCTTTTTGGGGCATCGCTCTCTGCATTGGTGACGGTTGATAGAGCAAACATATCGTTGTGTCCGCATCCCTGTGAGAAGTTGGCCTGCATATGCTGTCCACTAGTTATAGCGGACACCTTGCACCAGTCCAAACAACCCTTATTGATGACAGGTTTAAAGACAACCTTTATTGAAAGCTATCCTAGTGGTAGCAATGGAGAGCAACCTTCAGGCTAAGTCTTGAAGGAGTGTAAAGCAGCTTGGTTTAGCAGATTATAACCTCTGAATTACTAAATGAAAGGAGATCCACACAAGGTATATATCAAAATATATGTGATGTATTTATTTTTAAACACTCACTACTAATCTCTATGAGATTAGAGTCCAAGATACACAGTAATACAGTTATAAAACGACAGTAAATAGCACAATATACAATGGCCCTAGGGGCGGAACAAACCATATATTAAGAAAGTGGTATAAGAACCACGACTTGACTAGACAGTGCCTAGAGCACGTAGAATCGCTGGGACCCCAAGGAACCACCCAAGGTAGTGAGACAGGAGACCCACGGGGGACGCATGCAGTGTGAGAACACAGGCGCGAGCCCCGTGCTATTCTATGGAAAAGTCGCGGTTGGACTTTTAGAAGTTAAGGATACTTAGGAGAGGACTTTGAGCAAACCCCTTTAGACTTAGGGGGGTTCTAGGGCAGGGCACCCACAGGAGCACCTTAGTACTAGAGTTACCTCACCCAGGGAAGCCAGGTGCATAGGTGTCAAATGGGGTTGGGAATCGTTGTTGATTTCAATGGCGATGTGCTGCAAAGTGCTGCTGCCGGGAAGGAGAAAAGTGTCCGGTGTGATCCAAGCCTGGATCGAAGATCAGAAGAATCTGAAAGCAGAGGGGACACAGTCTGGGTCACTTGCCAGTGACCAGGGGTACGATAGACGAATGCCCACAGATGTCGGGTGTTTCAGGTGCCAAGAGGTGAAGCTGGACTCTGCTGCCACGAGGACCAGGAGCCGTCGATGACTACCAGGAGCTGGATTCGAGCTGTCTCACGAAGGATGTCGAGTGCTGCGGTGTCGGTTCCCGGATTGGACCCAACAAGCCTTAGCAACAGCAAACCATGCAGGAAGAGAAAAGATGCTTTGGTGCGGACCAGCAAGGTCCTGGGGACTTCCCAAGCGATGGAGAGTCAGGGCACGTCTGGAGCAACCAGGGAAGCCCAATTAGAAGTAAAGTTGCCTTCACAGGGACCCACCAGTTGACGGACTAGGGATTGCGAAGGGACTTCGAGAGAAAACACAAAGGGCCCGCTCACGGAACACTCGTGGAGTGTAGGCGGGCAATCTTCGGTGCAAATGCTGCTATGGGTCTGGGCTACAAGTAACCCAAAGCTCAGCTGCAGGAGTTGTTGGAAAGCTGATGCTTCTGCAAAGTGACGGGGTGTCCAGGGATTCGGGATGCACGGTCGCCACGAGGGATACGGGCCTCAGACTTGCTGTGGGCACTGATCGACCTCTAAGACCACGGAAACCCACCTCCTGTGTTGCAAAGTTCTTCGGAGTCCACAGGAGCTTCGGCGATGCAAACCGGTCAGATGCGACTCTGGTGCCTGCCTCGCAGGGGAGTAACTCCTTTACTCCAAGGGAGATTCTTCAGTCATCTAGTTCAATGTAGATCGTCGAAATTCCAGGATTCAGTATCAGAGATTTGTCCAGGTGTAATCTAAAGTCCTGTTGCCAGGGGTTCCTATCTTAACCCAAGGAAGGGGTGGGACGAACACTAGGGACCCACCTATGGGAGGGTCAGGAAAGAGCGTGGTTATACCCATTTCCTTTTTCCAGTTTCGCACCAGAGCAGGGGCTGGTAGCCCCTGCAACCGGTTCGAGCTGGACTATGCACAGGGACACCAAATGTGCCCCCAGTGCTGACTTCAAAGCAGTCTTGGAGTGCACCCACCCAGCCCCAATACACTAAAGCCTGTCTGGGAGGTGGTCACACCTCCCTGTGTCAAGAAACCTATTGTTCAGGCCTCCCTTGCCGGAGTTTCGTCCAGCAGCACGAGGGCAGACTTGTATCTGTGGCTGGCAGCATCGATTTTGTGATGCCAGGGCCCTGTTAGCTGGTTCCGGGTATACCGGTGCTGTCATGTCTCTCCCTCTAGAAGGGTGGGATCATACTCCCACACCAGTTACTGTTGTGGGGGTATGATTCTAAGGTGTTTGACACCAAACACATGTTTCCGTGCAGCCATCCCAAAGTTAGCATTTACCGTTTGGTTATAATGCACTTAAGACTATGTTTGGCTGCATCCCAACAACCCCGGAATAAAGGTTCCGAAGGCTGCAGAGGGGCTCTGCTCATGCATGGGCACCCTCCCACATAAAACCCAGCACCCTGTCTTCAGGATTTTTAAGGCCTGCCATAGGGGTGACTGATAGGTTTATATGTGCAGTGATATGGAGAGATATAGTGAACCTATATCTCAGTAAGGGGTGCATGCACCACCTTAACCAGGCTGCAGTAGCAGTCCAGTGGTGTCATTTTAGAAGGCTTCCCAGGGGTGGCATAATACATGCTGCAGCCCATGGTAGAACACTGGGGTACCTATGCCCTGGGCACATAGTATACCATATACTAGGGACTTATAAGGGTACCCCACAATCCAATCTGGAGTGTACCTAAAGTACTGGTAATCAATTTAGAGATGAAGCAGCTAGGCGGGGTCCTGGTTAGCAGGGCCCTAGCCAGACTAAAGTCGAGAAACAGTGAAACAATAGCAAAAAGTGGGGGTAACTATAAGAAGCAGTTCCTATTCTCCTACACCGCACAACTTGGATGATGGGGAAAACTGATGGGAAGCAGTCAAAATTATCCTTTGAGCAGCACCCGCTGACGCACAGGATAGAATCATCAACAGAGGATCATCAGTCATGCCCAGAAAGAGAGATGGAGTCCCCCAGGAGACAGACACTCAATCATTGTTTCTTGACTTGAAACAGCCTAACAGAAATTGACACCAAAATCGATCTTCTGAATTGACTGGTTCGACCGACTCAAGGAAAGAGTAGATGGCCACGGAGAGCGCATTTCCCAACTTGAAAACAGCACAGCAACAATCTAAGATGATGGGTCAACGATGAGTAAGAAAATGTTGCATCTGAAAAAGTCTTAGAGGTCATCCATAATAAAAATGAAGTCCTTGAAGCATGCTCATGGCGAAACACTCTGAAGATCACTGGTGTACCTGATTCGACGGTGATGGGATGCATGGATGACTACGTGGAAACTATGCTACGTGCGCTCTTTGGGGAGTCGCTCTCTGCATTGGTGACGGTTGAGAGAGCGAACATATCGTTGTGTCCACATCCCCTGCCCGGTACTCGTGCACGTCCCAGAATTGCACAACTACTAAATTATAGGGACAGTGCCGCTTGGGATCAGCAAACCCTCATCTACCAAGGTTCAACTGTCTCATTCAACCCAGATTTTATGGTGACTCCGCAGGTGGCAAGGAGAGATTTCATGCCCGTCAAACACTCCCTCCTAAAGACAGACGCCAAGTATTCCCTGCTGTACTCCGCTAAACTACGTATCTTTCATGCAGGGAAGACCACATACTTTACTGATCCTAAAAGGGCCGCCAAGTTTGTCAAAAGGCATCAGGCTGACGACAACAAGAACACAGGTTGAATCTAAAGTTGCCGCAATGGTCACCTCCGCGAAAATGATTAAGCTATGCACATCAATGCACGCTGCTTATTATTTGTTTGTATGTCACCACTGCAAAAGACTAGCTCCCCGATAATGCCTTGAAATGTCTCATGTCAGTAGCAGCTAGAGGCTATTTGATGTAGGATTTGAAACCTCATAATTAACTTGCTAGCTGGCAGGCATTGATTGTCAACCTCTTTTTCCTCCGGTCACCCAGCTCTTCTGCAGCAGGAAGGGTACCAAGACCCTGGCCACCCTTCTGGGATGATTTCCTTGATTGCATTCTCTTTGGCACTTGCGGCCTTGTTTGGGTTGGGTAGGATGTATTCAGTCTGGTTGGGAGGGGGGGGGGGGCTGAAGTGGGAGGTGGGCAGGACGAATGTTAGGTTTATGTTCTTGATTGTTTTGCATATTTTCCTTTCTTTTCACTTTTCTCATTCTCTTCTCCCCTCCCTCCACTCAGAGAACATATTACTCCAGTAGCGTAGTATTTGCCTGATGATCCAACTAGCGATGCATGCGCTCAGGTGGTCATTGCACCACTGACATTTGTGACATGGAATGTCTGTGGATTGAATGATTGACACAAAGCTCGCCTCATGCTCGGGTACCTGCAGAGGCATGGCATGGACATTTGCTGCTTACAAGAATTGCATCTGACAGAAAAGACAATGGGGTGCCAGCAACCGGGATGGATTGGGGATAGATGCATAGCACACTATTTAAATTATACATGAGGAGTTGCAGCGCTCCTCCGTAAGGGCCACCCTTGGTGTACCTGCCATTTCTTCTGTTTCAAGCAAGGTCGATATGTGATAACCTCAGGAACACTACAGGGCCACCCGCTTTAACGGATTTCTATTTAAAACACTAATGAGAACAACAATAATTTTTTTGCTGAGGTCTGACCAGCACTCTTGGACCTGGGGCTGTGCTGTAGGGAGAGGGATTTTAGTGTGGTTTTCAACCCCGTGGCAGACAGATCTAGTACGTCTAGGTGACCTCACCCTAACACTGCGTCCCTACTGCAAACCCTTATGACTGATAATGACCTCACTGACCTGTAGAGGGTCAGTCATGAAAACAGTGAAGAAGGCATGTGTATAAAATCTGCTCAGCTTGCTTGGTCATACATAGACTTCTGTCTGGTTTCGTGAGCTGTTGCTGCTTGGACCAGTGAGGTCCTCCACATGCCATGGACTCTTTCCGATCATGCCCCGGTATAGCTTAAGTACACCCCTCTTGACTTTAAATCACACGCCTTTACGTGGAGCCTGCCTCTTGGGGCTTAACAGGATCAGATATTCTGGGAAGAAGTCAAGGTGGCGATGGTGGAGAACTTCGCACTAAATGTGGGTACAGTTTACTCCAGCTCGACTATGGGAGGCATTTAAATATGTAATTCATGGTGTGTGCATGGCTAAACTGGCAGGGCTAAACAGGCAGGAGTGAAGCGTGCATTCTGTGGTGACCTGTTGTGCCATGGTTTGGAGACCCAGTTCTTTGCCGACTAAAGTGACTCCACGCTCGCTACTATCCGCAACAAGCTCATCAATCAATTTGAGGAAGGGATGCAGATGGAAATGCATTAGCTGGGCAGGAAGACTTGCGCCGCCATCACGGTGAAGGTGATAGGGCAGGCAAGACACTTGCAAACATGCTACGTAAACCCTGGGCTAATGATTATATTGTGGAGTTGAGAACCGGAGGAGACGAGATGGTTGCGGGAATGGAGGAAGTGCAGCAAGAACTTTTTACATTTTATTCCTGATTTTATCAGACGACTCCGGAGACTGCTCTTCCGGTTCTGGGCTTTTTTATTGACTCACTACCCTGCTGTGGCTAGACGATTGACACCGTAGGTTCCTAGATGAGCCATTTATGGTAGAGGAGGTTGTGCAAGGGATAGGCACGCTACCAGGAGACAGATCCCTGGACTTCGACTCAGCGTTGGGTTCTACAAAGAATTTGCATCCTATCTAGCGCCGCACCTTCTTGCTGTGTACGAGGAGTCCCTGGGGAAGGGAGCGCTGCCCCCCTCCCTACGACAGATGCTCATTGTTACCATTTTAATACCTCAAAAGTATCCACAGAAATGTGAATCTTACAGAGCACTGTCCATGATTAACATGGATAATAAAATCCTCGCCAAGCTAATAGCCTCCAGTCTACTCCCGCTGCTTCCACTTAAGGCCAGACCTGACCTGTCTGGCTTTGTCCCTGGGCCCTCCACTTCCCACAATCTTCGAACTTTTTTCAGACTCCTGCTCACTATTGGACCCAGCCTTCGTGCTGCTGCGATTTTGTGGGATGCCACTAAGGCATTCGATTCACTTGAATGACCATACCTCTTCACTCTGCTGTCACGACTCGGACACAGCCCTAAGTATATTAAACTCATTTTTCTCCTCTATGCACAACCTGTAGCCAGCCCACCTAAGAATTAATGACATGATTACCTCTACCTCCCCGGTCTCCCGTGGCAATCGTCCCTGTTGCCCATTCTTTTTGCCAGCGCGATGGGACTACTTGCGACTCACCTCTGACGGCACCACTCCCACCGTGGCCTGGCTTTCTCGCCAGAGTGGTGCTGGTTTCTATCTATGCAGATGATGTCACCCTGTATGTCAAAAACCCCCAATATAATTTAAACCCCTTGATTAGGGAAGTCACCAGATTCGGCGTACTATCCGGAATCACCATCAATTGGCCTTAGTCAGTGTTTTCCCCCTACCGGCCGCAACCCTGGAGGGGACCACAGAGTTCCCCCTACTGTGGGCAACTGAGCCGATACAGTTTCTCGTACTATGGCTAAGCTGTGATTCAGACACTCTCTGGTGCTCCAAATATGGTCACCTGATTGACTGGCTGGAGGAGCAGGTAGATGCCTGGAAAAAGCTCCAGCTCTCTATGGCCAGTAGACTAACCCTAGCAAAGATGGTGGGCCTATCCAAATTTCTCTCCCTGTTTATTACTCTCCCACTTCCTCTGCCACTAAGCTTTAAGTGCAGATTCAGTTCACTCCATGGTGGTCTTGGCATGGGCCAGGAAACAACCCAGAATTGCTAGGGAGGTCATCACACTTCCATACGAGATGGGTGGGCTGGCAGCGCCAGATATGGATCTTTACTACTTCAGCGCACAAGCACACTTTGCAAACTATTGGTTGTACCCCATCTAATTTATGGCCCACACAGCACCTGAACACGATCATGCAGCTTCATGCCTTCTGCATATGGTATTGTTCCAGACTTTGAGGTGCTACAAAGTTAGGCTCGACACTGAGATGTACGCATGGGCGTAGGATGAGCTGAGAAAGAGCCCATATGGATGTCCTCTTTTGTCCTTCCATCCCATTGATAGGCCACCTTGCATTACCCGTCATGCATGATGATGGTACAGGTTTCAGATTGTGCAGGTTGCATCTTACAACCATGGGCGATGTTTACCCATAGAGCTCCTTCATCCCACCACAGCAGGCCCTACAGGAACAAGATGTTTCTATGTTAGACAAGTTCACATACTTCCAGCTGGGAGCAGCGATTCGCAAGTTTCATAGCTCGTTTCCAGTGGCGACCCCCCACTTTTCAGGCTCTTGAGGCCTTCCTGGTAAATCTGGCCACATGCTGGCTCATCACTAGAATATATGCTGATAAGCAAGCAACAGTCCCGATGCATACACCTGGAGCTCAACAGTTGTGGTTTGATGCACTTAACATCCCCATCTCAGATGAGCAGTGGTACTTCTGCTGTGCTCAAGTGCAGGCTCTATCATCCAACTATTGATTGCGCCTAGTCCACTTTAAATATTTAAACATGTTGTATCGCCCTAAAGATATTTGGTCCCCCCTTGGAGCTAAACTTGGGTGCCTGGGCTGTGGAGAATGGGGAAGATATTGCCCCGGCTGCACAGGTGACAGATTAGGAGAGGCTGTGAAGGACGTGTGCACTCCCTTGGGAGGTTGCTGCTCAGGGTTACCACATACTGTGCATTAGTAAAAATCTGCTAATGGCACTGTTGGTTTCACAATTACTAAGCTCCCAGACTGCTATACATCATGAGTGGCCCTATTCACCCACTTCTTTTCCCCTGCTGTGTTTTTTTGCTTTGTTGGGAGTGAAATTCGGCATGGTATGGCATTTGGCTACAAGATCTATTGTCATATTGGACCCCCGTTGACGAATGTAATCACCTCGTAATGCAATGGCTATGAGTCTCCCTTTTGTAATGGTGTTCAAAATGCCAATAAAAAGAGTTTTAACAAAATTATACTCGCCATTGATACAGACTCCGCATTGGTTCTATTTTTGGCCCATATGCATGAGGGAGTCGTAGGATGGGTAAGGTACGGGAAGAATGGAGAGCTAACTGATAAAATTCAAATGGCACGTGGCGTGCAACAAAATTGTGTATTGGCCCAGTACATATTCTGCACTTATATTAAAGACCTGGAACGACATCTCAATCTAGATGAGGCAGATCCACCATGAGTGGGATCTAGGAAATTGCCTGCTTTATTATACGCTAATGATTGTATTTTGAGATCAAGAATGGAGGTAGGCCTGCAAAAATTATTAAATAGGTTTTATTGGTTTATGAATGGTTTGGGCCTAAATACTAATACCACTAAAGCTCATGTTATGGTCATTGGGAAATCCTTTAAATCTTATTATATTAATGGGGAAAAAACGTTTAAATCTTACCACCTTCTACTACAAACATCATGCTCTTCCCGCACTACCTTTCTCAAAGTCAAGAGGCACCTATGGCAAATGGGGGGGGTCCAATACTTCCTGTTTCCAGCACGCCTAAAACTTCTGGATAAAGGCGAATTGCAGACCCAAAAGAAGTCTGGAATTGGATGGAAACAGTCGGATACCTCCTTGCTTAGTGACCCCAGCACAGTAGGCCAACCACCAAGAATAGGCTGGAAATGACAAAGCAGCTCTCAGAGCGGCCCATCCCTGAGATCCTCACCTCTGAAGGCCCTGGAATGGGAACAGAGAATAGAGGACCGGAGACAAGGCCTCAAAGCTGCAGCCAATATGGGGGTAGAGGCTGACCCATCAGACTTGGACAGTGATCCTCAGATGGTGACTCAGACTCCTCTCCTGCCTCCACACAGATAACATCCCCCCCACCCCACCCCCAGTGTCGTTCCCGACCCAGGTGACACCTCAAACTGCAGTGGCCATAATATGACATCACTTACTTCAAAAACTTTAACCACTTCCTCAGTACAGCTGATTTTCACTAGTTGTTAAAGTCTTGGCCCAACTCCCTCCAGCTGACCAATGGCTTGGGCATTGTGACCCATTGCATCCCTACATTCATACAACTGGGCTTGATATATAGGGTGGACCGCATCTGCATCCACTTGTTTGCCAACTCGGCCAACCCCACGTCTTCCAGATGGTTCTTTATATCACCCAGTTTGGGCGTACCACCTGTAGCGAGTTAGTTATCGTACCTATTCCCACTTACCACCTCTTCCTTTAAATTGCCCAAGGAGACAGACATGCGCGAATGAACACATCGAAGTCAGAGGGGAGGACATAGCAATAGAGTAATATTCACTAGCATCCCCGATCCCCAGAGGATGCATTCTTTCCATATGACACATAACAGCACCACAGACCACCACGAGCTTCCTCACATACAATGTTAGGGGCATGCATACAGCATGAAAGTGATACTCCATATACTCATACATCAAAAGACAGCAGGCTCAAATAATGAGATGCCGTTAAAGTAGTTACTCGAGGTATTTGCATTCAGGAGATAGTGGGCATCCGTAGAACTCGTGATAGGGAAATAACAGAAGCAGAAAGACGCCTGCATCTACTGAAAACCCCAGGCTGAATGAGGTGTGTCTCACCAGACCGCACTGGAGGAATCCAAGTCCCAACACGCGTCTCTCCTAGAGTGTTTACGGTGCTTTAACCTCATTGCATACGTGGCAAACACCCACAAAGAGGGCAACAAATCTAGACGCTTTCTGGCTTGGTTAATCCTTCAAGAGCAAAGCGTGACTCCCAAACTCAAGCTCACCTCACCCACAGGTGCAACTCTTCACAAGCAACAGGAATTTTACAGATATTACTCTGGCATTTACAAAGCGCCTTGTCAAATACCGGACGGCGACAAGGAGTCATTCCGAACCAACCTGTGCCTGCCACGCATCCCAGCATCCCAAAGAGAAAACTTAGACACCATGATCCCACTGGCAGATGTAAAGCAAGCGATCCAAGACCTGTTCAGAAACAAGACCCCTGGGCCTTAATGGCCTTCCTATAGAATACTACGTTGCATTCCGAAAAGCTTGGCAGCTCGACAAGCTGAAATATGCAACAAAGCCCTGAGATTAGGTGAGGTACCATCCTCCCTATGGGAATCTTTATTAGTATTGATTCCCATGTCCAACCAGGATCTTACCTGTGTCTCTTCATATTGCGCTATAGCTATCCTAGGGGCCAATTCTAAAATACTGGGCAAAAACTGGTCAGCCAGCTACGCCCAAATCCTACTGGAGTTTATTCACCAGACCAGAACCGGTTGGTCCCAGGCCATAGCACCTCTCACAATCTATGGCTTTTTTTCCTGTACAGGATCAGGGACAGTTCCCTTTAGTGGACTGCCTTGTTCTTGAGATAGAGAAGGAGTTCAATACACTGAAATGGGACTGCTTTTTTGAAGTTCTTACACTATTGGGTACAGTTTAACGCCTACTAGCCTACACGCGTCCCCTATACACCAAGCTTCTCTCACAGGGACGGTTAGGACATTCCATTCCATCTCAGCCACATTCTCAGTTGGACATGGCACTTGAAAGGGGTGCCCTCTCAGGCCCTTGCTATTAGCAGTAGGCGATGATGCCGCTTGCCATCTGGCTCAGAATAGAGGGTCAGCACTGGGGAATTCCTCTTGCCAGCCGAACGCATTCAGTATCACTTTATGCCAATGCTCCCTTGTCGTATCCCTGCAATGACCGCACAGACCTCGCCCACATCCAAAATGCACTCCAGACATTTGCCAGGCTCGCACGCCTGGCAGTTAACTGGGACATATACTTTGTTTACACACTTCATGCTGACCTAACTCCACAGGAGATCCATCTGGAGGGAACTTCCCCTTAAAGGGCAGCTTTCTGCAGTCCGGTACCTATGTATTTGTTTGATCCACTCTCTAAATGACCTGCATGACGGCAATCTGTTACCGTCCCGTACTTACAACATTGAAGTCCCTCATATTCTTCTGGAAAAAAGTTACCACTTGCAGCAACTGGGAAGATCGTTTTATCAAAAATGGTGATATTACTTCATCATCTGCATTACTTTACCTACCTTCCTCTAGTATTCTCCCGTAGTTTCTTGTGTAACCTTTATTCACTACTAATAGAACTCATATGCAGTAGTGGCAGTTGTCGGATAGCCCAGAGATAATTACAGGTGTCTACCGGAGAAGGATGTCTGGGTGACCCATCATTTGAAGCCTCACTCCTGACGGCACAAATGTAGTGGGTTACCGCTCAGCCCTCCACAGGGCTTGGTCGCCCCACTCACTGCTGCCACTCCTGCCTGCGCCGCCTCCTGCCTGCAGATTCCTTCGCTCGCTGCCCGCTGCTCCTGGGAATTTCCCGCTGCTCCTGGGAATTGCCCGCTGCTTCTTGGAATTTCCCGCCGCTGCCTCCCAGCGGCCCCGCCCCCCTGTGATTCCATTCGCCGCCCCGCTCCCGCCACCCAGCTGCTCCTCCCTCTCGGCCCCTTACTTATGACTCCCCCAGAGCGACCGCGCAGCGGACGCGTGCAGCGGGAGCACCGATTGAGCGCCGAAGGTGCGCCAAAGGTAAGCCCGTCTGCGCCTGGACTGTGCCCAGCGCCAGACCCCCTGGTCCTCGCCCTCGCCAGCACACCCTGCACATCTACGACGCCAAAACCCTCCACGCACTCAACGCTGGCCGAAACACCGCCTGCTACCGAGCCACCCCGAGACGCACCCACGGACCCTTCACCTGCCGCTTCACCGGCCTCCGACCCAACACCGCACCGCTAAACCGAGCCCCAGCAACAAACACCTAATGTGCATCCTGCTCAACACCCGCTCCGTTCACAGGCATGCCGTCGAACTCTGGAACCTCCTCGACTCGACAGCACCAGACATCGCCTTCCTGACGGAAACCTGGATGAACGCCTCCTCAGCGCCCGACGTCGCCATCGCCGTCCTGGAAGGCTACAAAATCACCAGGAAGGACCGCGTCAACCAGACAGGAGGAGGCATCGCCATCATCCACAAGAACACCATCCGCATCACGACCAACTCTGATGACACCTTCACCTCCGCCGAACACCTCCACTTCCAGATACACACCGACCCCAAGACCACGCTCAGAGGCACCCTCGTCTACAGACCATGGGACCACGCACACAGTTCAGCAAAGACATCACAGACTTCGTCAGCCCGCACGCCATCAATTCCACCGACTACATCCTCCTGGGGGACCTCAACTTCCAACTGGAGGACAACAAGGACCGCAACACCACTGCTCTGCTGGACAACCTGGACAACCTCGGACTCAAGCAACTGGTAACCACCCCCACCCACTACCCTGGCCACACGCTTGACCCAGTCTTCTCATCCAGCAAATACGTCACCTTCAGCCACTCCACCAATCTCCAGTGGACTGACCACAGCTGCGTCCACTTGAGCTTCAGTAAAACGACGACCCACCACCACCCTCAACAAGCCCCCACAGGAGCTGGAACAAGATCACCGGCGACCAGCTCATCACCTTCCTCAGCCAGAACCCCCCCCCCACCAGCTCAACGGACCCCAACGAAGCCGCCAACAACCTCACACAGTGGATCACCAACTGCGCAGACGCCCTTGCACCACTGAAGAAGAACCCCCCCAGCAGACGCGGCAGCAAGAAAACCTCCTGGTTCACCGACGAGCTCATCACCTCCAAGAAGAACTGCCGCTCCCTGGAGAACACCTGGCGCACCAACCAGACCACAGACAACATGACGGCCCTCAAACACGCCACCCGCAAACACCACCAACTGATCCGCGCCACAAAGAAGACAGCCTTCAAGGAACGACTGGACAACAACACCCACAACAGCAAGGAACTCCTCAGCATCGTCAAAGAGCTCTCCAACCCAGACGCCGGAAACAATGACATCACTCCCTCGCAAGACCTCTGCGACTCCCTCGCAGCCTTCTTCCACGACAAGATCGCCAACATTCACAACAGCTTCGGCCCACCAACCACGAACCCCACCACCGAACCGATGCCCCCCACCGCCACCCTCCGCACCTGGACCCCAGTCAGCACCGAAGACACAACACGCACAATGAACACCATCCACTCCGGATCCCCTACGGACCCCTGCCCACACCACATCTTCAACACGGCCGACCACATCATCGCACCCCACCTCCGCGACATCATCAACGCCTCCTTCAACACCGCCACCTTCCCGGAGTGCTGGAAACACGCCGAGATCAGTGCCCTGCTGAAGAAACCAACTGCAGACCCCTCCGACTTCAAGAACTACCGCCCCATCTCGCTCCTCCCGTTTCCTGCCAAAGTCATCGAGAAGACCGTCAACAGACAGCTAGCCGCCTTCCTCGAGACCAACGGATCCCTCGACCACTCGCAATCCGGCTTCAGAGCCAACCACAGCACGGAGACCGCCCTCATCGCAGCCACAGACGACATCAGATCCCTAAAGAACAACAGGGAAACTGCGGCCCTCATCCTCAAGGACCTCTCCGCAGCGTTCGACACTGTCTGCCACCGCACCCTGGTACAGCGCCTGAACAACACCGGCATCCAGGAGAAGGCCCTGGAGTGGATCACCTCATTCCTTGCCGGAAGAACCCAGAGAGTCCGCCTCCCCCTGTTCCGGTCAGCGGCTACCGAAGTCATCTGCGGCATTCCACAAGGGTCATTGCTCAGCCCCACCCTCTTCAACGTCTACATGAGTCCCCTCGCAACCATCGCACGTCAACACAACCTCAAGATCATCACCTATGCCGACGACACCCAGCTGATCCTCTCCCTCACCAGCGACCCGGACGCCGCCAGAGCCAGCCTACACGAAGGGATGAAAGACGTCGCCGAATGGATGAAGAACAGCCGCCTGAAACTGAACTCAGACAAGACGGAGGTCCTCATCCTGGGATCATCACCCTCCGCTTGGGACGACTCCTGGTGGCCCCCCGCCCTGGGAGCCACCCCCAAGCCAACGGACCACGCACGCAACCTAGGCTTCATCCTGGACTCCTCCCTCTCGATGACCAGACAAGTCAACGCCGTCTCGTCTTCATGCTTCAACACCCTGCGCATGCTTCGAAAGATCTTCCGGTGGATCCCCACCGAGACCAGGAAGACGTTCACCCAGGCCCTCGTCACCAGTCGGCTGGACTACGGGAACGCCCTCTACGCCGGCACCGCCGCCAAACTCCAGAAGAAACTCCAACGGATCCAGAACGCCTCAGCACGACTCATCCTGGACATGCCCCGACACAGCCACATCTCCGGACACCTGAGAGACCTTCACTGGCTCCCCGTCAACAAAAGAATCACGTTCCGACTCCTCACCCACGCACACAAGGCCCTCCACGACCTGGGCCCCAAGTTCCTCAACAGCCGCCTGACCTTCCACAAGCCCACCCGCCAGCTCCGCTCCGCCAGCCGCGCTCTCGCCACCGTCCCCCGCATCCGCAGAGCCACCGCCGGAGGAAGATCCTTCTCCTATCTGGCAGCCAAGACATGGAACTCCCTCCCCATCCACCTCCGGACAACGCAAGACCATCTCGCCTTCAAGAAGCAACTCAAGACCTGGCTGTTTGAGCAGTAGCGTTCCCTTCCCCCCAGCGCCTTGAGACCCTCCGGGTGAGCAGTGCGCTATACAAATACCTATGATTGATTGATGATTGATTGGTTACCAGGTGGCAGCCAAACAACAACCTGGAAGAAGCCTACCACCACACAAAGCCCCTCAGAGCCGCCATAATCCGTGGCTTACTACTTCCACAACAAATACCAGACAACACGCATTGTCTAAAGATTCAGATTGCCCACAAATGTATCACCTGAACATGATTTATCACATGCCATATCCCTCCTTATTCTCTGAGGTTCCCACTACAAGGCCTTTCATGCTATCTGGGCACATACTCGGCTTCGGACTTGTATGGAAGATATGAACAATCCCTGACCACTATCAAAAAACAAAGAAGGGAGTGAAGAGATATACAAGTCATGGACTCAATCTCCTTTATAAGTTATGCAAAAACAAAGTCCACTCAGAATTTAGAAAATAGAGTGCTAACCTTCCAAAAAGTGACTAAACCCAAGTGAACCATTTGGTTACTAGCATGGGAAAGCAATAACGTCCTTTGGTGGCAAGCTTCATCATCGGGTTCTTCCCGCCCCGCTGCGGGACGGGCGTGCAACGACCAACGAATACATGGGAGCACTTTGGAGTGAAGTTATCTATGTGTATTGGTGTGAGAGTAGAAGGGTCAGGAATGAGTGAGTTTAAAAAATAAATGGCTTTTTGGAAAAACTAAACTTCAATGCTCCCTGTAGCTGGTATTGATAAAAACCGGGGAAAGAAGGAGGCAATAAAGCTTTAATGAGCCGCTCCCTCGCTGGTCGACATGTTCCGAAGCCTACCCCTAAGCTGCTTCTTCAGGACCAAATACAATCATCCCCGTTACCACTCTGACTAATGCCTAGTGCCGTTAGCCCATTAGGTATTTCGGATGAATATACTTCTGTGCAAGACATTCGTTCGATACCTACTTGGTAATATTCTTTAATAGAGCGAATATACAAATTGTTAATTTTGACAATCTGGAAGGATAGAAGCAAAAAGAATTAGTAGTCTAGGTGCTCTTTGATATTATCATTACTTATCTTCAGCCTAATTGTGCGAGGAAAGAATTGTGATATATTTTTTCGCTGTGATGTATTTTTCACTTCATGCACGATATCGCGTAAATCATATGATTCGTGCTATCCTCTGTTTAAAAAAATTACATACAAGACATAACGATACATATAACATTTAAGCAAACACACAATCATCTTTACGTCAGTTGTGCAGAGACCTTAGTCTTTTTTTTTTTTTTTTTTTAAATACCCATCAGCCTAAAAAATGTAAGGCAGTGAAGGTGGTTTTTCACTCCTCAATATGGATGATAGAAAATGGTAGAGAAATGTACATTATAGGTTTCCTAATTGGACCCCATGAGCATCAACACGGGAGGGGAGGAGCGCTTGTAGTCAAACACTGGTGGTTTAAATAAGAAAGATTTGATTTAGAAACTAGGTACAAAGAAAGGATTATCTGTCCTGGTGTTGAGGTCAGTAGAACCCAATAGTATGATGGCCCGAACTATCGGCTGTGCCGTACTTACTTCGTCAAAATATCTCTTTCACCCATAGAACAATGCCTGCCCGTTTTATTTGGTCCTGAAGAAGCAGCTTAGGGGTAAGCTACGAAACATGTTGACCAGCGAGGGAGTGCTCATTAAAGCTTTATTCCCTACTCCTTTCCCAGTTTTTTATCAATACCAGCTATAGGGAGCATTAAAGTTTAGTTTTTCCAAAAAGCCAGGTATTTTTTAAACTCCCTCATTCCGGACCCTTCTACTCTCACACCAATACACACAGTTTACTTCACTCCAAAGTGCTCCCACGTATTCGTCGGTCGAAGCACGCCCGTCCCGCAGCAGTCAGGAAGAACCCAATGATGAAGCATGCCACCAAGGGTCCTTTTGGTGGGTGAGGATTATTTAAAAAAAACTTTATTGCTTTTCCATGCTAGTAACCAAACGGTTCAGTCCCTGACCACAGCTTGAGACCTTTTCTCCACCGGCCATCTCCTCTCTTTTGAGCAACTCCAGACAGATCATGGCCTTCCGCCATGACAACCCCTCACCTGCTGCAACTACACAACACTTGCTTCACCTTGTGGTCCACCAGGGACTAGGAACCGTCTACAGACGCTGCTTGTCAAACACTTTACCATCGTGGAGGGTGGCTATTTAATTGCATAGCTCTAGAAGGCAATCCAGGGTCCTACTGGAATCTCCTTGGAGCCCTTACGCACTAAGTGGGAAGAATCTATAGGAAGGGCACTGAATCATGTTGAATGGATGCAGGCTTTGGCTTTTCCCCAGTGTCTCAAATGGCAGGTAAAAAAAAATATCCATTTCCATATACATCATGCATACTTGACCCCTGCACAACTCAAGTGCTATTTTCCAACAGTGGATCTACGATACCCCCGCTGCAACACAGGGGACACAGATCTCCACCACGTTATGTTCCTGCCCAGCTCTACTCGCCTACTGGCAAGGAATTCACACTACACTCCATGAGTTCACTGAACTCACAGACATCTACACCTGGGAAGCCTGTGCCCTTGTTATTTTCAAATGAAAGCTCTACTACCGGCCAAACGGATACTTTACATTACAAGGGCGAGCCGCCACGGCTCAGCTGCTAGATGCATAGCAGGGTGCGGCACGTAAATGGGGGACAGCAGTGGGAACCACCCTCCGGTAAGCAGAAGTGGGCCACCTTCGCAAGAGCCCCATATTCTAGGAGTGGAACACCCTTCAATCGCCATTCCTACAACTATTGTCACCAGAGGATCTACCTCCATGAGCTTGACACCACAGGGAACACCCTACAAGCATTTTTTACCACAATTTCCTGACATGTATGTCTACCTCTCGGCCCCATACTTCCCTCCCTCCTACAACAATGCACATCACACAGTCATAACTAACAGGCCTCCCAGCCCTGCCTATACCACTGCTGTTATTTTAATGCGAGACACCACTCAGTGCCCTCCAATGCACCTTGCTCCCAGTCCACCTCAATGCCCCCACTTTCCAAGTCCTAGTTGTACAATTTCCCATTGTATTTCCAATGTTGTTCTTTGTTATTGGTTGATTATACAATAAGAAACTGATGTACGATATGTATACTATTATACTGTATACCGCTATTGTACTGTAATTCTTGATAACGGTGCAGCAATTTTATATGTTTTTGTTTTTACATTAGAAAGATGACAAATAAAGGATTAAATAAAAAATGATCTGTGGGGTCCTTTCCCTCTCCATGAGATGCCCTAACTGGGCTATAGACAGCTCCATATTGAACTATGGGATTTTCAGAGGGCTTTGTGCAGGATTTTCAGTAAGTCTCATCACACATTACGCCACTGTTTCAAACACCCGGTTGAAACCTGCACAACGAGACCTGGTGATCCATTCTGCTTTGAATAGGGCACTCGTGATGATGCTACACAGGTCCTTTACTAGCTTCTTTTATTTCAAATGCTCTCCAGCTGCACAGAGCCCTAGAGACCTGTGTTTTCTTCACATGACCCCTGTGACATTCTCTTGTACACTATCTCCTGCTGCAAGTTGCTTTGTTCCAGGATATCTATTGTTTCTGCACATGTCCATAGTGAACTGATTTTCCCACACGAGGCCATGGTGACATGCTTCTCTCACACATGATCTTTTGTTGCACACAGGCCTGGTGACCTTATCTTTTTTTTCGACATCTCTTGTTGCACAGGGTCTTAGGAACACCTTGCACACATTCTCTTGCTAAGCCACAGTAACATGCTATTTTTTACAACTGGCCCTAGAGATGTGTTCTCCTCGCACATTATCTCTTCCTGCACATGGCCTTTTTTGCCTGCCCTTCCTCCTCTCTTGTTAACAGTTGTATGATACAACCATGCATGCCTAAAGCACGCACGCACGCCTAAACAACGCGGTCTGAACCACACCTGTGCCCTTACCACGCATGCCTTTATGCTGAATTTTGTTGCAAAGGCATGATTACTAAAGGGATATGCGTGGGAATGTGCACACCCCAGCCCCACCACCGTCCTGCGCCCTAACACCCGATATCCGAGCCCTGCAATCCACCCTGCCCCAGTCCTTAAAACTACCCGACTCCCCACCCTGAGCCCTAAAACCAGGCCCCTGGCCCAAAAAACAGGCCACTGCCCTAAACATCATCCCCCCCCACTCTCAAAACCTAGCCCCACTTACCAGGCCACGTCCCGGAGCTTCCTCTCCCGATCCTTCCTGTTCCGCACCTCTAGACCCCGGACTGCCTTAACCAGGCATATGCGTGGTTCAGGCAAGCGTTGTTCCGCGTGGGTTGAAACGGCCCGCGTGGGTTGAAACGGCACGCGTGGCTCAGCCCACGTTGCTTCTCAAGCTGTTCTTAGCCTTGCACATCTGTTCACCTTTCATGCAAAGTCCGTCTTCCCAGAATTTGGTGTCCTGCTCATCTTGGACATGATCACCTGCTGCGAGGGCCTCGAATAACTACTCATCTTGCACCTAATGCTCTGCAGCACAGGGACCCAGTTACTTGCAAGTCTTGCACAGAGCCCAGTAGACTTGGGCTCTGTTCATATGATCCCCTACTGCACACTACTCTGATGGCCTACTCTCACACACAAGCACTCACTTTAGCATGCAGAGACACCTTCTTAAAAAAGGGCACATGGCTGCCGATCTGTAGAAGGTATCAAGGTTATAAATGTTGAAATTTGATCATCCTTATAACCTTTCTCTTTACCTATGCTAATGCTTACCCCTACACTGATGCCTTATGCTGAGCACTTTGCTAATGCCTAAGCAACCACTTGCTGGTGCCACTGATAGCCATTACTAAGTCCAATAATGCATTTGCTGTATTGTGCGACTGAAACAGTAGGCCCATTGATGCATATCCAATGGGGCGATAGACTCCTATTATAAGTCTCTTTGGCCCATGCATTGTGTGGGGTTACTGATGCCGCTTACTGGGCGCAGTAACACATGCACTCTGGGGGCGCCTGTTTAATGAAAAGCCATTAGTATAGTGCATAGCTGCTTAAAAAAAAAAAAAAGCGTCCGTCCCGGAGCTTCGACGAGTAAGCAGTCAATAGTAGAAACATCAGTAGAATTTCCTGAAAAGATGAGTTTTTAATCCAGATTTGAAAGCATGCTCCGAGTAGAGTACTCTCGAACCTAGTTCTGAAGTTTTGCTGCCAAAAAAAAGAGAAAGAACGGCCATTTGATCTTTCCTTGCACATCTTCAAGTTGCGTAACAAACCTTGATTATAGAAGTGGAGAGCCCTTACTGGAGTATACATCCTGAACCTTGCCTGCAAATAGAGGCCTTGGTTAGTGAGGTGCGCTAAAGGAAATTAGTATGGCCTTAAATTTGATCCTTTGATTAACCAGAAGCCAATACATCTGCTTAAGGTTCTCCCTAGAGGACATCCTCTTAGGGCAGTTCAAAATCAGGCAGGCAGCAGCATTCAATTTCCGAACCAGCTGTAGCTTGTTAAAGAGCCCGGATGGAAACGGTAAGTAAAGCACATTTGAATAATCCAACCTAGTAGTGACCAGGGCATGCACCACCATTTCCATGACCGAAAGTCCACGTCTTTTTTTAGCGATTAGAGAACAATGAAACAAGTGGCTGTAACTGCCTTTATTTGAGAAGTAAAAAAAAAAGATCCCTATTGAATTTGATGCCAAGATTTCTCGCTTCAGATTTGGGTATGGGAAGGTTCTGAAGTAACCATAATTTCAGATTGGTCTGAATTAAGTTTCAGACAGCGGCATTCCATCCAATTTGCAACCGAGGACAAACAGTAATGGAAATTCTTCACAACCGAGTTGTCTATTTGCTGTAATGACAGCATCAGCTGGGTATCATCTGCATAAGATACTAGGATGAAGCCCCACTGTTTGACAGCCTTCCCTGGCGGAGGCATGTAAGCGCTGAAAGCAGCTGGGCTCAATGCCGAGCCCTTTAGGACATTGCATCTCAGCTCTTTAAAACTTGAGATAATAGGCGAGAGATAAACTGCTTACGCACTCTCTGAATAGAAAAAATAAAGACTTGAAGAACAAGTTACGTACCTTCGGAAACAATATATCTGTAAGAGACATATTCATTATAGATTCCGAATTACCCCCAGGAATCAGACTGGATCCGGAGAATTGCTTCTCAGCAGTACCCCTGCGCGTCGGTAGGTGGCGTCGGTCGACTCCGCGTTAGTCGTCAGCGTCGTGATCGCCGTGGTGACATCGTGTTATCTACTTAGACGTCGTGCCTACGTCCGAGGTCTGTTCTTTTACACGACATACCACGCCAGAAGCACAGAGCCATGTATGACACTGACCACTGGTGCACTAAACTAGGGCCCTGAAAGGGAGACCCTCATTCTAGAAGTTAGTTTGCAGAACGGTGAGGATGAGTGGGGGGGGTAAGGAATCTATACTAATATATGTCTCTTAGAGATATATCGTTACAGAAGGCAAGTAACTTGTTCATCTGAAAGATTATTAGTTATAGATTCCTTACCTTAGAATAGATACCCCAGCAATACTAACCCTGGAGGCGGGTCTGCAAACTAAGTTCACACCAGAAAGTCCTGGAGAAACGAACGGCCAAAGAAGGCGTCTCTCTGGACCGGACTATCCAGGCAATAAGGTTTAGTGAACGTGTGCAGTGATGCCCATGTAGCTGCCTGGCAGATGTAATTGAGGGGGACTCCACATCCCAAAGCAGTAGTGGCAGTCGTCTCGCAGGTGGAGTTGGGGCGCAGCCCTACCGGAATTTCCTTTTTCGCCAAGGAACAACAGATTTTAATGCAAAGAACGACCCATCGAGAGATGGTCTGATTTTTGCACGGCCCGACCTTTCTTGGTGCCCACATAGCCAACAAAGAGTTGAACGTCCACCCGGAATTGTTTTGTGCGATCCGAACAGAATGATAATGCACGTTTTGGATCTAGAGGGTGGAGTCTCTCCTTCTCCTTGAAAGCATGCGGGGTGGGAAGAAGGTGGGCAAAGTGATGGTCTGTCCTATGTTATGTGGAAAGAGGTAACCACTTTGGGTAGAAAAGAAGGCTTAGTTCGGGGAACAACCTTGTCCGGATGGACAGCAAGGAAAGGAGGCTTGAAGATAAAGCCTGAAGCTCACTCACCCTGCGAGCAGAGGTGATGGCAACCAGAAAGGCAGTTTTAAGAGTCAGAAGTCTGAGAGGACAATTATGTAGAGGCTCGAACGGAGCACACATAAGGTAAGTCAAGACAAGGTTCAAGTCCCACTGGGGCATTACGAAAGCAATAGAAGGAAAAAGGTGAGTAATGCCCTTAAGAAAACGATTTACAATAGGGGACTTGAAAAGAGAAGGCTGATTAGGAAGGTGAAAAAAGGCAGAAAAGGCCAAACAATAGCCTTTAAGGGTGCCCAGAGGACAACCTCAGAAAGGGGGGGGGGGGGGGGGAGGAAGGGGATCAACAGCCTTTGCTGCGCACCATGCCACAAATTTGTTCCATCTGCAGGTGAATACTGTTTTAGTAGAGGGATGCCTGGCGGCCAAGATAACATTACAGACTTCAGGAAGAAGGTCAAAGGCTTTCAACTGCCGCCTCTAATTCTCCACCCAAGGAGGTGGCGGCTGGACATGTTCGGGTGGAGGACCGTCCCCTACTGCTGCGACAGAAAATCCTCCCAAAGGGGCAGTCTGATCAGAGGATCGATGACCATGTTCAAGAGCTCAGGATACCAGACTCTTCGTCCCCAGTCCGTGGCCACAAAAAGTACTTGGGCCCGGTCGCGCCTGATCTTCAGCACTCTGGGTAGAAGTGGTATAGGCGGAAAGGCCTATAGAAGACAGCAACTCCACTCGCGACGAAAAGCGTCGCCGAGCAAGTGCCGCCTTGGAAATTCCAATGCGCAGAACTGCTAACATTGCACAATCTCTTTGGTGGCGAATAGATCTAACCAAGGCTCTCCCCGCTGTTGAAAGAGACCTTGCACCACCTCCGATTGAAGACGCCATTTGTAATCCATCATGCACCGGTGGCTGAGTGCGTCCGCCCTGGCGTTCAGGGAACCTGCCAGGTGTTGAATCACCAGGAACATGCCCTGATGTTCCAGCCACTTCCAGAGGCAAAGAGCCTCTTGACATAGGGTCCACGAACCCACCAACCCTGTTTGTTGCAGTACCACATGGAAGAGGTGTTGTCTATGAACACCTGCACTACTATTCCTTTGATAGAAGGAAGGTATGCCTTCAGTGCTAGATGAATCGCCCAGAGCTCCAAGAGGTTGATGTGGAGCCCGGACTCCGCCGGAGACCAGAGGCCTCTGATCTCCACATCTCCCATGTGGCCACCCCAGCCCAAGAGTGTCGCATCTGTCACCACTGTGAACTCTGGTTGGGGAAGGGCGAGGGATATGCCGTTGACCCAATCCTGGTTCGCGAGCCACCACTGCAACTGACATGCAGTCCCTTCCGAGATCTGGACGAGATCGTAAAGATTGCCCTGATGTTGCACCCACTGGAATTTCAGGTCCCACCGCAGACTCCACATATGCCAACTGGCATGATCCACCAGTAGGATGCAGGAGGCCAAGAGGCCCAGCAGCCTCATGGATATTCTCAACGAAATCCGGATAGAGGCCGGAACATCAGTATTATAGCCCGAATAGCCCAGACTCGCTGCTCGGGAAGGATAAGCCCAATACTGCGCTCTGTGCAAAACCGCTCCAATGGAAAGGAGCTTCAGAGAGGGGTCAGGTGCAACTTTGCACGTTAACTGTGAACCCCAGTGAATGCAGGAGGTCCGCCCTAGTCTGGAGGTGGGAGACGACAGCCTGGGGCAAACTCACCTTCAACAATCAGTCGTCGAGATAGGGGAAGACAGGAACCCCTGATCTGCGCAGATGAGCTGCGACCAGCGCCATCACTTTTTTGAACACCCGAGGGGCACTGCTAAGGCCAAAGGGGAGCACAGTAAACTGGAAATGCTCGTGGCCCACCGTGAACCGTAGGTAACGCCAATGGGCAGGCAAGACGGGGATGTGAAAATACGCGTCCTGCAAGTCCAATGCTACCATCCAGTCTCCAGGGGTCGAGGGCAGACCAGGTCTGAGCCATGGTTAGCATTTTGAGCTTCTCCTTCCTGAGGAAGCAGTTTACATCCCGGAGGTCTAAGATAAGATGCAGGCCTTTGTCCTTCTTGGGTACCAGAAAGTAGTGGAAGTAGCAACCACGACCTACTTCTGAGACAGGGACGAGCATGAGAGCTCCCTTGGCCAAGAGAGCCATAACTTTCTAATGGAGAAGGGCCAAGTGATCCTCGGACATGCGATGGAGCATTGGTGGCATGGAGGGAGGGGTAGTCTCGAAGGGGAGGGAGTAGCCCCTTCAGACTATCTGCAAAATCTACCTGTCCGACGTGATGCTGTGCCAGTGGGGGAGGTGATGGCAGATCCTGTAGCCCACTGGCAACTGGTTGCCCTGAAAGGTCGGACTAGTAAGGTTTGGAGGTTGCTGCAGAGGGGGCACTGGCGGAATGGCCCGCCCACTGGGTCCCAAGTCCCCGGCTGTGCAGAGGCGGAGTAGCTTGTGCCGGCTTGTGACCCTGGGTGGAACATGGTAGGGCACTCCTTCCGTAGCCACGAAAGGGGTGAAAGACTGACTGAACGGGACGAGAGGTGGTAGCGAAGCCCAAGGAACTGGCGTAGCTCTAGAGTCTTTGAAGCACTCGAGCGCGTTGTCTACCTTGTCGCCAAAAAGGCGACGGACATCAAAGGGCATGTCCAAAAGAGTCGATTGGACATCCCCGGAGAAGCCAGTGGACCTCAGCCAGGCGTAGTGACTCAAGGCTACTGACGTAGAAATCGTTCTACACAGCGAGTCGGTGGTATCAGCCCACAGCGGATGGCGAACTTTGCTGCGTCTCTATCCTCTTCAACCGCACGGGAGAGTACAGTTCGGGCCTCCTCCGGGCACTGTGGCAGCACTTGCACAACCGTGTCCCACACAGAGTGGGTGTATCGGGCCAAGAGACATGCCGTGTTCACCGACCGCAGTCCCAAACTGGCAGAGGAAAACATCTTCCCAAGATGGTCCAGCTTCTTGGATTCCCTAGCTGGGGGAGCAGTAGGGAACACACCTCTTGAAGTTGAGGCTTGGACCACCAAGCTCTCGGGGTAGGGTGTTGGGAAAGGAAAAGTGGGTCACCCGGAGCCGGGGGGTGGCGTCAGGCAATCATCTTATCCACAAGAGCCCCCATGCTGTGCTTGGATCAAGTCCCAGAAGGATGTCTGTGAGGGCCTCATTGAACGGCAGCAAGGGCTCCGAAAAGGCCGCTGTTGGCTGAAGCACCTCAGTCAGGAGTTTAGTCCTGACTGCCACCGTAGGAAGTTCAAGGCCTCAGCCGCCCTATGCAACACCACTGCATAGGAGGCTCTCTCCTCGTTGGCCACGGTCGGTGGAGAAAGCATACCAGGGTCTGGGTTAGTATCCAGACCACTGGCGTCACCAAACTCCTCTCTCTAGTCCGGCTCTTCTTGCTGGTCTGCCAGAGGGTCAACATAGCCCGCCCACTCCTCCTCATCCTCCCTTGCCTGCCACTCAGGGCGAAATGGAATGCCAGGGTAGAACAGTGGTACAAAAGTAACCCCCGGCGCCAGTACCCACGTCGGTCGATGCCGGCCTGCTTCCGTGTCCATGTCGAGGGGGAGGCCGGGGTCGACGCTGGACACAGCCGGCGTCAGAAGTGGAGGTGTCCTCAGAGGGATCAGCACCAGTGGAGGTGTCGCGTGATCGCCCGGTGCTGACCCGGATCCAGGCCTGGATCCCTGGGGGCCTTGCAGCGCAGAGGCCGGAGACACTGGCATCGAAGGCCTAGTGGCCCCAGCCAAGTCCGTGACCCTGAAGGCGCGCCGGCTGAGTCGGGCTGCCCAAAGATGGAGTGGAGGGCTTTGTAAAAGCACGAAGCTGGGCAGGGGATGTTCTGGCTCCCGGGAAGGGAGGGAAGCTCAGAGCAGTCTCAGTAGGCTCTATGGGCGGAGCCGAAGGACGACTATCTTCCCCGTTCTGTCAGCTGACGGACGGGGAGAAAGCAAAGAGCAACGGTGCTTCTTTGCGTTCTTCTTGTGCTTCGACTTACCCGATGACGAAGACTTCGAAGAGGAATGGTGGTGATGACTCCGTGACTTGTCCCGCGACATCCCTCTCAGTGGGGACCTCGAGCGGCGCAGAGCCGACTGCTGGGACTCCAGAAGTTTTCAGGACCGCTTCCGCAAAGACTTAGGGTTCACGTCCCGACAGTCTGAGCACGACCTCAGGTCATGGTCGCGCTCCAGGCTCCAGAGGCACACGAGGTGGGGGTCCGTAGTATACATCAACTTGTGACAGGAGTTACAGGGTTTGAAGCCGGTTTGAAGACAGGACATCCCTACGTTCACCAGGAGTCAGAAGACTTGAAAACATGTCGACAAAAGTCGAAAAAGAGCTAGTCAAAAAATGATGGACAGATCTGCGCTGGCTTGCGCAGAAAAAGAAAGAACGGACGTCAGTGTGCAGGGGCGGAGTCTAAGTAGATTCCGCAATGTCACCAAGGCGATCACAACGCAGACGCCAAACGCCGAGTCGACCGACGCCACCTACCGACGCGCAGGGGTACTTCTGAGAAAAAAATCTCCAGATCCAGTCTGACGCCTGGGGGTAAGGAGTCTATAACCAATAGTCTCTTTCAGATCTAGCTATTTACTGAGCCAACAATTCCAGCCACCTCCAGGTACTCAAATAGGATCTCATGAGAGACTGTATCAAAAGCAGCAGAGAGATCCAAGGAAAGACCACTGCTCTTTTCCTGGAACCGAAGTTGGTTTTAACAAAATCAGCAATTTCTAGAAAAGCAACCTCCATCCTGAAGCCCTGTCAGAAACTAGATTAGGTACAATGCCGTGTTCCTCTCCTCTCTATACATTGGGATAGCTGTTTATTAACCAGCTGCACTAGCATTTTCTCCAATGCTGGGAGAAGTGAAATGGGTCTGTAATTACTGAAACACCCAGGGTCTACATTGGGCTTTTTTGTGCATTACTAAGCCCACTGATGCATGTATTGAGTCAGACTACTCATATTAGCCTTTCTGGTGGATTATATGGGTGGTGCCACTGATGCTATTATGAGGCTCATTTATGTATTCAGAATGTGGGACAACGGATGTCCGTAGAGATATTAATCCTCCTTCTACACCCATCGATTTATGTATTGTGTAGGTCCACGGATGCCAGTTATTATGCTCATTGATGACTGCTTTTGTGGAGCCATTGACTCCCGTTATTAGGCATACTAATGCATATAATCTGTGCAGATCACTAGGCCTTTTACTAAACCCATTCATACATGCATTGTGTAGGAGTTTGGACACGCCTTTGAGACTCACTAATGCATACCTTATCAGAGTCAACCAATGCCCTTTTTTAGGCCTCATTGATGCATCCACTTTCACATTCGTAGCACATGTGACTGGAGCGCTTACAACCAACATGCAACTAAATGTTGCCAGACTTGCTGGGTTTGACAAAGCTTCCTCTAAAGGTAGACTTTTTTCTTAATAGCTTACACATGGCACATGGCGTAATACACTGCAAGCTGGATGATGAAGTGACCAGAAAACGAGATACAATTTGGAATCCTTCTGAAAGGCAAGGAGGTTTGGGATGGAGTCAGGTTGCATACCAGATTAGTGCCTTCCAACGGCTGAAAAGGCTCTCATAAAATCACATTTCAGGAATATCTATGAAGTGCATGCAGGCTAGGGATACAGGAGCTGTTAGGGGGGGGCTAGAAGCTGTTAAAATGCCCAATGCCCCTGAAAAACTGCCAGCAGCTTAGAAAAGCTGGTAAATGTGAGGGAAGAGTCACTTAATCACCTATGTGAGTAAGGCCTATAGTGTGCTAGCTGGTGCCTGTACTGGTGAACCATGAGCAGAGTCCATCCTGTATTATACGGACATCTCTAGGAGGCAAATTGGGCTGGGACAGATCCATTCAGTTCGACGCAGCTGGTGTGGCTAACATATAATTAAAAGCAAGTTTGGCCATTTCCTCTGTAAGCGGAAACATGTACAGAAAACAGTCAATTACAGTGTAAGCTAATGCATATAGCCGTTTAGTCAGGCTAGGCCAAAGCCATCAGCCTGTCAGGTTGATGCCTCTAAAAAACGGTCTAGATGCTGGCACAATAAATCTACCTGGCTGACCAATGCTTTTCTAAGGTCAGTGAGGCTAGGGTAGAGTCAGTCACATGTCAAACCTATCCTCATTAACGATTACTGTGGCAGGATTTGGACCCATATCAAAGCAAGCGCCGTTAGCAGCTTTGTAAAGGAAAACTGGACCAGATCAGATACACAGGCAAATAGGGAAGACAGACAAAGAAATGGCCAACCTATGTCTCTACAAATGTTGATATACAAGTCGGCATCTTCATCAGAGTCTTCAACCAGGTAGCCACCAGACGTCTTGATCGTTGGATTTAAGTCATGCTTTTCACCATCTGTATCAAACGCATAGCATGGAATCTAAAATGGAATGCAACAATGATTCAGATCAGTGCCATCTCTTAGACACCCAACTCACATTTCCATCCGCCCCATTAAACAAACAAGTCGCTACGATCCTATGCAATGAAAACTTACCAATTCCAATCAATCTCATTTAATTTGGACTGTTGGTCCTTAAACCCATAATACTAGCATCAGCTTAGAAATAGAATCACTGTTAGAATCGCAAAATTACACTGGTCAATATAGAAAAAAGCCACAACATAATGTAATTAAATTCATGCGAGGAAAGTGATCTATTAAATGGTATGGTTGTCAAACCTCATTGTGTAATAAAGTCACGATTCAGTATCAGGTCCAGTCAGGTTCGTTTGTAAAACCTTAGCTCAGTCCTCGGTAGCTGTGACTCAGAACAGGCAGGCTTTATCAAAGGAACAAGTGCAAAGCATTAAGAAGTTCCGAAACAACTGAATACAAAGAAACACAATAAAAATATGATGCCAATCTATAAAAATAGGTTGTAATTTTATCTTTAAATAGACAGCTTACAGACAAAAATCCATTCGAGGTTTCCACTGATATGAATGTTTAAAGAAATAATAAATCACTGCTTTTCACTAAATGCAATATATCTTTGTACTCTACCACGACGCGCAGTTTAGGGTTAGCCATAACAAGTAACTATAAGGGCACTCTTGTGGGGTCCAACTCCGATAGGGAGCCAGTTACAGAGTCCAGTGATGTCCAGTTGAACAGTTACCCTGCGTTTTAAGCAGTCTCCAGTTCGGTTTCAATTGTTATGGGTGACCCACCATAGAAGTCAATGGAGTGGTCCTGATGCAAAGAATTCAGGAAGATGAAGATGCTCAAGGATGCTTAGGAGGCGGAGTGTGTCGGGGATCTTCATGTGACCACCCCTTGCTCTACGAACACAGTGGGGAGGGTTTGGTCTCAGATGTCGATGTCCCTCAAAGTCTGGGTGGAGTCCAACACAAAACCAGTTGCCACTGGTCCACTAGTCTCCGTATACAGTAAAATCAGTTGTTCGCCCTTTCACTTGCCGTAACTTCCATGCTGGGTGACCAAACTGCACTTCAACTTGTGAGGGTCAGGACTCAGTCTCCCAAGCTGCACCTCTGAGTCCAGATGCAGTCATCGTCTTGGCACTGGGTTCTAAAGGGAGCAGGCTTCTCATGTTTTATGGCACTGTGGCTGTAGCAGGGACTCAACCAACTTACTCTTGAAGTTACCTTCTCTGTTTGGGGCTCAAGAACTACTTTTCCTTGAACGGGACACCACAGTCAGCAGCAGGTGCAGTCGAGCCTTTGGCACAGCCTGTCTTTGCTGGGTCCAGGGAACAGAAGGGCAGTCCTTCAGTCCTCTCTCTACAGTCCAGAAGTGAACAGAGGTCTGGGTGCCATTTTTATGTCCAGTACGATTCTCATGGGATGTGGTGACAAACTTACCAATGGGCTAGCAGGTGCCCTCCCGGGGAGGACTACTTCCTGCGAAGTGCAGCAACTAGGTAGCCCAGAATGCTATACTCTGCCCACTCTGAGCAAGGCAGAACCCTTCTCTTGGCACATGGGAGCTCCCTAGCCCAACTCAGAGGGGTGACTACACACCCTCTGAAAGTGCAATTTGACAATGGCTTCTCCCTCTCTGCCTGAGATGCCAGTCTGTATGCTAAAGAGCATCCCTTTCTATGTGTCAATACCATTTGCCCTTCAAAGGAGGCTTCTACTCTGAAGCTCGCCTTTTGGGCTCACACCTACTTTACCACTCTGCCAGGTGGAGTTCACGCCTCTTCCCTCGGAAGGTCCTTTGGTTCATCTTCCTGAGAGTCATTCTCGCCTCTCCCCGGGAGGGCAGAATACAGTCTTGAGGACAGCCGCTTGTGTGCAACCATAAACGGCTACTGGAAACTTTGGGCAACATTTGAGTGACAATTTTTTTAACTTGCCATTTTAGCAAAAGTTACATTAAATTCGACGTGAGCAACAAGTCTGGTTTAATTCACCAATTTTTTGGATACCTTGAATATACCATATCTGGCAGTCCCATTTGGAAGTTAGCACTGCTGAGTTGTCAGCGTGTTACTCCATACTCGCCAATGGGGCTACTATCCTTTCTGCAGCAAACAATGCATGGTGTTTACTATCAGGACCTGCCTCTATTTTTAATATAAGGTACCATGCATTTAGGTTTGTGTAGGCCTGCCTTGGGGTGACTTATAAATATTAAAAAACAAGGCTTGGGCTCTGCCATTGGTTTAAATGGCAAAGTCGAGTTTGCAGTTTAAAACTGCTCTGCCAGCCAGACTGGGAGTCATGCTTTGCTTTAAAAAACTTGTGATGACACAATAAATGCTGCAATCCATGAGAGACACTTAACTTACAGGCCTTTGGTACCCCAATAACACATACTAGGGACCTATAAAGTTACTAAATTATGCCAATTGTGGGTAAACCAATTAAACAGACATTTTAATGGTCAGAGCTCGGCCACTGGAAGGACTCGGTGTACCTTCAGGGTGAAAAAAACAGTAGCATCAGTCCAAAAGTTATGGTCTGATCATGCAAAAAGACCCATATCTTTAAAATTCATAATTCTTAGTTGTTTCCCAATCATAAAAACCTTACAACAGAAAATTGATTAAGACAGTCTTCAAAGGTTAAAATAGACAAACAGTAGTTATATATAAAAATAAACAGCACGGTATTCAACCATATAAAGGAATAAATTAAAGATTGACACAACAGGACATCTTTCAACAATTGTTGTTATTTCATACAGGTCAGCAATAAACATCTGGAGACATGTTGGTTGCTTGAAGGATGATGCAGCTTTTCATTTAAGATCACTTTACAGAGAGTACAACGAAAAGCTTTCTTCAGATTCAAGCATTACATCAAAATGTACTCAAAGTTATCCGATTTTGATTAAGGGTTTTTGCATTTCTTTGTGAACCTGTCTAATGGAAGAATATGCAGCCTGCACATAATGACCAGAATTGTTGCAAATATTGACTTGGTTTGATCCAGGGTTGTTTCACCCCCCAGCTCAGGCTTAATCTAGTTTCCTTCCCTGTTAGGCTGCCAGATTCAAGATCAAAACACATTTCAGAAAAATACATGCTAAAACATACTTAACTTTTGCAAAATGGCCTTTCATGATGGACTCTGGGTTCTGCTACTTCTTACCATAGCCAATAGTAGTCACAGTGTACTAAGTTAACATAAAGCAATAAGATGATGAAGCACATCTTCAAGGGCTCATGCTTAAATTCTTAAAACATACAGAGCCCAAGTGTAAAGACACAATGACCTGGTCGGAAATTGCCCTCCGATATTGACAGATATTGACAAACAAGCCTGTTCCATTGTCAAACCCAGCTAACCCACCAGCATAATAGAGAAAAGAAAACCCGTTCAGGCAGCAACAATAATACAGGGAGCCATGCTTAGCCTGGTCCGAAACGAAGTTATACAAAAAGAAGAAAACTAGCAGTCAAGCCTGAAAAACGTCACTCCATAGTACAGGCTTCCAACCCTGCCATCCTGCAAGGCTGGAAGAAATCCCTCTTCCCCCTCCCTTTCAATTGTACACTTCCTGTAATCGTACCATCTGAGACACAGTTCCTATAGCTGCTTATTGGTAACTGCAGTGCTCTATTGCTTTCCAACTAGGCTTGCACAAGAGAAATATATCATTATACACAGAGGTAGAAAACCGATGCAAGTTGTAAGCTAGTTGTCTGAATAACATTCAACTTTCGTCTTCTGATGGACAGATTCTGGAACATTTTCCTAATGCATGATGTCCGAGATCATGAGAACAATAAGATTTAAAGGCACCGTTACATCCGTGCTCAAAATTTATCAGAGGCAGCGGCATGCAGTTAAGGGAAGGCAGCACATTCCTGGTTTCCGCGCACAGCACAGGGTGAGGCAGCAAATCACTGGTCTCCATGCTCAGTGTGCTGTACGGAGTCTCTCCTTTCGCGGCTCAGACCGGCATTTCCAAAGTTACGGTCACACAGAGGGGTGTTTCGCAGCTTACAGGGAGTGCTGGTCAGGAAGGGCAAGTTTTGGGGCTTGGAAGTTTGTTTGAGAAGGAATAAGTGAACGTTGGGGTTGTCCTAGTATACCAGAAACATCATTTCTTGGAAGATGTAGGAGCGACTATCCATATATGTGACCCTTCCTACTATGGTGGCTTTTCCAGTGATAGTTGTCAGATGTCCCCAATCCTTGATGTAGTTAACTTATTTCCTGTGATGTAATTTCCTGTTTCTACTAACTATAAGGAGGCGTTGCAATGCAACTGCTTCCCTTACGTTTTTAGCGTTCGCTGCCCACTTGCTATCATTCCTGTCCCTCAATTTTTGGTCTGCTTTGTAGCTAGATTCCAGTCTGGATTTCTAATCCTATAAAATCTATGCTAGATTCCCTCAATCCTGGGTCAGGAACATTTTGGTATCTTGCTCATCTCTATCCACATTTATTCATCAGCTTCAATCAAGAGCTACCAAGATTGACAAGGATTTTTTTCTGCCCTATTGCCTTTTTCCTCCTAACTGGAACATTCTTAAAGAGACACATGGCACCGCTCACCTGTTTGTTAAGTGCAGGTTCACACTGTGGTGACACGAGGATTCACCCTTTCATTGGAAAACAAGAAAGAAAATTGATACAACTTCACAGTGATCAGCCCTAGACAGAATGGGACGCTAATTTACTCCTGCCAAAAGAATTACAACTTTCCCTTGAAACTTCAGATTTAAAACAGCCCTTAGCATTGAGGCCTACTGGCATTCCCAAAGCTCCTTGAATTGGCCCTCGTCATTTGTAGCATCCACTAAAGCTACTTCTGGATTTCCTCGCAGTGCATTTTGTTTTTAAGCCCTGCACAGTTTACTGAAGACCAACCAAAGCTGGGCTATCAGGTTATTTGTCATATTAACTCAACCTTAGCTTGGGCTACCCTTTTAGTAAAGTTTTCAAATTCCTATTTGAATTCTTGTTAGTGTTTAAGAAGATGTTTGAAAGCTCAGATTTTGACTATTTTGCTGAGGAAGGATTAGGTGTATCCAGCAAGGTGGAATGTTACACTGGCTTTTGAAACCAGTTTTCATCAATTGGTGGAAGACACTACTTGGGCTGAGCAGACTCAAATAATTCTTATTGTTGTTGTGAATGTAAAGAAAAGATTGAAAAACGAGTGGGCTCATTCTCAATGGCCTGCTTCATTTTCAGAACCTTTCGACTCAGCAAATAATTTAATCTAGATTGCAGGAAGGACGCAGTATCTATTCACATAGGGGCAGTTAGGATCCCCTTGACATAAGATGACAAGGGATCATTCATGCAAAACTCTTAATTTTCTGCAAGCTGTTAAAGACCGACTAATTCTTGCTCTGAACAGTACACCCCTTTCCTTCTCTAGCGCCAAGACACTATTTGGGTATTTGCGTGCTGTTAATAATTCAAATCAATTTTCAGCAAAAAAATGAACACATGATTTGTGCTTGTCCTAGAAAACCTTAAATTTGAAAATCCACTCTCTGAAAAGGAAAACGGAGCAAGTGTGCATTAGAACCCTTAAAGTGGATCTACCATGAGTAATACTGACAGTCAGTTTCTTTTGCCAATTACACTGATAAAGGAAAAAGGAAGAATAATAAATACTTTAGCACTTCAATTCAAGTACAAGAGACTTCTTTACCATTACAAATCTCAGGGGTGACACTCAGTGGGGACCCTGAGGTGACTGCGCCCAGGTTCCGTGCAGGACTTATAGCTGTGGCTAGCTGGATGCGTAGCAACTGCCTACAGCTTAATGCTAAGAAAACCGAGGTCCTGGTTGTGGGGAAGCAGGCGGAACTTTGGGGAGACCAGTGGTGGCCTTCTGAACTCGGGGTGTCCCCCATTCCAGCGGCCGAAGTTAAAAATCTGGGGGTGTGGCTGGATTCCAATCTTTCTTATACCAGCCATACAAAGAAGACAGCAGCTACCTGTTTTGGTATTCTGCGAGGGCTGAGGTCAGTCCTCAAATTCTTTGACCCCCCCACTCGGCAACTGGTGGTTCAGGCCTCTATTCTTTCCCGGCTGGACTACGGGAGTGCCTTGCTTCTTGGAGTCAACCAGGCTGAGGCTACTAGGCTTCAGAGGGTGCAGAACGCTGCTGCACGGGCCATTGTTGGCCTTCCGAGACGAGGCTCTGTCTCTGCTGTTCTGACCTCCCTTCACTGGCTTCCGGTCAGACAGAGAATCAAATTTAAGGCTCTCTGTCTGACATTTAAGATCCTGAAGCTTTCCTCTCCCCCTGCTTTGGCGGGCCTTATTTCTCCTTACGTCCCCACGCGGTCTCTCAGGTCTGAATCTTACCATCTGGCGACTAAGCCTAGGTTCAGGCTGAGTAGGATGGGAGGACGCTCTTTTCGTGTTCTGGCGGCTGATCTATGGAATTCCCTTCCTTTACATATTCGCGCCCTAAACAGCCTGACTCTTTTTAGACGCGCCATTAAAACACATCTGTTTGCCCCTGCTATCTGATTTCTCTTTTCTTGGCCTTGACCTGTTGTGTTGTGTACCTGATCAGGCGCCAGGACGCCCCTTCGCTGGGGCAGCTGTGCGCCTAATAAAAGTGAATAACATAACATAACATAACATTTAGAGACTTTTTCATACTGAAGCTTCCTTTAATTATGCAGTGATATTTGTAATTCCTTGCTTAACGAGGTACAATTTGTGTGTCTGTTAGGGTGTCCTAACAATATCATGGTTATCATAGTTTTGTCATGATCTCTCTGTTTCAGAGGTTTACTGATCACCAATTAAAAAGGTAAAATATTACACGTGAAATTTAATGGAGGCTTGTCTTTCATCTGTGCCATGGCTTTTTTCAGTTTTTACTAAAATGCTTCGTCATGGTAGCGCTATATCAACTGAAACTGCTGCTATTGTACTTTTTGGACATATGCATTTCCTATTAAAAAAATGAGGCGATACCACAGTCCTATTTACAGGATAATTGGCAAAATGTATTCATTGTCCACTCTCTCAGGCTGTGGCACTTGCATTTTTGTTCCGAAAGGGAGATTGAGATGTTACACCTTGTATTGGCTACAGAGTTTTAAATGAAATCAAGATCAAATACAGGTATTCTTTCTATTATTTTTTTTTTTTTTTTTTTTTTAAAACCTTTATTCGTATAAGTCAGAAACACAGCTATTCAGCCGACATCCCGGAGGTTCGGCAGCTAATCAATCAACACATATAGTCGTCTATAGCTCCAATACAGGATAAAGACAAAGGTTTCGTTTTGAAAACTACCTACAATGAACACAACAAGCAAGGCAGTATACACCATAAGTTCGTGCCAGTTCCCGACAGGGGCGTGGCCCCATTTCCAACATCAAGTCAAAACCACCGATCGGGAGGATGAGGGAGAAGCAGAGGCGCTAACATTCTAGCAGAGTTGTATCATAAGAACCCAAGTTGGAAGTGAGGCTAGGGGGAAAGTTGCTCCTCTGATGGTTCAGTGGCAGGAGGCAGACATCTGTCCCCCCTATACCGGTTCCAACTTCCCCATATCTTATGCCATTTCCTAGGCCTCCCCCGAGCACTATACACCGTTTTCTCCCGAAACATGCTCCAGTCCATGTTTTCCCTCCATGCATCTAGGGTGGGCGGGCTCAGAGAGCCCCACAGTCGTGCTATATCTCGCTTAGCCACCATATTGCCTAGGGTCACCCATTGAGTCTGCGCAGCGTCATAATCTGTAGGACCCCACACATTCAAAAGACAGCGCCGCGCCTATGGCTGCAGTACAATACCCGTGACCTCCTGCATCACAACATGAATTCGCTTCCAAAACTCCGCAATCACACCACACTCCCATATGATATGCAGAAAGGTGCCCACCATCCCGCAGCCCCTCTTACATAGCCCATCCTCGGAAAAACCCATGTGGACCAGCCGGGGCCCAGTGACAGACTCTGTGCAGTATTTTAAGCTGGACCAGCCTTAATCTTGCGGGGATCACGACCTCCTTAGGAGAGTATTCTTTCTATTATTGAAGATATTCTAGGATCTATATAATGGGTAAAAGTATTTACCAAACTTGCTCTATCAGTTGCTTGTCGTCGCCTACATACAAAAGATACCAACAAGTGGATAAAAACCTTTATGCATGTTTGGACGTTCTAAACAGAGAATATTAACATTTAGGTTGTGCAATGCCCAATTCAATATTCTTTGATGCTCTGAGGCAGTTTGTGAATTTAGTGTGATCAAGACTCCAGCAACATTACCTGACTTGTGAACCTCAGATGTAAATTTGAGGAGGAGATTACTTCAGATCTCTTAACAGATCCAAAGAAGGAAAGCATGAAAGACTATTTTTGCTGGGATGCACAAGCTGAAAAGGCATGTAATGCGGTAAAAAATTCATTAACAAAAAAGCTCCAACTTTATCACATTCCAAATACTCCTAAGTTCACTGTTGAGACTGATATTTAAAAAAAATAGAGCAGTGGGGTTGGTTCGACTACAAATGCAAGAAAGTGATGGACAATAACATCCTGTCTATGTGTCTGTTTTATTGTAAAATTTGCGCTCAAAATAAATTACTTTCTAAGCCTTTTGGACATCTGCAGCCTTTACTTGTGGCTCTTGAAACATAGTGTACGATCTCCACAGACTTTCTATAGCATAATTTGACTTCAGAAGGATCTTGATAAATAATGGTTATACTAAACATTTTTTCAAAGATGGCAATTTTCCCTCTTCATCTACGTTACGTACAGTAATAGAAATTACTGAAAGTTCTTTTTTTTTAGTGGGAGGAGAGGAGAGGAGGAGAGAGGGGGAGGGGAGGGGAGAAAGCAGACATAACTCTGCATCCTCAGAATGAACAAAGAAGAAAGGAGGCATACAAACTAGCCTGATAAACCTTTTTAAACTAAGGGAAAAAAGCCAGACAGTCAGGTAATTAACTGGTTCCAGATTTAAGGGGTTAGGATGCCCAAACATACACACGAGTAAGATCAATTCAAGTCAAGTCAAAAATACTTTTATTAATTCTTTAAAAATCATAAAAGGATGGCAAACCATCATAAAATTCTAATTCTAAACATTATATGAACATATGTATATCAAATATATAATTATTAAAAAAGTTATTCTTATCATTTTTTATATCGTTTTGAAACATTGATCTGGAAGAAATCATTGGAAAGGGAAGCCATGATCACAGTGAAGAGTCCATCAAAAAGTTGTATGTTTGCTAATCATGAAGAAGTTTTGTCCATTTCTTTTGCTGCTACTTTCCAAAATTTTATAGCGCTGCAGGAGAGTGAAATTGAGAACCATCCAAGACACCTGATGACCGCAGCTCTGCATGTTCTGATCTGTTCTTTCTTTAAAATCTCCCGAAGAATGGATTGACGTGTTTTCAATAAAATAGGGCATATGCATAATAAGTGTAATAGCAACTCCTCCCCTTGACAGCAAAGGCGACATTCCTTCGATGGCCATACGTATTTCCATTGCGGGGTTAAATCTTTTGAGGGGGAATGAACCCAGTCGTAGTAACATCAAGTAATGCTTTTTATAGTAAGAAATATGTTCAGTCAGATACCGTTGCGGTTTTAGCCTCTGGTATGTCTGAATCACGGCCCAGGCGTGATATGTTTGGGAAAAAGACTTTGTCAGTTCATAGGGAGTTCCTCTTGATTGCGGAATTTGCCGCGTTTTTAATTCCAGAATACGTTACTGGTGTTGACCAGACCTCCTCTTGCTGTAACGCCGACAAGTATTCCTGCAGTATTCTAGTCGTCGAGTTGGCTTGTCTAACTTGACTTTCGATCTCAACCCAACAACGATGGGCTAGGGTGTTATCGTCTGCCTCCCTCATCCTCCAATAGTACTTCACTAAAGCACCTTGTCTGGCCAGGATCTGGTTTTTTAAGCCAAATTCTAGACGGATTTCGTCTTGTGAGATGTGTAGCGGAATTATAAACAATCTTTTGAAGAATACAGATTGTATTGTATTTAGGGTGGTTGCATCTTAGGTATTCAGGATTTCTGAACCGTACGAGATGGAGGGCAAAAATTTTGCAGCGATCACTTGAAGCAAGTGGCTGGTAGAACAACCTGTGAGCTTTTTTTTCAAGACTTTAAAGGAGAACAGCAATTGTTTTGCTTTTATGCTTCCTTGTTCCATCTGTTGTTTAAAGTTTAACTTACTATCGAGCAGAAAGCCTAGATATTTATAGGAAGTTACGCAGGCCAAACATTGTTCGCACAATTTCCAGGGAAAGGAGTACCTGGACGAGGTTTTGTTATGTTTTGAAAAACTCATTACTTTTGTCTTTTGATGATTGATCGTAAGTTGATTGGAGGTGGTATAAGCTCCTAGTCCCGTGATTAATTTCTGCAGGCCAGCTGGTGTTTGTGCTAGTAGTACTATGTCATCTGCGTACTGAAGGCATGGCATTGGTGTTTTGCCCAGTTTGGGGGGGTTGTCAGCTAGAATTCACTGAAGGTGTTTGTCAAGATCTGACGTGTAGATATTAAACAAGCAGGGCGCTAAAACGCAACCTTGTTTTAGTCCGTTCAGCGTTGAAATCTTACCGGTGACCCTTGACCCATCGCCTTTCTTAATTTGCACCCAGGTGTTAGAATACAGGTTGATGATTGCCTCCAGGAGTCTATGCGGCCTGCATCTTAGCCCATAGAGCGGCTCTTGAAACTTTATCAAAGGCTGCCTTAAGGTCCACGAAGCAGGCATATAGGGGCCTTGATTTTTCGAATGCCTGTTTGGCTAAAAGAGTGACAGCAGAGATGTTCGTCAAGGTGCCCATCCCCGCCCGAAATCCAGTTTGCGTAGGAGGTATTTGATTTTTTAGACTAACCCAGGCCTCTAGTTCTACTAAGAGGTTGGATGCGTAAATTTTCGCCTCTACATCTATTAATGCGATCAGTCTGTAGTTAGAGGGGTCCGAACGTGGACCCGACTTATAGATTGGGGTAAGGATACTTCCTCTCCAGGACTAGGGGATCATACAATCTGCTTTGACTTTGGAATAACGGGGAGTCAGGACTTGGGACCAGAATGCAGGGTCGTGTCGGAACCAGGCGTTTGGAAGGCCGTTTGGACCTGGGGCTCCCTCCGATTTTAGGTTCTTTATTATTTTTAGCACTTGAGTTTCTGTGAATAGGACTGGATTCCCAGGTAGATCGAGGTTATTGGTACCGTTAACCTGGTCTCGGCCTACTGCCTCCTTCGCTGTTTGTTCTTCACAGTTTGGAGCCGATCGAGGTGCAGCTTCGTTGTAAAGGAGTTCAATGTGGGCTCTCCATGTGGCCTCCAGAATTTCCGAATGGAGATGTTGATTCCGGCCATTGGTTAGTTGATTTATTTGTTCCCAGAAAAGCCTGGAATACCCCAATTTACAGGCATGATGGAGTTTAGCCCAGATATGTTCTTGATACTCTTTTTTTGTACGTTTTATATCATTTTTTAAGTGTTTCCTAGTTTTTGCGATTAACGGCAGAAGTTCCTGATGGTTTTCTTGGCCCCGGGATCGTAATTGTCTGAGGTATTTATTTAGTTGTTGTTTTTGTTTCCTCAGGTTATTATTGAACCAAGCAGCCCCTTTTGGATTTCCGGCTTGGCGGGGATGGGTATTTTTAGAAAATATATTGTTAATTTCAAAAGTAAAGTACTCCCAAGCTTTTGTGGTTAGTGTTTCAGGGTTGAATTTTTCCAAAAGACTGGTATAGGTGTTTGATGATGTTCTTATTCCAGCGAAGGCGTTTTAAATTATAGCATTGTGTTAGAGATGATCGCGCTTTTACTTTTGCTGAAATTTTAAAGGCTGTTAATAATGTAAAGAATTGTGGCTGATGATCGCTTTCAGCCCGATCTTTTATCTGAAAGCTCGTAATATGCGGGAGGAGGTCACAATCTATAATGGTATAGTCTATGATGGAACGTGTTTTTTGTGTAACCCTAGTGTATGCTGCGGGCTGGTCAGTAGGACCTTGGCCATTAAGTATGCACATTGAGAGGTCTTTCAAGCGAGATGTGCATTTCTTGCCAGAAGTGTCCTGACGAATGGGGGCTTGTATGGGCCCCTTTGTTCCATTGCTCCTTTCGTGTAGTAAATTCATATTGAAATCGCCTGACAAAATGATTTTGGCATCCGGATAGGCGAGTTTTAATGTTTTTATTGAGGTAATTAGTTGTTCAATTCTTAACTTCTTTTTTTTAGATGCAGGATGAATATAGATATTGAGGATGAGCAGGGTGAAGGTCTCTGGGACATCTATTTTAACACACAACATCCAGGAACAGTCTAAGTCTACGATAGAAGCCTGCCATGGAATTTCTGTGGAAATGAAAGTAGAGAGTCCTCCTTTTGCTCTTCCATGTCTGGTGACTTTTTAGCTGGATTCAGAAATTCTTTAAAACCTGGTATGAGGGATGGAGTTGTCTGCCAGGATTCTTGAAAAAGGATCATGTTATATTGTGTAATAAAATTCATGAAATCTGGGTCTTCTGATTTTGAATGAAGACCGTGCACTTTCCAGGAGCAAATGGTACATCCTTGATGCGATTGGGAGGCTTGTGTTGAAGATATTCATGCCTTTCCCAGGGATGTGCCTTCTCTTTTTAATACCCAGGGTGTCGAAGGTTGGCCGGCTACGGGGTACTCAAGGGTGATGGTAATTTTCCTGGCCTGGTGCTCTTTATCCCTCGTTTGACTTTGATAATCTGGGCCTTTTGCTCCTTTTAGGAGACTCGTGGTATTAGAGGGTGGTTGTAATGGGCTGGGATAAAGCGGGGGAAATAACTTTTTTAGCTCTATTCCCCATTTGCCAAATATGTCCTTCTGCTGCCAGATGAGGTCAACATGCATTTTGTTAGTAAATGTAGCTATTGTGGCTTCCTGACCAATGGAGCACAGGTTTTGTTTGAATTCAATGCTTTCGACGTCGTTGGTGTTTATGTTGTTTAAGGAAGGAAGAGCTTTGAATAATTTTAGTAAGACATTTCTATTTAATATGTCGTGCATTCCCCTTGAGACATATTGTGGGTTGAAGATGACTTTGTTATTAGCTGGGGGATCATACTCCAATTCATTATCCAAGATTTTTTCCGTATGTTTCACTACCGTTGATTGTCGTAGGATCTGAGGTGGAGTGCATATTTCTGGTTTGTTATTTTTTTGGTTGTTTGCGCCACTCCCGTTTGTTTCCGCAAGTCGCCTTACGACTGTGCCGGTTACTTCTGCAGAGGTGGACGCATCCTGATTTGTTTTCCTTTCTGTCAACTTGAGGCAACTCACTGATGCTTGTGTTGCCTGAGTTTTGGGGTTGATTTTTTCCCTTCCCATCTCCATTTTTGAATAAACAATATAATTTCCTTGGCGGAGACGGATCCCTTAGGTTTTGATTCAAGGTATTAGGTATGGTTGGTGAGTTTGGGGGAGAAGATTGGTTGCTCCTTAGGGGTTACTACTTCCGTACTGCTATGGGTTGTAATTACTTCGTGCGGTGTTCCATTTTGGATTGGTGTTGCCAGGGGCTGGTCTAATACATTGCTTAGTTGTTTGCGCTTTCTGGATTTTCTCAGTCGTTTACGTTCCCGTTTTGATAAAATTGTAGTGGCTTTTAGCTGACTTTCCAGTGTTTTCTTATGTTGCTCTTGAGATGAAAAATCCTGGGTACTTAGATTATCGGGAACACTTTGTAAGTTATTTATGGATGCTGTTGACTCGGTGCGTTTAATCTGTATAGGTGTTGATTCTATAGCACTATTTTTTAAGCCTGCAGAAGGATTAGGGCATTCTAGGATAGAACCCTTAGGGGCTACGTTGTCTTGCTCCGATTTATTTAATGCTTCATTCTTTGTTGGAGTTGTAGGCTTAGTTGTGACTTCCCTTGTTGTGTTCAGTAGTTCAGTAAGTATAGTTGGAACTAAGGCTAGTTTGTCAATTATTCGAGTGCAGTGGCAATGGCACATTTGAAAGGTGGTTTCCCGATCTTGCTGAACCTTCAAGATCATCTCATTGAAGCTTTGCAGTTTTTGTTCGAACCCCTGGACATGAATTGCAAGAATATTTAGAAGGTCTACTGGAGTATCTAATTTGTCTGCGTGTAAAGTCATTGCCTTGCCAATTGTATCCATTGTGCTTAGCAAATGGGGCCATACTGTGACTGTCGATGGAGCGGAGTTGGCACTGTGGTCCGAATGGGGCAATTCGCTTGAACGAACTGGAGAATTGGTAGGAGATGCCTTTTTTTGATTTTGTGATGTCTTGGAGGCTGGTTCTGGGTAGGTTAAAAGGCAATTCGATGTGTCGTTTAGTGTGGCCTGCCATAGGTGGTCTGTCATTTCCGACATGTGGGGGAATGGATCGGCAAGGACTTGGGTGTCAAAGCTTAAGTTGGCTATCCCCTGACTGGTGGGGTAGTCGCCCCCCTGCTGTGGAATGATAGTGCCCGTGGGGCTGAGGGTGATTTTATTGTGCTGGTTTTTTGAGTATTTTGAGTTGCTTTTACTGTGATGGTTAATTTTTTCGGTGTGACCATTGTGATCACAGTGTCCTGATGAAGTTTGATGTTCTTGAGACTGAAGTAGGTAATCCAGATGAGATTGGGATTGATGGTGATGAATTAGAACCTCTATTGCCTCGGAATGTTTCCTTTGGGAAATCTCCAGGGGAGGAAGTTTTTTGAAAGGTAGTTGCTGAGGACTCTGATTATCTTGATTTCGGTAAGATCAACCATGCAATGAAACGCCGCAACAGAACTCCTTTTTTTACACATAAGGAGACCTAAACCCAACAAATGTTGATTTATGTGAAATTGTTTGCCAAAACTGATTCTAGCAATACAGCAGAATACACGAAGCCGGAGGAGAATAACTCAGAATGTGACTACTGATAATACTAAGATGTGAAACAAATGCTACGGAGTTTAACTGTAAATTATGTATTGCAAAATCAATATTAAAAAAATACATGTGGTTCATTTTCTTCCTGGAGTTAAACTTTTATTTTATTGCTTTCTCTTGTTCATCCACTGACAGGCAAACTTCAACCATAATATTTTGCTTCCTTTTAACGAAAACTGTCTGCAGCTCCTGAGCGATGTGGACGCCGTTGGTTTCCTGTCTGCTCCATCATTCGCTCTGTCAGTAACTGGCAGGTGAGTCAAAGTCTTGCATCTCATGCCTGCCTCTCCTGCTCCCCTGTGCCTCACTTTTCACTGTGCAGGGGAACGGGTGGGTAGCACAATCAGGTGGCCCCCACCGCTCAAGGGAGATCATTTCAAAACTAGCACAATGGTGCCAAGAAAAGTGCCGATCCTCAGATAGGGCCACCACCACACAGGTCCCAAAGAGGTAGTATGAAAACAACTGGGGATTGCAAAGATACTCTGGACCACAGGGGACTGCTGGTTAGGCAATAAATTCCATACCAAAGCAGCTAGGTATAATTTAGATATTTCCGGCCCCATTGGCTATTTCAATGGGGGTTTCTTCCTCTTTGCATAACACAATATGTGTATTTGTAAAGCGAATGTTCACCCTGAAGGGACCCTTGGAATTGAAATGACAAATGTTTATTGTTAACCTAATTCAGTAGTACTCATTTATTTGAATTTTGAAGGATCAAAGGCTGAGTGGACCTGCTAGGATTTGAACCTGTGACATGAATTCGAAGCACAGATCCCTGGTGTGGATTCATCAGACCACAGAGCCACCAGACTCCCATAGTGGCGCACTCTAACCACCAGGAGTGGTCTTGTGAGGTGTTCTGGGCGTCCAATTTATGTTTTTTTCACTCTGTGATTAGTTTGCTTTTATACAGTCTTGAATATTGCGGTTTTCTACTTTATAGCAGTAATCGACTGAAAATGTTTTAGAGCTGCCCTCTTCGCCACCTCCTAGTAACGTCCTGACCTGGGGTCTTTCAGAGGGTCACTAAATCTTGAGTTCAGAAATGTCAAACAAGTAGGGAGTGTTCAATTACTCCAGACAATGGCTGGGGCTCACTTTGGGTCAGTGTTTTCTCTTCTACGGTTGATCTTCTTCTCAAGCCCTGTGCGGGTCTTTAAGAAATGGAGGCGGAGAGTTCTAGAAGGTGGGCGTCCTTCCTCATTCGAGAGATGCACATCACTTCTACGCCCTAGTCTGCCCTTCTCAGGAGCAGCCCTTGGGCTGCCTCACCCCTGCACTGTATTATGAGAATATTCAAAATGGCAGCTTAAAGAAACATTGGAAAAGACCTCTTTTTCGTGGCCAAACTCAGCCCCAGCACAGGCAGATTTGATTTCTCCTCTTCAAGTTTCAAAGAAAACCTGTAGTGACTGGAGCCGGAGGTCTGTCTACCGTTGTCAGACAGAGGCAGCTAAATACTGTAAGAAAGTGGCTCTGTATATACTGCACCAAAGTAAGGTTCAGTGTGCACAGAGTCCACAGTCCCCAGAGGTTTGGCAGAGGCTTAAGATAGATATAACCTTACTCTCTAAAGTGGTAGCTTGGTCGAGCAGTAAGGCAGTATCAGAGGACAGTGTAAAGCATTTGTTGTACACACAGTCAGCAAATGGTCTCACACACTCAATAACTGAACTCTAGGCCAATTGTTTTGTATATAAAAATATATAGTTGTTTTATTTTAGAACCACAAGTAGGTATCAAAATACTTTCTCAGAATGAAATGCTGTAGTTGTATACTTTCAATAAGCAATATACTTTTATATGCAATAGTTACAGTTGTTGCAATAGGCAACACAATTATAACATTGAGCTCAATGGGAAGTTTTAAGTAAATGCAATTTCAATTACTTTGCGTCTGATTTTCTTACTCAGGGTTGGATCCTGGATTCAGCCCTGGTGCATTTCCTGTAAACAGTTGAAAGAAATCATTTTTGTTACACAGGTGATTTTTAAGGAATATCTGTATGTTTCAAAAAGCGACACTTAGAAGAATTTCTGGCTAAAACCAGGCAATGTTATCCTATGGAGGAAAATCAAGTTATCGGTAAGTACAGTTATAATTACTTTTCAGGGTCGGTGCTGGGCACCAAGATCCAGCACTGGGATCTCTCCTGATAACAGGGGAGTAATTTCGTTTTTTGGCTGATTTTTTGTGAATATTGTAAAGTTTCAAAACTCGACACTTAGAAGAATTTCCAAGTGAAACCAGTCAATGTTACCCTATAGAGAAAATGTAGGTTATCGGCTTTCAGGTAAGTACTCGACTGGCAAAGTTAAGGTTCTGGTCATAGACTCAGGGGTCTCCCAGGGTCAGGTAGGTACAGTTGTTACACCCTCAGCAGCACAGGGGCAGCCGGGTGCAGAGGGAGTTAGGCCCAATGTTAACCTATGGGAGGAAGAGGGCCTTTGGTTGGTGGCTGCTAGCAGGCAGGCCACGCGGCTGTGGGAGCTGGGCTCCTGGTCACTCACACAGGGCAAGTGGGGGAAGTAAGACAGGATAGATGTTGCACTTCCAGGGGCACTTGGGCGGCTGGGTGCAGGGTGATTTTAAGCAGTCGGGCGCTAAATGCATTTCAATGGAGAAGCTGCAAGATGAACAAAGGGTGCAGGCTCGGGGACGGAGATTCATCAGGAGCGACCACCACTTCAATAGGTAAGTTGGGAAGCTGTAGGTTAGGTAGACACCCAGGAGCTGGGCACAGGGGACCACAGGGCGCCGGGTGCAGGGGTATCTTTTCGCGTCGGGAAATCTTACCCTCTGATGGTCGCCCTGGGGTGGGTACACCCCCTAGCCTGCCACTCTCCGGTGGGGGGAGGGGGGCAGGAGCCTAGTCCTGATTGGGTAGGGCTCCCCATCCTCAAGATGGCGAGAGCCCGGAGTTGTGCTTCACCTCGCCTCCCCCACCGGAGGGGTGGGGTTGGCAGAGACTGGCACACCCCCTTTCCTCACTTTGATTTTCCCACCGATCTTCCCGCCAGATTGGGGGTGGGAACCAGTGGGGGCCAGTTGCTGAGTACAGCAAGTGGCCTGGAGAAGCTCACAAAGGCGGCATGCCTTTGAAGCTTCCCCTGCCCATTCTGGGGGAGGAGACCTAGCACCTCACCCAGGATGTGCATTGTTGCAGGCCCACGAGAACAGATGGCTCTCTACCCAGGGGTCCAGCAACATGTCTGCTGAGCGGCAGCCTAGTCAGCCTCTCATTCAGGACGCTGGTTGTTGGTTAGTTTCAGGAGGCATCTCTAAGATGCCCTCTGTCATGCACTTTACATTAAATCCCACACTGGCACCAGTGTGGGTTTAATGTGCTGAGAATGCAGCCTGGGTGGAGAACATGCAAAGTGCGCATGACATTTTGACCGGCCAGAGACGGCCAGCCAACGAGTCATGTGCACTTTAGAGTGCAGCAACCACTCCTCCTCTCCGACGTCAGGGGAGCCAAGTCCCACCCCGCTCGTGACGATACTAAAGATAAAATTATAATAACTTCAGTTATTATCATTTTATTTTTTCTTTCACTGCTCCGTGAGCAGTAGCAGAGAAGCCGCCACTGTCCCTACTGTGTTTCCTTCCACGCCTTGGCAACAGGACATCTGAGTGTGACAGGGGACCCAATCAGTCACAGACACAGCAAAAAATGATGCAGAATCGGTGCCTTAATTAATCGTGCATGAAAACAGCTCATGACAGCGGGTAAAGCAGTGGCAGAAGAAGCGCGATGCATGTGCAGGAAATTAAAAAAAGGTTTTATAAATTAAGAGTCAAGTTCACATTGATGGGTGCGATATGCACTTTAGCATGGAAAAACCGCTTCCTTGCAATGGTAGACTTCAACTCACGGATTACTACACATTGTTGTGCGGTTTTGGGAAGTACATACTATCTGTAATGCAACTGGTGCTCTTGTAAAGCGCTCAGATACCTTCGGGCTGAGTTTGTGCTTTTTTATATATAAAAAAAACAGCGAAGGAGGTGGTAAACAAAGGGAGTGTGTTGAACACGAAGGGAGAGGAACAGTGATAGGAAGCACAAACAAAACACATGCTCTTGTATGGAGTGCAGGTCATAGAGTCCAAAAAATAAGTACCTCAGAAGCACACGGCCAGATGAAAGACACTGGCCGCCAGCCACTGATCACCAACCAGAAAGGATACTTGTCACAAGCTCCTGGGAACAGCTGAAGCAAGAGAGAGTGTGACCTGATGACTTGGGAAGCTGCTGATGACCAGTAAGAAGCAAGAAAACAAGAGTGACCAGTGATGTCTACACATGGTAAGTGATAGTGTCACAAGCCTAGCGAAAGAGCTATGCAGACGAAACCAAAAAAAGCACTATTCTTTTTGGATTCTCAATTGGATCATAAAGCCAAAGCAGGCCATAACCAGTTTATTCTGGGTTCCATCTGCAATAGTGCTTTCCCTATGCAGATGCCAGGTTGAGTCAGACTAGAGTTCTCCTCACTCAGCCTGCATACATGTACATATTTTCAGCATAACCTGACCAGAGCTCATTACCCCAGTTGCAGAGCAGTGGATATTAGTTTTAAAAAGGTGGGTAAAGGCAGTTACAGCTCAGAAACATTAAACAAGCATTGGCAAAGCCAATAGGTCTCGCATATGCAAGAGCTATTGGCTTTTCTAGTGTAAGGCTTCATCTCCGGCTTTAGTATTCGAGTTACTTACCTTCGGTAACGATATATCTGTAAAAGACATTGTGCAAAAGTTGGTCGCACACTGCTCGTCACACCAGCAAGTTGCCCCATCGTGGCATAGGCGTACCCGCCGTCTCCACTACATTTACCACAGTCCTTTGGGGCAACTTGCTGGTGTGACGAGCAGTGTGCGACCAACTTTTGCATAATTTATTACGGCTCCCTTGAGCCAATGGGCTGATGAGCCTTGGATCTGCACCTGCGCGCCATGAGAGGTACTTGACCTGTTTTAATTACATTTTGGCAGTCCACACGGCACCCCTTCACACTGACCTGCTCCCTGCTGACGAGAGGCAACTACCTCGAAACACGTGTCCAGGGATGGCTAACGCAACACATACTGTTCTTTTTACACATCGTGGCATAGGCGTAGCCGCCGTCGCCACTACATTTACCACAGTCCTTTGGGGCAACTTGCTGGTGTGACGAGCAGTGTGCGACCAACTTTTGCATAATATCTGTAAAAGACATATGTTGCAGATTCCTTACCTTAGAATTACCCCCAGGCGTCAGACTGGATCCAGAGATTTTTTCTCACCAGTACCCCTGCGTGTCGGTAGGTGGCGTCGGTCGACTCAGTGTTAGTCGTTGTTGTCGTGATCGCCAGAATGACGTCGCGGTATCTACTTAGACACCGCCCCTGCGGGCTCACCTCAGTTCTTTACACGACATTCCACGTCAGAAGCGCAGAACCATGCAAGACACTGACCCCTGGTGCACAAAACTAGGGTCCTGAAAGGGAGATCCTTACTCTAGAAGTCAGTTCACAGAACGGGGAGGATGGGTGGGGCGGTAAGTAATCTAACCAATATATGTCTCTTACAGATCTATCGTTACCGAAGGTAAGTAACTTGTTCATCTGAAAGAGACTATTAGTTACAGATTCCTTACTTTAGAATAGATACCCCAGCAATCTCAACCCCGGAGGTGGGTCTGGGAAATAAGTTCACACCAGAAAGTCCTGGAGAACTGAACGGCCAAAGAAGCCGTCTCTCCGGACTTGGCTATCCAGGCAATAATGTTCAGTGAACGTGTGCAGTGATGCCCACAGAGCTGCCTGGCAGATGTCACTGAGGGGGGACTCCACATCCCAATGCAGTAGTGGCTGCTGTCGCCCTGGTGAAATGGGCACGCAGTTCCACCGGACGTTCCTTCTTCCCCAAGGAATAACAATCTTAATGCAAAGGATGACCTATTGAGAGATAGTCCGTTTTTGCACGACACAACCTTTCTTGGCGCCCATATAGCCAACAAAAAGTTGCTCATCCATCCGGAATTGTTTTGTGCAATCCAGATAAAATAACTCACGTTTTGGATACAGACGGTGGAGCCTTTCCTCCTCCTTGGAAGGATGCGGGGGCGGGATGAAGGTGGGCAAAGTGATGGTCTGCCCTATGTGGAAAGAATTAACCACTTTGGGTAGAAAAGAAGGCCTAGTTCGAAAGACAACCTTGTCCAAATGGACAGCAAGGAAAGGAGGTTTCGAAGACAGGGCCTGAAGGTCACTCACTGCTAGCAGAGGTGATAGCAACCAGAAAAGCAGTCTTTAAAGTCAAGAGTCTAAGAGGGCAATCATGCAGTGGCTCGAACGGAGCACACATATGGTAAGCTAAGACAGGATTTAAGTCCCTCTGGGGCATTACGAAAGGAATAGGAGGAAAAAGGTGAGCAATGTCCTTAGGAAACCTATTTACAATAGGGGACTTGAAAAGAGAAGGCTGATCAGGAAGGCGAAAAAAGGCCCAAATGGCTGAAAGATAGCCTTTTATAGGGTGCCTAGAGCAGAGCCCTGCTGGTCCAAATAAAGTATGAAGAGGGGAACCTCAGTAAGTGGGACAGGAAGGAGATCCACAGCCTTTGCTGCACACCATGCCACAAATGTGTTCCATCTACAGCCGTATACTGTTTTAGTAGAGGGATGCCAGGCTGCCAAGATGACATTACAGACTTCGGGAGGAAGGTCGAAAGTGGTCAACTGTCGGCGCTCAATCTCCACGCAAGGAGGTGGAGGCTGGACAGGTTCGGGTGGAAGACCATCCCTGTTGCTGCGACAAAAGATCCTCCAAAGAGGCAGTCTGATCAGAGGATTGATGGCCATGTCCAAGAGCTCAGGATACCAGACTCCTCGTGACCAGTCCAGAGCCACAAGAATAACTTGGGCCCAATCGTGCTTGATCTTCTTCAGCAGTCTGGGCAGAAGAGGCATAGGCGGAAAGGCGTATAGAAGACAGCAATTTGACATGGATGAAAAGCGTCGGCAAGCGAGTGCAAGCGAGTGCCGCTTTGGAAATTCCAATGCACAGAATTGCAGACATTGGGAGTTCTCTTTGGTGGTGAACAGATCTAACCAAGGCTCTCCGCACTGCTGAAAGATCTTGCACCACCTCCGAGTGAAGACGTCATTTGTGATCCATCATGCACCAGCAGCTAGGTTTGTCTGCCCTAGCGTTCAGGGAACCAGGGACATGCCCCGATGTTCCAGCCACATCCAAAGGCGAACAGCCTCATGACATAGGGTCCACGGCCACACCCCACCCTGTTTGTTGCAGTACCACTTGACGGTAATGTTGTCCATGAACACCTGCACTACTCTTCCTTTGACAGAAGGAAGGAATGCTTTCAGCGCAAGACTGTTCACCCGTAGCTCCAGAAGGTTGATGTGGAGCCCGGACTCCGCCGGAGACCAGAGGCCGCTGATCTCCGCCTCTCCCATGTGGCCGCCCCATCCCAGTAGTGACGCATCTGTCACCACTGTGAACTCTGGTCGGGGAAGGGAGAGGGATCTGCCGTTGAACAAATCCTGGTCCATTAGCCACCACTGCAATTGGTATGCAGTGCCCTCCGAGATCTGGACGCAATCGGAAAGATTCCCATGATGCTGCGCCCACTGGAACTTGATGTCCCACTGCAGAGCCCGCAAATGTCACCTGGCATGTTCTATCAGGAGGATGCAGGAGGCCATGAGGCCCAGCAGCCTCAGGGTAATTCACACCGAAATCCGGGATAGAGACTGAAACATCGCAATCATAGCTCAAATATCCGGGCCTCGCAGCTCGGGAGGATAGGCCTGAAACTGCACTGTGTCTAGAACCGCTCGATGAAAAGGAGATTCTGGGAGGGAATCAGGTACGACTTCCGCACATTGACTGTGAACCCCAGCGATTGCAGGAGGTCCGCCGTAGTCTGGAGGAGGGAGATGACAGCCTGGGAAGAGCCCGCCTTCAACACCCAGTCGTCGAGAATGGGGAAGACTGGAACCCCTGATTTGCGCAGATGAGCTGCAACCACCGCCAGCACTTTTGTAAACACCAGAGGGGCGCTGGTAAGGCCAAAGGGGAGCATGGTAAACTTAAAATGCTAGTGGCCTACTGTGAACCGTAGGTAACGCCTGTGGGCAGCAGGACTGGGATGTGGAAATAGGCGTACTGCAAGTCCAACGCTACCATTCAGTCTCCAGGGTCGAGGGCAGACAGAACCTGAGCCAATGTCAACATTTTAAACTTCTCCTTCTGGAGGAAGAGGTTGACGTCCTGAGGTCTAAGATAGGACGCAGGCCTTTGTCCTTCTTGGGTACCAGGAAGTAATGGGAGTAGCAACCACAACCTACTTCTGGCACAGGGACACATTCGATAGCCCCCTTGGCCAAGAGGGCTGTAACTTCCTGATGGAGAAGGGCTAAATGATGCTCCGATATTCAACTGAATGCTGGTGGCATGGAGGGAGGGGTAGTCACGAAGGGAAGGGAGTAGCCCTTTCGGACTAACTGTAAACCCTACATGTACGACGTGATGTTGTGCCAGTGAGGGAGGTGATGGCGAATCCTGCCGCCCACTGGCAAATGGTGTCCCTGAAAGGTCGGACTAGGAAGGTTTGGAGGTTGCTGCAGGGGGCCTTGTTGGACTGGCCCGCCCTCTGGCCCCCACACCCACGGCGCTGGGTGCCATGTCTCTGGCCGTGCAGAAGTTGGGCAGCTTGCACTGGCCTGTGGCTCTGGGTGGAACGTGATGGGGCACCCCTTCAGTAGCCACGAAAGGGGCGAAAGGCAGACTGCATGGGACAAGAAGAGACTGCGAGGCCAAAGGATCTGGCCAGAGCCCTAGAGTCCTTTAAGCGCTAGAGTGCGTTTTCCGCCTTGTAACCAAACAGGCAACGGCCATCAAAGGGCATGTCCGAAAGTGTAGATTGGACATCTTAATTGAAGCCAGAGGTCCTCAGCCAGGCGTAGTGTCTCAGGGCTACTGACGTGGAAACCGTTCTACCCAGCGAGTCTGTGGTATCCAGCCCACACCGAATAGTGATCTTTGCTGCATCTCGACCCTCAGCAACAGCTCGGGTGAGCACGGCCTGGGTCTCCTCCGGGCACTACTGCGGCGCCTGCGCAACCGCATCCCACACCATGTCTGCGTAACGGCCCCAGTGACATGCAGTATTCACCAACCGCAGTCCTAAGCTGGCAGAAAAAAACCCTTCTTCCCAAGATGGGACACCTTTTTGGATTCCCTATCCTGGGGAGCTGTAGGGAAATGCGCTAGCTTTTAAGGATGAGGCTTGCACCACCAAGCTCTCGGGAGTAGGGTTTTGGGAGAGGAAAAGTGGGTCGCCTGGAGCCGGGCAGTAGCGTCGGGCAATCATGCTATCTACAGGGGGCCCTGTGCTGGGCTTGGACCAAGTGCCAGGAGGATGTCAGTGAGGGCTTCATTGAAAGGCAGCAGGGGCTTGGAAGAGCCTGCTGAAGCACCTCAGTCAGGAGGTTAGTCATGACTGACACCGTAGGAAGCTCAAGGCCCAAGGCCTCAGCAGCCCTACACAACAGCACAGTGTAGGAGGCTCCCTCCTCCGTAGCCATGGTAGGATGACAAAGCATACCAAGGTTTGGGGAGTTATCTAGACCACTGGCTTCACCCAAATCCTTTCTCCAGTCCAGCTCTTCCAGCTGGGCTGCTAGAGGGTCAACAAACCTCCCAGTCCTCCTAACTTTCCTCTGGCGGCCAGTCAGGGGGGGAAAGGAAAGCCAGGAGAGAACAGTGGTACAAAAGTACCTGTCAGCGCTGGTACCGGCATCGGTCGACGCCGTTCCGTCTCCAAGTTGGGTGTGAGGCTGGGGTCGACCCTGGCTGGGTGCACAGCCGGCATCGTCACTGGAATCACTGCCGGGGGAAGGTACCGTGAGGTCAAACGGCACAGATCCGGATCCAGGCCTGGATCCTCGGGGGCCCGCTGAAGCCGCCGGCCTTGAAGGCCCAACAGAGTCCGTAGGGCCCAAAGGCAGACCGACTGAGTCAGGCTTCCCAAAGATTCCGTGAAGCGCTTCGTAAAATGCTCGAAGCTGGGCAGGGGATGCTCTGGCTCCTGGAAAGTGAGGGAGGCGCGGAGCCTTACCAGAAGCAGGCTCCCGTGCTCACTACGCCACTGGAGTCAAGCTATTCTGGCTGAAGAGGGGTGAAACCCCGAAACCGGTCCTAGGATGCTTGATTCCAGTCCAGGGAAGACATGGCTTGGCAGTTTGGGCTGGACTGTTCCCATGAGGCACAGGGTCAAGACTGATTTGCATATGGCCATGTCTGAACTGGGGTGACGTGGTGAGCAAAATAACGATGGATTAAACCCAGATCTATGACTGGGGGTGAATGTTTTGCCAATGTGCAACATTCCATCCATCATCTTGTGTGTTTTGCTGATCTGATATGCAGCTGCAGGGGTTAGGAAAGGTGAATAGGAATAAACAAACTTATTTTCTCCAGCTCTGAACAGAAAAGGAAATATCCACACAGCAGGACGGTAGGCAAAAGTTACTCTGTGCCAAATAAAGAATTTGTCCCCTTCGCCATGCCTCTATTGTTCCTGCACGACACAGCTCACCTATCTAAAAAGGAGTTGGGTGATTGAGGATGGCTCTAAGAAAGAGCCAAGTCCAAATCACTCAACTCCCAGAACAGGAAGGAAAACAACATTAGGAGTAACGTTTTAAATTGAAGATGCTATTTTGTATTGGCCTCTGAGCTGTCACTGCGAGGGCTAAGGCTCACATTTGGGTGAGCCAGGCTCATGTTTGGGTGGGCCTGGCCCACCCAGCCCCCCCTTCTAGAACCGGGCCTGCTTCTAACATTTAAATGTAAACAATTCAAAAAGAACTATTTGCACCAGAAACTCTGCGCAGCAAGAAGGCGGTGCTTAACATCACTTGCTGCGTCCTGGTTACTAAGCCAGTGGGCGCGAATGAATGGGACAGTGATGACTGAGTTACATAATGTTACATAACACCATGACGTTGAGTTTTATATAGCACTTACTACATCACCCTGGCCAATATAACGCGTCATCTCTTAAAAGCAGGCAAAACACTACGCAGCAAGAAGCCGGTGCATCACACGAGGAATGCAGCTATTATGCCTCTGTATGGAGTGGTGCGCAGCATAAATGCCCTATAGCATATCATACATATTAGCCGTATTTTTTTATATTTTAATATGTTTTGGTCATAAGCGTACCGTGAAACACCGGGTGAAATTAAGCCCCTGTATGTAATGTAAATGTAAATTGATACTTGTATAGCGCACTACTCACCCGCAAGGGTCTCAAGGCGCTTGTTCGAATACCGCTGTGGAACCCATCCTGGCTTTCCCTGTGAGGTGTCCACTCCTGGGCACCCCCAAGGTGGAGGCCAGGCATCCTTAGCGTTGTGGGGGCCGTTGTGGAGATTAAGCAAGCTATTGCCCAGAGTTGCAGAGTGGGACTCCATGATTGGAATAGGCACCGAGGCGAGAATTGTCAGGTCCGTGGAATTTTTTGAGCCCAAGACCCGCCGAGGCGGGGAATTGAACCCCGGTCCCGGGCCAGACCTCTGCATCAGGGTCTGCCACTCTAACCACTGAGCCACACTTCTCCACATGTATGGAGAGCGGTGTGTGTTGCACAACTGCCCTATAGCATACCGCGAGTACCTTCTGTTGAAACAACTGCGAGAGGGAAGTTTCAGGCATTTCGAGTTAATTTTGGTGCTTAGGACAACATTTTCATTAGCAGATAACCAAAAGCGAAACGAAAGCACCTGACCAACAAGGAATGCAGCTATTAAACCTCTGTATGGAGAGAGTGATGCGCTGCACAAATGCCCTATAGCATACAATATATATTAGCCGCATTTTTTAAATGTTTTAATATGTTTTGGTCACGAGACAACCGGCAAACACAGGGTCCAATTAAGCCCCTGTATGGAGAGAGCTGGCAAGCAGATGCTGTGTACACAACTAGGTAGTGAGAGGGGGACGGTGTACAGGCCTTGGGGGGGGGGGGGGGGAATTAAAACCAGCTCTGCTGTGTATATTACCCGCATTTTCGACCAAAAGGTATCAGAGCGCTTCAAATGAGCGCCAGTTGCATTACAGACCGGCACATTCATTTTTGTTAGGCACGGTGATGTGCTCAGAATCACAGGATGTTTAAACCTCCCTCAGACCCGAACCTGGTTCCCCAGCTTCAAAGTCGGCCACTCTGGCCGTTAAGCCATATTCTGGTGTTAGTGAGGGGGAACTGACTGTAGGGCTGTGCGAGCACACTCTAAGTGGACCAAATATGGCTCAAGGCAGGTTCCACGGCCTCCCATCAGAAACTGAAGAACCTCTGTATGGAAGCTTTTGGACTGAACACTCATGGGCTAATGCGCCTGCTGATAAGATCTGAGTGTAGCCGGCACATCATGGGGCTGAATCCAGTAAGCTAACTCAGGAGGTTAGTGGCAATGCTGCAGAGATGTTTGTGAGAAAGTTGGTCAAAATTCCGAAAACAGATAGGACATCAATGTATACAATGAAAGTATCTGTGTACACTCTTCCAAGCAAATGGTCCTGTTAGTAATGTTTGAAAAGGAAATCGACCTCCCGCTCTCTTTCTCTCGTGCCTTTTCTCACCTTTCACTCCGTCCCTCTTTCTCCCCCCCTTACCACCCCCTCCAGCACGCAGGGAAAATGGACAGAGCTGAAGGGCAGACTGCTTGGGTATCCAGGAAATCCGCCATTGTGGCTTTGTTTACTTCAGAACAGTAAAAACAAAAATATCTAAATATAAGAGGACCCCAAATGGGCAGGGCCCTGTCGCTATAGAAACAGGCTCCACTGCGAAGGGAGGCGTTACTCGCTGTACTTAGTGCCCCGAGAGATGCCCTCATTAGCTGCCCAAATGCTCCTCAGTCGAGTTGCGGCACCCTCTGTTCTGCTGTTCGAGCAACGGGACCCCCACAGCTCTTGCAGGGCCCCTCAATCCTGACTTGCAGAGTCCTTGGTGTTTCTAGTATGGAGTGCATTTGAAATAAGCAAGCACCCAAAAAGAACAAACTGAGGCGCCCTTTTGTTCCTCCTGAGGTCGGCAAGGCTAGGTTGGAGGGCCATGGCGGCTGGCGGGCTGGGGAGCTCCTCCGAGTTATGGGAGAGAGGCGAGGATGGAGGGAGGGTGGCAGGGGGGCGGAGGGGGGGGGAGTGGGCAGCGGAGAGGAGAAACCCAATCCTTGTATTTTCAGCCTGGACTGCGCTGGAAGGCAGGGCTCAGACACACAGGGAGAGGGTGAGACGCCAAAACAGGGCGGGGAGAGGCAGAGGAAACGAGGAGACGAGACAGAGAGGAAGGAGGAGTTACAGAGGGGAGAGGGAGGAAGAGACATGGAGTGAAGAAGAGAGGTGGAGAGAAAAGAGACTGGAGACAGACGCGAGGCCGCAAAAGTGAGAGAGGCTACTGCCTTGGCCCTGTCCTTCCCGTGGCCCTGTGCGCCTCTCAGCTCCGTGCCTGCTTCACGGCTGTGGAGAAGCCTTTTCTTATCTGCTTGGTAAATAAACAAGCAGATAAGAAAAGTCTTCACCACAGCCGTGAATCGGGCGAGCCAGTCCGGCAAAAAGCGAAAGGGAGGCAACGAAATACCCTCCTTTCTAATGGGAAGCCAGCGTTTACCACAAACGCGGACCAATGGAAATGAGGGGCGGGGCTCGAGTCCCCTTCTCAAAAGTAACTTGTTTACTATAGCTCTGGCAGGCAAGGAGCGCATGCGCTCCAACGCCAGGCGAGACCTAAAAAAGAGAGCAAACTACCTCTCCACTTGAGCACTGACAGGGTTAACAAAAGTGAAATAATCACAGACAGTGGGAGGAGGGAGGTGTAGGGAAAATAACACAAGGGAGGAAGGAGAGATTACAGCAGTGCCACTTTCACTTTGCTGGGACAGACATCACATCAAAAACACGTGGCAGAATAATAACTATAGGATGTAGCCTTAGGGCTGCAGCGGCAGCTCTCGAAGCTGGGGAACCGGGTTTGAGTCTCAGCAACAACGCTCAACATCCTGTGATTCTGGGCAAATCACCTAATTCCCCCGCGCCTAACAAAAATGAATGTGACCTTCTGTAACGAAACTGATGCTCATGTAAAGCGCTCGGATTCCTTTGTGTTGATTTCACACTATATGAAACTGTAAAATATATATATACTTGCTAAAAACTGAAAAGGCTAGATATTTTTCTGTCATTTTACAAAGGCCTTTAGTTGAGCTGAGGCGATCTTTGAAACCAGAGCTGGTGAGTGACGCAGATGCTGGTCAGCATGGGTGGCATCGCTCCTCTGATGTTGTACTTGGCAGCTCTGGCCTCTGCTGACGCATGTAAAATCACCAGCCTCCTGAGCAGAAAATGCAGCATGTGCCCTGAGATGCAACACATATCGAACAGGATTTTTTTTTTTTTTTTTAAACCGTTTATTACAAAGTTCAAAGAATATACAAAGATGGGCCTACAACATTCAGGCCGGCCGCTAGCAAACAAGAGGAGCATAAGATACACACAGTAGAACGCAGGCTGCGGCAAAGGGAAACGTACAGGAGTTAACCGCGTTGATGGCCACACCATCCAGGACCACACATGACGTTTTTTTTTTTTTTTAACATAAATAACAAACAAAATCAAACCACAAGGCAACCCACGATCGAAAACAGCAGCATGTGCTCCCCTAGAGGGGGGACCCTACCAATCCATAGGAGTATCAAGGGGACATATCGAACAGGATTAACGCTTTTTACCGGAGCTAGTACATATTCTCTTAAATTAATAAGTACACCTAATTGACTGGTGGATCCCGCCCCATTGACTGAGAGGGCAAAGTTCCCACCCACTGCCAGAAAGGGCAGGGGGCTTGAAGAGTGGAGAAAGAAAAAGTACCTCAATCGCGTTGGAGCATGGACGGGCACTGATTAATTTCAAGTAATCTGTGCTTGGCCCCTGCTCCACGGAGACAAACAGAAGGGACTGTTGGCCAGCGCTGGCCAACTATAAGACAGCAAAGAAGAGTGAAATTGAATACAACAAATGGAAAGCAACAGGAGGGCTTCAAGCCGATTACTGAAAACAACAGTGCTAGCAAGCGAGCGCATGCAATAACGCAGGATGTCAAAGGCTCAACCCTAAAATGAAGCTTACAGTGAGTGAGACTCCATTAGAGAGACTTACTCTGAGGAAGAAACACCAGGAGGTCCAAAAAGCCTAAAAGGAGCTTTTTATAGATCAGAACCCAATCCCTCACAACAGAGATGTGTCTGATCACTGATGTCTTTCAAGCGCAGACAGGCAAGGAGTAGGACTTTTTTTTAATTTTAGATTTCGATGAGATACAACATGTACCTCAGCAAACCAAAATTGGTTAAAACTGAATCACAGTGCGTGTACACTATCTGAACCTATAGTCAGGGAGGGGCCAAGGGGAGGAGGAAGAGGGAGAGGGAAAACCTAATAATTCATGAGGGATTTCAATTCTTACACTATTTAAGCCAATACAGTTTTACTGCACCCAGTGATTTTGATGTGATGCAAAGTGAGCCATGTTTGAAACATTCCAGAATTATTCACTAATCTGAGTTGGATCTGTGTGTCATCTATTTGTAATCATTTACTGCTTGGACAGCTTGGCGCTGAATAAGGAATCTGCTACTTACCCTGTAAGCATCTATGCTTAGCGTGTAGTGCCATAGATTCATATGTTTCACAATACCCTGTCATCTAGTGTTGGGCTTGAATGATTACAAATTGTTTTTTTCCAAAACGTCTTCGGGTCATGAGGTATAGGGACTCCTCCTCCAGTGTGTATTGCGCAAGTTCCTCAGCCCCTTCGTTAAATTTTTTTGGCTCATCAGGAGAGTGTTAGAAAAGGAGCACTACAGGGACAGAATAGAGAAACATGTGCAGAAGTGCGTGTGTAGCTCAATATGCTAAATATAGTAGCAAATACTGCAACCATAAGCTTCCGAGGAGGAGGGCGTGTGCATATGAATCTACAGCACTACAATAGATGCTTACAGGGTACGTAACCTATTCCATTCCTAGTATGTGTTGGCTGTAGAAACATAGGCCTAGCATCAAATGTAACACATTGCTCCCCTTTGGGGTGGCTAGTGATTGGTTGAAGTACTGTTTTGAAGAACAAGTTACTTACCTTCGGTAACGATGTATCTGTAAGAAACATTAGTTAGTTAGATTCCTCACCTTAGAATATCCCCAGGCGTCAGACTGAATCCGGAAGATTTTTCGTCAGCAATACCCCTTGCGCATCGCTAGGCGTCGTCTGCGGCTCCGCGTTCGTCGTCGGCGTCGTCGTGCGCCGGGATGACGCAGTCGGAGTACTTAGACGCCGCCCTCGCGCGCTGACGTCAGTTCTTATACATAGCCTTCCGCGCCAGGAACGCAGAGCCATGCAAAGACCGACACTGGTGCCCGAAAATAAAATCTAGGGGCCTGAAAAGGATAACCTTAACCCTAGATGTCAGTTCGCAGAACGGGGAGGATGGGTGTGTCGGTGAGGAATCTAACTAACTAATGTTTCTTACAGATACATCGTTACCGAAGGTAAGTAACTTGTTCATCTGAAAGAAACACGTTAGTTAGATTCCTCACCTTAGAATAGATACCCAAGCAATACCATCCCCGGTGGTGGGTCTGCGAACCAAGATCACACCAGAAAGTCCTGGAGGACAGAACGGCCAAAGAAGCCATCCCTCCGGACTTGGCTGTCAAGGCAGTAATGCCTGGCAAACGTGTGTAGCGAAGCCCACGTTGCCGCCTGACAAATGTCCTGCAAAGGGACACCCCGTCCCAAAGCAGTAGTAGCCGCTGTGGCCCGAGTAGAATGGGCGCGCAGCCCAACAGGAGGGTCCTTTTTTGCCAAGGAATAACAAATTTTGATGCACAAAACGACGCACCGAGAGATGGTCCGTTTGTGCACAGCTTTCCCCTTCTTAGCACCCACGTATCCAACGAAAAGTTGGTCGTCCACCCGGAACTGCTTTGTGCGGTCCAAATAAAAGGAGAGCGCACGTTTTGGGTCCAGACGGTGGAGCCTCTCTTCCTCTTTGGAAGGATGCGGAGGCGGAAAGAAGGTGGGCAAGGTGACAGACTGCCCAAGATGAAAGGGGGTCACCACTTTCGGAAGAAAGGAGGGACGAGGCCGAAGAACAACCTTGTCCGGATGAACAGAGAGAAAAGGAGGTTTTGAAGATAAAGCCTGGAGCTCACTCACCCGTCTAGCCGAGGTGATGGCTACCAGGAAAGCAGTCTTAAGCGTCAGCAGACGAAGAGGACAATTATGAAGAGGCTCAAAGGGAGCACACATTAGAAATGTGAGAACAAGATTCAAGTCCCACTGAGGCATTACAAAAGGGACAGGAGGGAACGTGTGAGTAATGCCCTTTAGAAAGCGTGTAACTACAGGGGACTTGAAAAGGGAAGGCTGATCAGGAAGCCGCAAGAAGGCAGAGATGGCAGCAAGATAACCTTTCAGGGTGCCCAGGGCAGAGCCCTGCCGGGCCAAAGAAAGAAGAAAGAGGAGAACCTCAGAAAGAGGGGCGGAAAGGGGATCCACAGCCTTTGCTGTGCACCATGCCACAAATCTGTTCCACCGGCAGGCGTATACCGTCTTTGTGGAGGGACGCCTGGCTGCCAGAATGATATCACAGACTTCAGGAGGCAAGTCAAATGGCATCAACTGCCGCCGCTCAATCTCCACGCATGGAGGTGGAGGCTGGACAGGTTCGGGTGGAGGACCGTCCCCTGCTGCTGCGACAGAAGATCCTCCCGAAGGGGCAGACGTATCGGAGGATCGGTCAACATACTGAGTAGCTCGGGATACCTGTACCTTTGTGCCCAATCCGGAGCCACCAAGATGACTTGGGCCCGGTCGTGCCTGATCTTCTGCAGCACTCTGGGCAGAAGTGGTATAGGCGGAAAGGCGTACAACAGACCGCAACTCCACTCGTGACGAAAAGCGTCGCCGAGCGAGTGCCGCCTTGGAAATTCCAACGCGCAGAACTGCTGACATTGCGCGTTCTCTTCGGTGGCGAATAGATCTAACCAAGGCTCTCCCCACTGCTGAAAGAGACCTTGCGCCACCTCGGAGTTCAGACGCCATTCGTGATCCATCATGCACCGGCGGCTGAGTTCGTCTGCTCTGGCGTTCAGAGAGCCCGCCAGATGTTCAACCACTAGGGTGACGCCCTGGTGTTCCAGCCACGTCCAGAGGCGCAGAGCCTCCTGACAAAGGGTCCACGACCCCACCCCGCCCTGTTTGTTGCAATACCACATGGCGGTTGTGTTGTCCGTGAACACCTGCACGACACTTCCCCTGACAGAGGGAAGGAAGGCTTTCAGTGCAAGTCGGATCGCTCTCAGCTCCAACAAGTTGATGTGGAGGCGAGACTCCGCCGGAGACCAGAGGCCTCTGATCTCCGCCTCTCCCATATGGCCACCCCATCCCAGGAGGGACGCATCCGTCACTACGACATGCTCCGGTTGGGGAAGGGAGAGGCTTCTGCCCATGACCCAATCGCGGTCCGTGAGCCACCACTGCAACTGCTGTGCAGTGCCCTCCGAGATCAAGACATGGTCGGACAGGTTGCCGTGATGCTGGGCCCACTGAAACTTCAGGTCCCACTGCAGAGCCCGCATGCGCCGCCTGGCGTGATGCACTAGTAGGATGCAGGAGGCCATCAGCCCCAGAAGCCGCAACACTAGCCTGACCGAAACCCAGGATAGAGGCCGAAAGATGGGAATCAGGGCCTGTATATCCCGGACCCGCTGTTCCGGTGGATAGACCCGGAACTGCGCCGAATCGAGAACCGCTCCGATGAAAAGGAGCTTCTGAGAGGGACTCAGGTGTGACTTCGGCACGTTGATGGAAAACCCCAGCAAATGCAGGAGATCCGCCGTAGTCTGGAGGTGGGAGACGACTGCCTGGGGCGAGCCCGCCTTCAACAACCAGTCGTCGAGATAGGGGAAGACTGGAACCCCTGATCTGCGCAGATGAGCTGCGACCACCGCCATCACTTTCGTGAACACCCGAGGGGCACTGGTGAGGCCGAAGGGGAGCACGGTAAACTGAAAGTGCTCTTGGCCCACTGTGAACCGCAGGTAACGCCGGTGGGCCGGCAGGACGGGGATGTGGAAATATGCGTCCTGCAAGTCCAACGCTACCATCCAGTCTCCGGGGTCTAGGGCAGCTAGACCCTGAGCCAAGGTCAACATCTTGAACCTTTCCTTCCGGAGGAAGGCATGGACGTTCCGGAGGTCCAAGATAGGGCGTAGGCCCCCTTTGCCCTTCTTGGGAACCAGAAAGTAGTGGGAATAACAACCACGACCTACTTCTGGACTCGGAACGCGCTCGACGGCCCCCTTGGCCAAGAGGGCCGAAACTTCCTCGTGGAGAAGATTCAAATGATCCCCCGAGATACGGTGGTGCTGCGGTGGCATGGCTGGAGGGGTCGTCTCGAAGGAGAGGGAGTAGCCCCTTCTGACGATTTGCAGCACCCACCTGTCCGATGTGATGGACCGCCAGTGGAGCAGGTGATGGCGAACTCTGCCGCCCACTGGCGTGGAATGGGCCTGAAAGCTCGGACTAGGAAGGCTTTGAGGCGGATGCTGCCGGGGTGGATGTGGGCTGACCTCGTCGTCCTCCAGAACCGCCTCGGCTGAAACCACGTCCGCGACCGCGCAGGTTGGTTCTGCGGCTGGTGGCTAGGCGCACATGAGGAGGCACCCCTTCCTTGACCACGAAAGGGGCGAAAGGCGGAAGATTGCGACCGCGGGGCCGAGAGGCCCAAGGACTTGGCCGTAGCCCGGGAGTCCTTAAAGCGGTTCAGCGCACTGTCCGCTTTCTCGCCAAACAGGAGAGTGCCATCAAACGGCATGTCCATGAGAGTGCTCTGGACATCGCCCGAAAATGACGTGGACCGCAGCCAGGCGTGACGTCTAAGCGCCACTGTGGTAGAAATGGCCCTACCCAGCGAGTCCGTGGTGTCAAGCCCACAACGTATAGCATGTCGCGCGGCATCCCTCCCATCGGCCAGAGCCTGGGTAAGTCGTGTCCGGACCTCCTCCGGACACAGGGGCAGCGCGTCCTCCACCGCATCCCACAGAGAGTGGGAATAACGGTCCAAGAGACAAGCGGTGTTCAAAGACCGCAGGCCCAAACTAAGGGAAGAGAACAGCTTCTTGCCAAACTGTTCTAGTCTCTTGGAATCCCGGTCCGGCGGGGCGGTCGGGAAAGAGGATTGGGAGGTGGAGGCCTGGATAACCAGGCTCTCAGGGGTAGGGTGTTGGGACAGAAAACTGGGGTCGCCCGGAGCAGGGCGGTGGCGCCTGGCGACGTTCCTGTCCACAGGGGGAACTGTGGAGGGCTTGGACCAGGTGCCCTGCAGAACGTCAATGAGGGCCTCATTGAATTGCAGCAGAGGCTCAGTGGAGCTTGCTGCAGACTGAAGCACCTCAGTAAGGACGTTAGTCCTCACAGCCACGGCAGGCAGCTCGAGCCCAAGGGCTGCGGCCGCCTTGCGCAGCACCACAGAGAAAGCAGCGCCCTCCTCCGAAGCCACAGTCGGAGGAGAGACAAATCCAGTGTCTGGAGAGGTATCCAGGCCACTGGCCTCCCCCAGTTCATCTGCCCAGTCCTGGGACAGTTGAGCCTGAGCGGCCATAGGATCCTCGGATCCCTCCCAGTTGTCCCCATCATCCGACTCCTGGTATAGAGGAGAAAGTAACGGAGCCGGGCGGTAGACATAATGTGTCTCTAGCGGCGCCGATCTCGGCGTCCATCGACGCCGGACCGGCGCCGGGCCCGGAGTGGGACTGAACTGGGGTACGACGTCGAGCGGAGTCGACGTCGGGGGTGGTACCGGTGTCTACGCCGGCGGAGGCGTGACGAGGTTGACCGGCGTCGACGGGGACTCGAGAACGGGTCCCTCGGGCGCTTGCGGCGTCGAGGCCGGAGCCACCGGCAGGCAAGGCAGCCCAGTCGGGTCCGCGGGGCCCGAAGGCGCACCAGCGGGCGCCGACGGCGGAGCCAGGTTCCTCATGGCCGAGAGGAAGGCACTGACTTCCGCCGGCGTCGCGTTAGTCCCAGGGACCGGAGGGTATGGGGACGGGCGCGGCGCCTGCGGCTTCGCCGGAGCCGCGGGGGTGGAACCACCCTGACCCTCGGCCGAGTCGCGCGACCGGCGAGGGGAGTCCGAAGAGCGGTGTCGCCTCTTGGACTTCTTGGAATGCTTCGACTTACCCGAAGACTTGGATCCCGACGACCGATGGTGACGTCGGCTGCGGCTCCGCGACCGATCCTTGGACCTCCTCCTGGACCGGGATCGAGAGGCGCGCGGAGCCGAGTGGCGAATCTCGAGAAGCTTACGGGAGCGCTCCAGTCTAGCCTTCGAGGTCAGGGCCTTGCAGTCCGAACACGACTCCGCGTCGTGATCGAGGCCCAAGCAGTAAAGGCACCGGCGGTGATGGTCCGTAACCGACATCAATCGGTTACAGTCCGTACAGGCTTTAAACCCAGGCATCCTACCGGCACCGGTGTCGAGACACGATCAAAAAGGATCAAAAAAGTTAGTCAAAAATTGACTAAAGGGGTAGCTCTCCCGGATCTGCGCTTACTGGCGCGGAAAAAAGAAGAACTGACGTCAGCGCGCGAGGGCGGCGTCTAAGTACTCCGACGACGTCATCCCGGCGCACGACGCCGACGACGGACGCGGAGCCGCAGACGACGCCTAGCGACGCGCAAGGGGTATTGCTGACGAAAAATCTTCCGGATCCAGTCTGACGCCTGGGGATATTCTAAGGTGAGGAATCTAACTAACGTGTTTCTTTCAGATATAGTGTTTTAAGTACAGATTGACCCACTGTTGCTTGTTGATCTGTAAAGACAAACACAGTAGTGTTTCATGAATGTATGTGGGTTATTCCATGTTGCTGCTCTGCAAATATCCTCTACAGGGATATTTCCTAGAAAAGCCATAGTGGTTCCCGGTTTATGTGGGGAATGAGCCTGTGGTGGTACTGTAAGTACAGTTTTGGCTTTCTGGTAGATGGTTTGAATGCATCTAACTATCAATCGATCGATATTCCTGCCTTGGATATGGGTGCCCCCTGGTGAGGTTTGGAAAATGCGACAAAAAGTTGTGTTTTCCTAAAGGATTTTATTCTATCAATGAAGAACATGATAGCCCTATTGACATCTAATATATGTATAGCTTTCTTTTCTACTGTGTCTGGGTTAGAAAAGAAAACTGGTAGTTCTATGGTCTGACTTGTGTGAAAAACTGAGACCACCTTGGGTAGGAATTTTGGATTTAGTTTGTAGAACTAATTTTAATGGAAATTTTTAAAAGAAAGGTTCCTGTAAATTAAGTGTCTGTAGTTCACTTATCCTTCTGAGAGAAGTGACTGCCACTAGGAAGGCAACTTCCCAGGTTAGAAATTGAAGTTGACATGAATAAAGTAGTTCAAATGGTAGCCCAATAAGCCTTTTAAGACCAATGTTTAGGTTCCCTGCTGGGGCTGGTGGAGTGGAAGGTGGGATAACCTTTTTGAGTCATTCCATGAATGCTTTGATTACTGGTATTTTAAACATGGACATATGTTGGCTGTTCGGTATGAAGGCAGCTAGGGCTGCTAAGTGTAATTTGATAGATGTGTAAGCGAGCCCCGCTTGCTGGAGATGGAAGAGATAATCTATAAGGACTTGCACTGTGGGTGCTAAAGGCTGGATTTGTTGATTTGTACAGTAATCTACAAAGCGTTTTCATTTTGCAGAGTAGCATGCTCTATTTGTAGGCCTACAAGCTTGTTTAAGGATGTCCATACATTCTTGTGGTAATTTCAGATGCCCAAGTTCTAGGATTTCAGGAGCCAAATTGCTAGATTTTGCTGCTTGGGAATGGTATGCATTACCTTCAATTGATTTTGAGTCAGTAGATGTGGCCAAAAAGGTAGTTTCTCGTATGGCACTACAGATAGTTGTACTAGGGTCGTGAATCATGCTTGCCATGCCCATGTTGGGGCTATTAGTGTTAGAGTCTTATGTTAGTTTCTGTACCATGTGGAATGAGTGGGAGAGGAGAAAAGGTGTGGGCAAATACTCCTGACCAATTCATCCACAGGGCATTGCCCTTGGATTGAGGGTGAGGGAACCTGGAGCTTTAGAATTTGGAAAACAGGTCTATGTCGGGTGTCCCACATCATTTGAAGTAAGAGTGGAGTAGTAGTAGGTTGACCTTCCACTCTCATACCTGCTGATGTGTTCTGCTGAGCATATTTGCGAAGTAGTTGTCCACCCCAGGTAGGTATTCTTCTATGAGGTGGATTTTGTGGGAGATTACTCAGTGCTAGATGTGCTCTGATAGGAGTGACAGCTGTGAGGAGTGCCCCCCCTACGTGCTTTTTAAAATAAACCATTCCAATCATATTGTATGTGCGAATCAGCACTACCTTCTGGTGTAGGTGGCTGTGAAAAGCTTTGGAAAGTTGAATTGCTAGAAGCTCTAGATGATTGTTAAGTAGATGCCTCCGATATACTGCCCATAGACCGTCAACTGTGAGATCCTACATATGTGCTTCCCATCCCCGAAGGGATGAGTCTGTGGTAATAGTGACTTGCGGAATTGGGGCTTTGAAGGACTGAACATGCAACAGGTTGTTGCTGTTCAACCACTGCAAAGGGTGATGGGTCGCTGGCCCTACCAACATTAGATCTTGTAGATGCCCCTCCGCTTGAGACTACTGAGATTGCAGAGTGCGCTGAAGGGGGTACATATGAGGGAGGGAGTGTGGTACTATGGATATGCAGGAAGACATCATACCTAAAAGACGGATTACTACTTTTACTGATAGTTGAGCTTGTGGTTGAAAAAGAGGCAATGTATGTGTGAACATTTGCACTCTTTATGGATTGGGATAGGCTTTGGCGGTGACTGAACTGAGTATTGCGCCTAGAAAGGACTGTCTTTGTAGGGGTTGTAGATGAGACTTTAGTAGGCTGAGAGTAAACCCCAGTTTGTGCAGAAGGTTGATAACCTGTTTACTGTCCTGAAGACACTGCTGGTAGTTTGTGCTCTTGATGAGCCAGTCGATGAGTTGGGGAAAAATGTGTATTCCTTCCCTTGTGAGATAAGCCGCCACTACTGCAAGGCATTTGGTGAAAACCCTCGGAGCTGTAGTGACCCCCGAAAGGTAGCACTTTTAATTGGTGTGCTGGCCGTTGAGTTGGAAACGGAGATACCAGCAGTGCGCTGGATGTATGGTAAAATGACGTATGCATCTTTGAGGTCTAATGACGTCATGAAATCCCCTTGCTGTAGCTGTGGTATCCCCTCTTGTAGCGCTACCATGTGAAATTGTTCTGAGGAGATGTAGCTGTTGAGCAGCCTGGGATGTAGGATGGTCCTTAATGTTTAGTGCTGTCTGGGGATGAGAAAACAACACATCCCCGATGTTGTAAGGGTACGATCTCGATTGCCCCTTTTTGAAGGATAGTTTGGACCTCAGCCTGTAAAAGGGTAAGACGTTTTTGTGGCATATTTTGTGTACTTGCTGGCATATCCTTGATGGGGTCTACTTGAGTTCTAGGCAATACCCATTTTTGATTATTGATAGTACCCATTGGTCTGTGGTGATGTCCTGTCAGTGAGGATAGAAATGTTTTAACCTTCCCTAAACAGATGTTTTATATGGTGGGGGTAGGTGGTCACTGTTTTAGAGGGGTGGGCTTTTTGGTAGTAGTTGCATGGCCTCTACCTCTATTTCTGCAGCGTGCTTATAGTATGAACCTCTGGTAAATTGACTTTGATATGAGCCCTGTTTATGGGCAGTACCAGAGTCAGTGGCCAACCCCCACCCCCTTTGGCTGCACCCTGTACTGGCCACAACTAGAGTGTTGATATGTCTGTAGGCACCCATTGCCTCATCAGTATCTGTGTCCTTCTTTAACCTTTCTAACATTTCATCCACATGTTGACCAAAAACATTTTGTCCATCAAATGGTAAATTGAGCAAGTGTTGCTTCATGTCCGCTTTGAAGCCAGAGACTCAGCCATACCAGGACTGATGCCTGATAAGGACACTGGTGATGACCTCGAAGGAGCTGTGTCTGCAGAGTCCAAGGCACACTGTATAGTAGCATTAGAGCAGAGATAGACCTGCCCTCTTTTACCAATTGCATACCACATTGTTGATAATAATCAGGGAGGTGTTGCAGTAGTTCCTGCATGTTGCACAATTATATCTGGAAAGCAGCACTATAGAATTTGCAATATGCATGTGGTTGGCTGCCTGTGCTGCGACGCGCTTGCCTGCAGCATTGTATTTTGTACTTTCCTTATCTGTAGGAGTCTTCTGTGCCCTGACAATTTGCATTTTTCCTGATGGTGTGTACCACTAATGAATCTGGTGTAAGTTGGCCCTTAATATAGTCAGGGTCAAATGGGCATGCCTTGTACATTTTTCAATTCTACGGGTGACTAACCTACATTTAACTGGCTGCTTATTTATGTCCTGTGTAGAGGAAAACATGCCTTTAAGCATAGGGAGCGATTGAGCTGTCTTGTGAGATCTATTAAGTGTTTCTACTTGGAAATCCTCCTCCTTCTGTAAAGTGTGTAGGGTTATCCTATGGTAAGCAGCAACTCTGCTGATAATGTCATATGATATCATCTGGAGGTCATGGTTTAGATGGGTAGATGTTAGGATCAGAATTATCCACCGGATCCACATTATAAAGAGCTCATGGATCAGGGGCACTATCAACACCCCCCCTGTGGATCTGTGAAATAGGGGCTATTGTATTCCTCTGGTTGTTTGTCAACAGTAGGAGACTGATCAGTGAGAGGAAGGAGGAAGGTCTTGTGCATCAGTCCTCCTTCTTTGGTGGTGGTTTAGCCATTTCTGGCCAAGCAATGTCCTCCTAAATGCATTCTTACTTTTGAGAAGTGTAAGGGAAACAGGTGGTGGTACTTGGGTGCCTTGTTTCCCAGTGTCGGGATGTACAAAAAGACTTTTGTCCCCAGTCGAGCTTGTCTTGCAAGCACTCTATAATGGGCTCCACTGGTCTTTGCTGTGACTCAGCACCATCTTTACTGATTTTTGGCCTCGAAGGCGTGGTGGATGCCGAAGAGGGTTTTGACCCCGATGCAGATTTGTGCATATGTATTTTCAATGCAGAGGGCTTAGGTGTTGAAACATCTTTCGGTTCCAAGGAATTCTTTGGACCCGATGTGCGCTGCTTCGGATCAGAGTCTTTGCCTGACTTTGGTAGTGCTGAAGTGGCCTTTTTCGGTACTGCCACTAATTTTAAAGCCTTATATTTGTCAAAGGCTTGGCCCGAGGGTAGTGGGGCTCCAGAAGCCAGTTTGGGTGGTTTGGTAGGGGGTCAGGCAGCTTTCACCAAGGTACTCACATGCTCCTGCCTGGAATCGGGGGTCGAAGTCCCAGCTGTCCCCACTGTTAGCGAGCAGTATCGGCACATCTGGAGATACCATCTGTGACTCTGTGTCTTCCGAGGTCTGATGACTGCTGCCCGAAGATGTCCGGTGCATCTTCTGTGTGTCGCTGCATGGTGGTGTGGGCCCAACAACGCTCCCTTGGCTGCCAAAGTGTTTTCTTCAACCGGAACGCCAAGCACACCTCGCAGGAAGTCTCCTTGCGTTCCATTCACAAGCAGAGATTGCACACCTTATGTTGGTCTTGCCGGGAGTACTTCGCTTGGCACTTAGGGCAAAAGCTGAAGGGTGAGTTTTCCATCCCTCATGGACATTGGCATGAAGAGTGGAGGAGAAGAAGTTTTGGAAGGCCAGGTCAGATCCCGGGCGGGCATTTGGAAATGTTCAGTAACACCAGCTGGTGTTGCTCGATTTTGAAAGCCGTTTGGTTGGAGAGAAAAAAACGAGTCCCTGCCAAGGCCTCGGTGAGGAATCGAGCTTTGGTCCCGAGCTGCGATGGCAGAAAAAACAGTCTAACAAAGGAGCCGAGGAACATGCTAAATACACACCGGAGGAGTCACTATACCTCGTGACACAAAGACTTCTTCGAAGAAAAACAACTTGTAATTGTCCAAGCACAACACTAGATGACAAAATAGTTCTAAGCATATGCATCAACGACCAACACATGCTACAAATCAGATGTTTACTGTCACAAGTCCTTTTATTGACCTCAGAAGTATGAAAGGCTTTTTGTGCTCATGGTCACAGGTTTGAATCCCAGTGGATTCACTTGAGGAATCCTGGAGTGAATGCATTGGTCCTCTGAGCCACAAAACCTGCAACCTGATCTTGCATGCATAGATGATGGAGATCCATATAACAACTGAAAACGTTAGGTGAAAAGGCGGACTTCTGTGGTATCACACACATAATAGGGTCGATTTTCGAGATTGAAAGTTGGAAGACTTTAATTTGGTGAGGTTAATATGTCATGGTAAAAGCAAACCATGACAAAGTGGTGCTTCTAATGCCCTCCTCTTTTGGCAAGTGTTCAAGGTTACATTGTAGTTAAACGATATAAAATGGAGAGAGGCATAACGAAATAAAAAAAAAAAAAAAAAAAAAAAAAAAAAAAATCGAGATTTTCCTCTTCATTGGTTAATGCAAAGTTAGGGTTATTTGTTTTTATACCTGGGAACAACTTTTTAAGGCATTAGATTTTGACCAATTGTACCTACAAAATATATTTAATTTACAGATTTTGATTACCTCTTTTACAGCTTTGAATGTGTCCTTTTTACACACAGCAGATGTTCTCCATTCGAAGTAGTGCACACAGCCAGATGAAATCACAAATTCAGGAGTTCCCTGCAACAAGAAGAGGCAAAGTCAAGATCAGTATTAAAATTGGGGGCAAATAATGTCAAACAGCTTTCTCACACCGAAAATGCCACTATTGAAACAGTAACACTCAAATTGCAAATGTTAGAAGGAACCTCAAGCACTTGTTGTACATCGTAATATGAAACAAAGGAATTAACTTCTCATTAAGCCAAGGCATATGGATCATATGGCACTGGGACCACAACACCATGAACTATGTTAATTTTTGACACGTTGCACTGTAACATAAATACAGTTTACAATGATCAAGTGTATTTAAAGAAAGTCCATGCTCAAAGTTTACAATATAAGACACTAAATATAGAATGGTGCCTATCCAACAAGATGTGAAACTTGAGAATTCCAACCAATAAAAGAAGACTAAATAAGTAATTCAATTACAAATTAAAATAATTTTACCACCCTACCATTTCATATGCACAAATTCAAGGATAAATAAATAATATAGCTGTTCTCTAATCAACCTGGTTTGACACGAACTGATTGGGTGTACTTACAGGTAAAGGAACCAAATCCAAAAAACAACAGTTTCAGTTGACCAGCTCAGAGTCCCTTATACTAAGGGCAGATAGAAAGGTAGGCTGTTTCATCTTCACCCCTCTTACACAAGCAAGTACAACATTTATAAATGTGCTGCTGATCATGTAGATGTATATGAATGGAGTGAGAAAACATTTTAGGAAAAGGCTACTAGACCTGAAGTCTAGTTTAAAGACATTATATACATGTAACAAACACACAACGCATACTGCTGAACCCCTGCACAGACAGAGGAGAGCTCATACACAGATAGAGCAGAGCGCCTACAGATATACAGTCGAGTTTCGTTAGGCAGTTGAATTCTTGCACTGAAGCAGAGCAAGGTCCCTGTAAAGAGACAGCCGAGCACCTGTACAGCAAGGATCATGTTGATTCATAGATTAACTTAAACTACACAAACCTTAAAAATTCTAAAGTTGTAGGTTTAGCTTTCAGTTATAACTTGTGCCCAGTCCGTAAAGTCCTATAACTTACCCCCCTTCGTACACAGTGTGGTGAGCTCGCTAGCCACACGACATTACCTACAACGCGCGCCTTCTCAATGCACTGCTTAATCCCCTTTCATATTACATCACTTATCACAAGTTAAATTATAGCATTCCTAACAAAGCTCATGAAGGGTCTAATTACATTATTTACGAGAACGCTATCTGATAGAGTGCCGAGTTAGAGCTAATGTAGTGTGTGTAGCGAGTTTACATCAATGTGTAAGGAGGTGCATTGTGTGGACTGGATTAGAGTAGTGGCATAAAGTGGCATTGTGTGGAGTGGTGTTGCATGCAGAAGCCTGGCGTGGAGTGGCGCAGAGTGCAGAGGCACAGAGTTGAGTGGCGTAGAGTGCAGTGGCGTACAAGCCATTGGCCTAAAGTCCTGCATAGTACAGTAGAGTGGCATATAGTTAATTGGGATACAGTGCAGTGGAATTAAGAAGTGCAGAGTAGAGTAGCATACCGGACAGTGGTATAGAATAGACTGGTGTACAGTGCACTGCCATATTTCATGGCACAGAGAGCAGTGGCACAGAAGAGACTGGTTTAAAGTAGAGCTTTGAAAATGCTCCCGCCGTGTGCGAGCACACTTCTGTTTCCCTACCCGTGCTCTTGCAGTCAGGGAATCTCTAATAGCTCCCGCATGGCAGAAGCAGGCACAAATAGCTGGTCCCGCCGGGTGGTAGTATTGCTGGAGCAAGTAGGAGCCGCGGGGGCCCTGTGACTTCCTTCTGCGGCCCCCCAATGTTATGTTTTGTTGGTGCCCTGGGCGGCATCAGCGTTACACAAACAAATGGACGGGATGCTGAATGAATCATACAATCACCCCCAGTCATGAAATCTAGGTTAAATCCATTTTTTGCTCACCATGCCACCCCAGTTTAGACCCAACCATTGGCAAATCATTCTTGACCCTGTTCCTTATGGGAACAGTCCAGCCCGAACTGCCAAGCCAGGTCCTTCCTGGACTGGAAACAAGCATCCTGTGACCAGTTTCGTGGCATTACCCCTCATCAGATGGGCGGCATCAGGGCACCCACTTATAATGGATAAGGTCCTGGGATGGGGTCCCTCAGTCCTCTAAGGTCCAGGGAGGGGGGGGCATGCACCTCCCTCCCCTAAAATAAATGTTTTCGTCCCTAGAGAATGGAGGTCCCAGGGGCACATTAAGGCTAGGGAGGGTCACCATTTGCCTCCCTCCTCTAAAATTACTCTATTGCTCAAGGAATGGAATCCCCATGGTCAATTTTGGCTAAGGGACGGGGCTGCTCTTCTCCCTCTCCTAATACCATGCACTCTTCTCCCCTTTTATATATATATATATATAAAAAAAAAAAATAGGCCCTTGGAGATGGGGCCCCATGGGCCAATAGAGGCTTGGGGAAGAGGGGTGCACACCCACTCCCATTTCCCAAAAGGCTTGCGGAGAGGTACAGTTGCCCAACGAGGGTTTGGCTGCCTGTGTGGTGTTATCCGCAGGGCCTGGCCATGAGCGGCAGAGGTTGGCAGCCTTCAGGGGGTTGGCTGGAAAAAGGTAGTGTGCAGCAAGGGGTTGACTTTACCTATGGTAATAAAATACATCTTTACGCTAAAAATAATCTTAGCAACGAACTGAAAAACAAGTTTAAAGTGATATTATAGTTGGGTGAAAGTTTCAGTGCCAATGTAAAGTTTTAAACTTGAAAAAGTAAAAAAATACAATACTGAAATTCCCCAGTGCTACTGGTCTCTAGGGAACCAGGGTAACTAGAACTCGCACACTATTAATTTCCTCACATACCGCATTTCACATAACATGCTCAATGACATCATTGCTGACAAGACTGTGTACGGTGAAGACACAAGTTAGTTACCTTAGAGCACAAGTTTTAGTTACAAAAGATAACTATAATTTGTGGATTTCAGTGCTATTTTTTGTTGGTTTAAAATGTTCCGACACGTCTTTGACCTTTGTTTTTTACAGTGATGAATCACTGGGAAAACAAAGTTACACTGACGGTATAGTTAGGTGTTGAAATGAGATTAAAAAAATGAAAGTTTAAAAACACATTTTAATCTTACAGCTCACTGAGCTAACTAGAACTTGCACCCTTTAGTTCAGTGAGCCAACTATAACTTGTACCCCAGCTATGCCCTGCTTACAACCTCACGTATCACATTGCTCATAACATGTTAATTGAGATCATTGATGGCATCACCGATGACATCACAGATATCATCCAATGAATAGGACAGTTTGCTATATGGTTTTCATACTGGAAGGCTTTCAGCGAGTCCACCTAGACCCAGTTTTCTACCACCTCAGTAATGTTAATGGCCATAACCTTTCCCCAACATGCAAAACTATAACTGGCAAATTTCGGTGGATTTTTGTTAGTTTAGTATTAGGTTTGGTCTCATGTCAACAGATAACTAGAACTTTACTTGATTTTTTTTGTTTTTTTCGAGTGAATTTCTGGTTTTTGTTTGACAATATTTAGTCAACACCCCCACTGTGCTAGGCATTTGGCCTTGCGCAGGGGGGATTGCCCAGGCCCAACCCCTGCTACACACAGCCTTCACCCATGTGTTGCCGGGGGATTGGCCGCAGGACCTGGCCTCAGAGCAGGCCCGAGCCCAACCCTCCATGGGTGCCCAATCCCTCACTGTGCACGGCTGAAGGACGTGCAAGTGGACTGACTACAGACCCTGCACCCAATCCCCCCAGGGTGGATAATCCCGGCGCCGCTCATGATCTTCAGCAGCACACAGTCGTACACAGCAGTGGTGTAATGCAAAATGGTGGGGCTCACCTGCAGAATGTGGTGAGGGACCCTTGAGTCTGCCATAGCTCACAGATATTCATTGACCTTGGACAGAATGGGGCCTCCTTGCATTGTTGGGGTGCCCTGGAGGATTGAGGGCCATCTTGCAATGAAAAGAATGCAGGGGCCTGCGTTTTGCCCCCGATGCGTTGGCACTGCGCCCAGACTAATCTAAGCGGCTAACCCGCACTGCACATGGCCCATGTCCTGCACAGAGCTGGTTGGTTGGACACAGGATCTGCTGCTGCAGCCACTCCCAAACACCATCCATTGTCTAACTGTTGCCCTTGACCTTTCGGTCTACATTCTGTTGTCCACTTGCTGCATTTGCCTCTCTCAACTGCCCTCTGTTGTCCATGCGCTGTCCAAACCCCTCAAGCCTAGTTTCCATTTCATGCCAATCATAAATGTGGTCTATTGTCTATTCTCCATGGTCTGTGTTGCTCCTGGCCGTTCCACCTGCCCCCTATTTTTAGCTTGCTGCCCCAGCCCCCTCTCCTGCTTGCACTCCATTGTCCTAGTACTATCCCTACTCTCTTCCACCCAGGGCCGGACTGGGAACAGAAACTAGGCCTGGCAAACTGCTCAGCCGGCCCCCCCTGGGGTGAGGGGGAGTGCAGTCTAGCAGTTTGCGAGGGCCGGTTTCGGCCGATTTTGTTACAGGGAGCCGTTATTACCGACCCCTGGTAACAAAAATGGCCCCCCAGGGGCCCAAAACCGGCCCCCTCCCTAGCGGCTTACCGGGGAAACGCCTGGTGCGCGCTATGGCCAGTCCGGCCCTGCTTCCACCTGTCCTCAATGGTGAGCTTGCGATCTCTGTCCCTTCGGCCTCGACTCAGTGGTCAGCTTGCTGTCCCTGCTCCCTCCATTTTTCATGTGCTGCCCCGCGCTCCTCCTGCCTGCCCTCCGCGGTCTGCTAGCTGCCGCTGTTGCCTCACACTTGCCTTCTACGATCAGCTTGCTACTCCTGGCCATTCTTGTCTGCCATCTGTGCTCCGCTTGCTACCCCTTACCTTTGCCTGCTCCCACCAGCCATCCCTTCTCCAAATGCTGCCCCGGTCTGCTGCCGTCTGCCCTCAGTAGTCACCCTGCTGCCCCTGCTCATTTTGACCTGCCCTCTGTGGTCTTCTTGCTGTCCTGCCCTCATCCCGCCAGCAAACTGACCTCCTGCATGCCCTCCGTGATCAGCTTGCTGCCCCTGCCCCCTCCCGCCTGCGTGGTCCTTTTGCTGCCCCTGCACTGTCCTACCTAGCTACTGCTGTTCGCATGCTGCTCCTGCTTCTTTGACCTATCCACTGTGGTAGGCTTGCTTCCCCTTCCTCCCTCCCACCTACTTTGTGTGTGCTACCTCTGACCACTCGCACCAATCCTTTGTGGTCAGCTTTCTGTCCCGGTCTATTCTGGCCGGTCCTCTGTATTCCGCTTACTGCTCCTCCCATTTACCCACTCCCACCAGCCATCATTTCTCCATGTGATGCCACTGCCCTTTTCAGTCTGCCCTTTTCTGCCTGCCCTCCATGATCAGCTTGCTGCCCCTGCCACCTCCCACCTGCCAGCCGTTCTGTGTGTGCTGCCTCTGCCCCCTCCCACATGCCCTCTGTGGTCAGCTTGCTGCCTCTGCTGCTTCCGGTCTACCCTCCTGGTCAGCTTGCTGTCCCTGCTCCGCTCCAACCTGCCCTTCATAGTCCGCTGTGCTGCCCTTGCCCCTCTAGCGAGGCCTCCATGGTCAGTGTCCTGCCTCTGCCTTCTGCCCTCCACAGCCCTTGTGCTGCCCCTCCAGCCTGCGCTCTGTGGTCTTAGTGTTGCCTCTGCTCTCCATTGTCACTTGTGCCAAGCCCTGACCATTCAGCCTAACATTCACGGTCATTGTGCGACAACTGCCCCTCCGGCCTGCCCTCTGCGGTCCGTACGCCTCACCCTGCCCTTGCCTTCTGCCCTCCATGGTCCACTGTGCTGCCCTCTGAGATCGTTGTGCTACCACTGCCCCTTCCATTTTGTCCTTCTGTGGTCTTTTGTGCCAGACCCCAGCCTGCCTTCACCACTCTAGCCTGCCTTTGGTTGTCCGTGAGCTGCCTCTGAACCTCCAGCCTGCCCTCTGTAGTCAGTTTCCTACCCATGTGGGGTAACAGGAAAAAAAAGAAGAAAAAAAGTGCAGTACCTGCACTGGGCTGCACAGGGTACTCCCAACAACTCTTTGGTGTCTCGGTACCTGTTAGCAAATATTTTCTTTTTAGGTTTATACCTAAATAGTTGGATAAGAGGGTCAGAGTGTGCCTACTCTGCCCCCCTTATGGGCTTAAAAAACAATTAAGTATTAGGGTCAGAGTTCCCAAGTCCTTAAGTAACAGTTACTGCATTTTTGTTTTCAATTGCAGCTAGCCATTCAGATTACTCAGTACAGCAAGAACGGTCCTGGGTCTGTGGTAACAGACGCACAAGGGAGAAAAAGCTCCTTGGGTCAACCAGAAGGCCATATTTTTTAAATTATGGTCCCATATGGTCAGATAAACGTAAATTTGTTACTAATTCATGACTACCCCGAGAATCTTTTTAAAAACAAATGGCTTGAAAATGGCTGAACAGATTTACACCTCATCACACAAAATAATACTTTGAGTATAGTTCTAACTCTGCCAATTTGAGTGAAATTCTATTCAGTCTTTTTTTCTGTAGCTGCAAAGGAAGTGTCCTATTAGAATCAACATGGAAAAATTCACGTTTTGGGCCCCTCTATTTTTTTTCTTGCCCCCATTTGACGGATCACCCCAAAAGGTAGAAGCTGAAGTGGATAAAATTTGTTTTTGGAAAGTTGTGACAATTTGCCAAATGGCGCCAAGGACATTTATAACATTTTTTTTAATGCTACCTTCGATCAGACCAACTACACAAGGGCAGCTGACACAGTTTTAAATACTACTGGCGTCTACCTACTGGTGGTCGCCAATAGGTAGTTCTAGTTAGGACCTAGTTTCGACACGAAAAACATTTTTTGACTTGGCTTTTACTTTGGCGTGGTTTGACCAATCTACATACAATGTTGCCAAAAAGTGTCACGGTGGGTACTATTGATTGGGAAAGTTGGGGGGTCATCCGTGCAGTGGGGACCGAGAACTTGGGGCGCGAAATAAGGTTCCGTTTGTAATGTGAATTGTCATTGCACTAATCACATGAATATGTGCAGTGTATTTTGGCAAACTATGGAGGGTTCTCCATATGGCCTAGCAGGTGTCTTAGAGATAAATTCATACTTTTGAAAATTGTGGGTAACATAAAGAGGGGAGCATGTTAAGGTGAACAGTGTACAAACTCTTTTTTGAAGGATGTTCAAGGTTTAAACAAGCATTGGTAAATGCAATAGGTTTCGCCTCTATGATTAATAATAAGCTGTTTATTTGTTGCAAGTTGTAGCTTGGTGAGTAGTTGTGCAATATAAGTGACTGAAACTCTGTTAAAGTGCTATGACTTGTATTTTGAGAAAGTAAATATATTGTTCTATTACTGGCAGTATTATAAAGCGGGAGATTAGGTAAATGGGTGAGGACGAAGAGAAGAAAAAAAAAATATGTACCCGATAAGTACAGTGTGGATGCAGATGAGGCCAGGGACTGAGATAATGTCAGACTGTGACGCGTGTTTGCCTGCGCCTAGCTCTGGCTGGAAAGACATCTTGCAGCGATAAATGCGGAGTCGTGCCCCGGGGTCCCTTTCATTGCCTCTGCACATAGGACTTACTGTTCATCCCTGTAGTCTGAGGGGAAATTATTTATAAGACCCAGTAATTACGTTTTTTAGATGGGGCGCAGGATGCCAAAAAGATGGGAGCTGTATCTATGGAAACAGAAATAAATAAGACAAGGTGGGAAGCAACGGGATGTGACCTGGGAAGAGGGTGCAAGACACATGAAAGAGAGAGACTGTCTGCAGGTGCACTCATAAGGAGTGCTTGTTAGGAAATGCAAAGAAGCAACACAAGTGAAGAGACTAAGTGCTAGGTGAGCTACTGGAAATAATTCTGTGCTCTTGGCTTTGTCCCAGAAAACACACTAAAAAGTCAAGAAGAGATGTAGTGTATCAGTCAGAGCCGCCAAATTCAGACCTGGGGACCACGGTTCAAGTCTGGGCATTGGCTCAACATCCTGTGATTGACAAATCATTTACTCTCCCAGCAACTGCAAAAAAACGAATGTGTAATGTAAGGAATATGCTTCTTACCAGTATGCATCTGTTCTTGGCATGTAGAGCTGCAGATCTACACACTTTTGCATAGATCGCCATCTGGTGTTGGGCCTGGATGTTTGCAGTTTGTTTTTCCTCTTGGAAAGTCTTTGGAAGTCACACGGTCGGTGACTCCTCCTTTGGATCGTATTGCGCATGGGCTTCGGCTCCATCCTCAGATTGTTTTTCGCCAGCAGGGAAAGATGGAGCGTAGTAATAACAGTGAAGAAACCCATGTGTGTTGTATCTAAATAAGATAGACTGGAACGGATACAGGTAGCCGGGGAGGCGGGTGGGCGTGTGTAGATCTGCAGCTCTACATGCCAAGAACAGATGCATACTGGTAAGTAGCATATTCCGTTCGATGCATATGAGCTGCAGATTACACACTTTTGCATAGACTATATAGCAGTTCCCACCTTAGCGGCGACCAACGGTATCTGTTGCAGTGGTTTGAAATAATGTTTTGAGTACAGCCTGGCCCACACTAGCTTGTTGCTTAGTTTGCACATCTACACAATAGTGTTTGGTGAAAGTGTGCGGTGTTGACCATGTAGCTGCTTTGCAGATATCATCTAATGGGATGTTCCCTAAAAATGCCATGGAAGCCCCTACCTTTCGTGTAGAATGGGCTTTAGGGGGAACGGATAGCGTTCGTTTTGCTTTGTGGTAGCAAATCTGAATGCATTTTACAATCCACCTGGCTATCCCTGATTTCGAGATGGGGTTGCCCTTGTGTGGTGGAGAGATAGAGACAAACAGTTGTTTGGTCTTTCGGAAAGGTTGTGTTCTCTCGATGTAGTAGAGTAAGGCTCGTTTGACATCTAGTGTGTGCAGAGCCCTTTCTGCAACGGTCTGTGGTTGCGAGAAAAATACTGGTAGTTCTACAGATTGGTTTAGGTGAAAAGGGGAAATGACTTTAGGTAGGAATTTTGGGTTGGTACGGAGAACAACTTTGTTATGGTGCATCTGAAGAAAAGGATCTTGTATGGTAAGTGCTTGTATCTCACTGACCCTTCTAAGGAAGTGATGGCTACAAGGAAAGCTGTTTTCCATGTTAGGAATTGCAGTTCGCATTTGTGTGAAGGTTCGACGGGAGGCCCCATTAGCCTTGTGAGAACAATATTTAGGTTCCATACAGGTGAGGGTGGTACTCTGGGGGGAATTATTCTTTTTAGGCCTTCCATGAAGGCTTTAATGGCAGGTACTCTGAAAAGTGATAGGTGCTGCCTGTTCTGTAAGTAAGCTGCAATTGCTGCGAGGTGTAGTCGAATGTCGAATGGACGTATAGGCTAAATTACACCTTTGTAGGTGGAGTAAGTAGCCTATGATGTAATGAATGGACACGTCCAGGGGATTGATGGTGTTATGGCAATAAACAACAAATAGTTTCCACTTGGCAGCGTAGCACGCTCTAGTGGTAGATCGTCTAGCTTCTCTGATGACGTTCATACAGTCAGGGGGAAGATTTAGGTACCCAAATTCTAGGACTTCAGGAGCCAGATCGCAAGGTTGAGCTGAGCTGGGTCCGGGTGTCTGATCTCTCCATGGTTCTGGGTTAGGAGGCATGGTGAGAGGTGCAGTTTTTGGTGTGGTACTACAGAGAGTTCCAGCAGTGTGGTGTACCATGGTTGTCTGGCCCACGTTGGAGCTACTAGGATTAGTGTGAGGGAGTGGTGTTGTAGTTTGCGCACCACTAATGGAATGAGTGGGAGAGGCGGAAAAGCGTACGCAAATTTGCCTGACCAGTTCATCCATATCGCATTTCCTTTGGACAATGGGTGTGGGTATCTGGCGGCGAAGCGTGGGCATTTTGTGTTTTCGTGGGTGGCGAAGAGGTCTATCTGCGGATACCCCCACATTTGAAAGAACGGATGAAGAACCTGTGGGTGAAGTTCCCACTCGTGGATCTGCTGTGTCTGTCTGCTGAGCAGATCTGCCATGGTGTTTTGGACTCCCGGGACATGTTGGGCTAGGAGAAAGATTTTGTGGGGAATTGCCCATCTCCATATGCTCTGTGCTAATTGAGAGAGCTGTGGAGAGTGTGTGCCGCCTTGTTTTTGTATAGAATACATGGCCGTCATGTTGTCTGTGCGAATGAGGACGGCCTTGCCTGAAATCTGTGTTTGAAAGGATTTTAGGGCTAAAAAGAGTGATAGTAACTCCAGATGGTTGATATGGAGTAACTTTTGTTGAGGCGTCCATGTGCCCTGCACGGTGAGGTGTAATAGGTGAGCTCCCCAGCTGGAGAGCGATGCGTCCGTTGTCAGTATTATCTGGGTAACCGGGTCCAGGAACAGTCGACCTTTGGAAAGGTTTGTGGTGTTCCACCACTGCAGAGAGCGATGGGTGCGACCGTCTACCAACACCAGATCCGTCAGTTGCCCCTGGGCCTGGTTCCATTGGCGCACTAAGCACTCTTGGAGAGGACGCATCTGGAGTCTTGCATGGGGCACTATGAAAATGCAAGAGCCCATCATCCCCATTAGTTGCATGAACACTCGTGCTGGAAGGGAGTGTTGAATATGAATTTTTGTCGCAAAGCCTGAATGCTTGCAATCCTGGCCGGATTGGGGTAGGCTATCGCTTTTGAGGTGTCTATGGTGGCACCAAGGTATTGTTTTATGTGGGATGGTTGTAGCTGGGACTTTTGGTGGTTCACCGTGAAGCCTAGTTGGTGAAGTAGTTCGATTGTGGTGGCGGTGAGGCGTACACACTGATTGTATGAAGTGGCTTTTATCAGCCAATCGTCTAAATATGGGAAGACGTGAACGTGCTGTCTTCTCAGGTGTGCCGCCACCACCGCTAGGCACTTAGTGAATACCCGTGGTGCTGTTGTGACTCCGAACGGGAGCACTTTGAATTGGTAGTGTTGCCCGTCCACTACAAATCTGAGGTACTTTGTGAGCATGGTGTACTGGAATGTGGAAGTATGCGTCTTTCAAGTCCAGTGTGGAGAGAAAGTCGTTCTGGAAGAGGAGCGGAAGTACCTGCTGAAGCGTTACCATGTGAAAATGGTCTGAGTGTATGTATGTGTTTAGGGTCCGGAGATCTAGAATAGGTCGTAGAGTATCATCCCTTTTTGGTATTAGAAAATATAGGGAGTAGACCCCTATATTTTGTTGATTGACAGGAACATGTTCTATTGCCTGTTTTTGTAGGAGGGAGATTACCTCCTGCTTTAGTAATGTTGAATGTTCTTGTGACATTGGGCGTTCTAGGCAGTAGCCTGACCGAATAATTTGGGTCACCCATTTGTCTGAGGTGATAGGCTCAGGCCCCCGACCGGAGTGGAATGGTCTGGGAGGAGCGGGGGGAGCGGGGGAGGCATTGGGTAGGAGGTGTGGCAGAACGGGCGTTGTTTGTTTTGCCTCTGCCCTTGTTGTTGTTACCCCTGTTGCCGCCTCTTTGGTAACCTTTTGTAAAGGTGGTTTGAGAAGGGGATTTGTATGATGTGGACGCTGTGTCCGAGGAGTAGCCTCTGGATGTACTCCGAAAGGAGGAGCGGCGAAAGGAGCGTCTGGACGGGTGAGACTTTAAGGCCCCCATGGATTTTGCGGTACCCGTGTCCTTTTTCATCTTTTCTAAGGCCTCATCCACCTTTGGCCCGAATAGATGTTCCTGGTCAAAGGGATGGTTAAGGATGGAGGCTTGTACTTCTGGTTTAAACCCAGATACCCTTAACCAAGCATGGCGACGGAGAAGGACGCTGGTGTTGATGGCCCTGGAGGCTGTGTCTGCTGCATCTAGGGCACAACGTATGGAGGTATTTGTGATTGTTTTACCCTCTTGAATTAACTCGTTGGCCCTAGCTTTATATTTTTCAGGGAGATGGTACATTATGCTTTCCAATTCGTCATAATGAGCCCTGTCATATCTGGCCAGCAGTGCCCGAGTGTTTGCTATACGCCATATGTTGGCTGCCTAGGATGCTGTGCGTTGGCCTGATGCATCTAGCAGTTTTGATTCCTTGTCAGATGGTGGTGCATCACCTGACGCTTGTGAATTAGTCCTTTTACGTGCCGTAGCCACTACTAAGGAATCTAGTGGCGCTGGTCCACTGATGTAAGAGGGATCTGAGGGAGCAGGTTTGTATTTTTTTTTCAATACATGGGTTAATGACCCTGGCTCTAACTGGGTCTTTAAAAACTTCTGCTGCATGCTTTACCACCCCTTTGAGCATGGGCAGTATGGAGGTGGACCTATGTGAAGTATCAAATGTGTCTAGGAGGAAATCTTCCTCCACGGGGTCGGTATGCAAGTCCACCCCGTGATAATGTGCTGCCCTTTGCAGAAGATGGTTGAACCCTAATGAATCTTCTGGTGGAGATGGTCTAGAAGGGTAAATATCGTCTTGTGGGACGTTGGGGATATCTGGTATTTTGTAATCGTCCCATGGATCTGGGGATCCTGTAGGGGTGGGGTCCTGTGGTACATCCCTTGTATCATCATATGTGTCCCCCTGATCATCGTCGTCTGGAGACGGGGTAGGAGAACGATGAGGTGGGGTTGGAGAGGGCAGAGGGGGTGGAGGTGGGGAAGGAGGAGGGGAAGGTATTCTGAACGGAGAGGTAGCAGAGTCCTTCCTCTTTGGAGGCGGAGCAGGCTTCTCCAAGTGTCTCTTTTTGGTAGAAAGTGTCAAATGTCCAGTTTTTGGATCCTTGGTGAGAGTTTTTTGCATAGGATCCGGTGTAAATAGTTCTGGTGAGGTAATTTGGTCCGTCGGCGCCGAAGGCAGCGGGGCCGATGACTTTTTAGGTTTTTTCGTGCCGGTCTGATGTTTAGAACCCGGCTTGGGACCCTCCAGTCTCTTGGTCGGCGCCGAGATGGGCTTTGGCTTGGAAGGGTCGGTGCCGGTGGCCTTGTGTGGTTTGGTCGGTACCGAAGATGGCGTCGGTGCCGAAGAGCTGGGTTTCGACCCTGAGGGTTTCGGTGCGGAGCTTGGTGTCGAGGTGGAGGCAGGTTTCTTTTTCGGTGCCGAAGTGTGTTTCTCGGAACCGCTGGTAGGCTGGCTCGAGCCTGAGCCGCCGGAAGGCTTACTTGGCTTCTTCACCGGGCCCGAAGGTGGGGTGTGTGAAGCAGTGTCTCTGGTCTTGCCTAGGCCCGGAGGCGAAGGCGTGACCGAAGCCTTTTTGGGTGTCGGCGCGGGTGTGGGAGGGGGTAGATTGGTACTCCCGACCCTCTGCGCTGGAGCGATGTCTTCCACATCTGACTCGTCGGCCTCGAAAGCGCTGACAAGGTCCGCTTCGGTGCGATAATGTTCCGGATCGTCGATGTCGTCTCCGAAGATGTCGACTGGAATGGACGTCGAGGAGTGTGCCATGTTCCTTCTGGCTCTTCGGTCCTGAATAGTCTTTATGGATCGGAAAGACTTACAGGCCGGACAGTCTCGAGCCTCGTGTTCAGGGGAGAGGCAGAGGTTGCATACCTCATGAAGATCGGTGTGGGGAAATTTGGACCCACATCGAGGGCACTTTTTAAAATGGAGTTCTTTCCATGAGCCGGGACCGAAGCCTGGGTAGGCCCGAAGGCCGCCGTCGACGACTGGAACCGAAGGTTTGTGTCGATGAGAAGGTGCGTTGATTGAAGAGATCGCGATCGAAACAATACAGCGATTGGGGTGAGGATTGCGCGTGGATCGTCGAACTGGAAGCTGTTCGGAACCGGAGCGAGAAGATTACATCCGAGCCCGATGGCGGAAAAAAAACAATCTGAGGATGGAGCCGAAGCCCATGCGCAATACCATCCAAAGGAGGAGTCACCAACCTCGTGACTTCCAAAGACTTTCCAAGAGGAAAAACAAACTGCAAACATCCGGGCCCAACACCAGATGGCGATCTATGCAAAAGTGTGTAATCTGCAGCTCATATGCCTCGAACCTGGTGTTTAGGTAAAGCGTAAAGTAAATTTTATTAAACTGCAAGCATGAGAATTTAACTCAAACAAACAATTTCTCCTCCCTCACAAGACAAACCACAGAAAACGTGGTGAAATCAAACTACTTGCTGCAGGCTGCAAATTGTATTGTTTTCATACAACGACAGTCTGTGGCGTTTTACAGGGCTATCGCTTGGCTTTTAGCGCTGTGTAACAGATCGGGTGGACTGTGTAAACAGTTTGAAAGAGATGTGATTCGGTTTGAAGGAGCGCTGAAAAATAAAGGTGTAACGCCGCCTTCCTTGACACTTGCAGCAAGATCATGCAGCTACTGAACGCAAATCTGCCAAAAGGGTTTAGTTCTGTCTTGGAAGGAGGGCAAGCGGAGGACGTGGAGGGGTCAGGGTGAGAGACATGCAAGCATCAATGATGAGGAAGCAAAGTCAACGGGGGAAGCAAGAAGAAAAAACCCATGCTGATGGATGCTGCTCGCACAAAGTGCATTTTGAAAGGGGACAAAGCTGTAAACGCAGATTCCCAAATTCACGATGCCAAAACTCCAAGTTGTGTTTGAGTTCTAAAAGTTGCCAGCTGTAACCATTGTAGTAATCTCATTTTGGGGACATATCTTATAAATGACTTGGAGCAATTGAAAATTAACTAATGTTCACTTGTTAGGCAATTGGTTTGGTAATTTGCAAATCCACTGAAATGAATAGGCATCCAATGATGCGGTCAAACAGAAAGTATTCAAGACATGTGACATCCTTGCTACGGCCCTACTTGGTTTGCTTAACCCTCCATTCAGACAGCTGAAGGAAGCAAGGGTAACTAGGTTCAAGTCTTGTGATCGTCTTAACATCCTGTAAGCAAATCACTGAATCTCCCAGTTACTACAAATATAAAAATATGTGAAGAATTTGCAACAAATAAAAGAAATTTTAAAGTTAAATTCCATAAGAAGCAGAGCAGCACAGTCACCAAGAAGTAAGTAAAAAAAAAAAAGCGGCGTGCTTGCGTGTAATTAAACTAACAAAGTACAAGTGGGTGGAAATGAGTAGTTTGGCCTCAGGACACTGATAAGAACAAGACACAGAACAGCAGGAAATGGCATGCTACAACCATTAGAAACGGAGGAAAAGTAAGTGGCAAGCACAAGAGTAGATGAATAGGAAGGGCGGGATGTAAGCCCCTTTTAAGATTTTTATTAAGTACAATAAGATTTCACAAGCACAGCACAAGCAATGTGCAGGCAAAACCTAAAAAGGGGACAACATTAAACTCTGCGGAAGCATTTTGTTTGCCAGTGTGGTGAATACCAGTAAAAAGAGGGATATATACGTAGAAAATAGGTGACTTTTTTGTGAAGTTTTATAAAAATAATTAAAGCGATACAGCATTATTTGTGACAACAAGGGAGTACAGAGACATAATATGGTTTATGGTTCAGGCAGCTGATCATGAACAGCCCTTTAGCAATAGTAATGTGGTGTAACTACACATATAAAGACATTGATGCCAGAGTAGAGGCATAGTGCACAGTCATTCACAGTTGGGGATTCCTGTGTCAATAAGTATGAATGTAGTGGACAGAAATCTACAGGTCTTGATTTAGGGTTAAGTCCATTGAATGTAGGTGACTTGACAGATATGCTATATGTACAGCAGCTTGTCACAATTATGTTAATTATCACGATTGGGAATAGACAATTGGTCACAGGTGCAGCATGTTGAATTAGTTTGCTTCCTTAAACCCTATAACGTTGTCACAATCGTTGGTGAGGTGATCAATGATGTCATCTAAAGGGATGAATGATTTAACATGGCGAGTTATATGCAGGACACATATTAAAACTAGCTCAGTAAGTTATAAAGTGAATTTCAGTGGCTTTTTGTTCTTTAAAACAGTTTTTATCTCAGTTCTACACCTATTTATAATGTCTATTTAAACTTTGTTAACTTAGCGATTTTTAAAGTCGGCTAAAAACTCTTATTTCTATACCCAAATATAATATCACAAACTTTTTTTCTTTTCTTCAGAAAACAGCCCAACCCACCGGGGGTCCCTACCCTGCCCCTCTACACCCTTTTAAAAATCTTTTTCAGGACACAGGTAAAGAGTACCAGAGTATTGTAAGGACAGCTGCAACATTTGCTTTTGAGTTGTGGCCAGCCAATCAGATTACTCAGTACCCCAGTATCCCAATGTCAGACAAACCTCCCTCAACAATCAAAAGACTCTTTTTTATTATAAATGTACAGTACTACAGTACTCTTGTGTACAAACCGTCCAGATTTGCTTACAATTTTTACCCATTCTGGAAAATGGCTGAAGGGATTTACACTGAATCACAAAAGTAAGCATTCTGAGTAAAGTTCTAACTTTCTACGAAATTTGGTGCAATTGCTTTCACCCATTTGTTTTTATATTTCCTATGGGAATTAGCACAGGAAATTAACGTTTTGGCAACCCTTCTTGGGCCCCACTTGATGGATTGACGCAAAACCTTCCATCAAGGATCCGAGGTCAGCAAACTTTTTTTTTCTATTTCATGATGATTTGTCAAATAGCATCAAGGGATTTGGCAACAAAAAAAAAAAAGAAAAAACTCTTCAAAAGAAAAATCCGGCCTAACAAATACACGGTAGAAACTAACACTGCATAACATAACATATATTAGACAGTGGCATTAACTAGAGTATAGATATACGTGACAAAAGATTTCATAGGCGTTGTCTGACAAATCTGTATAAAGCTTTCCCCAAAAAAGTTAATCCACTTCAGCACCTTCCTGTTAAGTTTCGGGGTAATCCATCAAGTGGAGGCTGAGAAAAAGAGGGAACCCAAAACACTTTTTACCTCATTTTGATAGGGAAAATTGACGGCAATACAGAGAAATTGCCTAAACAGAATTAAACCAAATTAGGTAAAAAGCTAGATCTTTCCTAAGATACATACTTTTTACCATTTGGTGTAAATCTGTTCAGCGGTTTCCACTAAGACCTAAAAATAGGAAAATCTGTCCCTGTGGGACTCCAACTGGGTGACAAAAAAAGGATGCAGACTGGCTGGATCGACAAGACACCCGTAGGACTGAGCAATGTCATTTGTCGGTCGTAAAGAAGAAACATCTTGCGGCCGCCATTACAGGACTCTGTCCACAAGTCCTGAAAAATAAATTTAAGAAAGGATTTAGTGTGGTCCTGGGGGATCAAATAAAAGGTGTGTGGCCACTTCACCATCAGCAGTTGTTTGGGCAAAGGTCCTGGCACCAACCACTAGACACACATAGTCAAAGGAGGGAGGGTGTGCCCAGGATGTATCATAAGATATATTTTTTTTAAACATAGAAATGCACACAAAAAAAAACAAAGGTTAAAGTGGAGTCATATATAAGTAAAGAGCGTTCTAAGGAGGGGGGCTTGAAGCACCCACGTTGGACCTTTATTACTATGCAGGGCACCTTTAACACGTGGCGCAGTGGTTGGATGAGGGTGACAATTGGGAGAAGCGCCTACTTGGCAGCCATGTGCAGCTAGAAACCCTTCCTGTTGTGTTGATGGAGGGGGCAGGTGAGAACTCGGATCTACCACACGTTGTTAAACGGCGTTCTGTAAGCAAACATTTGTGGAACATGTGCTTAGGTACGCACCATTCCACCAGTAGTTAAATATGTGGTTATTGGCCCCAGTGCGCAAGATGTTCGAGAATATGTCCTTTCGGGCTTGGGGAGGTGGGCGGGTGCCTGGTTCTTGCAGACTTGTACACAAACGGCACCTTTATTACATTTGAGCAGGCTTGTGAGGGTTTTGATCTATGGCAGGGGCAATATCTACAGTATGCGGGTTTGGTGGAGTTAGCCAGGGTTACATGGCCTACATTCCCGAACATGCCTCAAACAACTGAGACCCTGGACGTGTTGCTTACATGCGGTAGTGGGCGCAGGTAGGTTTCACTGCTATATAAGGCAGTGAGGGCATATTCGGGATCCCTTGTCTAGAAGGCATGGGATGCATGGAATGAGGATCTACAATCCCCGTTGGCAGAGAAGAGATGGGTGAATGCATGTACATTAACATGTAAAGTATCCTGTAATACACGCCTAAAATTGATACATTACAATTTCCTGTAGAGGGTGTATTTAACCCCTGCGAGATCACATCGTATAGATCCAACTCGTCCTCATGAATGCCCAAGATGTCATTGGGCTCAAGCAGCGTTTTTGCATTTGGCATGGGGAATGTACAGAGGTGCAGCAGTATTGGACTAGTGTGGTAGCGAGGGTGAGTCGGGGGTGGGTATTCAAGTGGAGGCTAATCCAGCACATTGCCTCTGGAGGCAGATACCGAAGCCTAGGGGACGCAAGATGGCCTACAAATTAACTATGGTTCTGGCCAAAAGGAGGGTAGCTATATGCTGGATAAGCACACGAGTGCTTACTCTGGAGAGTTGGACGTGGGATGCAGGCGAATGGTATCTTGCTGAAGAATTGCACATGAAACACTGCAGAAAGGATGATAAACTAGCTGAGGATGTTGTAACTTGGAGAGAATTGTGCAGGAAGCTTCTTAGCCCAATGGGAAATGATCAGAATGAAGCCTCAGATTGTAATAGCGATATTTAAAGTAAAGATCTTATTAGGCTGTTACATTGGATGATGTTCAAGGTATCTACATTTACTAGAATGGCATGCACTTCCTTATGCTTTATGTCATTAATGATGTGCTTGATAGATGTGTAACTGCTGCTTCAGAAAAAGGTACTGATGAAGATTTTTTTAAATGCTTTGTACAACCGCCCCGTTGGGGTTTAAGAAAGAAATTCAATAAATAAAGTTGTTAAAAATACATACGTAAAGAAGTAAGATTTTAACTTATTCTAAAAAAAAAAAAAAATCGAAATTCACTGAATTTCGCTATGGTGCACTCCTTATTACTGCACATATTACATCACTGATATCTGAAATCTATGGTGGTGCAAGTTATACTTATGTCAATCATGCATAACTGGTGAATGTCTGTTTTTACAATGATACTTTCTAATTATTATTATTACAAGACCCACTTTTACCTTTGTTCGCCCCCCCCCCCCCCCCCCAGATATAATACTGTGCCTGGAGTGGTAATTGGCTTTTGTCATTTTACAGCTCGAAATGGACAGCACTGTGCTAGTCCTATGCTTAAAGACTTTGCAGTAGAAATGGCGAAATACTTTGTGCCTTTCTATCTCGGCGTGGATGGCACTGTGCTAATCCTAAACTGAAAGACTGATAGAAAAGCAAACATTTGAGGTGAGCAGATCTAGAGTGTCACTGGTGTTGACTGGGTGCGAGTGTTTGATTGGTTCTGATGCTCAGTCCATCACCACCCCCTTTTGTACCGCCTTGTTCGCCATAAGTTGGCAGGGTATGCTCAGACGCGAGTCCCTTGCTCACTTTGCCACTGGATTCAAGCAAGCCTGACTGAAGACGGCTGAAATGCCAGAAACCGGTCCTAGGAAGCTTGTTTCCGGTCCAGGGAAGGCATGGCTTGGCAGTTCGGGCTGGACTGTTCCCATGAGGCACAGGGTCAGACTGATTTGCATATGGTCATGTCTGAACTGGGGTGGCAGAGTGGGCTAAAGAACGGTGATGGATCAAACCCAGATCTGTTGACTGGGTGTGAGTGTTTGATTGGTTCTGATGCTCCGTCCATCACCACCCTCTTTTGTACCGCTTTGTTCGCCATAAGTTGGCAGGGTATGCTCAGACGTGAGACCCTTGCTCACTTTGCCACTGGATTCAAGCAAGCCTGGCTGAAGACGGCTGAAATGCCAGAAACCGGTCCTAGGAAGCTTGTTTCCGGTCCAAGGAAGGCATGGCTTGGCAGTTCGGGCTGGACTGTTCCCATGAGGCACAGGGTCAGACTGATTTGCATATGGCCATGTCTGAACTGGGGTGGCAGAGTGGGCTAAAGAACGGTGATGGATCAAACCCAGATCTGTTGACTGGGTGTGAGTGTTTGATTGGTTCTGATGCTCCGTCCATCACCACCCCCTTTTGTACCCATTTGGACTACCAGCTGCTGGTTTTTTGGCTCAGAGTGCACGGAGGCCTGCTAACTAGACCTCATTACCAGTGTTCTAACTCCTTACAAAATGTATATTGAATTAGCTAACCCCAATTAGCAGAGACTGACTTATTTATAAGTCTCTAGGATATGGTACACTGGGCACTTATGGCAGAGAGCCCACCCAGGGCTGCAGCACTGACTGTGCCTCCCTGTGTGTGACAATGTACAAAATGGCTCCTAATCTGCCACTGGAGACTGGAAAGGCAGTGGTAACACTGCTAGTTCAACTTTGCAATACAAACCGGTGGCAAAGCCCCTATTTCCCTTAACAATATAAGTAAGTTCCCCTCAAGAAGGCCTTTCGAGCCCCAAGGCAGGGAGCTGTATATTATTAAGTGAGACATGGATTTTATATACCTATCCTGACAGCTACACTTCCCAATTGCCGTTTGGCTGTGGGGGAGTCAGTAGCCCCATTGGCTAAAACAGAGTTTCTGGCTGACCACTCAGCCCGGTTAACTTTTGAATAAAACTACTGAGATGGGTTCTGTAACGTAAAGAATCTGAATAGTAATTGTTTAGAAACTGAATATTCCATGGAAAGCAGAGGGGTCATATGCCAACAACCTACTTCTATAGGAACACTTCTTACAAGTAAGGTTTGTTATGCGTTTTGTGCATTTTATTCTCATTTAGAAGTAAATCCGTTTCTCAAATAAGAAGTAAGATTTCCCCAATATCAGTAAAACGAAGAGGTGCTCTATGTCGAGTCGGCATAGAACAAGTGAATAAAGTGAACATATAATGCACAAGTGCTACATACAATAACAATATATACATGTGACTGATGGGGACAATGTGATGTTATCTACAACACTAATTGTACGAGTGTCAAAATCCACAATCACATTAAAAAAACAGTCCACAACAGCAGTTGTCGATGTTTTAAGCCACAATGTAAAATTAATTTTAAAAGGGTCATAATCAGGACGGAATATTGTAGGAGGCATCAAAGGGATTGTGGCAACAGTCCTACAATCCTGGATGTGTCTAGCTCTGTTGGTACATCATCAGGCTTGCTACAGAGGCGGCAAGCAAAATGGTACAAAATAGAGAGATTGTGGAAACAGTTCTACAAACCTTGACGTATCAATCTGTGGGTACATCATAAGGCTAGCAGTGGAAGACAGCAAGCAAAATGGTACCGAACTTGGCTATGTATGGTGAGAGGTTTGGGGAGGGAGTCACAACTTAATTACGTTTGTTCCAAGCACACTAGGTCAAGAAAGTAGTAAGAAATCTGCAAATTCTCCAGATAGCTTGGTCGACCATGCGGTATTGCTTGAAAACCTTGTTGTACTTGATAAGCTCAGTCTGGCAACAAGTGGCAATGTGAATATTAATAATCACACATCCATGGCCTGGCATAAGCCATCTGAGGGATCGGTATTTTATTTTGTAGGATATGCACTGGCCAGTATGTTTTATGATACTACTTTCTTGACCTGGAGTATGACTTATTTGTACTCTGGCGAGTGTTTCTTCGGTGGTCCCACTTTAAAGGCACCTTAATTGGAGCATTAAAGGCAGTTCCTGCAAGGCATGGACTGTCAAGTCCTTGGCGTGCAGGAACTGGGGTGCATGCACACAGGGGGCACAACAAGTACCCCCCTGCATGCACCCCGTGGCGCAGAGGCAACATGGAGTCCTGTAGGGCCCCCTATGTTTCCTCATTGCCACACTTTTCATGGCAGTAGCACCGCCATGAAAAGTGTGGCGGTTACAAAACTTACAATATGCTTGGCAGTGCCGCAGTAGCAATGCCTGCATAATAGGGGCCCCAGACCGCTGCGCAACCGCCAGGGATCATGGATCCCTGGCGGCAGTACAGTGCCGGTCCAACCACAACTGTCCTGATTCAGCGGGCAGACCGCCAGTCTGGCGCTTCCACGGACCGCCAAACTCGTTATAAGTGCCTCAAATTCAATAGCCTATCTGAAATATTTGAATCCTATCAGCACTCCAGCCTGCCCAAAATCCTTCCCTCTGTCTGGCCACTACGAACTTTAGTACTTATAGGCACAGTGGGCGCTGAAAAAAGGTGGGTTTCTGGAGATGAGCTATTTGCAAGTGATTGTAGCCTGACCGAGAGTAACTATTGAATGAAGAGGGTGGAAGATGGAATTATTGGCATTCCATTCGCCATCCGACTTGTCCAAGTAGGAGATGTATTCTCTCCACCTTCTACTCTCAGTGAGGGACCTTCCTGCCCGACCTTTCAGTATTGCCCAACATGCCACAGAGATCACCTTATGTGAAGGATGTTGCTTACCCTACAGCAGCTTGGGTGACTATGGCTCCACCTGAGACAACTGCAATGGCAGGTGCAGTGCTTAAGTGTCTGATGCTTTATACTTTCATATTAGCTTACAAATTACACTTACTTGCTGGAAAGTAAATTATAAATAAGGCTCTCCAGCTAGTTACAAACATCCTGCATCTGAGCGGTTCCAACCATCTTCAGGTTCCGATCAGGACACCATTTTAATTGGGGTTCCTCAACTCCTTCCATCTGGGATGAGATTAATCATCTGTGTCAACAATATCCCATTAGTCATCCCAGAGGTCATCTCCCTCGTCAGGAGGCCAGGCATCTATCAGTCTTGCATTATAGTTCCAAAGTAAAATTAGTACTGGAAGTGTTCACACAGGGATATTGCCCGCATCTTCCAGGACACCCTACTCATGATCTTTGAGATGCCCTTCAATTGAGTCGCTCCACTATAGAATTTAATAATAGTCTGCGACTGATTTCTCTTAAAATTTTATACAGAAAATATTTTCATCCCAAAATAGGATCTCCTCCACTTAGTGCCCAATAGCAGACACCAAAGTGTGTAAACCACCTCAGACCTTCCTATTTTAAATTTTAATCATAGGCTTGCAAAATATCTGGAAACCAACGATAAAAATCACCACCTTCACCAACATTATGAAAAATGGTCATGACAGATTCTAAATGGGCACCAGCATAAATTTCCACTACTGTCCCAAGTCAGAATAGCTTACCTTCACGCATAGCCTCTAATCAATCCACCTAGTCAAGCAAAGGTTGGCCCGCAAAAGAATAGCGAGAAAAATCTAGGTTTGTGTGTTATCCCCTAGATACCTCTATGATATTTCTTCTCACACAGCTACACCTGTCATTATTGATGGGTCAGGGTAAAACATATATTGTCTGATGGGGTACAGAATTAGGGACACACCATCCTCTCTCCCTCCCCAAAACAGTATTCTTTCTCCAAGATCAATTTTCTTAATTCCGCTTCAGGAATACCTCTACCACCCAGATACAAATTACCGAGAGACACAAATATCAGGTTTGGTCTTTTTATAAAACTAAGTGGGTGGAACATAAGATACAACATACACAAATTGTTATAATTTCTAAGAATGATTTATACTGACCAGTGATTTTCCACAAATGAAGTTGATGTTACTTTGAATCCTATGCTGCACGTCTGTTGGGCAAGCAACCGTGGAGTTGAAAACCAAGAGTAATTCGGAGTTTGTCTTCAAAGCTGCATCTCCTGCAAAAATATGAACCAGCCAACAATTGTCTGTTAAACGGTGAAGTTTTGAACACAACAAATTGTTATAAGGGCATGTTGGATGTAGCCACTAACAGGACATGCAGGAAAGCGTAGTTCATGTCCAGCCCACAAACACTTGCACATTTTTATTTTTAAACAACAAAAATCAAGGACTTAAAACTAGAACTCTGTGCTGCAACCACAATTGTTGAAAATGTAGGCCTCTTTGGAAAAGATTTCCAGATTAATAATCATATGTACCAAGGGACTACCTAGGCTTGACAATCCACCAGTTAAAATGTGCAACATGCTTACATTCGAGTCATCCAGCTTACATTCTTTTCTTCACCAAAGCTCGAACTCTTGGGGATTAGGTGTGAATAATAATGAGATTCTGAATAACTGAGCAGCATCTCATTTCGTTTACTGTATCAAGCTACCTCTACACCCTCTCAAACAACCAGTCATCAGGACTGGCTGTGGGGTGGACAAAACCCAATGCAACAGTTTGCTATTTCGTGAGATACGAGAAGGTGTGAAGGCACCAGGAAGGCAAGGCGCCTTATAGAAAAAAGTCAGTCTCTCTATTGCCAAAGAGAAAGCTGAAATCAAATAACCCTTTTTACTTGGTACAGTCAGCCCACTTGTACTAAAGTCTCTGGTTTGGCAGAACTGTATGATCAACCACAAAGTTCTGTTCATTTATGTAACAAGGGGGACTACTTTATTTCTATACCTATTATATAGCAGATTTAAAGCTGCCTAGATTGCAAACCGAGACAAAAAATAAGATTCGTCTAAGAATGGATGGAAAATGTAATTTGTTTAGAAATAGCTTGGAAGAACGCAATCCTATATCAGGTCAGATGACCCATGTGATTTTTCAGAAATCTTGGTTTGCTCAAAATGGCCCAGGCAGTTCTATTTGAAATAAAGGCTTAAATCATAAGCAGATAGGAAAAGATTGTGCCAGGGCAAGTCAGGAGAAACTATTTCCCCCAACCTGCAGTTGTCGGACTCCAAAATTAGTATCAGATTTTATTGTTTAAGAAGGCTGAATAATATTCAAACAACGGTTACATTCTTAATGTAGCTCATGTTACGCCCTCTTCAAAGTACGCTTCATCATCAGTTCTGTACGTCTTAAATGGGCTAGAATAGACACAATAAAGACTGTGGAGAGCATAAACTGGACACATTTCTGGGAAGTCCCATGTCAAGCAGTGAATGGAAGTCACTGGTCTTAATTTGAGCCTGTGGTTGTCGTGGGGGCCCCCAGCACTTATTTTTCCTGATCAGACATTTCCAGAGAGCAAGAGAGGTAGAAACACAGAAATAGGAAAGAAGGAGTAGAAAGATAGACACACCGTCACAACGGAAGACAGGAGTAACCTGCAAGGGTGAGATGAAGGGCAAGGGTGTGTCAGATTGTGGATTAAAGAGGCCTAAGGTGGATTGAAGACCATGCACCCTTAGTATTCAGCATGCAAACATTAGCACCGTCCGTAGGCATGCATTTTTAATCTCAGCTTTGGGCACTTGCATTCATTGTTTTACAAATCAAGCACTGGAATTCACCCTGTCTGCATGAGTGTATGCATGTGAAGGACGTACTGTTATTTGCTAGATTCCAGCAATTAGAAATATCCCTACAAATAATATTTTATTTCACAAATGATGCCCAAGAGAGACCCAACAGGGAGGGGAAATGGTAAAAGGTGAGGACATCAGGAAGCATCATTTGTAACGGTCAATTCTGGATCACAGAGGAATACTGGAAAAGGATAACACCACAACAGAATGGGAACAGTTCACCAAACCAAAACCTTGTGTAATGGGAACAATTTACCCCTTAGATTGAGCCAAGAAAACTGTGAAATAGTTTTTATTATTTATTCATGAGTAAATAATAGCATCAATGTGCATATGGCCAAGAGAATCCTTTGTCCCAATAGGGAGGGAAGGAAAAAAAAAAGGAAGGGGTGGTTTGACCATACATGCACTGAAGCATTAAAGCAACTGAAACAAGTCCTACAATGCAATAAGAGAGACAATGTATAAATTCAAAACCTAAGATATAATTACAAACTTGCCCTTGATATTAAGAACAAGCATTTACAATGCAGTAGGTCTCGCAATGACATTATTTTGAGCTATTGACATTGTAAATGGCAATGCCTTTAAAAAAAACATAAAATGCATTGTTATTTACAATACCAAAAGCAACACTTATTGCATTGCATAGCGCGGTGTCTGTGAAGACGTTGCCGCGCTTATTAAAGTTGTTTTTTTTTTTTTTAAAAGAGTGTGTGGGGGGGGGGGGGGGGGCAGAGAGAGAAGAAGACCTATAAAGAGTGTCACAGATCGGCATATAAAAGGCATTTTCCTCTTGGCTTGGAACACACAATGTAAAAGTGCCTAACTTAAACAGTTCAGTGGAGATATCACATACTATAGACACACTCACGACAACAAACGCTATATTTGTGTACCAGAGTGTGTGTAGTTTAGAAATACAATCAAGATATACATTTGGGTACACAAGTGGCAATTCACATGCATACACAAAATTGACTTACTGCTCTCACACACTAAACGTATGCACACGTACACAATCCTGTCAACACATCGTACCCTGGCCACAATCAACATACTTTATGGCTCTTGGCACTATCCTGGGTAGTTCAATTATAGCTTAATTCCTGAATATGTATAAGGCTATATCAAGCCCAAATTGTATCCACTTATAGAAAAAGAAAATAAACTGCACACAAAATAAAAAGTGCATGCCAAATTGCAGGCAAATGACATGTGAAGCAAAGAAAACAAGTGACATTTGTTTGCTTAGAAGAGCAAAACCACAATCTACCTTAACACAATGCAGTCACTCATGCGGTATTCCTGTCTATCTACGCACATGCATCCTCCATTCAGCTGACGGTCGAAGTTTACGCTGCTCCTAAAAGCCTGAAAAGGTTGTAGTACTGGCTCCAGAAAGCACTAAACACAACTGGACGTCTGCGCTGTGTACTTGTGTATGAGTGTTTTTAGTTACATTGTTGGTACGTGTATTTAAATGTATATTATCTACCAAATATAGTGCATGCATGTTACTTCTCTTTAATACCCATTAGGTACATATCTATATTTGCATATAATACACCTGCATGGGAAATAGATGGACTGAAGGAGGTGGGTGTTGGAAAGATAGTGGGTGGGTAAATGGATGGATGAATGTAGATGGTTGTTGGAAGGAGATTGCGTGGGTGAACCAATGTAGGGAGTTATGTGTTTGAAGGACAGTGGGAGGGTGGATGAACAGACGGATCAAGGTATTTGTTGGAAGCGCGAATGGGCAGACGGACGGGCAGAGGTGGCTGTTGGAAGGACAGAGGGTGGGTGGATGGATGGATAAGTGGGTGGATGGATGGATAACAAAAGTAGCAGATTGTAACAGAAAGTGTGTGTCTTAATATGCACATCATTGGGAAAGTGAGAGCCAATTTGACGCTCTTTCATTGCACGTCCCAGCATGTACTGCCTCTATCTCACATCCATATGCTATTCCGAGTTATCACACCTGCTTCTCAAGCTAGTATGGTCCATACCCATGAAAGTGTGTGCACTATATACATAAGATGCTGGGAGAAGGCACTTATGACGTATTGATCCAATCAGTACCACTTGCTCCTCTAACATCTGAGGGATCAACCACCGGTGTGCTGGCTCTGTGGACTCCTTGCTGCAGGGAGTGGAGATGTATGCTGTGTGTGCACATATGCACATTGAAATGCCGGTCAGTCTTTAGGCCACTCGGACCCATGACGTGAGCCTTGTCAACCACTGCAGAATCCTGTCTGCTGTATTGTTCCTTGCTAAGCATCTATGTGCATTGTACCAAAGTGCTCAAGGACAAGACAGCATACCTTCACAAATGTATAGAAAAAGGTACGGGGTGTGAGGAGGCTGACAGTTGGAGTGTCAGAAAAAAGTCAAGTAAAGTTGAAAAGAAAGAAGGCTTGCACATAGAAAATGGGAAAAGATGGGCAGAGGGGTAGAACGGTAAAAGGGGCAGAGTGCTCAAGTGCCACAAAAGGCGGGCAGAAAAGATTTAGTCATATAATAAATGAGAAAAGACTGACAGAAAGCACCGGTAACAAGGAAGACACACACATAAAACTAAAAACAAATTAAATACAGAAAAAACTCTTGTCACAAAATACGCTGCACGTTTTACTGCAACTGACTGGCAGGAAAAAATATGTTTGTACGTGGGAAGAATGAAAATATGTAAACTAGAGAAACAACACAGAAAAGTTAGCTGCAGGCTGAAATGTTTATGTAGTGGGCGTCCTAGCAAGCATGAGCGCCGACAATTAGGATACGTGCATGGGGTGAAGGAGGGAAACCGTTTGCAGCCTCAGGCCCTTGTTGAAGTTCACTCGCAGGGAGTTCGTACGTTTGCAGCAGGCAAGCGTGTAGCTGACACAGCCGGTCCTCACGAACTGCTTCCATTAGGCTTCTTTATTGCAGGGTTACAGGCTTCAGTGCGCGCTCGGCTTATGAAGAACGGGGAGGGGAGAGGAGGGTTGGCTCAAAAGCACCAAAACGGCACTTTAAAACGGCCAATTCGCAAAGCCCAAACAGTTTTTTTCCCCCGAGTCAGCTGTGTGATCAGATGGCGCTTAGCTCACTGCATGGACTTCAAAAATCACGATTTTACTTCAAAGGGCGAACGCACTCAAAGGCAGTGGTATATGTGCGTACGTTCGCATGCGCCGGCTGCTAGAATCAAGTCCTACAAGCGGGGGATTAATAAAAGCACAGGAGGGAATGAAATACGTTTTGTCAAACCCATAATCAGGAGGGCCCTAATCAACAAGCTCGCAACGAGAGGGAGAGTGGGAAGGAGGGAGAGTGGGAAGGAGGGAGAGAGAGAGAGTGGGAAGGAGGGAGAGAGAGAGAGAGTGGGAAGGAGGGAGAGAGAGATCAACAGGCCCCTAACCGAACCGTGCATGTTGGGTGGGTGGGGAGGGGGGGTTCTCTAGCATATACAGTATATTGGGAAAAAAGACATGGGCATTATGGAGCATCGTGCGAGAAGTTTACTCTTGCATGACGTCATAAATTAATAAATACCGCTAAGAAAACATTCTTTGCACAATAGAGTGGATCATGAAGTTGTATTTTTTAGGCGGGTCATGCATAGGAGGAGACTGCCATCCGCGCAGCGCCGAACACCAGACAAGTTTAAGGAGAGACTGAGACTCCGACCAGGGCACTCCGACTTCACTCCATACAAAGGAAGCGTATTCAGAACAATTGCTGCCTTTCGCTAGTAAACAACAAGCGCTCGCCATTGCGGGAAGGCAGCCGCTTGTTTATCTTTGCATCACACTTTCACTTTAAGTGAAAGCGCGATGCAAAAATAAACACGCGGCTGAAGTAACCCGATACTGCTAATTCAAAACAGATGGCCCCCCCCTAAAGATAAGGAATTGCTTCGCGACAGCCGCAAAGCAGACGAGACAATCCAGATGGGCCGAATAAAAAGGCGAAAGGGCGGCAACAAAAAAACCTCACCTCCAATGGCAGGCCACCATTTAGCATAAACGGTGACGCCAGCCAGTGAAAATGAGGGGCGGGGCTTGAAGTCCCCTTCTGATATGTCCTCATCCACAATATATCTCGCCGAGCGAGCAGCGCCTGCGTGCTGCAATGCTAGGCGAGACTTAATGACTAATACCTGCCGCCAATCCATTCTTTTAGCTTTGGATGCCTAGTCTGCCTTGTCACACTAGTAGGATGTGATGGTTAGTCGGTGTATTGGTACTGTCCCTGGCAGTGATGGCAGGGGCAATGGGTGGTGCAAACTGCAGTGGCCTCCTGATGAGGGCCCTGGCACTTTTTTAAAAATATAAATTAAGCACTGGGTACAAGCAGCATGTGTAAGCACCTGTGTGCGGTGCACCCCGACCAGATGGCTCGGGCAGTGATTGAAAAAGACATCAGGACGCAGAAGAAGCTTTAAACTGCAGCACCCGAAGTACGACAGCAAAACAAGAAGAGGAAGAGAATGAAAACATGCAGTGCTTTGCAAAATACTGCAATACTGCAAACAATATCTGCAGGGCGGGCAGTACATGTGCCAGTAATGCTCCAGATAGCATACCCCTTCAATTCATACCCAGTAAACATGGAGCTAACCTATGGCTGTCTTCTGAACTAGGGATGACAAAATAAACTTCTTGAAAGGTTTGTTGTTACGCCCCTGCGGCCGCTGGTTTTGCTTGTTTATTCCCAACCACTGCACATTGCTCACCTTCGGTCAATTCCTGTCTAATGACAACTATGAATATGTAGGGTCTCAGGCCTGATATACAGATATAGCCCACTCTAGCCAAGAAGATGTCAGTGAGTTAGACTCTCATCACTAACATATGCGGTTATCTGTAAGTCCCAACAGATTCACACAGCCTTCCATCCTTCTGAGGTCAGTAAATTAATAAGCATTTTATTTGTTATTGTGTTTTTTTTTAACTTTAAACTGAAGGTTTTGGTATTATCATGCCCCTTATTGCACAACTAGCAGCAATAGGTGGCCCCTGCTGCTGAGGGCCTATAGCGTGATCCCTTACAGGCTCTCCCTGCCTCCAGCAGTACAGTACTCACAGAGGGCCAGTAGCCCAGGATATGTGACCCTGACTGCTGAGGAGGCTCTCCTCACCTCAACATCCTTCTATGTGCCCTCTGCTGCTGCTGAGGGCTGTAGAATGCAACCCCGTGGCTCCCTTTAACCCCACAATCAGGGTAGTATGTGCCCTCTGCTGCTGAGGGCTGTAGACAGCACCCCTCTCTCAGATGCACCCCTCACCTCCACATTCAGGGTAATACGTGTCCCCTGCTGCTGAGGGCTGTGCACTGCACCCCTCTCTGATGCACCCCCCACCTCCACATTCAGGGTAATACGTGTCCCCTGCTGCTGAGAGCTGTAGACTGAACCCCTCAGAGGCTGTCCCCAAATCCACACTCCGGATATGTGCCCTCTGCTGCTGAGGGCTGTAGACAGCACCCCTCTCTCAGATGCACCCCCACCTCCACATTCAGGGTAATACGTGCTCCCTGCTGCTGAGGGCTGCAGACTGCATCCTATCAGACTCCCCGGCATACACCGCAGCCTAGTAGTTCGGGGGGCCAAGATCTCGGGGCCATGTGTACATGCTTTGGGAGGAGGGAGTGGGGGGCTGCAGTTCAATCCGCCCTCGTCCAGCAGGCTGCTTGTTAATTAAGCGCCGCTGCTTGTTTACCGCCCTCCTCCCGGGGAGGTCTTGACATGCACATTTTCGCTGGTGAAGACGTGTCCCTCGGCTGAAGAGTTGTCATAACAAGAGATAAGGCCGTGGAATAGCCGCCAGCGCGCGCTCTGCTTAGTGTCACCCACAGACCCCCCCTCCTGGTGTTTTGAGCTGGCCCCCCTGGCATGGCAGTAATGTGTGATCAACCAATCCAAGCATGTATCTTGACATGTGACTGATGACCCATCCTGTCAGTCACTGGACTGTTCCCAGCCCCACCAGCCTCCTAAAGGCACCATCTTGACAGGCGACTGACTCCGTTCAAGCCCCACCGGCCTCTCGTGTCACTTAGACTGGCGTGTCTGTCCTCACCTTGCTTTCACATCGCTATCCCGACGGGTTCTGCTGTCATTTCAGGGGACTCCGCTGTATATTTGACTGACTCTTCCCCAGCCCTTCTGGGCTGCCACGGTACCGCCCTGGCGTGACTGGTTGTGAACGAACATAACAGGGCACCGCTGTACATGCTCAACTATTATGGACTCTGCAGGAATCCATCGGCACCGACCAGACACGTGACTGACCCCACGGCGCCGCCACCATCCTTTAGTTTAAAGGGAGCTGTCCTAGGGTCTGACTGACTCCGCCCTAGCCTAACCCGTCTTTTAATGTACCGTCCTGTCCATAAACTGCCCATTCCCTCGCCTCACTAATACTTCTCACTTCATGCTGACTGGCATAACTTGTGAAACTGCTTCCGCTGCACTTTGTGGCGTCCTCAAACACGTCACTTGATAGCTTCAGCCTTTAAATGCGAAAATCAGAATTTCCAGAGCACTTGCGGTTTTCAGAGAGGCCTCACTGGGGATGGGCAGGAAACAGCAGAGGCTCAGTGTCTGAGGAGGCACTTGCTTGTGGGCGGTGCCCGTCCTGCTGCTTGCAATGCTGGATGCTGGACAGTCGTGGGGGGGGGGGGGGGGCTGTAGTTGAGGTAGCAGCGACGGACAGAACCACGGACCGCCATCACCAGGCGGGACCATGTCGTTAAGACGCCCTACATTGCCTGCCCTTTTCTCTGCAATGACTGACTGTGGTTACTCAAATGCTGGGGCTCCAGGCAGGCAGATCCCAGGAGACTCCGTCTGCAGAGCCGCCCTGCACGCTCCAGGGCCGTGCGAGCCAACATATCAACAGGGAGAGCCGAGGCAGGGCAGAGCCGAGCCGACCCGAGGGTCGGTCCTCGGAGCCCGTGCAGGATCCGAGCTGTGGAAATAGCTCACATGTCCATCACACCGCAGGGCATTGGGTTAGAGTGCGAACAGGTGCCTCCAAATAAAAATAAAAAGCATTTGCAATGCAACAGGTCTCGCATTTACGTGAATTTGAGCTATTGACGTAAATGACAATGCCTTTTATTTATGTTTTGGTTTTTGAAACCTAAATAAAACGCAGTCATTTACAATGCCAATAGCTCCAACTCGCGTAAATGCGAGACCTATTGCATTGCAAATGCTTGTTAGCTTTTTGGAAGGTGAGGGAGGTTCTCGTCCGCAGTCCCGTCCCTTCTCTCTTTAGCTCCGCACGCTCTCGCACAACAGACGCTGCAGAGCACAGGCCGCACGTGCAGCTCCACCAGCACACTGACCCCACGACACCCGGGAACCCGCGGCTACCCAACGCCATCATGGTGAAGTTAGTGTAAAGCAAAGGTGAGCGGTGGCGGCTCTCGCCGAAAGCAGGGTTAATTTGAGTTTACTCCTGAGAAAAGTCTTACTTCACACCGGCGGCCTGTTTGTTATCCAGGCCCCTGGCGGGGGGGTTTGGGTGTGTCCGGTTAAAGGTTGGCTAGTCTCTGGCTGTCCTACTAGAATAGGTATATTTGTCCTAATCGGTGAGGGGGTTTCCGTTAAAGGGCTCAGTTCGAGCTGACCTGGGGAGGTGAGGAGAGGTTCTTTATTTACTGTAAGACAGGCAGCTGCGGGGTGTGTGCGCGTCTACGCAAGCGCGACACAGAAGCGCGTCCACAGACCCCGATCGCTGCGCGTGCCCCGGTCTGTCTCCCTTGAGAGGCATCAGGGCAACAATAGTTCTCGTTGGCGGCAGCGCTTCGCGCTGCAACGCCAGCGAGACCTAAAAAAGGAACTACAAGAGATAGCATGGGACAAACTCTCCATGGCGGCAAATACTAAGCTATTTTGGGATACTGTAAATAAGCCCTTTTTGAAGAATGATTCATTCCCGTAATTATTATCCCACGTTACAAGCCAAGCTTGGCTAACACATTTTAGGGGTATTTTGTATCCAAAAGGTGTTGATATATCTATGGCACCTAATCCAAAACAGAGGGAGTGGCATGCCATATCATTAAATATTACAGTGGAAGAAGTCCAGGAAGGACTGACGGGCAGTAGGGGAAGGAAAGCTCCAGGCCCTACTGGAGTACCAGTTGATGTTTATAAATAAGGCTCCCCGTTTTTACTGATTTTAACAGATAAATACAGACCGAAAACATTTGTTTTCTTGTCTGTATTTATTTTTAAATGTGAATAAAAACGGAAATTGGGTTGCTTTTTGAGCAATTCTAAATACTGTTAGCCATGACTGCTAGGCCAATAGATTTGTGGATTGATAAATAAGGGGGTTAAAAAAGAATGGAATTTTAGTTAAGAGGCTTTAACAGCAGTAGATATTGACAAAGTTGATACATAAATTTGCATATTTTCTTATAAGTACACTGATTTATCTTCTGCGGGTGTTCACAGCACTGAACCCTGGCAGACATTCAAACATGTGTATATTTATGGGTTAAATAAATGTGGAAATATACTATTTTCAGCTTACTTTTTTCACAAAACCCAAAATAAATATGGATAAATACAGATAAAATTAGCAAAAAATAAATATGGATAAGTACAGACGGAAATGGCAAAAAAATAAATACCACAAATCCGGGAGCCCTATTTATAAAGCCAAGCCCAATTTGTGGGCACCAATTCTTACAAGGGTTTTTAAAAAAGCGGTGACAGAGTGCATATCACCATTATGGGGTCAGTCAGTTATTGTCCCCACCTAAAAAAAAAAAAAGGAGATAGGTCAGAAGCTAAAAACTATCGTCCCATATCACTTTTAGATTCATCCATTAACGTAATGAGTAAAGTTTTATTACTGCGACTGAAGGAATGGGTAAATGATTAGGATATACTTTCTCCAGCGCGATATGGTTTTAGAAGAGGTTTAGACACTATAGAACAATGTATTAATTTAGAGTGGTTAATAGGCAAATATACACGTGCTAAAGAAGGAAGGATGTATCTATGCTTTGCCGATCTAAGTAGTGCCTTTGACTTAATTGATCATACCATTCTGTGGCCTACTTTACTTAATCTGATGGCACCTAAAGGCATTATTCATTTTCTTGCAAGGCTTTATGAAACATTATCTTGTAAAGTGAGATATGGACAACAGGGCAAGTGCACTCCAATTTTTGAAGTAAAACGTAGCATTCGCCAAGGTTGCGTTCCTGCTCCCTTACTTTTCTCGCTTTTTATTTATGAGATTGATAAAGTGTTGCAGATGGAGAAGGCAGATGCACTGTTAATATCTGGCAATCCCATGCAGATATTATACGCAGACAACGCGGTACTACAGTCTAGGACCCCGGTCAGCTTACGACTCATGGATAAATTTAGCATGTTAATAGGGGAAAGAAACCAGCTAATTAACAAAACAAAAACTTTTACTATGATATGCGGTACCAAAACAACGAAATGTAAAACCTTTTATATTGATAGCACCCCAGTTTTAACTGTTAAAACATTTTGCTATCTAGGGGTAACCTATACCAGTAATGGGAAATGGAATCAGGAATTCACTAATGTTTGTTCCAGGATGGCTAAGAACGCACATGGGGTTTTTAGATTTGCATCTAAAATAGGTCATTACCCTGTAAAGGAAATGCTGACAATATACAAGGCGAGATGTGTTACTACAGCCTTATATGGTGCGGGGGTATGGGGGATATCATTGCAGCCAGGCCCTACAACAAGAAGAAAATCCTTTTTTAAAACATCTCCTAAATCTACCTCCCTCAGCTTCTACTGAGCTAATACATCGGGAGGTGGATCTGACATACCTAGCAGATTTAATCTCTATGCGGCCACTGCTGGTATGGAGATCGATATGGCCTGAAGATGACAGTTTTTACTAGATCTATCATTAAAGATTGTTTACTCCTCAAGAAAAAATCAAGTATCCCATGGTTGAAATGTATTATGGATACATACAGCAAGTTATTTAATATCCAGATTTCTGATAACCCAGCTACAGTGGTCTCCTTAAACAAAAAAGGAAATTAAGGGTTTATTTTTGTTAAGCAAAAAAGAAAATCGTAAGAGTATCACAGAGAAACAATCAAGATTTAAATGTCAATCAATTGAATCCAAAAGAGGAATACAAGATTTGATTATACTGAATAATTCCTTGCATCGTTATGTGCTGACTAGACTGAGACTAGGCATAGTACATCACCTTGTTGCATTTCCATTTATGAAAACATGCCCCTTGGATTCTACCCCCTGCGATTAATCTTCTAAACAGAATACTGTTCATTTTATGCGCTTTTGTAAATTTTACTTGTATTTTAGATGTTTTTATCTGAAAGCGCTTTTTATAAAAAACAATGTAAGATCACATCATGCTGCTATGAATTTGCTTTTTGCACTGAATGACACGGTAACTTGCTATCGTGTAGCGTTATATATTTTAAAAGCAATTGAGGTCAGGAAAGGTATTGTTACTATTAATTGACCAAGAAAGATATATGTGAGACCGCATAATGTTGATATGTCTAGCTACTGTTTTAAATGGTTATGTACTTTGGTATCATGCTTTGGTATTCATTTTATAAGATATGTTACCATTACTGTCTTCTATGGTTATGGAATTTGTGATTAATTATATAACTGATTGAAAATGTGTATTTTTCAACCTATGTAAACGCTTTTATGGTTGTTCTAACAAACCAAATAAAGTATTGAATTGGATCGGAATCCGCTGTCAGCCAACCTGAATAAACTGCACCTGTCGGCACACTGGACACCACTTAGAGGGAAAGGATGTATGAAATATCGGAGACCTATTCCTTGAAATTTTGCAGGATCTTTCTCGCTGACAGCTGCCCGGATGAAATAAAAATGTGTACAGATTGCTGGGGAGATCGATTTGGAATTCTATAGGAGTAAAATATATACCAGTAAGTGACAGGAATCAAGTGAGTGCATGAAAAGAATGTAGGCTGACTGCAGTTCTCAAAAAGCACTTTTATGTTGATATACATATAAATAAACTTAAGTAACGGCAAAATAAATATTATCACTGAAAGCCTAATCAAACACCTCTGCAATAATCCAATTTCTCCTAGAAGTTTATTTGCAATACAAGTTCCTAGCCCGTAACGTATAGGGGCATTGATCTAGATTCACATAAGTAGGTAAATAAAAATGAGAAATTTTCTAACATCGGAATTTTCACATGGTTGGAGCAATTTCGGACTTTATTGTACAAGTATCCACCTGAAAAATACATCATTCGTAGTTTCCAGGTACACTCACATGAGTAAAATGTAAGTATATGGAACTTCTACCAGTTGGAATATATACAGAAATTTTGCTGCTCATGTGCATTACCTCTTCGTCCATTCCCTCACTTGCTGCAATTACATGTGCGAGGCCTCCCGCTCAAAACTGCTTCTTCAACTCCAAAGTTGGCAGCTCTATCCATTACGCCACAACTTCCCGTGCAAGAACTACAGCATTTTCAATATTATATACAACGAACCCATAGTTGTATGTATGCATGTAGTATATTTATCTTATGCAACTAATAACTTTTGACAAAGCGGATAGTCCTGGCTTGTTGTAGGTGTAATGTTACTTGTTGTATTATATATGTGGAGGCAATAACAGGAGCATTAAAATACCAGTCGGCCAGTATATTATGCTGAGCACAGACTTATCATAAATGTTTTAAGCCATGCCCTTAATCATATCGCCCACGCCTCTTTGAGAGGCCCCCCTAGTTTTTTCATCCCACTTAAAGCCCTGGTCAGGCGGTCCATTGCGGCTGGGGCACTGCTCCAGGGAACGATGGGACGATTCATGCCATTCATCACTCGTGGGAAGCGCTACCAATATGAAGGGCACAGGGGGAGCGGTGCTTCCCTGCCAGAACCAGTAAGGTCCCGTTTGGGGCATTTTTTAGGTCTCGCCTGACCCAGCACATGCGCTGCTGGTCTGGCGAGACATTTTGTGAGGGCTCCAAAAAGTGCTACCAGGCCAGCCTAGAGCTACAGTGCATGTGCGCGGGTGCGCGCGTCGCGCTTTACCGCTATTACTTTTACATTCGCGGCCGCACGGCCGCTTTGAGGTTTGATCGCGATCACTTTCGCAGCCGCACAGGCCGCTTTGATGTTCTCCGTGAGGCTTCAATAGATTGCAGCTGTTAAAACAAGCATTGGCATAGCCAATAGGTCTCGCTTTTGGGACCTTATAAGTGTTTAGTTATGCAACTGTTGCATGGATAAACACTTATAAGGTCCCAAAGGCGAGACCTATTGGCTATGCCAATGCTTGTGATTTTTATGTACTTGCAATGATTGTCAATTCCTGATTGGATGGTCTAATGCTGCCAGTTTCAGGGCCTTCATTGGATTAGTTACAGTACAGTGTCTGTGATTGGGTGAATGCTGGGCACTGTGCCTATTAAAGGGTACCATCTGCTGGGCTTTGCGTTTCTAAAAATCATGGAATGATGTCTGACAAGCGTACTGTGAAAAGGAAGCATGTAATTTATTCTTCATATTCCTCAGAGGAGGATGGCCAGATTCCAGAGTAAGTGACTTCTGGGAGCTGAGCTACAGCGGATTCATTACCTCCTTTACTGTTGCAGTCCGAGGTGCAAGATATGATTGAGGTTACAGTGGCAAAGGCTTTGGAGGCTTCCAATAGGAAGAAGGGGGAGCAGGTCATCTCATGCTCATGAGTCTCTGGCTGAGTCTTCAGGCTCAGAGGGACCCTCTATGTCTTCGGGCAAATATCTGCAAAGAATGGAGCTGTGGGACACGGTCTCGGGTGCATCAGAAACTGGGATTACCTCCTTTTCGCGTGGATATTGAGAAGGAGGCTTTATTCTCACAGTACTGTAAACCCTGTACCATGGCGATGTCGTTCTATTGAGCTATCAAGGATATGGTGAAGTCTAGATGGAAGCAAGCGGATAAGGTTTCAGGTCCAATGATCCTACAGAAACTTTACATGCTGGAAGGTGAAGCGGTTCCTCCTAAAAATGTCAAAGTGGGAGCGATATTGGAAACTTTAATTGTCAAGACCTCCATTAATCCCGAAGACTGTACCACAACTTATCCTTTAGACAAAAAGATCGATGGGGGGTTAAAACAGTCATTTGTTGCAGAGAATCTTGCTCTAAAAGCCAGCCTGAATCCTGTATACCAAAGAAACAATGGTTCTGCTGTGTGAAAAAAGGCCTCTTTACACAATTACCACAAGTCATGCGTTATTCAAAATATGCAATTAGTCATAAGCAACACACAAAAACTGTGGGGTATTCTGAGATTTTTATATATAGATTGCATCATTCATATATATACGCAAAAACATTTTGAAAGGTCGTCAAAGTACAAAGTGAAATACAATTTGTGACAAGGTGACAAGTGGTGCTCAGTGATATAGTGCGTGATATGTACAGAGTGCTTTAAAAAGTTGAAAAGATTCTGATGGCCAGAAAACAAGTATTTATAGTAGATCTGCGAACTGAATCAATTAGTTTTTTCGCAGGCTCTGGCAACTGGTCCAGGGGATAATGTCGACGTTTCAACTCAGATACTGCACTACTATACAGTCAGTGAGAGTCTTCATCAGGACAGAGACAGGGGGTGACGGCCTAAAGGATAATTGATCAAGACAACTCAAGGTTGAGCGTTGTTAATTTGCACCTTAACCTTCCTTTTGGCGCTATAAGGTTTATTCAGAACATCTGATATACTTCTTAGGTTGATAGCATTATAGCATTAGGCGAAGCACTCCAGTCATTAAGTCAATTGCTTCTTGTATTGGGTCTTCGTTAGTTGTCAGTAGCTTTAAGCTGAATCGCGGGCGGCAGGCGTGAGTCCTGGCTCGTCTATGTGGATTGACAAGACCCAATACCAGAACGAATTGACTTAATGACTGGAGTGCTTCGCCTAATGCTATCAACCTAAGAAGTATATCAGATGTCCTGAATAAACCTTATACCGCCAAAAGGAAGGTTAAGGTGCAAATTAACAACGCTCAACCTGGAGTTGTCTTGATCAATTATCCTTTAGGCCGTCACCCCCAATCTCCGTCCTGATGAAAACCTGCACTGACTGTATAGTAGTGCAGTATCTGGGTTGAAACGTCGACATTATCCCCTGGACCAGCTGCCAGTGCCTGCGAAAAAACTAATTGATTCAGTTCGCAGATCTACTATAAATACTTGTTTTCTGGCCATCAGAATCTTTTCAACTTTTTAAAGCACTCTGTACATACATATCACGCACTATCACTGAGCGCCACTTGTCACAAATTGTATTTCACTTTGTACTTTGACAGCCTTTCAAAATGTTTTTGGGTATATGTTAGACCTGTCAGCCCTTTGGGTGGTCCCTCCTCATCATTATTTATTTTGTCCCACATTTGCCTCAAACCCTGTTTGAATTTTTCCTTTTTGGGAACCACCAGACTTTTTCGTGTTGCTGCAGATTCAGGGAGCCATTTTAGCTACCCCTGAAACTTCTGTCTGAGGGCCTGGAGCACAAAATGGTGGCCACCTGTGACATCACCAGCATCCACTGGAACCTACTAGCACCTTCCAGAACATTCCGGAACCCTGTGACAGTTGGAGGCGGTTTAGAATGTTGAGAAGCTAAGACAGAGAGTTGGCAGTTGGAGCTGGCAGTTGGCACCTGACTGGTGAGGAGTGAGGCAGCAGGGGTGGAAACTTGTGCCTGGAGTGGGGTCCATAAACCCACCCTTGATACTAGTCCCTACTGACTGAGCCCAGCCTGGAGCCCTGTGTGGGAAGAAGCAAGAAAAAACATCCTAAGGACCTGGACAGCAGGAACAGGCCTTAGAAACAGAGAACAGCAAGATCCTGACCTGGAAACTGGTTTCCCTGGAGTCCGACGTCGAGTAGCCTGAGACCTGGAGCCCGAGGTGGAGAAGCGGCGCCGACTGGAAAGCGGACGTCGTACCCGGAGCCGCCAGAGAACGAGAGAGGGCGCCGTCAGAGGTCGTGAGGAGTACCAGAGGTCGAGGAGGAAGTCACCAGAGGTCGAGTGAGCGGCGTCATCGGAGGAGTGAAGTCCGCCCTCCGGAGTCGTCGGAGACCAAGGTGAAGTGTGCCGGAGGTCGGGAGTGAGGATCGCACTCCGGAGTCACCGGAAACCTAAGGAGAGGAGCACCGGAGGTCGGGAGTGAGGATCGCACTCCGGAGCCGCCGGAAGTCGACATCGAGTCAAGGCCGGCCGACGTCATCCAAGTTGAGGTCGCCATCGGACCGGAGCCGCCCGAAGTCGACATCGAGTAAAGACTGCCCGACGCCATCGAATCGGAGGTCGAGATCGAGCCGAGGCCGCCGACATCGAAACCGGAACCGCCTACCGGCGTCGTCAGGAACTGACATTGTGCCGAGGCCGCCGACCTCGAATCGGAACCGCCTCACGGCGTCGACACGACTCCAGCGGCGTCGGAGCATCAGAAAAAGGGCAGTAAGTGGAGTAGAGGGCGCCTAAGGCCCTGTGGAGACCTGAGAGACTGCTCTAAGGGGCTAGGGAGGTGCTGGAACCAACCTGACTGTGCCAGGGGTGAGCTGGGACTAATCTAGAGAGGTTGTGTGGAGGGAGAGAGCCAGGTCTCTGGTATTCCCCCCTTGATCTACCTCAGGTTAGGCCTCAGCCTTGTCCAAGCCAGGGAGTAGACACCCCCAAGCCTTCCACATCCCCACAAGCTGTGCCTGGGCCAAATCAGCCCTTAGGAATTCAAAAGTGATCTGATTCTATGAGTGTCACTGTCAGCTTTTAAGTATTTATTAGGGGCACTGTATTTATTGTATTTAACCTATTTATTGCTTCACTGTATTTATTGGTCCATAGTATTTATTGATGCACAATATTTATTGGTTTACAGTAGTTATTGCCTCAGAATATTTAATTGCCTGTATGTATTGCACTTATATTTATGCCTTCATTATTTATGATCACCCCTATTTATTGAATCATTAAGCCAGTATTTATTTGACCTGCACTATCTAAAAAGTTTGTATATTGTGATTGTTATTTATTTATCCAATCAGCAACTAAGAGAAAAAGAAGATAAAGAAAGATATTTTCATAATTTTTACGGTGTAGAGTCGTTTTTGGAACGGATGCACTCATGGTTATTGTATGGGTATGACGTATGCTTAGCACGGTGCCCGATTCCTGACCACTCGAGCCAAGCTACCACAGTGTGTTGAGGAGGACACCACCACCCTTCCAGTGTGGGAGTGTTTTTCCAACATAATTGGTGTTCAGTGGTGGGATTGAGCTGTGCCTACGTATACTCAACAATAACTGTGGGTAGTCCATAGGCCTACACCGGGAGTTCTCAAAGCGGCCTTCCTAATTGTGGGTTTTTGTTTTTTCCAAATTTACTCTGGTGGTGGGAGGAGGTATTATTAAAGGTACCCCCCTGCATAGTTACTGCACAAAACCTGTCCTCTAACCTGAGTGGGCGAGATGGAGTTTGTACTAGAAAATCTAGAAACGTACACTGTGGCCCAACTCAGGGAGTTTTGCCAGCGGGAGGGGGTGTACTGTCCCCCAGGAGCAAAGAAGGGTGCACTCCAAACCAGCTTAAGGGCTTGGGGGGAGGCACGACGGGAAAGCAAGGCTGAGGAGGAAGACAGGGATGGAGAGCCTGACACCGAGGGGGCTGAGATGTACCAACCTGAGGTGGGGAACCTGTCAGCGGGGCCCAGGACACTTTCCAGGAAGGGCAGCAGTGCCTCTAGCGGTGGCTTGTCTGAAGTGGAGTTAACAGACCGGAGGGAGAAAAGACAGCTCACATGGGACTTAGCAAGGCTGGAGAAAGAGAAAGAGGAACAGAGGATGGCTCATGAGATAAGGCTGAAAGAAATAGATCTTCAGATCCTGAGAATCGGGGCACACCCTGTACCTAACGGTGGCAGCAAAGACCAAGAAAGAGAGTTCACCAGGGAACCCAAACCCTACCTGCCAAAGGACATAGTCGCTAGCTATGGGGCGGGTGACGATATCGCCAAGTGGCTAGCGGCCTATGAGGTCTCGTTGAGGGCCCATGGGGTTCCAGAGAAGTACTGGGGAGGGGGATTGTACAAGTACATGCCTCCAGCTGGTAGGGATGCTTTATTGGCCCTCGAAGAGGATGAGCAGACCCACTACCCCACCATGAAACTGGCGCTCATAAGGAAGTTTGGACTAACACCCGAAAAGTACAGACAGAAGTTCAGGGGTAGTCACAAACTGGGCACACAGAATTGGGTGGACTTCCTGGACTATGCAAAGAAGGCACTTGAGGGTTGGATTCAGGGCAGTGAAGTGAGGAACTACGAGGGGTTGTTTGACCTAGTACTGAAGGAACACCTGCTCGAGAAATGTTTCCCTGAACTGCGGCAACACCTGGTGGATAGCAAGCTGACCAGTCCCCGGAAGCTTGCTGAGGAGGCGGACATTTGGGCTAGTACCCGGGTGTCCACAAGGGGGACTGGAGGGGATACTCAAAAGGCCGGACAGGGCGCCCCCCAGAAGAAAGAGGGAGGGGAAAAGAAAAAGGAGTTCTCCAAAGGCCCCCAAAATAACTTCCAAGGGAAGGGAACAGGATTCACCCCTAGGGCTAACCCACCCAGAAACCCTAATCCTGGCCAGAGTCAGCAGCCAAGGGTTGTCCATTGCTACGAGTGCGGTGGCGTTGGACACTATAAAGGAGATCCGAAGTGCTTGAAACGACCACCCCCTCCCACTGGAGGAAAGACCCCCGGAGTAGCTAGTGTAGTGCTCGGGGAGGAGATGCCCTTAACTAAGGGAAGGGAGTGGGCGGGTGTCACTTTAGTGTCCCTGGGAGAACGGGAGATGGTTCCTAAGATCCAGGTGCCCGCAAATACCGCAAAGTATGGGCAGTGGGTCACCATCAACGGCCAAAGAGGGGAGGCTCTGAGAGACACAGGAGCCAGTATGACTATGGTGCATAGCCAACTGGTGTCTCCAGAGCAGGTAATTCCCGATGTACTCCACCCAGCCGCGATGGCTGACGGCAGAACAGGCCACTTTCCAGTGGCCGAGGTTCCCTTTGAATGGGGGGGGGGGGTTGCAGGTTCACTTCGAGTTGCCGTAAGCCCTGCCGTGCCAGTCGATTGTCTGCTGGGGAATGACATGGAGCACAACGCTTGGAAGGAGGTGGAATACCGGACTCACACTGAGATGCTGGGTACACCTGACTGGGCCTGTGTTAGTACAAGGTCCGCGACTACCCGAAGAGGGAGTTCATTTCGGCTGGAGCCTGGAACAAAGGCCCAGCCAGCTGCCAGTCAAGGGAAGAACCGAGGACAGGAGGAGCCTGCCTCGGCGTCCCCACCCCGTAGGACGGATAGGCCACCGGAGGTGGTGGACCAGGAGTCTGCGGTGGGGGACGTTCCCAACCTGGAGGACCTACCCATCCCGGCAGAGTGGCACGTGGAGGGAGGCCCGTCCAGGGAGGAATTCTGCCAGGGCCAGAGGGAGTGCCCTACCCTTGAGGGGCTGAGGCGACAGGCCGAAGCCCAGGCAGCAGGGAACGTTGAAGGGAACTACAGTGTTTACTGGGAGGATGGCCTCCTCTACAGTGAACCCAAGGCACCCCTACACGGATCGTCACGAGCCTTGGTAGTCCCTCAACGTTATCGAGCCTTCCTTCTGGAGTTGGCTCACGAGATACCATTGGCAGGACACCTGGGGCAAGACAAGACCTTCGCCCGTCTTGTCCCACACTTTTATTGGCCTCAGATGAAAGTGTCGTCCGATACCTACTGCCGGACATGTGTGTCTTGCCAAGCCAGTGGGAAAACAGGGGTGAAGCTGAAAGCTCCCCTGGAACCACTTCCTGTCGTTAGCACCCCCTTTGAAAGGGTGGGCATCGACATTGTGGGTCCGTTAGATCCACCGACTACAGCTGGTCACAGGTTTATCCTGGTCCTGGTGGATCATGCCACACGGTACCCAGAGGCAATCCCTCTGAGGACCATAACAGCACCTGTTGTGGCTAGGGCCCTGATGGGAATCTTTACCCGAGTGGGTTTTCCCAAGGAAGTTGTGTCCGACAGGGGGACCAACTTCATGTCAGCGTATATGCGGGCGATGTGGAAGGAGTGTGGAGTGACATACCGGTTCACCACTCCTTACCACCCCCAGACCAATGGTCTGGTGGAGAGGTTTAACAAAACCTTGAAGGGCATGATCAGAAGTCTGCCTGAAAGCCTGCGGAGGAAATGGGACGTCCTCCTACCCTGTTTACTTTTTTCCTACAGGGAAGTGCCACAGAAGGGAGTGGGCTTCAGCCCCTTCGAGCTTCTGTATGGGCACCCTGTACGTGGACCTCTCAACCTGGTGAGAGACGGATGGGAAAGAACTCCCAGAAAGCTTCCCCAGGATGTGGTGAGCTACATGCTGGCCTTCCGGAGCCAAATGGCTAAGTTGTGGAAGCAAGCTTCTGACAACTTGGAAGCCAGCCAAGCAGTGATGAAGGCGTGGTATGACCACAATGCTCACCCGGTAGAGTTGGAGCCTGGCCAGAAGGTGTGGGTGATCGAACCAGGAGAGCTTAGCGCCCTCCAGGATCGCTGGTCAGGACCCTTTGAGGTGTTGGAGAAGAAGGGTAAGGCTACCTACTTGGTGGACCTGAAGACCCCTCGTCAGCCCCTGCGGGTGCTGCATGCTAACCGCCTCAAACCCCACCACGAGAGGCCCGAAGTCATCTTGATGATGGTGACTGACGGAGGAGAGGACGTGGAAAGCGAGCCTCTCCCCGATTTGTTTGCGTCTCAAGAGAAGGATGGGTCGGTGGAGGGAGTGATTCTCTCCCCATCTCTAACTCCTGAACAGCAGGAGGACTGTCGCCAGGTCCTGGGGCAGTACTCCTCGTTGTTCTCCCTTGTCCCGGGTAGGACTCACCTGTGCGTCCATGACGTGGACACAGGAGACAGCCCACCTGTGAAGTCCAAGATCTACCGGATGTCAGACAAGGTGAAGGCCAGCATTCATAGTGAAGTCACTAAGATGCTGGAGCTAGGAGTGATCGAACCTTCTAGCAGCCCCTGGTCCAGTCCGGTGGCGTTAGTACCAAAAGCTGCACCACCGGGTGCCCAACCAGAACTGAGGTTCTGTGTGGACTATCGGGGACTGAATTCAGTGACCAAAACTGATGCTCATCCGATCCCTAGGGCGGATGAATTGATTGACCGGCTGGGAGCTGCCCAATATCTAAGTACCTTTGACCTTACTTCTGGGTACTGGCAGATCTCTTTGACTGATGGAGCAAGGGAAAGGTCAGCCTTCTCCACGCCCAATGGCCACTACCAGTTCTGTGTGATGCCCTTTGGGCTCAAGAACGCACCTGCCATGTTTCAGCTCCTGGTAAACCAGATCCTCACCGGAATGGAGAGTTTCTCTGCTGCTTATCTGGATGACATAGCCGTCTTCAGTAACAGCTGGAAGGATCACTTGCGTCACCTGCAAGCTGTTCTCCAGGCCCTGAGACAAGCTGGATTGACGATCAAGGCCAGCAAGTGCCAGATCGGGCAGGGGTCGGTAGTGTACCTTGGACACTTGGTGGGTAGGGGAGCAGTGCAACCCCTCCAGGCGAAGATCGAGGCCATCATGGCCTGGGAACCCCCCCAAGACACAGACTGAGGTCCGAGCATTTTTGGGCCTCACGGGATACTACCGCCGCTTCGTGAAGGGGTACGGTACCATCGTAGCCCCCCTCACGGAGCTCACGTCCAAGAAACAACCTCGACGGGTAGTCTGGACGGAGGCTTGTCAGCAAGCCTTTGAGAGATTGAAGAAAGCCATGTGCGAGGCCCCGGTCTTAAGGGCCCCAGACTTTTCCAAGGAGTTCATTGTCCAGACAGATGCATCAGAACATGGCATTGGGGCAGTGTTATCGCAACTCAACGAAGAGGGTCTGGATCAACCAGTGGTCTTCCTATCCCGGAGACTACTTCCCAGGGAACAGAAGTGGAGTGCAATAGAGCGTGAAGCCTTTGCAGTGGTATGGGCTCTGAAGAAGTTGCGGCCATACCTGTTTGGCTCGCCCTTCCTAGTTCAGACCGACCACAGACCCCTTCGTTGGCTGATGCAAATGAAGGGGGAGAATCCCAAGTTGTTGAGGTGGTCTATTTCCCTACAGGGAATGGACTTTCAGGTGGAACATCGGCCTGGAGTGGACCACGCCAATGCAGACGGTCTCTCAAGGTATTTCCGCCTTAGTGATGAGAACTCCCAAGGGGTTGGGTAGCTCTCCCCACTTTCAGCTGGGGGGGACGTGTGTTAGACCTGTCAGCCCTTTGGGTGGTCCCTCCTCATCATTATTTATTTTGTCCCACTTTTGCCTCAAACCCTGTTTGAATTTTTCCTTTTTGGGAACCACCAGACTTTTTCGTGTTGCTGCAGATTCAGGGAGCCATTTTAGCTACCCCTGAAACTTCTGTCTGAGGGCCTGGAGCACAAAATGGTGGCCACCTGTGACATCACCAGCATCCACTGGAACCTACTAGCACCTTCCAGAACATTCCGGAACCCTGTGACAGTTGGAGGCGGTTTAGAATGTTGAGAAGCTAAGACAGAGAGTTGGCAGTTGGAGCTGGCAGTTGGCACCTGACTGGTGAGGAGTGAGGCAGCAGGGGTGGAAACTTGTGCCTGGAGTGGGGTCCATAAACCCACCCTTGATACTAGTCCCTACTGACTGAGCCCAGCCTGGAGCCCTGTGTGGGAAGAAGCAAGAAAAACCATCCTAAGGACCTGGACAGCAGGAACAGGCTTTAGAAACAGAGAACAGCAAGATCCTGAAGTGGAAACTGGTTTCCCTGGAGTCCGACGTCGAGTAGCCTGAGACCTGGAGCCCGAGGTGGAGAAGCGGCGCCGACTGGAAAGCGGACGTCGTACCCGGAGCCGCCAGAGGTCGAGAGAGGGCGCCGTCATAGGTCGTGAGGAGTACCAGAGGTCGAGGAGGACGTCACCCGAGGTCGAGTGAGCGGCGTCATCGGAGGAGTGAAGTCCGCCCTCCGGAGTCGTCGGAGACCAAGGTGAAGTGTACCGGAGGTCGGGAGTGAGGATCGCACTCCGGAGTCGCCGGAAGTCGACATCGAGTCAAGGCCGGCCGACGTCATCGAAGTTGAGGTCGCCATCGGACCGGAGCCGCCCGAAGTCGACATCGAGTAAAGACTGCCCGACGCCATCGAATCGGAGGTAGAGATCGAGGCGAGGCCGCCGACATCGAAACCGGAACCGCCTACCGGCGTCGTCAGGAACTGACATTGTGCCGAGGCCGCCGACCTCGAATCGGAACCGCCTCACGGCGTCGACACGACTCCAGCGGCGTCGGAGCATCAGAAAAAGGGCAGTAAGTGGAGTAGAGGGCGCCTAAGGCCCTGTGGAGACCTGAGAGACTCTAAGGGGCTAGGGAGGTGCTGGAACCAACCTGACTGTGCCAGGGGTAAGCTGGGACTAATCTAGAGAGGTTGTGTGGAGGGAGAGAGCCAGGTCTCTGGTATTCCCCCCTTGATCTACCTCAGGTTAGGCCTCAGCCTTGTCCAAGCCAGGGAGTAGACACCCCCAAGCCTTCCACATCCCCACAAGCTGTGCCTGGGCCAAATCAGCCCTTAGGAATTCAAAAGTGATCTGATTCTATGAGTGTCACTGTCAGCTTTTAAGTATTTATTAGGGGCACTGTATTTATTGTATTTAACCTATTTATTGCTTCACTGTATTTATTGGTCCACAGTATTTATTGATGCACAATATTTATTGGTTTACAGTATTTATTGCCTCAGAATATTTAATTGCCTGTATGTATTGCACTTATATTTATGCCTTCATTATTTATGATCACCCCTATTTATTGAATCATTAAGCCAGTATTTATTTGACCTGCACTATCTAAAAAGTTTGTATATTGTGATTGTTATTTATTTATCCAATCAGCAACTAAGAGAAAAAGAAGATAAAGAAAGATATTTTCATAATTTTTACGGTGTAGAGTCATTTTTGGAACGGATGCACGCATGGTTATTGTATGGGTATGACGTATGCTTAGCACGGTGCCTGATTCCTGACCACTCGAGCCAAGCTACCACAGTGTGTTGAGGAGGACACCACCACCCTTCCAGTGTGGGAGTGTTTTTCCAACAGTATATATATGAATGACGCAATCTATATATAAAAATCAAATACCCCACAGTTTTTGTGTGTTGCTTATGACTAATTGCACATTTTGAATAACGCATGACTTGTGCTAATTGTGTAAAGAGGCCTTTTTCACCGAACAGAACCATTGTTTCTTTGATATACTATCGCACAGGTTCTGAGGGATACTGGGTTACCCCATTGTTACTAAGCTGAATCCTGTATACAGCATATAAACCAAACTCTGTGATTAAAGATTTCCATCAGTTGGCAGAAGCAATACAGGAGCGTTCTGAGTGTTCGGAACTTGCTGGCTGATATTTCATCAGATATAGTCACAGCTACTGCAATGTGCTCTGGGGCTTAGGTGGCAGCCAGACGCCACCTCTGGATGAGGGATTGGAAAATGGAAGCAGTGGAGAAGTACGCCTAGATGAATATTCCTTTAAAGGGGAACATGTTGTTTGGCGAGCAGCTGGATTCCATGATTTCCTAGGCCTTTAAGGACAGAAAACATACCCTGCTGTATAAGGGTAGGTCTGACTGAAAAGATTCTGACATCAGAGATCCAAGTCATCTCCTCATAAGGAATTCAAGGGGTACTTTTCCCACAAGCAGAAGTATCAGCCAAGGCGTTTTTCACCAAAGAAAGATTTCAAAAAGAAGGGGCCGGTACAGAAGCGCTCCTGACAATTCTATGTCAGGACCGGAGGCGAGGATTATGCCTTCTTTCTAAACTTTATTTATACAGCAGCGTGAAAGAACCAACAATAATACGTTTCCCATGAACCAAAGGGAAAAAGTAGTCATTTGTAACAACCAAACAAAAAACAAGAATGTGTCCAATCAGGGTCTGAAACGCTCCACATAATCCCTTGTCAGTGTCCTGTTCTCCTCTTTCTTCGCTGCTGCGCAGCCAGTTAAGTTCCCTCATTCTTCTCAGGTTTGAGGGGGGCTTGAAACATATTGAATGTCATTGTTGTGCTGATTATTGTTATTGCCTATACTGTATGTGCGTTTATTAGGTAGCGCCGCCGGTTAAGGTTGAGCGCCGAGTTTTCCTGAAGTATTTTTTTCGTGTGTAAAATTTCAACGCGCTGTTGCGAGGTTGAACGCGTTCCGCGTTACTCTGAGGCCGCCGCTGGAGCAGGGGGGTTTTCCCTTTCTCCTACGCGGTGTGGAGCTGGTGTAGGCTTCGGTCCTCCCGCCGCCTGGGGGCGCGGGAGGCAGGGACTAGCGCGCCGCGTCTCTGGAGTTTTCAAACTGTTTGCCAGAGACGCGCGCGCAATTCTTACGGAGCTCTGGGCTGGAAGACGCCGTTAACACGGTCTGTAGTCGGTGCGCGAGTGATTAAATAGTTGCTCGCGGCCATTTTTTTTCAGAGATAATTAACGCTCGTGCCTTCAGTAAGGTTACGAGTCTTGTATTGGCGCTGGAGCGCGCTGACGCCTCCTAAGAGGTCCTGTATTGGCCTTTTGGCCCGTTGTCTAAGGGGACATTTGCCAGACCAGTTTGTTGACAGTTTGAAAAGTGTTTACCAGCTTTTGTCCCCGTAGGGCCAGTCACCCTATATAATTGTGCTCTATACCACGTGCACACAGAAAATAGATACTTTAAACTGACACCCAGTTTTTGAAGACTGCCATTGCGGCATAATTAAGATTACCCCTCCCTTAGTCGTGATGGAATTTTATTACGACTTCCATGAGGAAGAGGAGGAGGACCCTTTGGCAAACATGCCTTGGGGTGACGCTTTCTAGGAGGCGGTGGATACCTCAATTTACAGGGCAGTGGACCAGGCCATTTCCCCCTTAGAGGATAGGCTCACACGAAAGATAGAACAAGCGTTCATGCGCCTGGAGCGTAGACCTGTTACCCTACCTGCCCCGTCTCCGGTTGGTCCGGATAACACGGGACCCCGCCCCCCCCCCCCCTTCTAAACGCCCTTGTGCTTCGGGGTGGATGTAGATGCTTTTGAGCGCCTCAAACAGGCTTTTATGGATAGTCACCCTGCCACGGGTTTGGGGGTCTCCCCGTTGCCACTCCCTTCCCCGGGGTTGCCAGGTCCTTCGGGGGATCCTGATTCCAGTCCATCTCGATCATGGCTTCCCTCCCGGCCTTCCCAGACCCATCCGGACTCTGCTGTACCCTCAGACCCGCAGCCACATCCAACTTCGGATATGTTAGATCCAAACGACATTGTGCACCCTCGTTCATCGGACTGGGTGCCGGCCGAGAAAGTAGCGACTTATGTCGCCGAACATATTAGGAGGCCTCTGGAAAAAGAGGCGAGGAATTGCCTGAGAGCTGAATGTCCGCGTCCTTCCCTTGAGGGTAAGGTGGCGCTTATACCGGACATTGATCCTAGAATGACTACTTTTTTACAAAAATTTATCAGGGATCGAAAGAAGGGGATTGATAGATCTTGGAGGGCCTGCCAGGATAAACTTTTGGATGTTTTAGGCCCTGCCACCAAAAATCCTGGACATGGCAGAGGAAGCAAAAGCTTCTGGTTCCTTAATCTCTCCTGAGACTCTATCCGGCTGGGCTCAGCGGATAGTAGTTTTTCTGGGCAATGCCAACTGCGCCCTTTCTACCGAACGACGGAGGTCGCTCCTTATCAAAATAGACCTGAAACTCGGCGACCTTGCAGATTCAGAGGCGGGTGCCGTTGCTCAGGGAGGTCTGTTTGGTGAACCCTTCATTAAGGAGTTGGGCAAGTTTGTAAACACTTACCTCTTTGGATAGGGCCCAGTCCACTATTAAAAAAAGTGTTCCCTCGTGTTTTTCAAGGGGGCGCTCGACCGGTCGGCAAAATCACCAAACCGGCCAGAGAGGCCCCGGACAATATCAGGACCAGTCGAAGTTTGGCAACTTCTACCCTACCAGAGGTCGCCGAGGCAAAGGCAGAGGTTTCAGAGGAGGAGCATCCAACACAAACACTTGTGAGTGTTCGCCTTTTTTCCCCACAAAATCTAGGGGGGAGGTTGGCCAGTCATTACGAGGCATGGTTATCCATCACACACAATGCATGGGTGCTTCAAACAGTGAAGGGGTTCCATATAGAGTTTGTCGGAAACCCAGTACAACATGCTCCTCCACGGCCCATTAATTTTTCTATACACGATGCAGACCTGGTGGACGAGGAAGTAGCCTCCCTTCTCACCAAAGGCGCAATTTCATGCACGTCCTTACATCCGCGCGGGTTCCTCAGCAACATCTTTTTGGTCGACAAGACCGACGGGGGCAAACGCCCGGTTATAAACTCAAGCGACTTCAACGAATGGTTGGTATACCGGCATTTCAAAATGGAAGGAATTCATCTTCTGCTAGATGTTTTGTGCCCCCTGGACTGGATGGTCCACTTGCACCTGAAAGACGCTTATCTGGTAATCCTGATTTTTCCTCCGCATCGCCGGTTTCTGCAGTTTGCCTGGCGTCGTCAGATTTACGAGTTCACAGCTCTCCCTTTCGGGCTCTCTTCAGCGCCCTGGTGTTTCACCGAGGTCCTCAAACCGGTAGTGGAATTTGAGAGCGCGAGGCGTCCGACTGATTGTTTATCTGGATGACCTCCTCTTGATGGCGTCCTGCCCCCCATCTTTTGATGGGGCAGCTTCATATGACAGTGACTCTTCATCAGGATCTCGGCTTTGTGGTCAACGGGAAAATATCCCTTCTGCAACCGGCTCAGTCCGTTATCTTCTTGGGGTTCGTCATAGACTCAACCTCCTCTACTCGGAGTTTGCCGGCAAAAAAGCTGACAAAAATTCGCCACGAGTTGCGTCGAGTCCTGGCCACTCAGCGGGTGTCACTTCGCCAATTGGCACGTGTAGTAGGGCTTCTCTCGGCTTCCATTCAGGCGATTTTTCCGGGTCCCCTCCACTACAGGGCTCTCCAACGCCTCAACGCGTATTTTCTGCGCAAAGGTTTTCCGTACTTCCACAAGGTCATCTTGTCCGACGAAGCCCGGAGCGAAATTCAATGGTGGTTAACCCACATGGAGACGTGGAATGGAAGAGCAATCTTCGGGGCTGTTCCGGATCTAGTTATAGAATCCGACGCTAGCAGGCTTGGTTGGGGCGCTCGGGCGGAGATCTTTCCACGGGGAGCTTGTGGTCTCCAGAAGTACAGAAATTACATATAAATTGTCTCGAGCTTCTGGCAGGCTCGTTTGCCGTAAGATGTTGGACGAGATATTCCGTGCAGTCGTGTGTGCTCCTAAAAATGGACAACGTGTCAGCGGTCCGTTATATCAATCACTTGGGAGGCACCAAGTCGAAGGCGCTATCCGATATAGCGGCGAATTTTGGGCAGTATTGCCTGGACAGTCACTTATCTGTCACGGCGGAATATCTTCCGGGCCGCGACAATGTGGAGGCAGACTTCCAATCCCGACACTTCCGCGACTACAGTCTTTGGAAACTGGACCGTTTGGTGTTTGTTTTCCTCAACGGCCTTTGGGGTCCGTTTACGGTGGACCTGTTTGCGTCCCGCCTAGACCATCAGCTCCCGTAGTTTTTCAGTTGGAGGCCCGATCCTCGGGCGATAGCTACGGATGCTTTTCTCCAGGATTGGAGCAAGGAACTGGGTTATGAGTTTCCTCCCTTCGCGATGATCACCCGATCCACAGCTCAGGACCGCAGGCAACAAGCGGATTTAGTCTTAATCACCCCTCTATGGAGGTCTCAAGTGTGGTTTCCAGTTCTTCTGGAACTTTCCTGGGATTTTCCAATCCTACTCCCCAGTCTTCCTATTCTTCTCCGGAGCCCAGACGGCTCTCCCCATCCTCTGATAGCCACGAAATCGTTGAATCTCATTGCGTGGAGGATTTCAGGGGTAGATGGCAAACCGCAGGACTTTCGCGAACGGCTGAGGAGCTCATCTCCAAGGCTTGGCCGGACAGTACAGTTAAAAGGTACAAGTCCGCATGGGGCAGATGGGCCCGTTGGTGTTTGCAAAGGGGTTTCGATCCCTTGGTCACGGATGTGGTCCATGTCGTGAATTTTTTGGCGCGTCTTGCGTTGGATGGTATGGCCTACCGGTCAATTAACACTTTCAGGTCGGCCATCTCCTCAGGCCATATCCCGGTGGCAGGGTCGCCGGTAGGGGAGCACCCGTTGGTCTGCAGACTCTTGAGAGGCATTGGCCTCTCCTTGCAGCCGGAACCGCGGTATTCGGCTTTATGGGATGTCAATCAAGTTTTGAATCTTTTCCTTTCATGGCAACCCAACAGGTTTCTATCCCGTAAAGAGTTGACAGCAAAGCTTGCAATGCTCCTTTGCCTGGTGTCGTGCCGTCGGGTGTCGGACGTCAAGGCCTTAGATATTTCTGGTCGAATGTTCACCCCTGACGGAGTGACCTTTACCCTTTAGCGCAGTACCAAGTGCCACACGAGGGTTATTTCTTACCCGGAATTCCCGGACTCTCCTAAACTTTGTGTTTGTTGTGCGCGGTCTCAAGGCGTACGAGGAAATGACGGAGGAATACCGTCCTCCGGGAGAGCGTCAGCTACTCATTGCGCTCCGCAAGCCTTTCAAAGCGGTTTCCTAACCCACCATTGCTAGATGGGTGACGTCAGAAGCAGGCATTAGCCTCAGGTTGTTTGGAGCGCATTCTGCAAGAGGAGCTATGGCATCAAAAGCCTTCGGTTTGGGTGCCCGCATGGAGGATATCCTTAATGCGGCGGATTGGTCCTCGGATTCCACCTTCAAGCGTTTTTACTTTAAGCCAATTCTGAATATGGCTCATCTGGTTGTGGGCAAGCTTTAAACAAGCATAATCCTCGCCTCCGGTCCTGACATAGAATGAAAAATTTCCTCGCTAACGTAACGGAAAGTTTCAATTCTATTAAGGACTCGGAGGCGAGGATTATCCCGCCCTATGCTCTTGGAAGAGACCCTCCCCGTATGGAAGTAAGTAAAGATTTTCACATTGGGTCCTCCTGTTGTGGAGGCTATGGGGGATGACATCTCTTCTGTTTGGCTGTATTGATGCATTCTCTTGCTAAACAATTTTTTTCCTAGACGCTGATGTCTAGGGTTGTACTTTCCTCTGGTAATGCTCCTTCGTTTGTTGCAGGTTCGGATACCCACAAACAGGATTCCTAAAGATGAAGATTGGGCTGTCTTCGCGCTCCGAAAGAGGAGACCAGGACATTGACAAGGGACTATGTGGAGCGTTTCAGACCCTGATCGGACACTTTCTTGTTTTTTGATTGGTTGTTACAAATGACTACTTTTTCCCTTTGGTTCATGGGAAACGTAGTACTGTTGGTTCTTTCACGCTGCTGTATAAATAAAGTGAAGAAAGAAGGCATAATCCTCGCCTCCGAGTCCTTAATAGAATTGAAACTTTCCGTTACGTTAGCTAGGAAATTTTTCATCACGGTGGATTTCCCGGTTGGTTTGAGGCTTCCTTATTTTGTGGAGGTATGGAGTCAAGACTACACAGACAAGTGGGTTCTCAGTGTGGTCAACAAGGGCTATGCCGTACAATTAGAGAAGCTTCCTCCATGCACAAGGATTAAAGTGACCCGTCTGCCAGCATGGGGTCCAAAACGCCTTGCTCTGCTCCATGGGGTGGACCTACTGCTCCGAAAGAGGGCGATTATTCATGTTCCTCCAGGAGAAAGAGGCTTAGGGGCTATTACATTCTTTTTCTAGTACAAACGATTTCAGGTGCATATATGCTGGTGCTGGATTTAAAGTGGATCAATGCTTGGGTCCAGACTCTTCATTTGGGTGGCGACATTGCATTCGATTATCCTTCTGGTAAGGCCAGGAGATTGGTTGGCATCCATAGGCTTGTAGGGTGCTTATAGCCATGTTCCTGTCAAACCCCCTCATCGAAAATGGCATAGAGCAGAGGTCTTCAAACCTTTTTACTCTGAGCTACCCCTAAGCAAAATGTTTCAAGGTCGGGCCCCCCTCCAAAACTTTATGGCAAACATTGGGGGAGCAGGAAGGACATGGCTCTAAAGAAGCGGTCTCTGGCCATTTGTAAACATAAAAAAAAAAAAAAAGAAGGAGTCCCTGCTCCCTATTCTGCGCCTTCTCTTTGACAATATCTATAAATCTCGCTCCTTTCCTCTGTCTCCTAGACCATTACTGTGAGGCCCCAGTGATTGAGAGGATTAGGGCTCTGCATCTGAATGCAACCCTGCTGACCTTCTACCTGCTACCCCATAGACTCTGCTTTCACAAAAACTGCCCCTGAATGGTTAATACGGACTTTGAAGTGGCCTGACATCGAAGGGTGTGGTAGTAGTACAGAAAGTTAAAAAAGAAACCAGCCTCCTTACCAGCCATTAATTGATTGAGTCACTTAAAGCAAGGGCCACTGGAATTAGGAGTTTCCTCAGCAGCAGTGTTTTCCACATAATTATCAGTTTACTGCATTTGCTACATAATCTGCAGATTTCAAAAAAAAAAATATCGATTCTAGCTCAAACGGAATAAAAATTACTTAAAGCGTGACAAAGTGTTCTGGAGCAGTGGAAGGCCCTTTGCAAAGATTGACTTGTAATCTTGTAGTTGCATACTGCTGTATTTGGGTGTTTAACTGGTACTGATGAGGTGAAATATTTCCCCTGACAGCGTTACCTTGACTTAAAATGACAAAATAACGAAGTAATGCTAACCTCAAAATATGGCGCATTGTGCCACATAATTTACCTTTTCTTGCGTCATAATTTAATCAAACCTGCCGCATAATGTGGTCCTTTTCTGCTGAATAATTCCAGTGGCTCTGCTTAAAGCTTCATGGTGGCAAAGATTGATTCTTTTTGAGATGTAATGTAGGGGGGTCATCAGCTAAGATCTGGAAAAGCGGACACACTTTAAAAAAAATCTGCATTAGATACAGCTGGATTACTTAATACCAAAAAGTATGTTTTGTAAGAACTTGTTTTATCTTAATCACTGCATCATTTTGCAGCAGCCTAGCTTAGAGTATGTAAATACTGTTTTAAAATAATGACTTACATATTCACAGTGCTTTCTGCCACAGGCTGGGATCTCATAGCACTATTAACAGGGCCACTGGAATTATGCGCAGGAGAAGGCCAACTTATGCTGCATGGTTGACTAAATTCTGCAGCAAGCAAAGACGAATTATGCTGCATATTTTGTAATAGCATTACTGCATTAGTTTGCAATTATTACATTTGTTATCACTGTTCTGGCCCGTATTGCCCCTCATAAGCACCACATTAACACCCACATATAGCAATAAGCAACAGAAAAGTGACCAGTAAACCTTGCGAAAGGGCCTTCCACTGCAAGGTAGCATAGGTTGCTGCATTTTTAGTAACTTTTGAACCGTTTGGAGGTAGAAACAAGTTTTTTTTTTACCTTTGCAAATCATGCAGCAGATGATGGGATTATGTGGCAAATGCGGGAAATCCATACCAATGCACTGTGAGTGCAGGGTGAGAATGAGGAGTGAGTTGTCTGAATGCAGGGTGCATTCTAAGACACTTGAAGTAAATTAGCATTTTATTGACGGTGGCGTAGAGTTTCAGATAGAAGTTAAATGATTGCTATTATGTCATTAATCAGGGATCGAGCGTGAAGGAAATAAATAATGTGCTGATCTGCAACAAACTTCCAGTGTTATGATTAGGATTGTCAGCTCATTATTTTGATGTCGCAGACGGTACAAAAATAAACATTCACCAAAAGCTGTATTTTCAGCACTGATCTGTGCATACTTCAAACCGCAAATATAAATAGAAGGAACTTTTAATTGTGTTAAAGGGCGGCCTAAATGATTCATGACTGCTAATTAAAGGGAACAAAGACAAAAAAAAGTCACATTACAAATTAATACACATTTTTTTTTTTTTTAGAACTCTATTTAGTGTCAAGACAAGGTCTTTGCAGGCTCTTTAAACAGGTGGCTGGCATTTTTCTACTGGCAGCCCTACTTAATATTCCTTTTCATGAAATGCATTTTCATACTACAGCCTCAATTGTAAAACACATATGTAAGGAATAGGCAGAGTGGGGGCCCAAGGGGTACTGGAACCAGAAAAAAAAAACTCAGCCTCAGTAATCAGTTTACAAAAAGGTATGTAAATCTGCAAATGGTCTTTAAAGACCAGTCAAAAACTCAAGCTTGCCGGAGAGAAGACTCCAGCACTGCCCAGCCGAGCCCACAGCAGCACACTCACTGACCTATGGCCCCACGTAAATGAAGACGCCTGGAAATGCAGCAAATAAACATTGCAGCACTCCCAGGCCATCTTCATTTACATGTACTTTCAGAGGCATCTGCGCCCCCCTGGGGGAGAGGGGGGGGGGGGGGGGGGGCACTCCACAGTTTGAAGACCTTTGCCCTAGAGGCTGCCCATAATCAGTTTCTTTCGGTAGTCCCAAAGCGTGTTCACCAAAGTGCTGGCTCCATTGGTGGCTATTCTACATGAAGAAGGCATCTATGTGCACCCATATTAAGACGACTGGTTGGTGCAGGTTCTCTTGCCGGAGGTACTGTTGTCCCATAGTGAGAGAGTACTGGCAGTCCTGCGTTCCTCATCAATTGGAAGAAGTCTTCCTTACGTCTGTCCCAAGATCTGGTATTCATTGGGGCACATTTTCAGACTCTGCAGGGTCTAATTTGTTTGCCAGAAGCACAAATTATCAAGCTGAAGGGTCATGTCAGGAGTCTGCTGGCACACAACAATCCAAGGGTGGAATCTTGGCTCAGTGTCCAGGAAGACATGGCATCTACAATATTTCTGGTCCCATGGGCTCAGTTCCATCTTAACAAGTTGGTTGCTTGGCTTCTGGGTAATTGAGATCCAGTGTCACAGAACTTGGCGATCTCAATTTTTATGTGTCAATGAGTGAGGAGGGATCTACCAGCTAGATTATCCCAATCCTGTCATTCTTACCACCAATGCCAGTTTGTCGGGCTGGGGGGATGCTTTGCAGTCACAGGGCTGTTGGACTCACACCGAGGTAGACCATTCCTCAAATTGGACTAAGCTCGAGGTCATAAGAAGGGCTCTTCTTGTGTTCAGTGCCCAGTTACAGGGGAGGGCAGTGATGGTCGGGATAAACAACGTCACCGCAAAAGCCCATTGGAACAGACTGGGGCGCACCGTTCCAGCAGTCTGGGAAATATGTCTCGAAAAAAAATAAATTCATGGGCTCAGGAGTCTCTGCTCTCTCCAAGGGCCATTCACATTCCAGGGTCAGCCAATATGATGGCCAATTTGCTCAACCGAGAGATTCCCTCCTCAAGGGACTTTTCTCTGGATCATTTCGTGCTTTACTCTCCAGTGGGGCCTTCGTTGTGGATCAGTTTGCTTCCTGGAGAAATGTAAAGATTCCGAGATGCTGTGCCAAGGAGAGGGAGGTTCAAGCTTGGGCAATCAACGCACTGTCAGGTCAGTGGCTGGAGGGCCTGGTGTACGCCTTTCCTCAGTTTCTACTTCTCCGGCCGATTTTAGTGAAAGTATGGAATTTCGGAGCCGAGGTGATTCTGGTGGCTCCCGAGTGGGCGTGTGCCAAATGGTTTCCCTACTTGTTGAAGAAGCTGAGGGCCCTGGAGTAGCTTCTCCTGATGATTCTGTCACCCTGGAGTTCCCCATTTTGAGGGTTGAGAATCTATGGAAACTATTTGATAACCTGGAGGTTGAGAGGTGGGGATTAAAAGGACACGGTGTTTCAGATTCTTTACTGGCTACCTTACAGGCATCTAAAAAGTGGCCTACTAATTGTTCTTATAACCAGCATTGGAGAATATTTTCCAAATGGTGTGGAGTCAGGGGTCTTGATTCTACTAATGTGAGTTTGCTGATAATAGAATTCTTGCAAGATGGTTCTAAATTGGGTCTGATGTGGCCACTTTGAAAGTACAGTGGGCGGCTATCCAAGTATTCAGGGGTCTATGGAAGAATGTGTTGGATGCGTATGACTTAGTGGCATGTCATCTGAATGGCCTGTCAAATATCTATCCAAGGTAGATTAAGTCCGTCCACTCTTGGGACTAGTCCGTTATTTTGGAGTCCCTGATGTCTGCTTCAGAGGAGATCGATTTGCAATTCCTCACACTTAAAATGTGTTTTTTTTTGGTAGCTATAACATCAGCCAGGAGGTTGGGGGAATGGTCTTCGAAATTTCCATTCTGCAAGGTGTTCCCTGATAGAGTTGTGATGGTACTGGTTCCGACCTTTACCTCGAAGGTCAACTCTTCATGTGCGGCAGGAAGTTATTTTTCTGGAGTTTTTCCTTTCCCGAGTTTCTGGAGGAGGAGAGGTTGCTTCGTCTGGATGCCAAGCAGGCGATTCTAGTCTATGTGCAGAAGGTTCAGCCCTTTCATAAGGTGGAATCATGGTTAGTGACTTTTGGTCCTGCCAGGAAGGTGGAGAAATCTGTGACTGCTACTTTGAGCATATGGGTCATGCTGTTGGTCTCCAAAGCATACAAGGTACAAGGTCAGCTTCCTCCCTTCTCAAATGAGGTTAGGTCTACCCGGAGTATGGCGTTCATAGCAGCGGAACTGCAGGGAGCATCCATTGGGGAAATTTGCCAGGCTGCAACCTGGGCTGATTTCTCCACGTTTACTAAGAATTACAGAGTTGCTTTAGTCCAATGTATCTCTGATTTGTTTGGTCATCGGGTGCTTTCTTCTATGGCAAAATAGATGGAATACTGATGTCATATATCAAAATTAATTTGTGTGTACAGCAGGCTTTGTCAGTGGTTCGGATTTTATTGCTAGCTACTTCACAAATGCAATGGCTGCAAGCGATGGAATGGACAAGGAGGGAATGTTATAATTCCCTCGCTAGCACCCATGGCACCTCCCACCCTCCCCTAGAGAGCAACTGACAACTGAGATAGTTACTAATGGGGGGGTGTGGTAGGGGGAGTGCCTTTCATACAATTGAATAAAGTGGGATTGGTGTTTGTGGAGGCCTCATAAATGTAATGGCTGCAAGCGAGTGAATAGGACTCCAAGTAATACAATTACTGGTAAGTAATGACATTTAAACTTTGTTTGCCCATGTTGAAGATGTTTCTCCGATGTTTCTCTTAAACACGGATTAAAATGGTTAACATGTTACTTATATAGTGCTAACAACCTCAGTCTTTCTAAGGCCCTTCTAAGGCCTACAAATAACAATATATCAGCTAATTTAAGAATAATCCATGTATCGACCTCTGAATATTGAAGGCCTCAGTTGGCCTTGCTGGCATTTGAAATTGTGCAAAACCAAAGGGGATGATGGACGGAGTGTTGAACATTGCAAGCAGTCACCCCCAGTCAACTGATCTGGGTTTAATCCATTATCATTCTTTAGATCACTACGCCACCCCAGTTCAGACATGGCCATATGCAAATCAGTCTGACCCTATGCCTCATGGGAACAGTCCAGCTCGAACTGCCAAGAATGTGAAATTGTGACAGACACACCACACAAATCAACAAGGAGCTATTAACTCACGGAGACGTCTTGCCCGCATTCTACAGGGTCATCCTTTCTAATTCCTATCCTGGAAACAAACTTACTCTTGCTCTCGACAGGAGTACATGGAACTAGGCTTCAAAGTGGGTGACTACCTACAACAAGGATAGGACTGCCTGCACCACAATGTTTAGAGCAGGTCTCTGAACCATGCGCTATCCGCCCAGTGACTATCATAAAAGCCTAACTGCAACCAACACAGTATAATAACCCTGTTTGACTCTGTACACTTTGCAGATTTCAGGGCTGTCTCTAGGCATGGGCGACATGGGCCCATGGCTCAGAGGGGCGCACTCAACTTAATAAAAAATAATTTGTTTTTTTCTTGTTTATTTACGTTTCCAGGCCATCAGCACTTGTTCTTTACCCTCAGACTTTCCCATACCTCCTTAAGTTTCCATTCCCTTTGTTTCACCCTATGTTTCCCTTCTCCACTCGGCCTTCATTTTCCCTCACAACTACCCTTGCTCAACACATCCTGTGGCCTCCAAGTCAGAAAGTCAGCAATTTGCCTAGGGCACTATCTGATAAAAGCCCACCAAAGTGTGTTCCACTCTAAATTTGCACATATGCAAAATCCGCCACAATTTCAAAATGTGCATAGTTGCACATTTATTTGCTCAATTCCACCAATCCAGATTCTGAGAATTGTGATTTTGTACAGGCAATGCTTTGATCCGCGCATCTATACCATTTTGGGTGCAGAAATAACTTAAGAAATCCATCCCAAACAGGTTTTCATTTAAAACGATACATGACTCGAATTACTAACAACAACCGTTGCAAGGTTTTTCAAAGACTCCATAGATTTGTCTTGTACTCACCGACAGACTGGAATTTATCGTTTACTAAATCATGGGCACAAATTGCGCTTGTCTGAATTGACCCACAGTCCGGAGCAGCTAGGTTATCGCATAGGTTTATTTTATAATGAGTATGAGTCTCTTCGTCCACAGCATCCCATGTGTATCTAAGGGAAAGTTAAAAGAAAAAGCACAACTAAGTATTCATTGAAAGACTCCCAACATCAAGACTACCACCACCAAAAATAAAGGCATTGATAACAACGGAGAAAGTAAATTACATAAAAATCTGGTATACAAACACTGATTTATTTATTTTCAGTTTAATTTCAAGCAGTTATGAACTACAATGTGACATTAGCAGCAGGCCTAGAACAGGTGTAATAAAAAAGGGGAAGGTAGCAGGATAGAGAATGTCTTTCCTAGCTTGCCCCCCGCCCCCCCCCCCCCGCCAAACCCTACTTTCTAGTGGTGGGGCATCTTTAAGATGTCTGGGTCCCTTCCGGTGTCTGACCCGGTAGGAATTAAAATTGAAGATTAAAAACGTGTCGCTGGCAGGGCCTATATACACAGGTCCTTAAACCTTGAAAAACATTGATCGATTTCTGAATAATGAATGCGAAAAATTTAACCGTAATATAGGTCAGCGATTTAATTCCTCTTTATTTTTCACGTTTACCTAATCATGCATTATTTTGGAGAGTTTGATTTTTCCAGGACGTTCACCCCTGCCTAGAACCACGCATCAGGAGTTAGACTAACGCATTTTAGTGCAGGTATCCGCATACCTTCACTAAAATGCTTAGTCACACATAATTAGTGCACTTCGGACATTGTCTGTTGCATTTAACTACTCAAAATGAATCTTTCACATAGCTTTCTGCCACTTCTGGCCTCCCTCCCACTTTCCTCCAGACAACATAATACCAGACTGTCAGTGACATCGTTGGCCACATTTATGTTGGATTTACACCCAAGGAGCCGTGGGGCCCCATGCACGTACCGCACGGTCCAAGTAAAACGTCCTCAGCAGCAAAAGGGAGCCCTGTAGCTCTGGGCAAAGCTGCCATCCTGGGACTGCAATATTGAAGAAGTCAGTAAAAATGTCCCAAAGATCAGCACTCTGCATTTGTTTTGATGTATATTCTTCACCCTTTGCCCAAATTACTATCTCCAACGACATTCTTATCGCAATTGAATTATATTCTTGGTCTTAATGAGTGGTACTGGTTTAAACTGATATTTATGGGCAACTTCCCCCACCATCAATTATGTTAACACATGCTGGTTCTGGATTGGGAAAAAGAAAATTGTTGACAGTTACGGTCAAGAGAGTTGTCAGATTAAACTGCGGTATTTGGGTTAGAAGAAAGGCTGGTTACAAGAAGTTGTGAAAAAAATAAACTTGCAAGAAAAAAAGCGATCTCTAACCCGCTCTAAAGCGTCACACATTAGGCAGTCAAATGGCACTCATAAAAGTAATGAAAGTCTGAAAATGTCACATTAGCACCTTAAAAACTTGGCGGCTATGGACGTTGTGTTTCTCTAGTGTTTTTTGTGTATAGTATGTTACTCTCATATAGTGCATACTTTGAACTCCATCGTCTTCAGGTGTTTATAACAACCATTAATGAGCGCTCTGGAGTGGAGGCTGAAGGCAGGGCAAGTTTCTCACAGCTTGTGAGTGGGTCAGATAGGTGCTCAGAAAATATGCTTATCTAATCCTAGGACTTTCTGCAGAGAGCACAGGGCCACGTATTCCAGTTGGAATTGTGTTTGTGGAAAATGTGTGTGAAGGAAGAATGCAGCTGCCAAAATACTGGTAAGGCGAAAAAATGAAAATGCAGTGCTTGCGGGTGCATTGTGTGTTTAGGGGAGGAAGTGAAGGAGATGAGAGTAAGTGCATTCAGGAGAGAGTGAAAATAGGGTGCTGAAGAAAAAAGAAATAGGGTGAAATCTATGGCTGGAGAAGATGTGGAAAGAAAAATGGCATACACATCTAATAGAGTGAACATAACAGGATTAATTACGACACTGAAGTTGCTTCCCAGCCACCGGCCTCAATAAGTTTAATTCACACTCTCATAATTAAGATATTTTCACAATGCATTTACAAAAAAATCATTGATGCTACTCATTTATCTTTTTTGATTGTATGATAGAGGCATGCATGGCTAAGGCATGAATGGTAAGGGGGTATGCGTGGCTAAGCTCACCACTACTCCGATACCCGCCCTAAGCCCCAAATTACAAACTCCCTACCTGCCCTCTTCCCCTCGCCCTGAGTCCCAAAACCCTGCCCCTTAACATACACCACCTTGAACCCCCACCCTGTGCTGTCCCTAAAACTACCCCAACCCCTTCCACTGTCCTGAGGCCTAAAACCCTAACGCCCAATTTAAAAAAACGACCCCAATGCCCCCCCCGTGTCTTTGTCGTAAATTAAGTATTACGCACTCAGAATTTCTATATATATATCAATATGATCATGCATAAAGCAAGAGGCTGAGTCTGTGGTATCAGGTTCAAAAGGGCTTTATTCCAATAACTCGAGTTATAGGGGGAATAGTTCCATCACCACAAGGGATCTGGAAGGGTCTCAAAGTATTCTCAGAATATTCTCAAACTTTATTCACAGAGTACAGTATATATACATTTGATATTATACGCAAGCAGAAGAGCAAGAGAATGAGATAAGAGCATGTGGGCGTGTAAGTAGGCGTGAAGGTGGGCGTCCATGTGGGCGTCCACTTGATGATCATTGGTGAATGTCATAGGTGGGTGGATACCTGGAGGGGGTTGCGTGATCAGCTGGAATTGTACTGGAACTTTGCCTTACTTGTGCTCAACTCGAGCATGACGTGTAACTGACGTGGGGAAGGGTTGCTGTGCAACCGGGGAGTCTGGAAGTGAGGCCTTCAGTGTCAGGACGACCAGCACATCTTGTATTATCTGATATCTAAAGTCTGGAGCAGGGACTGATTGGTGACATAAGTTGCCCATCACCAAGAGCCAATGTGGCATCTATTTCTTCATTTATTTCATTTACTGTAGAGGCCTTACATGAGGGCTATGGGCTTTTTACTGACGTGAGCTTTGCAATCTCACAAAGAGAGACAGTAAGGCTAGGCTCCCTCCTTGCAGACGGGTCGTGTTTATTCCTCCTTCTCCAGGCAGGAATGCGGTTCAGCAGATAACCGTGCTCAATACTGTCTCGGCACCTCTGACAGGGCCCCTTTGGCTGAGGCCCAAGTGTGCAAGGCCAATGATACGCAGCTGCAGCTTTCTGAGCGTCTGAGGCCTGAAACCTCTTTTCGGCTCTGGCTGAGCCACAATAATGGGTTTTCATGTAAATGCAGGAAAACATGATGCAAAACGTGTAGGCCTCAGTGCAGATTTGTCGTTTCTCTCATGGGAGACTGGATGATGGCAGGCCACGTTTATAGTATAAGCATCATGATAGACAGGCCATGGAGGGGAAATGCATAGGTTACATGCATGTATACATAAAGCGTTTGAGGGGCACATAGGGGACATATAGGTCTCACAATTTTTTATTTCCTCATCTTAAAAACTACCAGACTACCCATTCCTCTCCCTTGAGGCCTAAAACCCTGCCCCAAAACATACCCTGCCCCAAAACATACACTACCCCAAACCCCTCCCCCCCACGCTATCCCTAAATCTACTGCAACCCCTTCCACTGCCCTGAGGCCTAACACCCCAACCCCTAATTAAAAAAACGACCGACCTCCACCCTTGAGCCCTAAAAATTACCTCTCCCTCCCTAAACTTAGCTCACCGCATCCTCTCCCGATCCTTCCTGCTTCCGCCCAGCAGCAGCTACACCGCACACAGCTTAAACCACACATATGCGTGGTTAAGGCATATGCATGTGTAGGAAGCTGGCTCTGTATATACTATACCAAAATGAGATATAGTGTGCACAGAGTTCAGTGGAACCCCAAAGGTAGGCAGAGGTAAAAGAAGATAGCACCTTACTCTCCATTTGTGGTAGTGTGGGTGAGCAGTAAGGCTTTACAAAGAGTAGTGTTAAGCATTTGTTGTACACACTCAAAGACTGAATTATTTGTTTTGTATACAAATATTATTTAGTTATTTTATTTCTAAAACCAAGCCAAGCCTGGCACAGGTAAGTGAAATAAATACTTTGCAAAATCTTACGCAGTGTTTTACAATTGAATGCAGGTTCAAATGCAGTTGATTGAAATACAAGTAAGACAAAATGTCGAAATACCTCTTTAGTTATTTTACAGATTACATTGTACATTACTTTTCAGATTACCTTTTAAGTTACTTTTTCTACTCAGTATGATATGCCTAGATATCACACTGAGACATCTCCTAGAGAAAAGGTAAGTAAATCAGTTTTTGTACAGTTGCAGTCTTTCAGGGTTTCATACAAATCAACTCCACACTTAGAAATTTTTTCAAGGAAAAATAGTCAATGTATTCCTATGGAGAGAAATCAAGTTACCGGTTAACAGGTAAGTACTTTGTTGTGGGAGTTAGTATTCTGGGGTTAGACCCAGAGTTCCCCCTGGGTTAAGGATGCACTCTCTAAACACCCTCAGCGGCACTAGGGCAGCCGGGTGCAGAGTGCTGAAGCCCAATGTTATCCAATGGGGGATGGGGGCCTCCGGTTGGTGGCTGCTCACGAGCAGGCCATAAGGTTGTGGGAGCAAAGCTCCTAGTGTTAGGTTCAGGGCAAAGGGGGATCCGAGTTAGGACCCAAAATATATCCGCAGCTGCGCAGGGGCAGCTGGGTGGGTGCTGTTTTGGCGTTGGGTGGCCTGTGATTTTCAATGGGGATTCTCCGGTTGCAACAAAGACTGCAGGCTCGGGACGAAGATCTTCTGGAGGTGACTGGTTGGAGAGGTAAGGTGGGATGCCTGGGGATGCTGGGACACCACCGAATGGGTCAACCAAGGCAGTGGGACGTCGGGTTCATGGGTGTTTTTAGGAGTCAGGTTTTCTTACCAGCTCCAGTCAGGGGGACCCTCCAGAAAGAGACTGCAGGCGTCATGAAGAGGGTAGAGACAGGTCAGGGATCACCAGATCTCAGGTCAGGATCGCCAGGGAGACCTCCTCATGGTGTTGAGCCACTCCAACTCAAGCGTCGGGTGCAGAGTGGTTTTAGACTCGGGTTTTGGCTGCCCCCCCCCCCCCATCCCAGGCTTAGGGAAAGAACATAAGACCTGGGTACCTGTTTGGCAGGACCCAGGGCACACTCAGTCAAAGTACATGAGTAGTTTAGCAAAAAGTGGGGGCAGCCATGCATAAGGCAAGCGTCGTAGCGTTTGGATTGTCGGAACATGCATGGCTCTGCTCGCATGTTCCAACTGTTTCTCTTCTTTTTTGCTTGTAATCTGTTTATTAAAGGTTTTCCAACAAACAAAACAAAAAAAGGGAATACAAGGCACATGTTTGAAAGGACATCCATTGTGCAGAAAGGGCATAACGTATAGGCCTTGTTATGAGCTAGATTGTAAAGATTTTACAGCGTATTGCTAGCCGATAAGGGTGAAAGACGCCATATTCAGAAGAGCCCCGAGCTAGCGAACACGCGTAAAAAAATTAAAAACAGGGACAAACATACATTTCTACTTCTCTAAGGTCAAGCTACATCCCAGGTGACCCAAAGTCCTTTGCGAGGTAACAGAGTTGGACACGAGGCAGTCTCAACAGTGTTGGAAAGGGGTGGGGGGTGTGATCAGAGTAGAATGGTTGCCAGGAGTGGGTTAAGCATCACCTTTGCTGGTCAGATGGCTGAAAAGTCAATTAGTCAAAAAGCTGCAGCACTCTAAGTTTCGGTGGGGAGAAGCATATGAGCTCCAGGTGAGAAACAGTTAAGCAACGGCTGCCAGATGCATTCGAATTGGGCATCTGTGTGGGTCAATTTGTGGTACAGTTGCTCCATTGTCACAACGTGCAAGAGGCCTGTGAGCCACAGTGCAAGGGGAGCGGCCGTAGCCTGTTTCAAGGCAAGCTCTATTAGCTGTTTGGCAGCGCCCAGCATGTGGCTAATGAGTCTCTAGTCAGTGAGTGTCATTGCCTCCAAATCAAGGGGTTTATGCCCAGTATAACGATGGTGTATGAGGCAGGGAATGGACCCCCATTGTGCCCTTGATATGTCCCAGGATCTCCATCCAGTACGTATTGATAAGGGTGCAGGACCACCAGATGTGGCCTAAGTCCCCCAGCTCCATGTTGCAATGCCAGCAGAGGGCAGAAGCAGTGGCATAGATGGTGCTAAAGCATGTTGGTGTATAGTACCATTGAACCTTAAGCTTATAGGATGTCTTTTGTTGGGGTAAGCTTCTATAGGTCTTGGGAATGTGCGGCCACAGAGTTTCCCATTACTTTGGAAGATGCCTTCATTGGTATTAGTTTGTCAATGTGTTTGGTACGAGTGCGTGCAGTGAGGCATGGAATGTTGAAGTTCAGGATATCAGTACCCTAGAGCCCTCCTATACCCTGACCAGCTTTTCAAAGGGGGTGTAGGCCCATGTGGCCCTCCGAACGATGGAGGGGGTAGAGTGCCCAGTGGTGCAGCTGGCAATATTGCAGTCCTGCCGATTCAGGGAGTTTGAAGTCAGATTGTCACTGGTCAAAGGACTTAATACGGCCTCCTATGAAGAGATCGTGAGGGTTTGACACTTATCCGTCACCCAGCTAGGGTCGAGGAACAGGGTGAAGTCCAGGTTGCAAGCAATTGGTGTGTTGGGAAACAGGGAGATGGTGAGGACTCTCTTAAGGGCTAGTTTGTACCAGATTTAAAGTTACTAATTGATCTTAAACAACTAGTATCTATTAACAAAGAAAATAACCCTGGCTGGTTTTACGTGTGTAACATTTGGGTTAAACATTTAAATGCAACAACGGAAAAGTCAGAGAGGCACCAAAATACTGGTTTGGTGGCACACTATGGAAATCACAGAAACTTAATTCAAGTATTTAAGCCACGCCTTTAATTACACATGCCACAAGCCTTTTAGAGGGAGAGAGCCACCAAGCACACTTTTTTTTAACCAAACTTAAAGCATTGAGTGGTCATTGTTCCCAAATTACAAAAGGTTGCCATGAGCAGATACTTAAATGCCTGATACCAAGCAGCACCACCCAAGCTGTCCTTCAGAGATCTTAAAATGGGACACTGGTGGACAGAGCACATGGCTTCAGGCTAGAGATCCCATTCCTTTTGAAAGAAAAATGCTGCAAATTGATTTGCGGCTTGCAATTCTGAAACCGAGCAGAGGTCCTCAAACAACAAATGGTGCAAATTAGCAGGGTTCATGTTTCTATTCTAGTTTGTTTATGCTTAATTAGTTAAAAACAAATATAGAAATCAGAGGGGCAGGAGTGATTAAATAGGAAGCAAACGTCTTAATGCCACAATGAAGACTACTATAAAAGGGGAAACATCTTAATATCTTGTTTGTACAAACCTAGTATATGTTACGACTTACAGCAGGGAAACTGTAGGAAGCTGGCTCTGTATAAGCTATATCAAAAAGAGATCTAGTGTGCAAAGAGGCCAGTAATTCCCCAAGCAGAGGATAAAGTAGATAATACCTTACTCTTAATTTAGTGGTAGCTGGGCTGAACAGTTAGGTTGAGTTTTGGAAAATTATAGCATGTAGGGGCAAGGACCAGGCAGTGAAGACAAGAGCATTATTAGGACTTGGCGACTTGGGCCGACCTCTTCACTGACTTGTATTCCAGCTTTTGGCCCATTGTAGCACTGAGTGGAGACAGAGGGCCTGTTAATATGAAGGGAGACAGCAAGGCGATTGTTTTCTCACATCAAACCATGAAAAGCACCGGGATTGGATAGACTCCCTGGCAATCTATTTAAACAGGACAAAAAGGTATCAGTCCCATATGTTAACGCTCTCAGCAATGCAATATCAGCAGATGCACCGATACCGGGAACGTGGAAAGGAGCTGAAATTGTCCTTATCCTCAAAAAAGCAGCAAACACAAACCCGAAAATTACAGGCCAATTAATCGGATAGATGTACTACAAAAAAATCTATGCCAGACAGCTATTGAATAGGCTCAATGACTGGATAGAGACCAACAATATATTGTCTCCATACCAGGCAGGTTTTAGATCATGCACTAGCACAGTAGACCAAGTTTTTAGACTTTTGTGCATTATTTGGAAATATGTCAAGATCAGGAAGGGCCATATTTATGTAGCATTCATCGATTTGAGGGCAGCTTTCGACCTCGTACCCAGATGTCTTCTATGGGACGCACTAGAAAAACAAAAATCTCCCCCCAGCCTAGTAACACAGATAAAAAGGCTACACAACAGAAACTATGCTAGAGTCTGTTGAGGTATGAATGGGGAACTTACAGAGCCAATCCCGATAGAGGAGTGAGACAAGGTTGTGTACTATCTCCCACCCTGTTCTCACTCTATATCAACGAGGTGGTAAATCATCTACAAGATCAAGATAATGACCCCCCATAAATTGAACGAGAACTTGGTACCGGCGCTGCTGTTTGCAGACGATACCATCCTGATCTCACAGACTCCTAAGGGACTACAAAATGTGATGAACGGTTTTAACAGATATTGTGTCGAAAAAGGTCCAGAAATAAATGCGAGCAAAACTAGGTAAATGGCCATAAACCCCCATAAGGGCTTCAAAAATAACCTTGTGCTGACCAATCAGAGAATAAAACCTGCCACTAATTTTACCTACAGGGGCATATTATTAGACACCAAACTAGCTTGGAAACACCAAGTCAAACACTCTGTACTACGGTTAGCCCAAGGGACAGGGAAGATCCTTAAGAAGTATGGCTTGTCTTCAAGCAAATCTGTGACACCAGCGCTCGAGCTATACAAATGTAAGGTCCAGGCAGCTTCACTGTACGGAGCAGAGCTATGGGGTATTAGTGACACCAAACAACTGACAATCGGCGGAAATAAATTTGAGAGGAAACTATTGGGGCTACCACTATCAACACCACTTGTCCCAATATTTCATGATCAAGAAATGAAGCGTATAGGGCACCTCGCAACTTTACGACCACTCCTCTACTGGATACGTTTCTGGATAACGCCAGAACTATTAGTATACAGAGAAGGTGTCTGAATTACTGGCTATTGACACATGCCTTACCTTCCCATGGCTAAGATTTGTACGGAAATGGCTCATACAGTTAGGTCTTGAATCATATTGGACCAACTCGCACATTTTAACATCAAGCTGCAAAAACACATTGAAGGGAACCGATTGGCAATACATACTGAATATACGTCACTGCGACCAGAGATTAGAAAGGTTAACATCACAATTTCTCATTCCCAAGCCAAATCCCAGTCTCGAGGAGTTTGACAATGTACAGCCGTACCTAGCAAGAACTCTATACCTAAAGGGAGGGTAAGGAACACCGTTCTTGCACTATATGCACTTTAGGGTCTACAGAAAACGTAAAAAATACAGCACGCATTCGGTTTTTCTGTTCAGCATATGATAGGGCTAGGAGCAAATGGATCTGACCATTATGAAATTCAATGGGATTCAGGAAGCACCAAGAGGCACTTAGGGTACTGGTCACCAGTACCTCACCACATGTTATATTTGCCCTACCTAGATATTTGTTTATAGTGTTTTTAATAAGGAAAGAATCTGGGTTAAAGTTGTGATGTACTAAAGACCAATATACTAATGTCTGTGGTGTATTCTTTGAACTGTATAAATAACCAGATACTTTTTTTTTTTTTTTAGCATCAAAAAAAGTTTAATGATTTTTAAAACAATTTCAATGAGGTGGTAATAATGGAACATAACAGTGATCAGCTTATACTATTTTATATTGTTTTAAATGATTTTATTGATAACTTCTGACCCTTTTATTGAGACTATATAATATATGGTTGGATGTATTTTAGAATAGTCCATGAATGATTGTATGACTATCAATCTTCTATGGCCCTTGGCCGAAATAAAGTATTTAAACTAACAGTTAGGTTTTTCAGAGGGTAGTGTGAATGCATTTGTTGTACACACTCATGCAAGGTAGAAACACACACTCCATGATTAACTCCAGGCCAATGTTTGCAACAATATTACTTTAGATACATTTATTTTAGGAAACAACTGGAACTCAGTAACAAGTAAGTAAACTTTTCAGAATTGAAATTCTTTCAATATATAGTTGGCAAATGTTCGTATAAGTATTCAAAATACTTTATAGGTGAATGTAATACTTGTCAATGTCAAAAGAAATACTATGCATTATTCTCAGAATCAACACTTCGTACTATACAGAGAAAAAACAATGCAATCCTATGGGAGGAAAGACAGGCAAGTAATTTTAAGGTAAGCACTCTACTTACAAGTTCAGTCTTCGGAGGGTTTGACCAACACTAGGCATGGGTCAGACCAAGGTAGGTACTGCACCACCAATGACACTGGGGCGACAGGGGTGTGGGGGGTGTTGAGAGGTCACTGGGCCCAATGTGAGCCTATGGGAGCTGGGGTCACCTTCAAGGGGCAGCGGTTGCAGGTAAGTATCTACAGTTCAGGGACACAGGCCGTAGGGGTTGAGGTCCGCACTGTAGGGGCCATCAAGTAGCACCATGACTGCACCACCAGCGGCACAGGGGCGGCGGTTGCAGGGTGCAAAGGGGGTGTTGGGAGCCCTATAGGAATAAATAGAGATCCTCCGTCGGAGACAAAAGATGCAGGCTCGCTCCAGAAGACTGGCTGAAGGAATCCAACGACTGGAGATGTGAGTTGGATAGTGGTGGGATGCCGGGGCACAGTCTGTTGGGCACTCCAAAGTCTGGGGGCTGCGGGTGCAGGAGTGTCTTGAGGCATTGGGTGTCTATCACCAGATCCGGTTGCTGTCGACCCTTCAGGATGAGGTTGCAGACGTCAGGGAGGAGGTAAGGAGAGGTCGTCCAACACTGGATCCCGGTTAGGATCACCAGGAAGACATCACTGGCTCGCTGGTCCACCTGGACTCGGGCCGTGGGCGTCCGGTGCAGAGTGGTGCAAGTGTCGTAGATCCGCCTGGATCCAGTGTCCTTGGGTTTGTTTCTTTCTGGACAAATCCAGTGTCCACGGAAGAAAAGAGTCTTTGTCAAGGGCAGCTCAGGTCTCTGGGGTCTCTTGGAGGTTACTGCTTGCGAGACCCGCCTGTTTCTGTGAGCAGGGTCCTTGAAACGGCAGAGACGCTAGTAGGACTGGGGCCAAGTCGGTTGTCCTTCTCCTTCACTGCTTTGTTTCTGCCCTCTGAGAGCACAAAGGCTCTCACCCTATGAGGTCAGAAACCTGTCTGGTGGTGGCTGGCTGGTAGGGACCAGTCAGCCAATACAGTAGAAGCTGGTTGGGATTCAGGGGGCATTTTTAATAAATCCATCACTGGCATCAGTGTGGGTTTATTATACTGATTTTACAGTAAGAAATCAAGTATTGAGTTCACCTCTATGGCTCACACAATAGCGGATGTTAGGAATGTCCAGTGCCTGCTTTCAATTGAGGACAATGACAATATAGATATGCAATCTATTACTGGAAATTAACATAGTAGAAAATCTTAATGTGGACAGTGGATTGCGACCTAGGTCGAAGTTTATACCAACTACTTCGTACCATCACAACATGAATTTATTTTTTAACAGGGCAAAAGAGGGTCTTTACGAATTGGAATCCCAAATTAGGTATGGTGATCGGCCACATTGTAATTGGTCTACAAGTGAAAGAAAGGCACTGCCTTGGTTACAAAGTGACGACAGTCTTGTAATCAGGGAAGCTGATAAAAGGCGGCAATGTAGTTGTTATGAACAGTAAGGACTACATTGAGGAGATCAACCATCAGCTTAAGCTATACTCTTTGTTATGTCCTGGTTCGGACTAACCCCATCGGGGAATTGACCTCACTCATTAACCTAAAGCTTAGCAAATGGAAGGATAACTGGACCGTTCTAATGGCCCATTGACAATCCGATTTATTTCTCCAAGCACATGGCCCGCGAGAGACTGACCGGACGCTCACCCGAGGAGGTATTTGCAGCATTTTTTTGCCTTTATAAGGGGCTCTGCAGCTGTTCGCTTAAAGCGTGTTGCCTGTCCTTATAATGGCGACTCTACGAGCAACACAGAGCTCCTCCTTCCAGCCTGTTGAGCAGATTAATTAATAACCTGCTGGTGCAGGGATCACCACTTTGCCACAGGTTCTTATCAAGTAAGGAGGAATCAACAGTGGAGCGAAGTACAAACCATAGGTAATTTATTAAGCATTCAGAATGGGTCTCCATCCAACGAGCACCATGGAGTTACTCAAGGAAAGGAGCACACTTGAACAATGGCTACATTGGTTTTTATAGGGAAGATCACAAACAAGGAACGCCCAGAGGTAAATAGAACTTTGGAAAGAACACACAAATGAGCTAAGGCAAGAATCTGACAGCCTCGGTGTTTTGTGCAATTTCTACGTTTTAAGGCTGAACAACAAAATGTGCTATTCTGAGTAGACTTTACTTTAGGATTAACTATTGCCTGAAAACCTTCAAGCAAGCTGACTCTGCATGTTTACGCAGCCTACAATGTCTGAACTTTAGCTTTGTGACTTAATGTTTATGCATGTAGCGTCAGGGACAGAATCAGGCTGAAAACAGATCAAAGGTGAGTATGAATAAAGCACAGCTAAATTAAGAAAATGAGATTCAGATTTTAAGGTTTCACAAGCCTGGCAATGTGGTGCTTTGTCAGAGCGGCACTATCCAAGTAGGAAGAGGCAATGCCATTAGACCCTGAGAAGAAATACCCACCGAGGCCAAATACAGCTTTCGGACCCCATCAGTCACACAGTGCCTGACTTCAAAATGGCAGCCGTTTAGAACGACGGGATTCGCCTGGTTTCTTCATCATTTCAAAGCGTGGTATTGGGAGAGTATACGGCTGTGCAACACCTGTATTCCTTGAGGTGCGCGTCATCTTTCAACTGTATTACACCAATGGTGAGATCTTGCTGAGCAATATCAGGGTTGATTACTCTCTCCTGATTTATTCTGCTTGCAGGGAAATAAAGGACTCCAAAAAAACTTTGATCACAGGAGCACTCTGGGTAAATGTTGTGCAAGTGTCCCAAGCTCTGCGCCTTCTGGAGGGACAGAGCTATTACCTGATGTTCTACGACAACTACTTCTTGTTTTGTACCTGGTGCATGTATGTTGATGAGGACTACTTTAGATTTACTGAATTCTGCAATACTAGCGCCTGAACTACGTCTACTGAGGTTGGCCTCTGTTTCAGATTAAGGCCTGACCCTTAAATGGCGGCGTTGTGAACGGGACTAAACTTTTGTCCTGACCCTAAACGTGCTCTTGTGTGAGGGAGAGTATATGCTGGTGGTAACTGCATCCTGAGCAATCTGTGCTGATCTTTTCAAGGTGGGGCCGTTCAGGCTATCGGTGTTCCGAGCTGTGCAAATGCCTGTCCCTAAGATGGCCGCCTCTGGGGACATCTGACAACAATTTTTCTAATAATGACCATCATGAGAGGGCCCCTTTCCAAAGCACTCCTTCACCCCGTGTTGGGGAGGGATCCAGCATTTATGCCCTGGAGTCTCAGAGACCCCTCTGAGAGAGTCCACAGCGACAAGGGAGTCTCACACAGCAGAGGCCTGGAGTTTTATCCCATTACCGCTGGGAGCACAGCACCGTAAACCGTGACCGGCGTGCTCAATGGAACTTTTGGACTATGCCCCCACCCCCTAGGTGGAAACTATAACCTTTCTGTATGTACGGTGGTGCCCGCGCATCCTTTGGCCGATGACTGGTGGAGCTGTCCCACGCAGCTATAGAGGAGTTTGGCTCTGGTTCACCCCTCGGCCGTCACCTACCCAGCTGGACATCGGACACTGTTTTTCCTCGTCTCCCCGTTGTGCCTCCTACTCCCTCCCCCTCCTCTTCCCTCCATTATTCTCCGTCTACCTCACCTATTCCTTCCCTCTCTCCCCTTGCCTATTTTTTTTTCCCCCTCATGTTTATGGTATGTTTTGTACTCTTTTAATTTCTGTAACTACGCTCCAGTAACTGATGTAACCATGTTCTGTAACAATGTTTCTTCCTCATGTAAAGCGCTCTGATACCTCCGGGTCTAATCAGCGCTATATAAATCTCAATAAATAAACTGTTTGCTGAGGGATGATGAATAACAGTATCTACGGGTTGAACACCCTAGGCATCCCTGCATGTACATACTGCTGCAGGGCCATAAAAAGGGCTCCTTTCCACCGAGGCGACCCATCATTTTGGGGGTGGGGTATCCGACAGAAAGATTGTCGGAATATGTTGACCCGACGTTAGAAAAACATGTGCAGAATTTGCCATCATACATAAAAGACAGCAAGGATATACTCAAAGTTTAAAGACTTTATTTGGTCGGAGGACCTTTACTTTGTTACTTTTGATGTGGTTAGCCTATTGACTTGCATCCAAAATACATTTGGCCTTATGGCAGAAAGATCGTATTTGGACACAGAAGGAGCAGAACATTATGAACATAACAATGAGATTTTAGACAGGAGTGAATTAATACCAACTAAAAAACAAATTCTTCAGGATGTTCAATGGTTCTGCCAGACACACTGGACAGCCACGAGTTCCCTGTTTACTCCCTCTTATGTCTGCCTCTCCATGGGCTGGTATGAGAGGGAGCATGGCTGGAGCAGACGTGCCTTCCCCTGGACTCAATATATAGTTTTTGGGGGAGGTACATTGATGACATCATTTGCATGTGGTCTGGTACTGAAGAAGCCCTCTCGGACTATTCCCTGTTCTAGAACGACAACCTACATCACGCTGACTAAGGATTACCATAGGTAAAAGATGGATTACCTAGACCTCCATTTTTACATTAAATATGGGATAGTACACAGCACATTGTTCCACAAAGAGACTGTGTGCAACGGGGTCTTGCACACTTCAAGTGCACATGTCCAATCAGTGATTAAAAACATCCACTTTGGGGAAATGGTGAGTCAGGCGAAACTGCAGTGAAAATGACACATTTGAAACCAATATTTTAGACATAAAAAGGCGGTTTCGGACAAGAGGATATGAACAGAGGGTCTTAAATAAAGCAGGGAATAGGATACACCAATTGGATAGGGAAACCACACTGATGAGCAATCGACGGGTTGAGAGGAAAGATGTGCAAAATAGGAAGTTAAGATTTGTAACAAAGTACACTATCTATAGTGAAAACATTTTCAAAAACTTTTTAAAAGAACTGGCACACCCTGATGGAGATCCTAGCTTGCAAAATAGCCCGATGACAAATCCTTCCATTACTTACAGAAGGGGTACGACACTGAGGGATGAACTGTGCCCCAGTTATGTTACTTCAACCAGACATAAAGAAACTTGGCTTTCACCGAAGCTATGAGGATTTTTTGCATGCAATTTCTGCAACATCTGCACGTATGGTATAAACAAAATCAGGGAGTTTGGGTACAACAGCACCTGGAGACATAAGACATAAGATCAGACAATTACTTAACTGCAATACTACCTTTGTCATCTACGTGTTAGGCTACAGGTGTGCTATGATCTATGTGGGAAGCACAACAGGATGTCTCAAACTCCGTATTCGGGAACAGAGCGATTAATAATGGTGACTCAAGGTACCTAATGGCGGAACACTATAGACAGGCCCATCCTGAGGACCTTAGTTTTTGGTTCCAGGTTATTGATCAAGTTAATATGGAATCCAGAGGGTGTGAGAGAATTGCTCTGGAGACAAAGGGAGACCAAATGGATTTGTCAAGTACAGGCTATTGCCCATGAACACAATACGGATTATATACTGCATCATTTCCTGGGGTGATCAGCAAATTTGGGTCAGCCCTGATCCTTTTAAACTGTATCGTGAAATTAGGCATTTATAATCATACTGACACCTCTGTTGGTTTGCTTTGTGCTTCCTACTCTGCTTCCCCTTTTCTGATGTGGATTTTTTTTCTATAATATTTTTTTCTTCTCATATAAATATACATGTCTGTACTGTGGACAGTTTGTTTACGGCCCTTGCACAACAGAGAAGTGAGATATGTGGAAATCGCTTTTTCCCTCTTTGTTAGGTCTTTGTTTTTTATATCATTATCATCTATTGAGGGCAATGATCCTTAGATGGCCGAGATGATTTTTGGAAATGGTTGAATACACAATTCCTTTGGGTCATACATAGATGTATTTCAAGTTAGTTTTGGTTACCGGACACCTAAATAAAGAAATGCGGTATGCTTGGTATGCTTAGCCGCTCAGAGACTAGGTTACTTTATTCTGTGTTCTTGATATCATCGTCAGTTCCAAAGTGATATGAGCTTAAGATGGCCAACACGATTTTTGGATATTATGGATGACATATTTCCCTAAAGTCACGCTAACATATATTTATTAGGGCCTAACCGCTTAAAATAAATAAGGAACGTTTCTAATTTGGTAATATTAAACGCTAATTATAATTGTTGATCCTATCCTTGAATGTTTAACAGGGATACAACTGATGGGTCCTTTTGCTTTTATGAGTAGATGTTTAAAGATTGGCGACACAGTTTGCTAGGATTAGCAGTGATACTATTTCCTGGCAATGACTGTTACATCATCGGAATAACACGGAAACTTTAATTGGGATTAGACACACATGGAGGCGGACGTGAGATGAGGTATGTAAATGAGAAGCAGTTTGGCGTGCACGTCTTGCTAGGCTGCATGAGACAGAAGAGGATGTTACTTAGCATTGTAAATGCTTGTTGATTTTGACTAGGTCAGCACCGGACATGTGATTTTTCTTTAGCATGCTTCTAATGGTCATCGGGATGCTGCCGAATGTTGAGGTTTACTACTGAGCAGGGTAGACGCTTGTTGTGATTCAGATATGTCTAAATAAGTGGATCGGTAGGGAATTTACCATTGGAATTTTTTAACATTGGTGCGACATAGTATATGTTGTTTTCACACGGCATATATCCAATGAACAATTAAAATGATGGTGTCATTGCTATGCGGCGCGATTTCTATGCTCTATCGAGGGATATGTTGGGTAAATGACAGTATTTTTCATCAGGCTGTGATGTGGAAGTGCAATTGTCATTTGGTTATAGCTTAGATATTCACGAGACTAATATGGTAGCCCTCTGATGCACGCTGTTTAGTTACAGGCTTTTATTACAGGTTATGGAGTGAATCTCAAACCTAATTAATATGGATATTTAGTCAGGCACTGAAGCAATATTTCACCAGCAATTTTATATATATAATATGGTAACAATGCGATGTGTTACAACCCACGCCTCTCTATTGGCGACATGCACTAATATTGGCTACTATTAATGTCCATATTAGCCAGGAAGCAGGGCTAATTAGTTCGAAGGACTGGTTTGACAAGCCTAACATTCATATAAATCAGCTGGTTCTACGTCTTATATAGGAACCATGAATTAATAAATAATGTAGGGAGGAAGGGACTTAATATGGGATTGCAATAAAGTGCGCATCCAGCTGAAGAATAGGATCAATATAAATGAAATTGGGGTAACTACTGGCTTAATATCTGGTGCACTTGTTATACATAATGTGCTCCTTGGCGATCACCGATATATTAGTTACGAGTGATTTTGTTTACATTAAGTATCAGACTGTGATGCTCTGAGGGAATTCCTAGTTGCCGGCGTACCCAGCTGGAACTATGATGTTGCATGTATTCGGGACACAACATACTTTTACAAGAGATTAAGGGAGACATAGTGATGGCTTAACCCCACGGGTCGGATTATTTAAACTGGTGGTTTTTGAGCTCTTTATCTTTCAACAATAGGCGATTCACTTTTTAGTTCGATCATTCAAGACCTCTTGTATATACTTTAGTATATATTTATATGTGTATATACTTTGTGGGCTCTGGACAATAGGCCTAGGACTGGTCTGCTTCCACTTAGGGACTTTTTTCTGTTCAACTGCCTCTATTTAACTGTCTTGATAGAAAACGACCAGTAGAGGTCTGTAAGATACCAGAATCAATTTAGCATTCTCTAGATTCCAGTCCAAATAAATGGTCTTCCACGAGCACCTGTAGACAATAATATTTTTTTCAAATCTTGAACTTTCAGTGATATCACTGAAGGTCCTGTTTGTATACTAAAACAAGAGCTTTGGACTATACCATTTCTCGCTGAAAGGCAATATTTCTCCACGTCTTCCCATACCTGGCGTGTCACGCAGTTTGGTGCTTACTTTCCCTCCACATTAAAGAACAGTAGATGTTTCAGCACCCAGGCTGCATAGCTGAATATATATAAAGGTCCCACAGGTGAGAAGGATTGCATTGCAAATGCTTGTTAGGTGTGGATTGACAGCGAAGATGTCCTAAGGTCTTATGTAATCAACTGAAAAAGTGCTTTACCGAACAGAGAGTAGGTTTGGCTCATCTTACATGTTGATTTTTGCCATCCTATCACCATTTGATAGGGCAGTCGCCTTATGCTTCCACTGAGAAAGAGTGCTTGTATTACACTGCCTGCCTGGTTTCGTACCTTACACTTGATACAAGAGACATGAATTGGTTATGGTGACATGCCAATGATGTAGTTTGGAAGGCGCCACAGGGGTCCGGTCAGTTCTGTGTTAAACGCTTTAGACTGGTGTTTTGTTACACATAATGCCACAGATTGCTGTAGTAAGGCAGAGTTTTGGCGTTGGTTGACCTGTTTTGCTAATTCTAATTCTCATTTATTTTTAAATTCATGGATGTTTGCCCGATACCTGCTTTGTGGGAACGTTTATGCTCAATAAATAAGGTTGGGTTTATTTATGGCAACAAGCCAATGATAAAGTATAGAGGCCCGATTGGTTAGTTGGGAAAAATGGTGTCAGATGCCATAGGTCTGATGTTCTTATTATGAAACTTAACGGCAAACACAGTAGGCCTAACTTATTTATTGTGACAAGCACATGGTAAAGCGGTCAAGCCTTGAACGGTGGACTATCATTACACTGAGTCAAAGACTGAAGATAGGTATTTTGTTGCACTGATTCTCAGAGATTACCAAGGAAGGCCAGATCTTGGATTTTGGTTAGAGTAGATTTGCCCTTTCTGTCATTTGCCATTATATTATTTTGCTAGCTGTAGTTCTGTACACATTTGTGATTTTGTGACTGTACGCTGATGGTTGCTTTGTGGAAAAGCTTGTGCTCAATACACATGCCTGGGCTTTTTATTGTGACAACCCAATGTTAAAGGCAACAGGCCTGATTAATTCATTACTAAAAGATATGAGATGCTGTGCGTGATCTGCAGATTATGAAAACGTATGAGAAAAGGAGTACACCAGACATATTTATTGGTAAAGTGAATATTTTTGGGCGTGCAAACCCACAAATGGCCAAGCGGGGCAAGTGTTTTTGATGTTGGCTACCCCCCTCTCAAACCTCACAGTAGAAGATTAGCAATGTGTCAATCCTTTTTTGGCCCACTTAGAAGGAGTTGATTGCCGTTTTGCCAACTGTTAGTGTACATATTTGTGTTATTATGTATGAATGTATGCCTTTTGTTTGGCTTGCTACAACAGATGTGTGCCCAATGCAGTATACTACCTTTGGTTATGTTATGTTAAGGCGATTTCTAAAGCGCACGATTATCCGAATGTGTCCTGGCGCTAGTTACTTCTCTTTAGGCAAGGCCAGGGCAGGCAGAATTATTTATCAAAAAGCCAGGTCTTCAAGTCCTTTCTAAAACTTAACAGATTATTGGCATATCTCAAATGAAATGGGAGCTCATTCCAGGCCTTTACGGCACAGAAGGCGAAGCTTCGGCTGCCCCAAAGGGCTTTTTTTGTTGACGGGACGGCGGTCAATTTCGCTTCTGTCGATCCAAGCGTGCACATTGGTTTATACCATTGAAATTGCCTTTTAAGGTGGTCAGGACCCTCTCCATGCAGTGATTTGAACATCATGCACAGTGATTTAAACTGTACCCGGTTTCTAACCGGGAGCCAGTGCAGTTTTTTTAATCACATTGGAGATCGGGGCAAATTTGGAGGTACCCGTAAGGAGTCTGGCCGCGGCATTTTGGAGCATCTGAGGCTTGTGCAACAGTTTTTGTTGTATGTTTAAATATAAACTGTTTCAATAGTCCAGCCTTGATAAAACCAGGGCCGTTACCACTGTTTTACGACAGTCTAGCGGCAGAAGGTTCAAGACCTTTTTCACTGTTCTTAAAACGTACCCTGTTTTGGAAACTACCGCATTGACCTGGGCTCCCATGGAAAGTTTCTCATCTAGCAGGATCCCCAAATTTTTTACCTTCTTAGCTGGGATGGGGAGTGACCCCAGTGACGTCGGCCACTATGAGGGAGTCCAAAAGTTGGGGTTGTTTCCAAACATCACCACCTCGGTTTTATCCGAGTATAGCCTCAGGCAGTTACCTGCCATCCATCGTCCGACATCTTCCATACAGGACTGGAAGCGCCTGTCCAATCCGGTTTCTTTGCCAGGTAGCAGCGATACCACAATTTGCGTATCATCTGCATACGAGGTGATCCCAAACCCGTAAGCACTAATAACTGGTGCCAAGGTTGAAACATATACATTGAAGAGAGTCGGGCTCAGGGATGACCCCTGCAGGACGCCGCATGGTAATGAGAGGTTTTGATTGAAATTTCCCCAATGCTACTATCTGGCTTCTGTTGGAGAGAAATGAATTAAGCAACTCCCAAGCTTTGCCCTCTACACCGCATTCTCTTAGACGGTCCATCAAAATCCCATGATGGACAGTGTCAAATGCGGCTGAAAGATCTAGTAAGATCAGGGCTACCCTACCTCCCTGGTCCACTGCTGCTCTAATCTCCTCTGTGGCTTTAATCAGGGCAGACTCAGTGCTATGTCCTTCTCTGAAACAGTGTTGGGAAGAGTACAACACTTGGGCTTTCTTCAGGAAGGCACTGAATTGTCTGTTCATCGCCTTTTTTACCATCTTTGCGGGAAGAGGAAGGCGGGAAATTGGCCGAAAGTTATTGGGATCATGAGGGTCAAGGCTGGGCTTTTTTAAAAGAGGTAGTATGGAAGCCATCTTCCATTGTTTAGGAAACTGTCCACCTTCGTACATACCATTAAAAATGGAAGTACGACACAGTGCAATAGGGACAGGGGCCATTTTGATAATTTTCAGTGGGCATGGATCCAAAGGTGAACCAGATTTAGCACCTGTTAACTGATCCAACGTGTCCTGCACCGTCAGTGGGTTAAAATCCTTCATGGTCCCAGACGGGACTTTTGAGTGTTCCAGCTCAATAACTTCAGTCGAGGCATCCTTATTTAGGTCATAGAGGACTGAAAATATATTTGTAACCTTTGTTCGAAAGAAAATGGCAATCTCTTCGCAAAGATCAGGGCTAGACTGGATGGTGGATGGCCTCAAAATGGCCAACTTGGAGACCGTATGAAAAAGCTCTCTAGAGGAGTTCTTAACCGTTTCTATTTGGGATTAGTAATATTTCTGTTTGGCCAACCGAACCGCTTGCTTATAGATTTGCAGGCTGGATTTATACAATACCTTCTCAGTATCTAGTACCCTTTCCTCCAGTTACGCTCCAGCAGTTTGCGAGTACACTTTTGCCTTTTATCTCCTCTGTGTACCATGGGGCCGAGGGAAGATCTCTTTTCGGAATGATACATTTACGGGGGGCTAATTCTACGCATGCATGAGGGAGCCATCTAGTATATGAGGCTACCGCTTCTTCAGTTCCCAGCGGTACATGGCCAGCTGAAGAGGTCAAGACTTCATGCAGAGTCCCTGCGTCCACCCTGTTCCAGGCTCTGATTTCAATCTGTTCTCTAGAATCTCTGCCCTTAATCTTTGGACTCTCCAAATTGAGATTAAACAGAGCAGCAGCATGATCAGACCAAACCAAGGGCAATAGACCCACAAAGGACAAGCCTGGGTAATTTGAAAAAACACCATCCAAGGTGTGACCAGCTAGGTGAGAGGGTCCTCTAACATACTGTGCGAAATCCGCGGAGTCCATCAATTCCAGTAACCTAGCTGTCTCCGGGTCGTTAGGGAGTTCCAGATAGAAATTAAAATCTCCCAGGATGGTATACGAGTCACACAGTAGAGCTTCTTCCAGTAGATTCCCCAGGGAAGGGAAGAAAGAATGTCTAGCTCCTGGTGGCCTATATAGTAGTGTGCCCTTGAGGGAATGGTGATGTGTTAAACTAACGTTAAAAGAAAGGGCTTCGCAGGTAGGCAAATTTACAGGTTTAAAAAAGTTCCATGCATAGAGTTATGGTAAATGATTGCCAGCCCGTCTCCTTTCCTATTTGGCCTGTTAAGGACCTCGCACTGGACGCCAGGTGGAGTGGCTTTCACCAGGTCCGGTCCGGACGCCTCGTCCGTCCACGTTTCCTTAATGAATGCTTACTTTATACCATTATCCTCCATCAGATTAGCGCACTCTATGCTATGTTTTACTAAAGACCTAGCATTAATCAACATACAACTAATAGTTTTAACCATAGAGCCGGCCCGTGTATTGTGGGCCTTCTTAGTTGTAACCTGCTGGTAAAGAATATTGGGAAGCGTCATATTGCAATTTGAGCAGGACCCAATTGACATAGAAGACGCCGAGTCCATGGCCAAGCAGACGCAATCAGAATTCTTAAATGACCCTTTCAATTCCAGTTATGCCTCTCTAGAGTAGGAGTATTTTAACAACTCTCCTGGTATCAACGATCCAGGGGTTTGGGCGCTGTGCGCGACCCGAGCGCGGACGGGCGCTGACGGGCTTGCATTAGGCGCACCAGTGGTGCGCCAGCGGCGCACTCGCGCCAGCGTCTCCCTAAATAGCCAGGCGTCTAAAGAACTAGCCTGCCACCCTTAGTTCCCCCAAGATGGCCGCCTCCGCCTGCCCACGAAACACGCAAATGCAGTGAATGCCTGCTCGGGAAGACAGCGCGCAGGTAGGAGTAAGGTGACCCACGTGCAATCAGGAATCACAAACGTTTTAAAATTCACACATTGTATTAAAAGCCCTTCAACACAAATTAAAAGCTTTGAAAATTATCGGGAAGTGCTCCTCACTATCGTGTGCAAAATCGCAAATCAGAGTGCTTAGAAAAATAAATATGGTACCAATGTCAAGGAGCCCTCGCTACCGCTCAAACATGTGGTGTCTCTCTCCCGGCTCAAGCCTCAGGAGAAGTATTAGTTCAGATACTTCGTTCTGTCTGTTGCAAAGGCAGTAGGGCTGACTTATTATTAGTGATAAACATGTTAGAGACAATAGGCCTTTCAGAGTAGATTGTTATTGCACTAGGTAGCCAGGAATTTTGTTACATGTAATCTGACATATTAGGGTTATGATGTTTTTGCAACCTCTGACAAACCCTGTGGTGCAAGATGTGCATTTAAGAATCCTGGATTGGCCTCTTAGGAGGCATTGTATGTTTTCTTGCCAACTGTGATTTTAAACATATTTCTAATTTTATATGTAGCATTTAACTGTGTGTGTGTGTGTGTGTGTGTGTACTAAAGTACCTTTTAGATGTGGCCTGACAGCTTAGCTGTCAGCCAGGATGTTGAAAAAAAAAATGAAAAAAAAAAAGAAAAGAAGAAAATCATAAAAATACATGCAGTTTTATACGTTTGTTGTGTCATTTACATTCTGTTTCAATCCATGATAGCATATACTATGACGAAATGGGTCAACCTTCTTCAGCTACTGGTTCTACTGACCTATGAATTACAGAATTTTTCCTGATCACATGTGCACATCTGCCTGAAAATAAGTGCTTTACAGTGCCACTGCTTGTGTGCTAGTCCCTTTAGTTTTGCATTTCTCCTTTTATAGGTTCCCCTTTTTTAGGTCTCGCCCGACCCAGTGCATGCGCTGGTCTGGCGAGACTTATTGAGAGGGCTCCAAAAAGTGCTACCAGGCCAGCCTAGAGCTACAGTGCATGTGCGTGGGCGCGCGCGCCGCGCTTTACCGCAATTACTTTCACTTTCGCGGCCGCTTTGATGTTTGATCGTAATCGCGATCACTTTCACTTTCGCAGCCCCACCTCCGCTTTGCATAGCCAATAGGTCTCGCTTTTGGGACCTTATAAGTATTTAGTTATGCAACTGTTGCATGGCTAAACACTTATAAGGTCCCAAAGGCGAGACCTATTGGCTATGCCAATGCTTGTTTAGGTTGAGCCTAGAGCCAGCACGCATGTGCTGCTCTGCGAGACTTGTTGTAGTGGAGTAGGGTATAGAAGCCCCGCCCCCTCTTTGCCCATATTTGCCATGGGCTTGTGTCACTGTCCGTCCGAAATGCTGGCTTCCGATTCCTAAATAGGCTTGTTAGTCCCTCCTTAGTACCGCCTCCTCTTCATTTGTCACCTCCCATAGCTACTGGCCGTTTTACTTCCGTTGTTACATGGTACCTGTTATTTTGTCTTTTTTTTTTTGATAAACACATTTTTATTTTCTGTATGGAAAGCAAAATCAAGGATGACATACAACAAATTGATTAACTTGGCATCAATAAAACCTATCACAGAAGCATTGACACTCAATCGCAAGACTCTTCCCCCCCCTCCCCGACCCCCCTCCCCGGTCCCTCGTACTCCCTCCCCCTTAAAACAAGTCCCTAAGCCATTTCCCCCATACTCTGCGGAAATTTTTGGGGCAGCCCCGGGCAACGTACAGCGTCCGCTCCTGTGCGGCACACCAGTCCACCCCTCGTCTCCAAGCAGCTCCTTTGGGTGGGTCAGTTTGCTTCCAAGCGGCTGCGATATCTCTTTTAGCCACCACCAGAGCAGTAGTTAGGCAATATTGTTCGGTACGGGATCCGTCTAACCCATCCGTTATTCCCAGCAGAGCCATCTTAGGGTCATGGGGGACCTCCCATCCCAGGACCTCAGTTAATTCGGCTTCAATCGCGGCCCAATAGTTCCCCAGGCGTGAGCAAGACCAGACCATGTGGAAGAAGTCCGCCGGATCTACCCCACACCGAGCGCATGAGGAGTCAGGACGGAGGCCCGCTCGATATAGGCGGTCCGGGGTCAGATATGCGGTGTGGAGATAGTACAGCTGGATGAGCCACAATCTAGCCGATGTGGTAATCGTCCTGGGTGCCATAAGGGCGTCCCTCCAGTCAGCTTCATCCAGAGGACACACCCAGGTCTCCCACCGCTGCCTCAATCTGGTCCAATCCACCGGGGTGTTGTTGATCAGGGACCTTTAATACGGGATATTACTCCCCTCCCCAGACACCCCAGCATCCCCGGAGCCTCGGGCGGACTATGGTCTGGAATCTAGAGGTATGTGAGATCGGACTGCGTGGCGCAGTTGGAGATATTTATAGAATTGGGAAGAGTGTAGAGAGAATCGGCTCTGGAGCTCCTGGACGGAACACATGTGACCCCCCCGCCAGACATCACCCAAGCAGGAGATCCCCAGAAGATCCCATGTTCGAAATCCCTCAAGCCCCGCCACCTCCCGCAGCCAAGTGCCATGCCAAAGTGGTGTGACCAAGGTCACCATACCCGACCAACGGGTATGCCGCAAGGTGGCGCGCCACGCCAGAAAGGGGGCCCGCACAACATCCGGAAGCGACCGGGGAACCGTCGCCCCATAGAGCATGTTTTGAATAGCTGGAACCCGGTGAGCTGCACCTAGAGCCTATAAGCCGGGTCGTCACACCCGCCCGAGAACCAGTCATGAACCACCACCAGCTGAGTGGCAAGATAGTACAAGTACAGATTAGTCATGCTTAAGCCTCCGTCATAGGAAGAGACCCGGCAACGGTCCAAGGCCAGACGGGATCTGCCGCCACCCCAGAGAAATTTAGTCGCCATCTTATCCAGGTCCCGGAACCAAGGGCGGGGGAAGCAGTAGGGAGTGTTTTGTAGCATATAGAGGAACTTGGGAAGGATCATCATCTTATAAAGGGCGATCCTCCACAATGGGTTCAACAGGAGCGACTGCCACCTAACCATATCTGATCTGGTCTTATTGACCATGGGAGCCACGTTGAGAGCCCAGCAGAACTCCGAAAGAAGGGTGACCCAGATCCCCAAATATTTAAAGGAGAGCCTCCGGAGGGGAATGTCAGATTGCCAGTCGAAACACTCCCTCGACGGGTGCAGCGGGATCAGGACAGATTTCCTGGGGTTCAGATGAAGACCCGACGCCTGACCAAATTGGCTAAGAATCTGGCGGACCCGGGGCCCCGAGACCGCCGGATCAGAGAGATAGAGAAGGACGTCGTCCGCGTATAGAGCAATTTTATCCGGAGCCATACCCGGCCAGTCCCACCCACGGAGCGTAGAGTCCGACCGGATCAGGATGGCCAAGGGCTCCATTGCCAGAGCGAAAAGGAGGGGCGAGAGCGGGCAGCCCTGCCGCGTCCCCCGTCCTATGGGAAATGGGCGAGATAGGGCCCCATTGACCAACACTCATGCTCGCGTGACCGAGTACAGGACACGGACCATGGCGTGAAACCGGGGGCCAAAACCCATTCGTACCAAGGTAGTCCCACCCCACCGAGTCGAACGCCTTCTCGAAGTCGACCAGCAGAAGGGCCAGATAGGGAGAAAGGCGCTCCCGGTGTGCCAGGGCGAGATGCAGGCAGTGCCTGGTCCCCCGGTTTGGCATAAATCCGCATTGGTCCGGGTGGACCAATGAAACAAGGAGGGGGCGCAACCGCTGCGCGAGGACAGTGGCGTATATCTTGAGCTCAGTATTGATGAGGGATATCGGCCGGTACTCCGAGCAGGACTGTGATGGGGGTTGTGTCTTGGGAAGGACGACTATAGTGGCTGTGTCTGTTTCCTGCGGGAACGAACCCTTATCCACCACTTCTGCAAATAGATCCCGAAGCCTCGGGGTCAGGGTCTCACGGTAGTGAGCATAGTATTCCTGTGGGAAACCATCTGGTCCCGGGGTCTTCCCGGACGCCAGGCGGCTGATGGCGTCATCGATTTCCTGCAGCGTGATGGGTAAATCAAGGGTCTCACCCGCCTCCTGTCCCAACTGCCCGAGAACCGCCCCGCTCAGCCCCAGCAACTCCGCAAGGGAAATCCCCGGCGCCTGAGCCCGGTATAGTTGGGGAGTAGTAGTCCGCAAAGGTCTGGGCCATTGCCACGGAGACAGTGTGAGTCTCGCCCGCGGAGTCCCTGATGGCCGGAATGATCCGGCTTGCCCGGGGGTAGGTAGCCAGCCGGTGGAGGAGCGTACCATTTTTATCCCCCCATCCGTAGACCCGGGCCACCGAGGAGCGCCAAAGAGTCTTTGCCGCCTCCAGGGAGTGCAGGCGTATCTCCTCCCACAGAAAGGCCAGTCGGCACGCCCGCGTGGCGTCCCCCAACGCCGCCTGGTTCCGCTCAAGCTCCAAGGCCTGCACTTCGCAAGCCGCGAGCTGTTGGATTTGTCTACGGCGCTGCTGTTGCACATGCCCCTTTGCAGCCCCCCTAACAGTCACCTTGCCAGCTTCCCAAAGGATGGCCGAGGAGGAAACGGAGCCCGCATTGTGAGAATAATAATTAGTTAACTCACCTCCCACCATGTTCCGAAAAACGTTATCTTGAAGGAACCAAGCATTGAGACGCCATATCGGGCGGGCGGAAAAGGGAGGTGGGCCAAGAGCAAGGCGAATGGTCCGACAAGCCCCTCGGAAGAATGCGGGCGTTCTGAACTCCCGCACATTCGGTAGACAGGACGAAGATGAGGTCAATTCGGGCGTGAGAGTGATGCGCTGCTGAAGTGTGAGTGTACTGGCGTGTCTGTGGGTGCAAAACCCTCCAGACATCGCACAGGCCCTGGGATTCGGCCCAATCAGACAGCTGCTTCGCGCGAGCGGCTCTGGCAAGAGAGATCGGCCCCGTCGAGTCCAGACGGGGCGTGTAAACAGCATTAAAATCTCCTCCTAGAGCGAGCCCGCCGGAAGTGTAGGGAGTAGCTCTGTGGTGTATGAAAGGGCAGCCTGTAATAGGGACGGTGCCGCATAGAGGGACAGCAAGGTGAGAGGTCGCCCCTTGAGAGTGCCACAAACCGCAACAGCCATTCCCTGGGGGTCTAGATGCACCTGAGCCAGTACAAAGGGAAAGGACCGCCGAATCAAGATAGCCACCCGCCGGGAGCCTCTCGCAAAACCTGAGTGCCACACCCTATCATTGCCGTAACGGGCGAGAAAGGGACACTTGTTGCCAAGAAGGTGGGTCATGTCAATCTCCGCACGTTGTGCATATTTAAGGACTGCCATGTGTTTAAAACGATCTAAAAGACCATTTACATTCCAGGACAACACGCGCATGGCGGCCTTCGGAACGGGTGCGTCAGCCATGGGTATAGACAGGGGTAGGGGTCGAGAGAGGCGCGGGCGCGCAAGCTCCCCGAAAGGACGGACAGCGGGAAAGCGGACAGGAGAGCAGGTCAAAGGTTACATGATGCCGTGGAACAACAAAAGAGAGGAGTTTACCCTCTACCAACAAAACCCTCCCTAGGAGGAAGAACCAACCCCAAACCAACCCCAACCCCCCACCCCCCACTTCGAAAACAGAAGCATCGGTCGCCCTAACGAAGTGGAACAACAACCAAGCTAAAACGCTCTGGCCCGAACACTAGTGGACCCCCTAATATAGCAGAACAAGCCCGATTCATCTGCCCTGGCCGAGAGCAACGAGCACAACGAAGCACTCCGGCCCAGGTCCGAGCACCTCCAGCCTGGTCAGCAGATCCCAATCCCCCCCCCCCCCGACAAAGACACGGACAAAAGAAGGAAGTCAAATGGTAGGGCTGCGGGAAAGGTCCGAGGTGTCCACCTGCACGACAGGCCGGGCAGCAGAACCCGCCCGCCGGGGCGACGCGGCCCGCCGCTCGGCAGCCGCGGAACTGGTGGGTGCAGCCGAGGAGGCAGAGGAGGCCCCAGACCCCCGGCGCGGCCGCCCCATGGAGCGCGTGACGACCACCTCTCCCTCTGCACGCCCCGGGGCAGCGTGCGGCGCAGTCGACAGGTTCTGGACGGCCGGGGCAACCCCCACCGCCCCCCCTGCCCACCCGCAGGTGATGCCTGTCCAGAGCGATGTAAGGGGCACTCCTCCGTCAACCAGGTCCAGGCCGCTCGTGGTGTGTCAAAAAATATTGTCTTGTGCTGAAAGAGGACTCGAAGGCGGGCCGGGAATTGAAGATGGTATTGGAAGCCCAGGGAGCGCATCTTCTGCTTCACCTCAGTATAGGATCGCCGCAGTTCTTGGACCTCTCGGGTGTAGTCCGGGAAAATCATTACAGTGTGGTTTTGATACTTGAGGGTTTCTGTGCACCGGGCCTCGTGTAGAATTGCATCTCTGTCCCGGAAATTGAGGATCTTTAGGATGAAGGGTCGGGGGGGGGGGGGGGGGGGGGGGGGCCACGGAGGGAACGATGGGCCCTTTCCACCACGAATGAGGCAGACAGGCTGTCCGCCGGCATCCAGGATTTAAACCAGCGCTCCAAAAAGTCATCTGCGCGGCCCGATTCCACCCCCTCCAGGAATCCCACCAGGCAGGGGTTACTGCGCCGGGTGCAGTTTTCTGCATCCTCGACCCGGCGGTGCAATTCTTTAGAATGGGTGGTCAGTTCTCGCACCCGATCCTGCAGCTGGCGGATATCATCCTCAGCAGTTGATATTCTCGATTCGGCTTCATGGATGCGGGCGGTGGCGTTACGCAAGTCCTGCCGGAGAAGGGCAACGTCAACCCTGACCTCTCCCACCAGACCCTCCAGGGAGGAGCAGGACGAACTGATGGCCTGCAGGATGGCAGCAAGGTCCGTGGTGGGGGCCGGAACCGCCTAGTCAGTGGGGCCCGCCACCCTCGGAGGTCGTAAATTTGTCCATCTTGGTTTGGGTGGCCGCGGGCGGCGGCTTGGCTGCCTTGTCCTTACCCATGGTGATGACAAGCAATTTAGGCACCCCCAGTGCTCCCATGAGGACCGGGGGGGGGCGAAAGGCAGGAGGAAGGAGATATGGTCAGGGCATCCCGCTTAGGTAGAAGGCCAGTCGCCACAAGACCCGCAGGTCATTCCCCAGCAAGCAGCCCGATATGGCAGCCGGGTATCTCCGGAAGACCCTCAGCAATCCGTTGCACGCCAATAACCACAGCCAAGGCGAGGCCTCGCAACTCAAATCAAGGCCCCGGGGCACAAACACCCCGTAGCGACTCTCCCGCACTGGAAGGGCCTCCAAAGCACAGACGAAGGCGCCTACACACGCCGCTGGCCCCTCCTGGCGGGCCCCTCTCTACCACGGTCTGCGTCCAACCTTAGATGGGCTCCAGTTCAGGGCGGACCTCCTCCTCCGGGGGTCCCAATCAATCCGCCCCCACCACAGCCAAATTCGGAGCCACGAGGGGGGGGGGGTGGGGTGGGGGGGAGAGAGGCCACACACCTCCTGACCACCGGCCCGCACCTCAAAGGCGGCTCCACACCGTCCGAATGACCCCAGCCGGCCGTGGAAGAGTGGATCTAGCGCCAGCGTTGCAGGCGGGAGGGGGAGGGGAGGGGAGCCGGCCCCCGACCGGCGACACCCGGCCCGAGGGGGGGGGGGGGGAGAATGTCTCCACCGCTTCTGATACTCACAACAGCTCCGGCAGCCCCGCTGATGCCTCCCCGCCGCCGCACTCACCGCCTGATCCTTTGCACAAGTCCGCCCCGCAGCGCCAGCTCCACGCCTCTGCAACCCTCCACAGGCGAACATCAGGTATGAGCCCCTCTGAATCTCTCGGGGGGGGGGCGCCCGCAACGGCCGCAATGACGCCTCCTCTCCGCCGCCGGCAGAATCAGGCCTATACACCTCGTGGGCACCGCAGGCTCGATTGGCAGCCCGCCCGCGCCACAGTACCGGGACCGCTGCCTCCCCCTGTCAGTCCGCTGCCGAGACGCCGGGACAAGCCCCGAGGGGGCAGAGGCACTCCAAACCCGAGCCCGGGATAGCGGGACAGCTCCGCACTCCGATGCGCTCGGAGGGAACCGGCCAGGGCAGCTCAGGGCGGATCAGGAAGGATTCGTGGGGTCCGGCGCCTGGAGCTTCACCGCAAGGCGGCCATGCTGGTCCGGCGCCACCTAGCGCTCCGTTATTTTGTCTTTTAGCACCATTTTCTTTATCGAGTTTCTCTTCCTGCAGGCAAACGTGCTTTGGTGCCTTCTTTACAACCACACCCTCTCTCCTGCTGTGCTGCCTTCTTTCCCCCCCCTGCGTGACTTCTCTACCCCTCATTGTCCGTGCCTTCTTTACCCCCTCACACTCCCACCCTCCCCCCGTTGTCCATACCTTCTTTACCCCCCCCCACTCTCCCATTGTCTGTGCCTTTTCACCATCCGCCCGCCCTCCCTACCTCCCGCCCTCCTGTTGTCCCTGATGCCTACCATTTGCAATGGAATAGGTCTCGCATTTACACGAGTTTGAACTATTGGCATTGTAAATGACAATGACTTTTATTTAGGTTTTTAAAACAAATGAAACACAATGTCATTTACAATGCCAATAGCTTAAACTCGCGTAAATGCGAGACCTATTGCACTGCAAATGATTAAGATTTTTGAAAGAGTCAGCCTCCTGTTGCACTTGAAGCGGCATGTTCTTTAAATTAGTCCAAACCTAATGACGCGCTTTCATTTTGCGATGCAGTGTCATCAATAAAGCGTCCTGTGTTCCGTCTGACAACCACAACTTGGCAGACGCTGGTTAAATACACTACCTCTGACTATCTGTTATTAAGACAAATAGAGCAGGCACCACCGCAAACAACAATTTATCAAATACATGTCTAATATTAATCAGCACCTACACAGAAACCACCAAAAACTGAACTGCTTGTGGCGCATCTCAAAGAGATAAGCTGAGTGAGGCATTAAGAGATGTGTGGGAAACAAAACAGACATCCCAATAACAGGCGCAGTCTCCCACTGAGATAGCCTGCCAGGTGGAGCCCTGATCTAAGCAAAGGTTGCATTAATTTTCAGAGATACCCAGAGACATTTTAAAATACTAAGGAAGCAGTGTGAACATGTCACAGACTCAACATTCCGGCTTAATTTGCATCGCTTTGAAGCGCTCCCTGAAAAGGATTCACCTCAAGGTGTTTAGTTCAGCCCACACATCCACGAAGATTTGAGGGAGGATCAGTTTGCCACTGGCTTAACATAGACTTAACGGCCAAGTGCACCCATGTCCGGTGCACCCGCGCCAGTCAGCCATGGTTTTTTCTGCCAACCTGGCGTTGCATTTTGGGACTGGTCAATCTTTAACCTATGCAAGCTGGGCCTAGGCCCAGGACGCCGACCTCCAGAGGGGGCACAGGGCAGGAGCCTTACTTCGACCTGGGACACAGACATTTAAAGAAGATGGGGCGGGGGGTACAGGTGTCGTTTCGCCCAGGGGACTCCCTAACCAAAGGCCAACCCTGTTTGCAGTCCAGCTAAACCCAGTATGAACGCTATTCCACATTTCGTCGGTGCTGCTGGCTTAAAATCCTTGATGGTCTGATGTTGCTGCACATTACATTGGACCAGCCACGGCGGGTTGATGAGGGTTGAGCGAACTCTGTTTATTTCTTTTGCAGCTTTATATAGCACTAACTTGACCCAAAGGTTTTGGAGTGCTTTACATGAACACCGGTTACATTACACAAGGACACATCCGATTTTGGTAGACATGGGAAGATTACATGATTTGCCCAGAATCACTGGATATTGAGCCCACGCCAAGACTGGAACCTCCTTCCCCAGTACCAAAGTCGGCCGCTCTGTCCATTGCGACACATTCTCAATGAGGCGCATGTAGCTTAGCTGTTAATTTCTGCTGGGAATAGGAGACACGATGGGGTGGGAAATTTCGGGTGGAGGGTATTGGCTGCACTATTGTATCAACTCATTAGTCGGTCCCGGGAGTGGTAACCAGACAATAGAGTCCATTTCACTGGAACATTATGTCCTAGACCTGGGATTTAAAGTCCCCATACTTTGGATTTTGGGAGTTGTAGTCTCATACTTGCCGGGGGCTCAGAGGACGCCTTCATCAGTCAGTTCTGATTATTTAATCAACAACTTTGTATTCTAGGTTGTGTAGTTTGCATCCTACCATTGGACATGTGAGGTAAATGTCAGTGCTGGCTGAAAGTGTCACTCAAGGCACGGGACTACTTAACAGCTGTAGGATTTTGTTTAATTTTAAGTGCAGCCAGAAATGTACAACTTTGCAATAATTTCCAAAATGCACGCCCACCCAGGACTGATACATAGTTGCCCCATTTACATAGAGCCACCCGCAGCCACGAGTGAAGGAAGGTGGAGAGAATACACTAATCTGTTTTCCACACTGGTTTTCCACCAGGAGCAAGCACGACTCCGAGCTCTTTATCCCATCCTTTTTTAGTTTCTACCGTTACACACTGCAGGACTACAAGTACCAAAATGCAAAGGGAAAATCAAACCTGGACAAAATGCCCGCAGCTGAGAGGTGCTGCTCTCACTCGAAGTCAAATGTAAGCGTGTGTCCTATGGGAGCCATTCTGCCTGTGATGAGCCATGAAAACTGCCTGCCCTCATCCTTTCCCCTGCAGAAGGAGTCCCGCTTGCACATTCTCGAAGGCAAAGTTTCGAGAAGTACGATCCGAATATTGAGGAAAATGTATTTTGAGTGCAGTTGCCAAACAAGGAATAGAGAACGCAGTTTGCATAAGCTCGACATCACTTGTGACACCTGCAAGTCATTCCTGGCTTTAATTAAAAGTACTGTGCATGCTGGGATTTGTCGTTTTTTATTACCATCATTAGACTGGGGTTAGAAACCCCAGAAAGAAATGTGCTGCTGGTTGAAATGTGAGGTTTGGGTGCAGGGCACAAGTCCTAAACAAGCATTGTCATAGCCAATAGGTCTCGCCTTTGGAACCTTATAATATTTAGCCATGCAGCACATTATCCCCACACACACTCCAACAACACATTGCATGTAGGGACCAGTAGGGGCAATCTTATAAGAAGAAAAGTTAACAGATGAGGCCTACTCTTGTGGGTTATAAATAACAGAACCGGAAGAAGCACATAGGACATGGGGCAACTTAAAATCTAAGCAATCTTCAGAGAGAAAAACATTCTAAACTGCCAACAATCACGCTAACTGCCCTGTTGGTGCTGGTGTGGTGCAGAGAGGGGCAAAGTTGCTCGAAGGGTGGTTAAATAGCAATTCTAGTGTTAGTAGAGGAAGTTTCTCAGGCTAATCCAGGCTGTTATATCCCTACAGAAAGTAGCATTATAAGTCCTCGCTGGTTTGTAGCGGGGTCCATACATGTAAGCAGCACAGTACTGCGCTACCCTGGAGAACATATCAACAGCCTCAAAAGACAGCGTGGGTCAATCTGATGAACACACATGGCACTAGTGCATGTGCGTTAGTGTGGAAATATTTAACATCTCCAGGGATGGGATTGTGGGCCGGATTGCATGGCTGCTCTTCTCAGTGAAGGAGGAAGTCTCCCTCATGCGAGCTAGTAGCCAGTGACTCATTAATTGCTGTATTTTCCTTCTAGGATTTCAGCATTGGCTCATCACGCGCGATGTGCATACCACACACATATGCATTTTCAGAACTCACTAAAAGTAAAGAGGAGACTGACTTCTCAGTGATGGGCCCAACCTATCCAGGGCATTCACAATGCCCCCGCTTATTCAGGACAAACCAAAGTACCCGTCTTTCCAGGCAGCCAAGTCTCGACATGGGGCAACTCCATAGCATTGTAGCCCAGCTACCGCAGGCCCAGCAGACAAGTAGCAAATGCCCAGACAAACGATCCTCAATGCCGGAACCAAATGAAGCACCCTTATTTTCGTCAACAGGCTGCAAATATCTTGAACACCATACTTAGGTACGGTCAATGATTTATGGGGACTCATTACCTATATCACACAAGTGAAATGCAATATCTGGCTATATGTCACCCCGTCAGCCATCATCAAAATTCAGTGCAACTTTAACCCGCTCACACCCCTGATCTCTCTTTGAAAGTACTTAGAGGCAATGTAGTAACGCTTTGTGTAATATATATATATATATATATATATATATATATATATATATATATATATATATATACATATATACACACACACACATACACAAGTAACTTTCGCTATCGTCCTTGACAGCAGGCATTATATCCTTCCATTCTGCATAACATGTTAGTACTTAGCATTTGACATTTTTGACATTTGTGATTTACCAAGTCTGTTTTTCATTCTTCTTGATTTGTATTTATGTGATGTGTCTCTTTTCATAGTCTATTGTAATGTCTTCTTAACATGCATTTCCTTTCTTAAACACTCACAATTGAGGTTTAATGGATATTGCAGTGCCGCATTTTGAATATCTTTATATTATATACTTGTATTTCTAAAAACAAAATCTTCTGCAACACATTGGCTACAGTTTCTTAAAAAAATAATGTAGTCCTTATACAACTGTATTGTGGTTTCACCGGATACTAGTTTGTATTCAGTTCCTGAACGTGCTTGTGACGTCTTAGGCAGGCATGTGTGTGGAATAGTTATGCACAAGGATAGTTGTCAAAAAGTTTCCCAAGTGTGTATTCTTTAAATGTTAAATTCATGTGGAGAATTTACATATAGGTGCATATTATATCCACATGGGAGAGTGTGGTATACATTGGGTTCAAAGTGGCATAGACATTTGGATTTGTTTGGTGTTTGTTGGAGTAAGATGTTGAGGTATAGTGTCTGCAAGCCAAGTGAATGTGTGTATGATCTATATGCTACAATATGTTATGCATTGCTTTCCATACGGATTTAACTTGTGCATGAATGACTTGCAGATGCAAATTAAGTATGCAGGTGTAGGATTCAGCTACGGGGGTTTTGTGTGGGGTGTGGTGTGGTGTGTGTGCGTCAGTGTTTTAGATGCGTCAGTAAAAGTGTTCAAGAGACCAATGGGGCTCTTGTTGTCTTGGTTTCACAACGCTAGTTTCTTAGATATCCGATTTGGGTGTTACACAAATGTGTATCTATTTATTTTGTTAGCAAATTAAATATTAGTGCTACTCAAGAGAAGTAATTTGTAGAGCTCCATTGCGGCCATTTCGGACATCTTAACACATGGATACATTTTCAAAAGTAATGGGGAGAGTAGGCATATAATGTGCTTATCCTTTTACAAGCAGTGAAGGCTGAGGAATGCGCACAGGCCTTCTTTATCGCCGCCATCACTCTTATCAGCCATGTCAGTGCCCACATGCAACAGCCAGACGTTTAGGCTCACGTTTCAGGGAAGTTCTTGCAGCTGAAAATGGGTAGCAAATCTAGGATTTAATGGAAACATCCATGGAAAGGGCTACGCCAATAAAGCCTGGTAGAGAGCTTTATCTAGTGACCAGACTGGACTTGCATTTATTTTATTGTGAATCTAAAAAGCAAAACACGTTTACATGCCTAACATGTTGAAAACACAGTTGCCGTACGGCATACATATTCCAACAAGCATTGGCATAGCCAATAGGTCTCGCTTTTGGGACCTTATACGTATTTAGTTATGAAGCACAATATCCTTGGTGCAATAACATCAACCGTTGCATGGCAAAACACTTATAAGGTCACAAAGACGAGACCTATTGGCTATGCCAATGCTGGTTTTAAATTTTATTTAATACAGGAGATTTCGAAAGAGCTATGCAGACAAAACCTAAAAATGGGTCATGCTTGAAAGATTATCAATGCAATAGTTCTCGCATTAGTGACACTTTGTTCTATTTGCTTGCAAATGCTATTTTTTTTTTGTTTAAAATATCTCAACAGTAGCATAAGTAATACTATTAATTCCACTAAGCAAGGAAAGGGTGCAGTACCACAGGTGGCTACTAGGTGTCCCTGTGGAGTTGTAAAGGGACCTCTATTAGCCACATGAGGTACTGCAACCTTAATGCAACTATAAATAGAAAAATTGCAGCAGAGCACGTTTCCATTCATTTTAATTGAAAGTGAGATTTCTGCTAGCTTGCATTTAAAAAAAATAAATAAAAAAAACACCATTTGAATAAACAACAATGGTGTATTTTTAAAACACAAGCTCACAAAAATCTCACTTCCAATCAAAACAAATAGAAATGTCTGCTGAGCTGCAATCTTTCTCTTTATAATTTCATTAAGGGTGCAGTATCTGGAGTGGCTAAAAACTATCCCTTTGCAACACTACAGGGAAACCTTTTGAACACAAGTTGGTCGCACACTGCTCGTCACACCAGCAAGTTGCCCCAAAGGACTGTGGTGAATGTAGTGGCGACGGCGGGTACGCCTATGCCACGATGTGTAAAAAGAAAACAGTATGTGTTGCATTTAGCCATCCCTGGACACGTGTTTCGAGGTAGTTGCCTCTCGTCAGCAGGGAGCAGGACAGAGTAACGGGGTGCCGAGTGGACTGCCAAAATGTAATTAAAACAGGTCAAATACCTCTCATGGCGCGCAGGTGCAGAACCAGGGCTCGTCAGCCCGTTAGCTCACGGGAGCCGTAATAATTTGAACACAAGTTGGTCGCACACTGCTCGTCACACCAGCAAGTTGCCCCAAAGGACTGTGGTGAATGTAGTGGCGACGGCGGGTACGCCTATGCCACGATGTGTAAAAAGAAAACAGTATGTGTTGCATTTAGCCATCCCTGGACACGTGTTTCGAGGTAGTTGCCTCTCGTCAGCAGGGAGCAGGACAGAGTAACGGGGTGCCGAGTGGACTGCCAAAATGTAATTAAAACAGGTCAAATACCTCTCATGGCGCGCAGGTGCAGAACCAGGGCTCGTCAGCCCGTTAGCTCACGGGAGCCGTAATAATTTGAACACAAGTTGGTCGCACACTGCTCGTCACACCAGCAAGTTGCCCCAAAGGACTGTGGTGAATGTAGTGGCGACGGCGGGTACGCCTATGCCACGATGTGTAAAAAGAAAATAGTATGTGTTGCATTTAGCCATCCCTGGACACGTGTTTCGAGGTAGTTGCCTCTCGTCAGCAGGGAGCAGGACAGAGTAACGGGGTGCCGAGTGGACTGCCAAAATGTAATTAAAACAGGTCAAATACCTCTCATGGCGCGCAGGTGCAGAACCAGGGCTCGTCAGCCCGTTACCTCACGGGAGCCGTAATAATTTGAACACAAGTTGGTCGCACACTGCTCGTCACACCAGCAAGTTGCCCCAAAGGACTGTGGTGAATGTAGTGGCGACGGCGGGTACGCCTATGCCACGATGTGTAAAAAGAAAACAGTATGTGTTGCATTTAGCCATCCCTGGACACGTGTTTCGAGGTAGTTGCCTCTCGTCAGCAGGGAGCAGGACAGAGTAACGGGGTGCCGAGTGGACTGCCAAAATGTAATAGGGAAACCTAGTAACAGCCTGTGATACTGCAACCTTTCCTTGCTTCATGGAATATCTTGGTACTTAGGCTACTACTGGTGCATTTTTTAACCACAAAAATAAAACAACAAACTTTAGCATTTGCAACGCCAATACCTCAAAGTTTCACTAACGCAAGACCTATAGCATTGCAAATGCTTGTCTTGCTTGCATTACAGTCTATGGCAACCTTGCTTAGCCACTGCCCCCCTCAATTAATTTTCTCCCCAGATTACAAGAACAGATGAAAGTATCTTAAACTCACGAGGGGTGCTATACATGTCTAATAAGAGCTGATTATGCGGTTCTCCAGACATGTATCTGATATATGGCATAATGGGGCCGCTGGCACTGCTTGAGACAGGTCACAGTGCGTTTTCATTACAGTTGCTTGGACAGCAGCGTTAGAAGTCACAACCCTTCATGTGATCACACAAAGGCACCGAGAAAGGCTTTTTCTGGGCAAGCTTCTCTTGCTGTGGTCCTTTATTCTAGTTTTCATTGCTAGGTAAAAAGCAGAATTTACTAAAGCCCTCTGAGGATGTAGTGGAGACAGAGTTCCATATACACACATTGCTATGATAGCACAAGCGCCTTAGATGTAAAACACCATCTTGCCACTTTTGCTGCTTTTGCACACAACACTGCAGGTGTTAGGACAAGAAAAACTGCTTGCTTGCTTTTTCTTCACATGAGAACGGTCTGTTGTTCACATCCCTAGACGTGCACCGCGACCTTAGTCTGAACACTATGTGCAGAAGCCGTCAAGATCAAATAACCATGTATGCTTTTGAATTCAGGTTGATCAGCCCACGCTCTAGCCATAACACGCACACAGCTGCAAATATCTGAAACTCGGGTGCCTTTAATATTGCATTTGCATACATGATTCAGACACTTGGAGAAAACCTTTTCCAGACGCAAAGCTGATCCTGTGATGTGATTCACCTAAGCTGATATTTACGGTATGGGTTCCTCATTTAAGCCTAGAGGCCTTTTATTAGTTTCATAAAACTAGCTTACTAGCGAAGGGAGGGTGGTTGTATTCCACTATCATTTGTGATATGATTTCTCCCTTCATTTTCTATGGTATTGTAACAATGCTGATGGTTTCGTTTTTAATCATTTGTCTGCTTATGTTAGCCAAAGTACTGCACCTTAGGGCACGTAGTTAAAAACAATCATTTTAAACTTTACTGTGTCTGATTACTCTTGTTGTGGACTGATAGGAGAATATTAACGGCAAGGTGTTTGATTCCCACCATTACTGAGAGTACTCCAAGTGGCTTGTTCTGGGTTGTCTAATCATTGGTAGCTTCGAGATGATACGGAGAACGAATGACACACTGATGCTAGTCGGATAGGGGTTCTGGGTACTGAGGTGAGGTTTTGGTACACCGCAATTCACTAAGGTCCTGGTTTCCTGCGCATAGTTCTGTGCATGAGTGGTGTGGCTCACTGGTTAGAGGCGGCAGACCCGGAAGCAGAAGTCGGCCCGGGACCAGGGTTCGATTCCCGACGCGGCAGGGTCTTGGACCAAGGTCAGCGGACACGATAATTCTCGCCTCGGTGCCCACTCTAACCATGGATCCCACTCAGCAACTCTGGGCAATAGCTTGCTTAACCTCCACTTACAGCCCCATCAGCGCCGGGGATGCTGGTCTTCACCTTGGAGATGCCCAGTAGGGACCATCTCACAGGGAAAGCCAGGATGGGTTCCCCAGCAGCACACAGCGCCGGGACACTCTTGGGAGTAGCCGCGCGCTCAACAAATACCCAGTAACATAACATAACATGAGCAGAATCCCTGCAACATGGCGCACCTAACGTTTGGTCTTATGATTGAGACGCCTTAGTAGTGCTAATATTAGTCCACAATACCCTCACTCGTTTCCGGTTAGCGGGAGTGACGGTTGAAGCCTACCTATTTAGTTAATATATAGGTTCTCTCAAGCTTGACAATTAAAAAGGTTTCGTTTTATCTTATACCCTTTTTGTGCTACTGTTAATACAGATTGTTTTTTTTTCTCGGTGTCCTTATGGCTGAAGTCGCCATTGCAGCGCATAGTCGCGCACCTCTCCGACGTCATTGGACGCAGTTCGGGGTGCCTGACGATGGGATGTCTATTATCTTTGTAGTGAGTGCCGATGCATCGCATCCCTATGAGCTGTTTTACTCTTGGGTTAGTTTGCCGGCGGTGAATGCGGATGATAATACATTTCACTCATACACTCCTACGGCAGACCCGGCTAATTACACGCCATATAGGACGCAGGAAATTCCAATTTCTGCTTGGCAGCATCGTATTTGGTTCAATGGCGCCCTCCCCTACACGGTTTCACCGGTTTGTTTGGGCCCCTTGTCCATTCCAGGGGCCACTTGGCCAGTCTTGGTCGGGTTTACACCACATCCACGTTATTTGCAAGCCACGGTGGATTAGTTACGTCAACTCCATACCGCCCTGATTATGGTACATCGGGCTTTAGTGCAATACGTTTCACGCAATGTCCAGGTGGGGGCACCTGGGGTTGCGCGTAACCCGCTGGGATTACTATTAGTCCCGTCATGGTTAATTCGGTAATGGGCAAGCGCCCCCAAAATAAGGACGATTTGCCTTATTGGCTTGCTGAGAAATTTGACCAGCTGGAAGCAGTCTTTCCGAATTCTACTCCTGTGGAAAAACACAGGATTCTTACCATTAGTTTGCAGAAAGACTTGGTCCCAAAGGTAGGTGATTACCCCAGTTGTCACAAAGTGTTTGCAGCAATTTACTCGAAGTGCTTCGGCACCCAGTCTATGGCTGTACTGCCCTTCGTGATCAAACGTGTTCAGGATCAACACGGTCCGGAGGCGGCGGTAGAGTTAGGTATGAGACTTGTCGGCGTGTTTGACGTAGTTGCCACACTCATCTTTGCTAACATCAAGGGAGATGCGGTTAACTTTCAAGTGTCGAATGAGCTGCGCCTCGTTGACTACGTCGATAAACCCCGGCAGTTACCAAAAATTATTGCGGAGGCTTATAAGACCATTGGCCACAATAGTTTAGGGGTTAAGCCTTTTGTTCAGGCAACAACTACGCAACCGCAAACTAAGACAGGGACGTCTTCTAAAGACGAATGTCCAGCTTTTCCTAAACAAAATTGGAAAGCTAAAAAACAGGGGAAGCAGAAACAGGGGTCTCGTCCCGCGTCACCGGTCCAAGCGACTACTGAACGCACATATGATTTGCGCGATCGCACTAGGATTAGGTCTCCTGATAGATTTCAGGTTCCTGAATAACGTTCTCCTCGTTCTTCACAGGAAACATCGGTCTCACAGTCCGGTGGAGGAGAACGTGGCAAGGGTCGGGTTGCCCAACAAGGACGTGAGCAGCCCTGCCAGACGGACGGTAAAGGCAAACAGGACGAATTTGCACGACGACCCCAATTTTAAAAGAAGAAAGTTGCTGCACTAACAGCGAGGTATGCCACAGATAGTGAGAACGCAGCTTCGGAACCGGACATGGGCACTAACGCTGCTTGACAGCGCAGCGGAGGTTACAGTAGTGCGGCAAGCACTGCGTCCATATCTGAAGGCGACAGCAACCGACACATTCATTACTGTAGAAACTGCTGATACTAGAGTGGCTCCCCCTGACAGACTATATGACAGTCCTTTTAATAGAAGGTGACATACAACATACCATAAAGCGGATTTTTGGGAAAAATCTGACCTCTACATATGACATTCTGTTACGAGAGGCAGACTGGCCCCCAGCTTTCGTTTTGGCCGCTCCTAGAGGGGAGGAGGTTGGTTGTATTCCACTATCATTTGTAATATGATTTCTCCCTTCATTTTCTATGGTATTGTAACAATGCTGATGGTTTTGTTTTTAATCATTTGTCTGCTTATGTTAGCCAAAGTACTGCACCTTAGGGCACATAGTTAAAAGTAAACATTTTAAACTTTACTGTGTCTCCGATTGCTCTTGTTGTGGACTGATATGAGAATAACGAAAAGGTGTTTCTGATTCCCACCATTCCTGAGAGTACTCGAAGTCACTTGTTCTGGGTTGTCTAATCATTGGTAGCTTCGAGATGATACAGAGAACGAATGAGACACTGATGCTAGTCGGATAGGGGTTCTGGGTACTGAGGTGAGTTTTTGGTACACCGCAATTCACTGAGGTCCTGGTTTCCTGCGCATAGTTCTGTGCATGAGCAGAATCCCTGCATCAAGGAAAACCGACGGTACGTCCAAGAAGAGAACATTTCTAGAATTAATGTGGCACAATAGTGATGCTGGAACAATGAACATACACTAAGGTTTGTGGAGTGAGTTTTAAACAGTGGCCAAAGGAAGATAGGCGGAAGGGAAGGACCACTCTCCGGGCCTATAGAGCCACTTTTGATAAGTCTATAGTGACATGGGGCAATTCATTATTTCAAAGAAACATGGGTCTCTAGTTCACGAAATGCAATCAACAATGGTCATGTAAACATTCAATGTTGAAAACTTTTTAATGGTATATTACATAAATATATAGATATGTGTTTGTACGTGAAAATAAAGTGCTCAGTGCTCACATGTGATATGCCACTGTGATTTAATAATATCAGTGCATAACAGATTTTGTAGCGTATAACCCGGCCATCAAAGTTAAAATATTAGAGGGTTCGTAATAACAGTTTAGGGCAATTTGATCCCTTCTAGATAAGGGATTATTATTAGGACTCAGAAGGGAATGCAAGAAAGGTAATCAAGATGAAAAAAATTAAAATAAGAACGAGAATCATGGTAAGAAAAAGGGTCCTAAACACTAGAAAGTAAACGGAAACACACATTTCCATTTACGTCATACAACAGTCACAAAAGATACAAGTTAGTCTAAAAGCTAAGGAAGTCTCACAATTAGAACTGCGTTTTTTGGGGGTAAAGGGGTGTGACAGGGAAGCCCAACAATAATACAGCCGAGGCACTCACCTGGAATAAATATCCTTCCAGAATAAAGTGACTTCGAGAGACGGTGGAGAAAAAGCTTCTGGGAGAGTGTAAAGGAAGGTAAGTGAAAAACTGGTATGGTTGTATGTTCCAAGAAGTGACAATAAATGTGAATCGAAGAAAGTACCTAGGTATTGAATTCATACAGCCCTACCCATGTGCCGAACTTTCCACATATATGTACTGACTATTGACACGCATACAGACCTGAAAAAACTGCACATAGAGCAGGGCAATTAAACTGAAGATCGCACCGTCAACCAGTACAAAATATTTGCACTTCAGGTGAGTGCACGAACTACACTCTGTACTCTGCAAGTGGTGGAAAAAGCCTGGCTACAGAGTAGACACACCCAGCACTGGTGCAGTGTATGTGAGATGTCTCTGCAGTCACATTCTATTCCGTTCCTTCTGCATTGACATCCAAAGTCCTGCTCTGTAAGAGTAACTGATAAATAACCTGGACTGATTCCTGCCGCCTCAGCTCGGCTGGGGTCCAGGCTGCAGAGTATCTCCTGCAGGAGAACCCTCAGCCTGCGCCGTGTGTTACAACATGGCGGGGCTCTCACTCGCCTTGTCAGCCACGGGTCTGGCACACGATGGGGAGTTGGCCGCACGACGAACGCTGCTAGGGGGGTGAGTGAATGGGCGTGACGGTGACTGGCCGTGAAAGCCTGCTCGGGCCTTATGTAATTTTGTGCTAAATATGTACACTAAAGTGAGCGACAGCGAAGGGACAAAATAACTAAAAAAAAACAAGACAAGAAAGAGTGAAATAAAAATGTAACACGGCGCACCTAAAGTAAACCAGGGGCGCCCGTAAGGAAAGTTTAAGCACACGGTAAATGAAGTTAAGTAAACAAAACACGATCGCTTCCCTCCAAGGCAGGCAGGCCAATAACAAGCATTTCCAAGAAAAGCAGGGCGGAAATCAATTAGTAACAGGATACTAGGTTAAGCAAGGGCAGCAGCGTTCGGAAAGGCCATAAATTGCTTTAGCAGATAACAAGCAAAAGCAAAGCAAAAAGCACGTGACCAAAGAAGAATGCAGCTGCCAGCCTGCTCGCTCCCGAGAGCAAAACGCCATGAGAGTGAACATTTTAAGAAGAGGTGGGACATGCACCGCCTTTGGCCAATTGCGTGCTTTAATTTTTTGAAAGCCACACGCAAAGGCCAATTGATGAGAAAACCACACGCACAAGCTTTCTGAATGTCTGGAGTGATTCCAAGAGGCCCTCTCCTAGAGCAACGCATGCGCGCTGCACTAGGCTCGACCTAAACATTAATGGGGGGGGGGGGGGGCTAACCTATTTAGGCAGTCTGCAAGTGACATCACGACGCATGACATTAAATGTAACATCACAGGAATTTGCATCATAGGAAGTGGCATAACAAGCCATAACTTTAATATGTAGGTGTGATGTAAAGCGCTCTGATGCTCTGCTGTGGGATGAGTAGCAATATATAAGAAAAAATGGTGGTACTTAAATTATTTCAATGCCTAAGAACTATATAAATTACATTTATTATTATGTAAATACTGGGAAAGACCAACACATTTGACATTCTTACAGTGCATGCATATCTCGTAAACAGAGCCTGAACAAAGTGATAAGCTGCCTCTCAAGTATGTGTAAAGTGCTAACCTTTGTTTCCCCTCTGCTGCATTTGCTTCTAGGTGTGAGGTTCCTGACTGCTCCCAGCCAGGAGACCTGAACAAAAGGAGGCCTGCTGACCCCTCAAATTCGGCCTTTATCATGGGCCCAGCAGGAGTCTAAAATAAGAAAGCCCAGTCCCCGGCTGCACGTTGTTGCACATGGAAAGCAGATAACGTGCAGGCGCTGCTGAAAGTGTCCAGGTGTTTGGAAATTACACCGGGACGAGTTTAGCACATTATTTAATGGGGTCCAACTTCTTGGCAGGGTGGACGGCGTTCACCCTGTGAAAATAGTGGGTGGATGCCGTCCACCCGCATGTGCCACCGACTCATGCCCTGCTTGGGTGAAAGTTTCCCCTGGCTCGGGCCACTTTAAAAACATGACTGACTCTGCATACAATTCACAAGAAGTAAAGGAGCTTCAAAATAGCAGACGAAAGATCCCACAGAAAGTGAGCTTTGCTACTATTTTTTTGCACTGAAATTCTCACAAGAAAAAATCTGCAGTTAAGACTTATTTCAAGGAATATTTTGCCTGCAGGCTTAATACTTAAAGTGACACAGTGCGATTTTGTGATGTTATAAAACTTATGAACTTGGTAGGATTGCACTTCCATAAATGTAGTTTTAGGAAGCCCTTACTTATGGACATGCTTTTTCTAAGCGCCTTGAAGTTATTTTGTCAGCAGCAGGCCTCTATCTGCAGGCCTGTAGATCTCAAACGGATGCCATACTTGTAAAATCTACATAAACAGCAACTTCAGACTCCCGTTCTGGTATGTGTTCTGCATCTCGTCACAGTTATTGTTTTTAGGTCGTGCCTGGGCAGCACATGCGCTGCTCTGCGAGGCATGCTGTATTAGAGTATGCACCTGTAAGCTCTGCTCATATTTTTTCATTAGCTTTGTCCTTTGTAAATGCTGGCTTCTGATTCGGTAATCGGCTTTTTAGACCCTCCTTCATACCACCTTGTCTTCATTTCTAACCTAACATGGCGACTGGCCCCTTTACTTGGCTTGTTACACGGTGTGCGTTATAAGTAGGTGAGCACAGTTTTCTTTATTGCTAACTAATGGGGACAATGGCACTGCTTTTTGTTGTATTTGGTGACACTTTTAAAAAAATTACTTTTAATAAGAATGCGGCGTACAGGGACACCTGGCTTTCTTTTACCTTTATATATTTTTTAGGATATAAACTTAGTATGCTGAGCGCAGCGCCCAGTTTAGGGACACCGTGCTCAGTTTCATATTTTTTTTTTCTTTCAACTTTACTGGTGAGCTTGGCGCCTGCATCCGGGACACCGCTCTCAGTTTCTTTCTTATGTTAATGGTGAGCGCGACGCCCGCTTAACGGACACCCCGCTCTACAAAACAATAGGTCTTGCTTTTCACGAAGTTTGACCTATTGGTATTGTAAATTACAATGCCTTTTAATATTCTAAAAAGGCAGTGCCATTTACAATGCCAATAGCTCAAAATCTCACAATTGCGAGACCGATTGCAGTCTCGCTGGTTCACGTGACAATCTGTTGTCTGGCCCAGATAATAATGCAGGCATTGCAATACGACTAGCCAATAACTTTCAAGGCAAAACCCTATCCACAGTCGCAGAGATACCGAGTAGGATGCTGGCGCTGAGACTAACGCAGCAGACACACACATTTACACTCTGCAACATATATGCTCCCAACAACAACCTAAAGCAATCCCTTTGGAATGCGATATCGTTAATCATGGCTACCCTGGATGCCAATATACTCATGAGGGGACTTTAACATGGTGATGGACATGAAGTTTCATCGCTTGGCCCACATGGTGGGTCTGAAGGGAGCCCTTTCAACAAGTGGGCATGCATGGCAGAGGGATTTGGGTCTAACAGACATCTAGCACATGCAGCACCACACTAGTAGGCACTACACCTTCTTCGCAGCACACCAGACTTATGCCAGACTAGATTACTATCTGGGAACCACACACCTCCTTACACAAGTCCAACAGGTGGATATAGGTGTCATAGCTCTGTCCGGCCACGCCCCAGTCCTACACACCTTACACAACATATTGGTCTCTCCGGGTCAGAGACACTGGAGGTTGAACGATAATCTCCTGAAGTGGTCACGGGGTCCCGCATCCATCTGCACTTGGATCACAACTTCATGTCAGAGCATGAGGGTTCGGTCACCCAACTCAGGGTGCTATGGGATTCCCTTGAAGCAGTTTTAAGGGGGAATGTATAGCTATTTCCACCACCCTCAACGCGGATAGGAGGGCCAAGTGTATTGGGTGGAAGAAAGAGTGAGCGACCTGGAGGGTCAACACAAACATTCAGGGTGTCGGAAAGTCTGGCTCCCGTTGATGTGCGCAAGACAACAATTTAAAGCACTTAATTGGGATGCCATGGAATGTGCTCTATTATGCACCAAACGCAGATATTGCACAGGGGGAGGCGAAGCGGGCAAAGTCCTTGGCTGCAATCTCCAAGCCCAATGGCACAGGGGGACCATCAATTATATTACAACTAACGATGGCTAGAAAGCCTATACCCCTGAGGATATTACAGGAGTTTCCCATCAGTACTACTCTGTCCTATATGCCCCAGACCTGCCACTGTGGGTAACAGTGAATTAAGGGGATGTTTATCACAGAGGGGTTCTGAGTGACATCGGATAGACGAGAGCTAACCTTTAGCAGTCTATGAGGTCACTCATAATCCCAGGTTAAAAAACATCCCCAGAGTTCACTTTTTACCCATCTATATTTAATGTTATTCATGGCCCCAAAACCATCTGCACCTGCTTTCAATCTCTCTTCCCAGGGGCAGATGAGTAATAGGGAGCCATACATAACATGGGATGACCCAAAGGTGACAATCAAACCTGGCTCTGAGTAACATCAAATATACCACAAGAGCGACGTCACTCCTGCAGCTGTGCTTTCTGCTTTCAGTTAAAGCAGGCAAGCAGTGCTGCGCTGACAGGCTCTAAGAGAGCCCTGTCAGTCTGGTTTGGAAGGCCTACATGACATCACAAAAGCAGCAAATCAGTTTTGTTATCAACTGTGGCTATGTCAAAGCAGTGAGTTATGAGTTACATAAACTGAAAAGATATAGGGTCTCCATGAGAGCCATACATAAAGAAATTTGAGACAAGTTTTTATTCAGAGTTCGCAAAATCCCACGTATTATAACATCCCAATATATGCCACATAGTTCACACATCACATTAATCCCATATCAAACAGACTAGAACCCTACATGCAAAAATGCAAGCCCCCCCCATCACCATACCGATCTTGGTTTACAAGTGTAACTGATGACATACAAATAACACATCAGAACACAGCTTCTCTAACTAATTCGACCTGCCAACAAGTCATAAACCCCCTTTGCTTGTTATATTTGCATTTGGTGTGTTATGTTCCATCCTCAGTTTGCCTCCAATTCATTCATCATTGATTTCGTTATCGGAGTGCGACTGGTACTGCTTAAATTACTGAAATGTCCGAAATAGTTTGGTTCTCTACATGAAGAGTTCTCATCAACCTACGACTAATGCGTTGGTTTATCATTCTTATTTTGTACTTTATTGGATTTTGAGAAATAAAGATACAAACACTTTGATTACAAAACAAAATACTGTTTCCGGTGTTTATTTATAAGCCACACACAGAACGATGCACGCAAACAAATGTTATTGCCTGTTTTTTGTAATGTTTGAATAGATTATTCAACAAAAACATCGGATGTCAAAGAATGCCGGCGGTAATTATGCGGAGAAAAGCAAAGACCCTATAATTGTACATTGTAAACATAAATGAAATGCGATGACGATACACGTAGGACTTGTATTCGATTTCAATACCTTTATATTGTCATATCATAACTTAACAATATAGGGGCGACATGTCTTCTGGTCATCAATAACCCACATCCTAAGCAGAACCCCCTCCTCCCCCTACTACCTCACCATAGGAAACCCTACTGCATCTTTAAATCTCCTACACTCGAGTAAGCAGTCGCCCCTCTCCTAGTCTCAATGTACAGTCCCCTTACATCCAGCTTCCTTAGTATCGATTCGTCTTCCTAACCTCACCCCCGCATACTCAAAAGGACATAAGAGTCCTGAATTAATAACCCTTAAAACTGCAATCTCATAGGTCACGTCAGATCTACGCAAGATGAGATACAATACTAGTGGATTCAAAAGTCTACAAAACAAGTGAGCTCTTTGTGCTCCATAAACTAACTTCTCATACACCAGCCATAGACTCACACTTTGGAGTCACAATTCCACTGTTGGCATTTGTTTCTTCACCAAAGGGAGACTTCTACTTGTTCTACTGTTAGCAAAACGTAGGAGAGGTTTTTTTTCCTATCCTAGAATGTAATGGATAATTTCCCACTGGCTGGACAGACACAGAGACATAGACACATACCGACACAGAGTGGGTCTGTCTCTCTCGCTCGCGCTCCCTCTCTCTAATTTAGCAATACATGTGAAAGATTTTGTACAAAGCTTCGCTCCTTTACAGTACCTTCCTCGGATTCTCCCAAGTTGTTTCTTTTCTTCTGTTATTAAAAGCTTCACGCTGCAATTCATCAGTTTCCAAGAAATTTAAATACCAGGGGTTTCTAGCACCAAAATGATCATAAGCTAATTTACCAACCTTGGTAGGTTGAAAGGCAGAGTCTGTCCTGATAGCATGTTAACTTATGACCTTCAAAGCACTGGATTTGTCATCCCCAAACATTGAGCTCCATTAGGTGTCTCCACTACATAGCAAACAGGCATCAAGCAACATATTTTCTTCCATGAGGATGTTCCTTCATCTCTAGCAAACATGACGTCGTCCCTCAAAAGGAATATGTTGATATTAAATATTTAATCGTTTCCATCAAATATGTTGTCACCCACACAAGAGGGGTCATGACGAACACACACACACACAGACATCTTCCAGGGAATTACCCAAGTTTACCTAATGGGCAATCGTGGAGACAGCTGGGCAGCAATCAATGTGAAACTAATGGGTGCCAAGTATAGCGTGCCAACTCTAATAACACAGGACCATAACGAGCTACTTATTATTTCACATGATCTCTCATTCATTATTTCAGGCAAAGACATTCATAGCTGTGTATGTAGAGCCAGGTCACCATATTGGTAGTGTAAAAACACTAGTCATTCACAGCTCTTCTATTAGTAGTACAAAGAGTTACTTGGGGTTAAAACTGAAAAAAAAACACGCATTTGCAATGCAATCGGTCTTGCCTTTGGGAACTTATATGTATTTAGCTATGCAGCACATTAGCCTGGGTGCTGAAACATTTACTGTTCTTTAACGACACATGCCAGTCAGCAGAATCCTAATGCATTCATGGGCGAGCGGAATGGTCTCTGGCTCTACTAAACCACACAAAAGAAGAGAAATATAGAGAAAGTCAATGAGTTATTATAATCTGGGAAATTTACCCAGAAATTTGCGCAGCACAAATTCCCATTATGTATTGCCCTTTTCAAAGTACGTAAACATGATGGCTTGGAAGGAGTGTCAGATCCTGGTTCTTACATTAAGTAGAGTTTGCATCTCCAGTCGATGTGCATGTGTAAGGTCTCCTACCAGGATGGATTTCCCCCAAAGCCAAAAGCACCACAGGAGGAATGGGATAGGTGGGGTAATACATGTGTGTTGATGTTCAGAAGGTGTTGCTACAGATGGCAATGCTTTTGGTTGATGCTAGTATGCGTGTTTGGGCTAATGTTGGTTGGTGGTATGCAGAAGCTGGTTAAAGTGTGCTACCATGATTGTTGGTGTTAAAATGGCTATTGGTAGGACTGGTGTTTTGTTGATGTGGTTGGTGCTTTTTAGAGTCTGGAAGTTCTAGGTGTTACTGTCTGTTTGGGAAGACATGGGAGAAGCAGGCAGTGGTCCGCTAGACCAATGTCTGCAATGGCAAGATTCCCCTTTGCGAATCTATTAACATCCCAAATCAAGGTTCGGTAAATGATCGATGGATTAACACACTGATGCATAGGGGTGGGGATGCCCCTCATATTTGAAATTTGGAAAGGGTTGTAAGAGTCCTCTCACAAGACTCGTACATTGTGAAAACCCATTTTATGGTCATAAACCCTGTGATTTTACTAATCACAGGAATTTCAACTGCACAAGTATAGAGTAACAGTTTGGCCAGTGGCCGAATGTTAATTGCAGAAAATAGATATCAAATAAATGGCATGTTATAATATTTTTTATGTTACAGACTTTGGTGTTTTAGGAGGTATTTTTTCAAACTGCTAGAGGCGGGGTGTGGAAATCATTTCAGCAGGAGTCCACGTGTTTTAGGCTTCAAACCAGAGAAGAAAATAGGCAAACCAGGAGAACCATCTTGAAAGTTGCATGTTTTCACATAGAGCACTAGTATCATGAGAGGCCATCCGACATTTTTGTCTCCAGCATTGGGATAAAATTATCACTAATTTGGGAACTGGTAATGTTTGACATCTTGAACATAAGGAAACCCCAAGCTCAAAACAGCCGGCTGCGCCTGGAAAATCACACTGTTAAACGAAATGGGGGATTGATAGCCAACGAAGGGCACCACCAAAACAAGTTATTATTTCCAAACAGAGGCAGGATTTCCACAGCGCTATTTTCAAGACCGGCTTGCATTGGACTTGGGAACAAAAGGGAAAACACTACTCCATCCATTAAAGGGGGAAATAAAAACTACAAGCACCAAGGCTAATGAATGGAGCATTAGTAGGGGAGAGAGGGGATGTTGCCCATCCGGAAACATGGCAAATTTTCTGTGTAACTTCTGCGCCTGTCTTCACCAAAAGGGCTACCTACTCGGGTAAGAGCTCTAATGATTGCAATAAAGTCTCTTTATGGAGGAAGAGCAAAAAAGAATCAGGGCACATGCACTACAACTGACTGGTTCTAAAAAGGCAACTGCACAATCTTGATTCTCACGTCTCCCGAGACTCAAAAGAAGTAGCTAAAATGATAGGTGCTGCAGGGTTAGATTGGCTTTAATATGGTGCTGTCTCTGTGAGTCAGGGCTGGTAACTACCCAAGCTACTAAAAATAAATAAATAAATTTAAAAAACCAGAGACAGATGGGTCAGAACAATTCACAAAGTACTAAGGTGTACTGGAGTTGGAGAGGGGCTTCTATTGCACCGCAAGGGGAAACAGCTTTTCCCACGCATGGCATGTATTGATAAGCGATATTTTATATAGTCGAAGGCGTCAGCCGACACATGTCGGTCACTTTAATTTTAATCATTCAGTGCTTTTTGAATGTCTTGGGAATCGCACAAGAAATAAAAGAAAAATGGGATTAAAACCACTAGGATGCTGATATTCTATGTTGGGCCGCTGCACCGTATACAAGCTTAACATCTGCGTCCATCAAAATCAGGCTGCACCTTGACTCATGGCATATTTGCTCTTGACTATGGTGAAAAGAAAGGCGGTGGAGGGAGGGACGGGGCAGCAAAAACAAAGAAACCCAAGAAAATGTATAAATCTGCTGGGGACAACTGTGTATTAGACAGAATAGATAATCTACTCAGTGTTCATTTTTAGAACCACCCTGGTTACATGCCATACTACCTCCACCAGCCAGCCAAACCACCCATCCCCCCCCTCCCCCCATCCTATGAATGTTGTACAGAACCAAAGGAAGATCTCTGGGATATTTACAAAATCTAGGAAAAAGGGACAATAATTTACAACCATTGACCAAATTACTTCTCGTTCACCTTCCTCTCCTGTTGTGCACGCCGCTCTATCCCTGGTTTGCCCTGATAGGGCTCTCACTTGAACAAATTGTTATGCACCTTTGTTTGAGATAGTACCCGAGGAGGTAGCTGTGACTGTTATTGCAAACACTAACTTCCCCACCCCATTACGAAGCCTCTGAGAATCAATTGGTAGCCTTAAATGGCGGCCTCCCAATAGCACCTGCCATACACCCATCCACATCCTCCTCTAGGCCCCTAGCTATTCCATATTCTCTACAGGTGATCCCCTCCAAGTCAGGGCTACTTTCCTTTTTCCCATGAAAGACAAGCGACTCCGTTTCTCAGGCCCAATGTCCAGCAAGATGGCCCTACAAGTATTCAAATGCTCTATACTCCCTGTATCCAACACGCATGTCAACACAACACCTTTATTAGACACGATAGTGCTCAGGTTCATATGGCAGCCCATGATGGGATTTTCAAAACTGGAATGCTCCTAAATTGAAAAAGGTATTCCTCTCCTGCACCATTTTGATTACCAATATCCCTAATCTGAACCCCCTTGCTACTAAGGAAGGGAAAGACTCGCTTATAAACAAAGCGACTCATTGGATCAGGCATGTTAGGGGAGGCCGTTCAGTCATACACAATGACATAATCAGTCCCAAAACATCAAGCAGCCCCAATTGCAGATTTGCCAATAATGTATGTCTTTTATCTATGTGCGAGTGACTAGAGAGGGAATGACCTTGCGTACCCTCCAAGTTTTAGAAAGTCATCTTGACCACTATCACACTAACCAACAGCTCATATTGGCAGGTGATTTTAACACAATGTTTGAGCACCTAGATGCCAAAGCTGTTCAACGAACACAAAATGAAGACACGATTTGGGCCATTCCCTATTTGGATATCCTCCCAATTCACAGATAGTCACAAGTGGCTCTTCAACTGAAGACCTCAACCAGTGTGTTCGAAACAAGGGCTGCCAATGGTCACACAAAGTCTGACCAAGCAGGAGCCCATACCTTCAATAAACCCCTTTAACACTAGTAGAATTGATTTTATTCTAGTTGACCTCAGGTTATGACAGTCTCTCATTGACCTGTGTTCTTGAGAAGACAGAAAGGGATTTTAATCCCCTTTCTTTACTTATGCAGGTTCTTTTTGTGACTAGTTCTTTAGACTCTGGTCTGGCCCTTCCTACAAGGAATATCGCACTGACCTCAGACAAGCGTCCTCTGAAATGGAGGCAACTGGCAGATCGTCCGAATATCTTGCATCACTGCTAAACTAAATGCTATGGCAGGGATGGAGGCAGAACATCATGCTGCTTCCGCTAAATTGAATTCCACTTATGCAGCCTTTTTTTTTTTACTTTTAGCGTGGTATTTCATTGTCCTGGCTATCACTGAAAAACGAGGCACTCACAAAACCAGTTGATGTTTTAATAAGGATTGTTGCAAAGCCCAGTGCTCCCGAGTCAGAGCCATTAAAAGCTAGAGACATGACTCGGATGCCCTTAGCTAGGAAGGTCTATAAAATGGGGACCGCTTTAGCCCAAAAAAAATTGTAGTGATCGAGGTGGATTGCCCCAAAAGATGTCTGTGTACCCAGAGACATCACTCTATTCTGGCAGTTAATCGCTCCTAATTGAGCTATGGTTGCAACAGAACCTGCAAATAATGTTGCCCCTTGTGTGTGGGTCGAGTATTTTAGCAACCAATATTCAGTCGCTCCAGCAAGTACTTCTATTGATACCACTTCAGTTTTCTTAAGCTCATCCTCCCCATGCCTTTGACACCCAGGATGTGGTCCAATCTCTTTAAGCCACCCAGGACTGGGGGTGTGGCTTGACAGTGGAACATGGCGGACGCATGAGCTGGGAGGTCCGAACCAGCCTTCCTTTTATCCGCTGGGATTGTGCAGACGGGGCCGAAGCACAAGACTTTGGTGGTCCCTGGGGGTCCTGAGTGCTGTGGGGCACTCTGTGACGAAGTTTAGGGCTTGACGGCACAGGCGATTACCACAACAGCTCGCCAGCCGTGTCGGTGCATGGACACGGCTGGTGTCATGGCGGCCGCGTAACTCCCTGCAGGCCTGATCCTATCGCTCTTTGTGTCAAGCAGCCGCTTGAGCCCCCGTGACCTGCTTCGGAAGGATTGCGGCTTGGAGGGGGGCTCCCTACGGCCGAGGAGGGCACTGTGCCGGAGGAGGTTGCAGCCCGCTTGAGGGGAAGCAGAGGAGCTGCATTGCCACCGGAAGGGGTCGGGTGAAAGGCAGCGCAGACGAGTGTCAGAGTACGGCGGAGAGCCTGGGCCTTCGCCTCTGTTGAAAGCTCCCTGGCTGGTCCTGAGGTGCGCGCGCTTCTGCTCCCAGACGACAGCATTGGCTGTATGGTGTAAAGTGCGTCAGTGGGCCTACCGGGCCCGCATTGGTGAAGCGGCCTGTGTTGGAGGTGCATTGACATTCCTTGAGGTGTGTGGGGTGATCAGCACTGACCAGCAGACCACAGGGAGTGGGCCTTTACTGCGGGGGCCGCGGCTTCCTCCTGTTGGCCTCTGGCTGGAGCGACGCCCTTTGACGGAGCGGACTGCACCGGGGAGTCTGTGTGGGATGGTTTAGAGGCTCCACAAAGGTCTTTCGACACAACACTGGCTTAGCGGGAGGTGCTCCCCAGGGCCTGAATTTGGAACTGCTGATATGCCAGTGAGGCCTGGAGCAATGGACCTACGCGGAGGGTGGCTGTTGCGGGTGAGCCGTGGAATGCCCTTTGTGTGCTGGTATTGGATCCTGGGGACGGGAGCAACGTCGAGTGGCACAACTGTTGGGTACCCAGGAGTGGGTGTAGCGGTGCCCCACCCCGGTGCGGGACGATTAGCTGTACCCCCAGGTCTTCTGCGGTTTCCCTGCTGGAGCACTGTGTGCGGGGTTGGTCTGCCTAGCGAGGCGCTGCATTGCCAACGTGGGCTGACTGGGAATATGCCGGAGAAGTGCCTGGATGATCGGTGGGACGCTAGCGGACGACCCCTGAGGTTTTCGGTACTCAAGATTGGCGCACCTGTCCCCATACCAGTGCGTGTGCGGAAACCTTCCCCCCCCCCTTGGTGATGGGCCAGTCGCCCTGGCGAGACTTCCCTGGATTGTGGGCTTGGACAGCCTGTACTCGGTCTGGCCTAGGTCACCTGAGAGGCCGATTCATGGGTCCATAAGCTTGCTGGGTGGATGTTGGACTAGGCCCGAGACACGAGCCTTCAATAGCTTGGAGGCCTGGGGACTTAATCCACGTGCAACAAGACCCCTGCTAGCGGCTCCTGTGAGCAGGGGGAGCAGAGTGAGCCGGCTCTGTTGACTGAGGTGCAGGATCCGTTGCGGGGGGCTGCCCTTGCTATCCCGGATTTTCACGACTATAGACAGTGGGAAGCCCTGCTCCTGCCTAGGGATTTCTTGACACCATGGGCAAGCCTAGAAGTCGCCAGTCTGGTGCCCCTATGGAGCCGGAGGACGGTGCTCAGAAGCAGCCACAATGTGGCTCAGACGACCCAGTCCAGCCGCCACTCATAATCTTGGAGGCCATAGCGGATACGAAAGAAACTCTCCACCAGGATATCAGCACTGTTGCGGTGGGACTTGGCCTGCTACGGGAGGAACATAAAAAGTTGTCCGAGAGGGTCAAAGAGACTGAATCTAATGTAGCGGAGCTGCTACCGGCCCAGAAGGCGGAGCAGCAGATGGGGGCTCTCACGGATAGAGTGAGCCAGTTGGAGAGCAGAGGATGCCGAAGAGCGCAATAGGAGGAACAACGTTCGTATCCTGAGCCTTTCGGAAGGGGAAGGGGGTAGCGACATGGTGTCTTTCCTTGAGAACTGGCTTAGGACTGTAGTAGCGCCGGTGAGCCTCCTCCTTACACGCTAGAAAGAGCCCATAGAGTGCCGGCCAGGTCGTTGGCTCCTGGGAGACCCCGCGTCCAGTGGTGGCTCATCTGCTCCACTTCCGTGACAGAGACCTTCTGCAGAGGGCGCGAGCGAATGACCCCTTCGCTGTGGATAATAGTAAGGTCTCTCTCTTTCCGGACTACACGCTGGAGGTACAGAGGAAACGGGCATCCTACTTGGAGGTCAAGTGGGCTTAGAGAGAGGAGGGTCTCCAATATTCTCTGATGTTCCCAGCCCAGCTCCGTATTCTGCTGGAGGGGACCACTCATTTTGATTGCCCTAGAGACGCGTGGGACTGGCTGGAGACCTACAAAGGCGGGACTCATAGTGCCGGTGGCTCGTGGGGTACCGGGCGGAGGCCCATGGAACTTAGAAAACGATCGAGGTGGCGCCCCCTAAGAGCATCCTCCAAGAAACCATCCCCATCACAGACTGAACGGAAGATGGCCGAGGCGCTGAAGGCAGTGGCGGAAATAATGTGGAACCAGAATTCAGCTCCGGAGGTGGTGGCCAGTTCCACCAGGCAGACAGACAGCAACGAAACGGACACCTCCCACAGTGACAGCGCGAAGTTGCCAGTGGTAACGCCGAACACTGCGACAATATCATTTGATGTGCCTGGTAAGCTGGGGCGGCTGTGCCACTTGGATGGCCACCGTCTGAATGTTGCCCGTTTTTGGCCTCAAGCAGCTTCTCCCTATGGGGGGCTGGTGCGCTCTCCCTAGCAGGAGCGTTCCCCTTCATTTTCTTTTGCTTGTCTAGCCAACCCCCGTTGAGTGCCAAACTGGGTTAAGGCCTCACTTAGTGCGCACTGTTTCACAGGATGTTTGGGCGGCTGACCGTTGTTGGACTGCCCTGGGGTCAGGGAGTTGACCACCAGAAGGGTCCTTTTGTTGTTGTTTTTATGATCTGGTATTTTTGCAGAGGGGTGGGACGTGATGTGCAAAGGGAGGGTGTGGTGGTGGGCCTGCTCTTAGGAATGTTACATAGTATAGTCCAGAAGGAATGGCAGGGGCTCAGAGTGTTATACGGTGCCTAACGTGGAACATTAGGAGGATGGGGTCCATGGCTAAACGTCACAGCATCTACTCCTACTTGCGGCGCAGGGACATCCATATAGCATTTTTGTAGGAAACCCACTTGAACAGTGAGGAAGCTGGGAAACTGAAATGACGTTGGAGGGGCCAGGTTTTAGCGACTACCTGTTCAGCCTTTGCCAAGGGGGTGTCGATCTGAGTGAGGCCAGGGGTCACTTTTGCAGTTGAGAGATTGTGGCTGGACGAGGGTGGGGGTCGATATGTTCTAGTCACTGGGAGATTGGCGGTGCGCGAGGTTACTCTTGGTAATATTTATGCTCCCAACCAGGACCAGGTTGGATTTTTGGATTAGTTTTCTGCTGTCTTGGCGGTGGCCTGCGGGGTAATCTTGTCCTTGGGAGGGGGGGTGGTGGGACGGGACTTTGTGTTGCAGATATTGCTGCAGATCGGTCACATACCCCTCTAATGGGGGTCCACGAATCACCGCACTACTCTGGGGTTTCGAGCTTGGATCGCACATTGGGTACTCGAAGACAACTGGAGACTGCAACACGATGGCCGCAGGGAATTCTCATGCTTTTCAACGGAGCACCAAGTGCATACACGCCTTGCTATGTTCTTGTGTTCTCCTGCCTTTAATAGCAACGTTGCGCATACGAAGTACCTGGGCCGTACACTATCGGATCATAGCCCGTTAATGACTCATCAACCTTTAGGAGGGTGTCCCCCAGTCCCCACTTGGAGGCTTAACCCGGCAATGCTGGATGACGACCCTTTTTGTACCTCACTGCATACACTTTTAGAAACATATTTCCCTATTAATATCAATACTGCATCCTCTGTCTGGGTGGAATGGGAGGCGTTCAAGGTGGTGGCGCGGGGCCACTGCCTGGGACAGGCGACCGACGCTTATAGGGAGCTCAGTCAGGAATTACTTGACCTAGAAGGGAGTATCAGCAGGTTAGATAACATCCAGGGTACGGGAGAAGCAGCTCGCTTGGCATGACAGGAGGCGCGAGCAAAGTATAATGAGGCCCTTAGGCAGTTGCGTTGTTACAACTACAATGAGAACCTCCATAGGGTACATAGAGAGGAAGGGAAGGCGGGCCGCCTTTTAGCTAGGATAATTAAGCCTGAACTGGGCGGCTCCCCCATCACACAGCTTGGATTGGATTCTGGGGAGGTATTGTATAGTCCTGAGGCGATTAACGACTCCTTAACATTTTACGAAAGCCTCTATGCGGCCCTAACGGTGGCCCCTTGTTCAGCAGTGAGGGAGTTTTTGGAACCATTGCCTCTGCGGGTGTTGGAAGACGAGGACCGAGTGGAATTGGGGAACCCTATCACTCTGCAGGAAATTAAGGCCGCCACCCACACGTTGGCACCTGGTAAGACGCTGGGGCCGGACGGCCTCCCGGCTGAATTTTACCAGCGTTTCTCTGACCTCCTTGCGCCACATCTGGTCCAGTTGTACGCGGACGCCTATGAGGCTGGGGAATTACCTGGCTCCACTCGGAGCGCCCTGGTAATTCCCCTCCCGAAAATCAAGTCGCCAAGGGCGGCGGGTTAAGGATTATAGGCCCCTCTCCATGCTTAACCTGGATTTTAAGATCCTGAGCAAGGTGTTGGCAGGTAGGTTTGTCCCACATATGAAGGCGTTAATACACCCAGATCAGAATGGGTTTATTCCCGCCCGTAATACCTCATACAATCTTCATAGGCTCTACACCATTCTTTTTCACGCCGAGGCCCCGCATCATCTCCAGGCCGCAGTGCTTTCTGTCGGCCTGGAAAAGGCTTTCTATATGGTGGGGTGGGGATATTTGGTTGAGGTGATGCAGCGTATGGGATTGGGAGACGACTGGATACGTTGGGTGCAGCTTTTATATGCGGCGCCCACCGCCAAGGTACGAATGGGTAGAATAATATCCAGGGAGTATGGGGTGTTTTGGGTGACTCGGCAGGGGTGCCCTCTTTCTCCCCTCCTCTTCACCCTGGCGATTGAGCCCCTTGCTGGCTGAGCGACTTCGCCGGGGCGGTGATGGGATTGAACTGGACTCTGGAGGGCGGACACATCAGGTTTCCCTCTTCGCGGATGACCTCTTGTTGTACGGCCTTGCAAATTCTGGACGATTTTGCGGGCTTATCGGGTCTGTGGGTTAACCCCTTCGCTGCGGCGGACATTCCGCCGCAGTGCTGGGGGTGCGCTGTGCTCATGACGGAGCCGCTCCGTCATGAGCCACGGTTGGGCTGTGCTCATGACGGAACGGTTCCGTCATGACTCCGCCCAGTTGCGTTGTCCCCCCGCACAGGCGGGGAAACAGCGCCGCGTAGGCGGAGCGGCCGCCAACGGGCGTGTCATGACGGAACCGTTCCGTCATGAGCACACGGCAACCGTGGCTCATGACGGAGCGGCTCCGTCATGAGCAGGGAAGGGGTTAACAGAGGAAAGACGTGTCTGTTCCCAGTGGCGGGCCCTCTTCCTAGACCGGATGCTCTGGTGGCTGACATCGTATGGGCCCAGAATAGGTTCAAGTACCTGGGTATACATATTTTCCATTCGCTTGACGATTTGAAAGATGGTAACCTTGGTAGAGCGGTGTTCATTTTTGGCATACATTAGCTGGCCCTCCAGGAGGCATCTGTGCGTCCCTTGGTTCAGCTGCGTGCCAAATGGGATGAGACTGGGGGCAGGGTTTTAACGGACGCGGAATGGCAGAGGGTTTTGCACTACGCCAAGAAAATCTCTCGTAACTCACGTCTTAAATATATACAGTTTAACTACACACACATGGCTTACATGACCCCCACATAGTCTTAATGTGACATGGGGGGGGGGGGGGCTGGGAGGCTCTGCTTGGTAAGCTAGCAGCAGTGCTGGGCAGAGAATAATCTTTCACACTACAGACGTGTATTCTGGGAATAGGCTCATAGACCTGGCGCTGAGATTAGCGAAACGCCGCATTGCTATGGAAGGGAAATCGAATAGGGGACCACAATTCGAGACCTGGCACAGAGATGTCATTGTATGGGCTGGGGCGGAAGGTAGAGCACTCAGCTGGGAGGAATGTAAAGGTATGAGGAAGCTCCCCATTACAGGCCAGTGGAGGAAGTGCTGGCGACCTAGGAGAACCACGACGGGCAAGGGACGGGTGAGACGGGCTCAGACTCAGATTCAGGCCCCGGGCGACAACCAGATGGGATTTAGACTGCATCACTTATTGCATCTTTGCCGCGTTTAGGGAGCCAGCATTTCCTGGTGTCAAAATAATATATGGGGGATTACTTGCTGGCCACCTGTGTCCCGGATTGGGCAGATTTACCTGCAGGTGTGGACCCCTTCCCCCGGGTTGTACTGCTTGCCTCTTCTGTGACCCTTCTTTACATTGGGTCTCTACCACACTCTTGTACTGATGTCTACGATATGTTTCCCCACCTCTGCACAAGGTCTTTCTTTACTTTTCCTTTTTTTTCTCCGTTTTTTTTGCCTAAGGTTGATTCCTTGTGTTTTCACTGTATTGGAATAGTTTTTAGACATTTGAAGCAGCAATTTAGAAGTCAAAGACGTTATATTGATACCTGGATCTGTTTGGTGGGTACTCTCAAACTGTATTATCGAGCACAAAATATTGTGAAGCACATACTGGGGAATCTGGGCTACATCTGGAGGTGACAGATGAAAATGGGCTATGCAACACCCCTCTGGGTCCAACGAACTGTATATTGTTAATCGGATTCTCCTCTTGGATCATTTCTATGTACGCTGAAAAATGTATTTCAGTTCTGTATTGTTGCTGTCAATTAATTTTTTTAATTTAAGATTGCGTCGCTTACATATACAAAATTTATTACAAAACTTGCAAAATACCAATAAAGATACTTAAAAAAAAAAAAAGCCACACAAGACTGGATTCTTGAGAACGAACAGGATGAGCTGACTGATAAGATTCCAGTACTCAGAAGCATATACCAGGTCTGCGGTTGGCCCCCACACTCTTTTCCCTATTTATCAATTATATGGTCCCATTCCTGGACAGGTCAAAGCAGATGCTCCTGTACTGGCCCGAACTAAAACCCCAGTTCTCCTATTTGATGATGAAAACGCTGCTGATTTTCAGGACCCCGAGCAACATTACAGAAACTCCAGTATTTTGAGAAGTTTCGACTGGCTCGGGGCTAGACATCAGCACCACAAATAACAAAGCGGAAGTTGTTTAATCCCCACAAGTCTTTTAGGAAGAAAATTGTTTGGGAGCGGGGGGGAGGGGGGGGGGGGGAGGACTCTTAAGAAGACTGTGGACTACTTTACTAAGTTAGGGGTTATGTTTAGGTTTAGCAGATGTATCTACTGGAAATCCCATACTAACAAAGGTTTTTTTTTCTTTTTTACAAACAAAGTTTTTTTAGCGATTGTTCCTGTTTTTACAGTACAATTAGCAAAATACCTTAGACAATTAGGATAATACAGTCTGTATCATTGCTACAGTGTTAATAATGATTACAATAAGTCTGTCGTCCAACACAGTAGAATGCTAGCATTGTCGCTACGTACTTATACTAACAAAGCTTCAATAACTTACAGGGGCACTACAAAAGGAATACCGCTCCTCATATTCCAAACCCATTTCACCGTTGTTTCTTTATGGGATGGAGCTATGGGGCTTTTCTAACATTGAGTTGATAACCAGTATTGAAAATAAATTCCTAGGCAACCTTGCTTTTATAACTTGTATTCAGGCCTTTAGTGCTTAGACAAAATATCGGAATCAAAAATATCCCGTCAAGAAAAAAAAAAAAAAAAAAAAAAGGACAAAATTACCGTGAAGGTAGCTTTCTATAGGAAAGCAAAGTTTTACTATATACTGCTCCACATAAATGTGCCTGGACAGTAAAAATATATTTAAGGTACGTAGATGTTGAGACTAGTAAATCTAAACGTACCTATTTGCACTTAAATTCTCTATATTTTGGTCCTCGATATTTTAGACCAGCTATTATATCCACACAATAGTTTCTGGTTCTGATATTTTGTCAGTGAACCGGCACAGTAACAATATAAATTCCATAGCATGGAATTTCGACAAACGATATGCAATGTATTTGAAATCCTACACAACTTATCACAATTATCTAAAGAACATACCCTTTCACCGCCCCCTCACTCTGCCTTTTCACTGCCCCCACCTTTCCATTTCCCTTTATCATTGGACATAACCGATTGTATTTATTTTAAATGGCTTTGACTTTTGCGTCAAATGGTTCTAAAGCAGGTGATACAGGATTCTAAAAACACAGAAATAATTCAGGTCTGAACCTGACATAGGTTTAAATTCAATGTTATATGGTTCAAGCAGTTTCCATGGTTCTGTGACCTACAGGCCAGCCTACATATGTTTTACTACTAAGGTTCTCTAGGGCAATTCCATCCCACTAGGTTAAATAACCCACAGGGATTTTGGCATAGACAGTCTAGGTTTACATTCATCCAGCTCAAGTTACCTAGTGGATTGGGTGTTTGAAATACATATATGCATAGTGACTGCTAACCAGAGCATGGAGGAGCGGTCCTTCACGCAACCCTCAATAGGTCGGGCACCTTGTATTGGTACTCAAATACGATGGCTCTAGGTGGGAGCAGAACAGGTCCAGCAGGATTTAATAGACAGTGGTATAGTTATAGGTTATGTTCTATGCACTTGCACCGCGCGCAGATACTCCAAGGAGTGTCCTGGCGCGAGCCTGAAAAGGGTCCGAATCAGAAACTAATAGGAGAACTAGAAAAGAATGGTTTTTAGCTTTTTTTTAAATTTATTTATTTTTTTTAAAAGCTCAGAGGGTCTTTAACACCCCTCAAAGCCAGTGGCAGAGCATTCAAAGCCTGTGCCGCCAGCCGGACAAAAGAGCTCCCGCCAAGCATTTGGCGCTTAATCGAGGAATCTGCGCCAAGAGTTGGGAGGCCGAACGCAGCTGTCTTGCCAGAGTATAGAAAGCCAGCCTATTCTGTAAATAGATGGGTCCCAGCCCATAGAGGGCTTTGTGAGCAATGGACAGGATTTTAAAATTTTTATCCGAGCCTTCGCCGGGAGCCAATGCAGAGATCGCAGATGAGAGCGCATATTCCACCTGCTGGAAAGACACAGCGGGAGCCGGGAGACTGAGTTTTGAATCACCTGCAATTTATCCAACAGGTAGCCCGGAATGCCAGCGTACAATGCATTAGCATAATCGAGACACGAGAGAATTAAAGCACGAACCACAGTCTCCTTTGCAGACTTCGGTAGAAGAGGAAGAAACTTCCCCAGAGACTTAAGGATGCTAAAGCAGGAACCAGCCAACTTCTTAACCTGTGATGAGAAGATCAGGTTCTCAATAAACCAGACCCCGAGATTCTTAACAGAATCACCCTTCGAGCTAGGAAGAGAGGAACCAGGGGGGGGGGGGCCATAGCTTTTCTCTAAAGTCGGCAGGGAAGGCACCATACAAAAGGATCTCCTATTTCTCCTCATTGCATTTGAGCTGTGCCTGAGCAAACCACTGAAAGACCGTGGATAGGCAGTGTTGGGCGGGGAAAACAGAGTCTTCGTCCCGACCCCAGGAAAACAACAGTTGGGTGTCATCAGCATAGGCCATCACCTTAGCCCCTAATGCTTCCGCAAGATAGACCAGCGGAGTAACATAGATGTTAAAGAGGAGGGGGCTAAGGGATGACCCCCTGTGGGACACCAGTGGCCACCGCTTGAGGAGCAGAGGCATACGGTGGGAGCCAGACCTGCTGTGAGCGACCCCCCAAGAAAGACTTGATCCAACCCCACATGGCCCCGGAAACAACGATCTCCAAAAGGCAATCCAGAAGCAGGGCATGGGGCACAATATCGAAGGCTGCCGAGAGGTCCAGCATAACTAGAGCTGCCCTCCCGCCAGCATTGAGGCACTCTCGAATTACCTGGGACACCTCCAATAGGTCAGACTGTGCTGTAAGCCGCCCGGAACCCCGATTGTGCCGGATGGAGCAGGCCAAAGGTCTCAACATACTCGGTGAGTTGGTTAGTAACCACCTTTTCATAGACCTTGGCCAGGCTGGAGAGCAACGAGATGGGGCAGTAGTTACCAGGAATAAATGGGTCCAGAGATGGATTTTTGATGAGGGGAAGAATTTTTGCCTGCTTCCAGGACGTAGGAACGAGGGCCTCCCGCAACGACATGTCAATGATCAGATTGACCGCTGGATTGATGCAATCTTAGACAGTGGCCAAAAGTCTGGCCACACAGGGATCTGTGGGAGAACCAGATTTCAGAGCCTTCAAAATTTTGAGGGAGCTAGGTAAATCAACAAGCGAGAAAGAAGAAAAATTGTGTGAAGGATCAGCCGAGGACAGAACAGAAATACAGAGCACAGGTAGCAAACGTGGTTTGAATAGCGCACATTTTATCCAGAAAAAACCTGGACAGAGTATTACACCAGGCCTCTGTAACAGGTGCAGAACGCACCAAAGCCAGCGGGGACGTGAAGCTTTTCACAATTGAAAAGATTTCTTTAGAGTTGTTATTAGACTGGTCGATGCGCGATGTGAAGTATTGGCTTTTTGCTGCCGCAATGGCGGCATAGTGACTTTTTTGTTTGGCTTTCAACGTAAGCTTCGCCAGAGGGCAGTAACAGCTGGAGCGCCAGGCCCTCTCCAAAACTTTGCACTCATGTTTCAGGGTTTTAAGCTCCAATAGGAACCAAGGTTTAGATGGAGATTCCAGGGCAAGTTTAGGTAGGCGGTATTGAGGAGGGAAGGGAGGAGGCCGAAGCGATCTAAGAAACTCATTTGATAACCAGTAATGAGCCCCATCAGTGTTCGTGCTTCAGGCAGCATAACTGGCCCTGGCCGCTGACAGGCTTGTCTTAGGTGCGCCTTTGGTGCGCCCATTGCACGTCCGACCACAGCCCATTAAATAGGGTTTAATGTGGGCGGCGTGTAGCGTGCGACAGCTAGAGCGCTGCTCACAAAATTAAAACGGCACTGTCAAGATGGCCGCAAGCCCTATATGCCGATTGGCATTGAGGCAAGGAGTTTAACACACTCCGTGAGGAAAAGCAGCAAGACGCCTATAAAAAGCGGGAGTTTAACACACTCCAACGAATGTATGTAAAAGCGAGTAGCACAATTAAAATTCCCCAATTCGATAAGCAAATCCCCCAGCAGCATATCAGTACAACCACAAGGTTAAAATCTATTTCTAAATTAGAATGGTTAAGGAGAAACCTTGTCAGGTTATACGGTGCCTTAGGAACAATCGCACATATATCAGTTCAGGATAGTATTGAGTTACGGTGCTGTAAGGTGAGGAGAACCACCAACCTGCCCCCAAAGTTGTGGCCAAAGCCAACATAGAAATTCACAAAATCCTCAGCACACGTCTGTAGAGTAATATTAAATACCAATGCAAGTATTCAAAATTATAAAACACAGTTTAAGAAATCTGCTCTCTTTTATTCTTTTCTTTCTGATCAGCCAACACGTGTTTCGTCTCACAAACTGGGAAATCGTCCCGGGACTTGAGGCTGACTAAACAAAAAATAAAATGAACAATGGCCATTGTGACACCATACATAAAACTGGTGTGCACAAGCTCAATTCAAATATAAACGTGACATAATGTGCAAGTGCAAAAGCATGCACATGGTGGACCCATAGTCATTAATAGTGACTTTGTGAGCATCAATGTGTGAAGATTTTAAAAAACTAATCGTGCAAGAATATTTTATATTAAAAAAAGTTCTAAAATCAAGGTGATGGAGAAAGACCTAATGATTAAAAAGCTCCCAAAGCCCCATACTGTATAAGGGCATTAAGACCAAGCCACAAATACACAAGACCAAAACTATCAAGAGCCACCTGGGCCGTATATGTCAAACCCTTCTCTCATTACAGTCAGTACATAAATAAAGCCCTCAAAGACCAAAAGGCGTGATCACTCTCTCACCCATCTAGCCAACTACATGCATCACCATTGTGAAATTTCTTCTAAAAGGGAGTACCTTCAATATAATTGGTAGCAACCTATGCAGAAGAAACCAAAACAGTACGAGCCTGTCAAAATGTATCCTCTTGATCAAATATATTCCCAAAATTTCCCAGCAGACTTCCTAGGTCCCTCGTAGAACATAAATTCTCCCACAAGGCAGGAGGGGAGGGTGGGTATGCTCGGATCTTCAATTCAAAGGCTTAATATCGCATCACAATCTGAACCAGTAGTCACTTGGTTTGTTGTGAAAACTCGTAGGATCGCCCAGAGAACCTCTCCAGACATGGGTTGGCAGTGACTCCACTCCACAGTTCAGTCTGCTTGTTCTGGGCTATCCTGCTCTTCCAGCACAGAGGCTGGACTTCTCCTATTCAAGCGGTGGGTAAGCCACTCCCTCTCCTATATTAGTTCACCAGACAATAGCAAGGACAGCAAAATGAGCAGACTTTAGGCGATGTTCCCTGACCCATGGAAACTGGCGGTCAAAGATGATGAACTGGATATCAGCAGTCCCTTGCGTACTCTGCATGAAGCTCTTAGGGTCAGCAAAGAATGTGTAACTAGAAACAAAGTAGGATAGTTTTTAGATTTATTGTGATACGAGGGTGTATTTGAATTTTTTAGTATATATGGACATGACATTATTTTGGACTATATATTATAAATGATGCAATGATTATTTATTAATGTATGTATTATATACTTATGTATTTATCAATGACCTATGTTGATAGTTATTTATATATGAGACTGTGAAAGAACTATAAGGAGTCTCTTTGAAGTTACATGAAAGGCGGTAAAGTGTGGTACTGTTGCAGAGTACAAAACAAATTCCTGCTAGATAGAGATATCGGACTCCTGTCTAGTGGCAGTTTTGATGCCATAAAGGGCATGCTGGAAAGAACAGATCTGTATTATGTGGATAGCTAAGTGGATTAGTAAAGCCACGCAGTAGAAACATTTTGAAACCAATTAAATGTATGTGAGAGATGAGGGGCACATTTGCATGGATGGTAGAGAGGGAATCAAAGGAGGTCACAGTGTGCAATTGTAAAGCACACGTTCACCCGTAGGCATCTTGGCGCCAAAATGATGGTCGCACTGGCTTCCACCAGTGCTAAAAGGCTGCGATGATGGGTATGTGGCAAGGTAAAGTAATACTGTGTCTTTTTTTCCTCTCTTTCTTAGTCTTTCTGGAGAGTGTAAGGATTTCGCAAAGGAAAGGTAAGGTGACTGTAGGAGAGTGGCATCGACTGCATAGTTGCCCTCAACTTTTTGCTGATGTTTTGACTGTTTTATGCGACTAGCCAGGCTGTGGCCCTGCTATCCAGGACCCCAGCCTATCTGCTTCTTCTCTAAACTGATGTGAGTACCCTATGTACCTTCCAATTGGATACTAAGGACACCCTACCAGCCCCTTGTAGATGGTACCCTAGGTACCCAGGGCATGGGTCCCTCAGAGGCCTACCAGGGGCTGTAGCACTTATTGTGCCACCCCTGGGACAGCCATACCAAATGATACCACCAGCCCACTACTGTAGTCTGGGTAAGGTGGTGCTTGCACCCCTTACAGGGATATAGGTATCCTGCATCCCACTTAATACAACACATATATCCTCATAGGTCACCCCTAGAGCAGGCCTTGCTAACCCTACAAGGCAGGGTGCTGATATATGTGTGAGGGGGGGGGGGGATCCCTACCCGAGTAGGGCCCCTCTGCAACCTTCGTAAAATCATTACTGGGTTGTTTGTAATGTAGCCATACCATATACTCTTAACCGCATTATAAGTATATCGCGATAGCGTGATAACTTGAGAATGGCTACACAGAACCATATCGTGTTTGGTGTCAAACATGTAGGAATCATACCCCCAATTCAGCCATGGGACTGAGGGCACGATTCCCCCCCTGCTAGAGGGGCGATATGGGAAAAGCGGCAGAATTTAGACACCAATTTAAAAGTGCACGCAAAGTACAAAATGGATGCTACCCACCACCCACATGACTCTGGCTGCCTGTTTTTGGGCAGAACTCGAGCCACGGCAGCTGGACAATAGGGATCCTGTTGCAGGGAGGTGTTCCCACCTCCCCAGACAGACTATGTGGATTGGAACTGGGTGGGTGCACCATAGGATATCTTTCAGAGTTGCACGTAGGCTTCTCCAGTGCCTACATTCTGCATACACCGCCTGGAACCAGTTTAGGGGCATCCTGTCTCCTGCCATGGCGGGAAACGCACAAAGGGGAGAGGGTGTAGCCACCCTTTCTCGCCCGACCTCTCATTGGTGGGCTCTGAGCTGGACACTCCCCTAATCTTTGGATAAAGGTGAATACTGGGTCCCCAGAGCCTCAGATTATTCTTGAACTTCACAGTCTTGACATTCGACTTGCTGCCGCACAGCTACCTAAAGAAATCTCCCTTGGGGTAAAGGAGTTACCCCCCTGCTTGGCAGGCACCTGAAACACTGCAAGTGACCCAGTTGGAACCTCGCTGCTCCTTCGGACATAGACGACTCTTTCCTACCTTGAGGTGGGTTTCCAAGCATCCCAGAGGCCAGTGAGTGTGCACAGCAAAGCTCTGCACCGTGGACCCCGTGGGTGCCGAGATACCCAATATCCCAGGACACCGGCCACCTCTTGCACAGCACCCGACCCCGGGACACCGGCCACCTCTTGCACAGCACCCGACCCCGACGAGTGAGGAAGTTGTGCTTTGGCCCATTATTGAGCCAACCTCTCAGCAGCATCTGTGCCAAAGATTGACGCCCTAGCCCGCTCCGGCGACCCGTGGGCACATCTTTACGCACGCCAAATTGCTGCCTTCCACGGTCCCTTGTCTCTCGACTTGTGGGCCCTAGCGGAGGACAATCTTCGATTCCAAGAGTTCCCCTGGTTGCTCCAGGCCTGCTCTTCAGTCTCCTCGCTGGAGACCTCGCTCAGACCTCGTGGGTCTGCACCAGTAGCTGCTTTGTGTTTCTTGCGTGGGTTGCGGCTGCCAAGGCTTAGTGGATCCAATCCGGACACTAACACCGTAGCGACCCTCATCCTTCGTGGGACAGTCGCCCTCCAAAAGCTGGCCTTCCTTGAAGCCTCCTGGACCCAGTGGCTGACGATCCAAGCTACACCTCTTCCACCTGGAAGCACCCGACATTGAAGGGCTCCTTCTCTTGAGCCCCCTGGTCACTGTGCTGTAACCCAGACTCTGTCCCCTCTGCTTTCATTCCTTCTCTACAAGATCTACATTTTCATTCTTCACGACAACGACGACGCTTGTGGCTAACAACAGTTCTTCACGTTTTGCCGTTGAAAATCAGCCCGCAACCAGACATCGAAAACGACCTATGCACCCGGCTTCCCTGGGGCAGGTAACAGTGGTACCTCGGTACTCTCGTGGGTGTGGGCCCTTTAAAAGCTTAACTCTAAAGTTAAGAACTTGAACTCCTGCTAGAAGAGTTTTTAAACTTGTAAAATTCAACCGCGACATTCTCCATAGGCTATAATAGAGATCCAGACAGTCACTTCAGTCACTGCACGCGTCTCCCGTGGGTCCCCTTCCTCACTACCTTGGGTGGTTTCACAAGGGGCCAGCGACCCTAAATGCCCTAGGCATTGTCTGTAGAATTGTCGTGGATCTTATACCATTTTTTTGATATATGGTTTGGTCCCCCCCTGGGGCCTTCTGATTCCAGTGCTATTTATTGTAACTATAAATGCTTGTTTGAATTGTATCTTCACCTCTAGCCTCATGAAGAGACTAGTGGGGTTATTCCTAGAATAAATACATATATTTTATATATATACACACACACACCTGTGTGGACTACTCTTTTATTTGGTTATTCAAGAGGTTATCTATGGTAAAACAATAAGCTTAACACTCCTTCAAGACTTAGCCTGAAGGCTGCTCTCCACAGCTACCACTAGGATAGCTTTCTTTAAAGGTTGTCTTTAACCTATCACCTTAAGAGTCGAATTGGACTCGTGCAAGGTGGCCACTAGAACTAGTGACCAGCAAATGCCAGGCCAACTTCTCACAGTGACACACACTTACACTTTGAAACCAACAACCTATCTGGCTTCTACGCAAGATAGTGTTTTAAAAGGATAGTTTTAGGCACTAGCAGACATGGCATATCGTTTGACAAATGCTGCCTAGGCCCAAAGTCTGGTTCTGAGTCCAGCTTTCAGGCAGGATCAGAGACTGAGACAGCAGTTCCTGAGACAGCATCTGAGGGAGAGGACAATGGAGACGAATCTGGGAGTGGTTTTTCAGTCGGTGCAGTTCCATCCGACGACTCGTCTTCCAGCGATTCTGAAGGAGACAATGTCAGTCGTGCTGTCCCTTTGCCAGCACAGTCTTTGCAGTAGGACAACAGTAACAGGTTAGCGCAACCCAGAGTGCAGGCACGTGCGGCCGCAAGCACAGACGGAGTGCTGTTTTGGCAGCCTCCCAATTTAGTTCAGCCCAAAATGCCGCCTTTCACTGGTGACGCTGGATGTAAAGTCGACACAGCAAATTTTTTGCCAATTGACTAGGTCTCTTTTTGGATGTTGACTTCCTTGACGAAATTGTGCAGCAAACAAATGTGTGCCGAACAATTTCTGAGGGAGCAAGGAGGCACTCTTGGGCCTCCTTCTACGGCGCACACGTGGACTCCGACTTCTTTAAGGGAGTTGAAGATATATTTTAGCCTCACACTTAAAATGGGGGTAGTGCATAAACCAATCTTGCTATTCTACTGGTCTACTCGCACAGTTTGGTTAACCCCCATCTTCGCACCATACATGAGCAGAGATGGTTTTTTGCTATTGCAGTGCATGCTGCATTTCAATGACAATTCTGCTGCATTGCCACGGGACCATCCAGAGAATGACAGGTTGTTCAAAATTCGGCCTGTTGTGGAACATTTGTCTGCCAGGTTTCCAGATGTTTATACTCCTGGAAAGAATCTAGCTATTGAGGAGTCCATGATCTTGTATAAAGGGCGGCTGCTGTTTAGGCAGTACATTCCGAGCAAACGCGCTCGCTATGGCATCAAGCTGTACATGCTGTATGAGAGCTCAACTGGCTATGTGTACAGCTTGAGAGTGTATACAGGGAAGGACAACTCTTAACCCTGTAGGTTGCTCTCCCATGCTAGGGGTCACAGGAAAGATCGTATGGGAGCATGTCCATCCACTTCTTCACAAAGGTTATAACCTTTATGTGGACAATTTCTATCCAGGAGTAGAGCTGTTCAGAGAGCTCTACAAAGCTGGCACCGTGGCTTGCGGTACAATTCGCTGTCACCGCAAAGGATTCGCACAGGAGCTTGTTTGCAAGAAGCTCCAGAAATCCCAGAACACTGCGTTGCGTTCCCACGAACTGCTCGCAGTTAAGTTCTCAGATAGGCGTGACGTGTATGTGCTCACTACAATTCATGCCGCGAGCACTTCCCCTGTCACGGATTAGGGTCAGAAGGCCGAAGTACACAAGCCCACCTGTATACTGGATTACAAAAAGTACATGCGCGGAGTGGACAAGAATGACCAGGTTCTTCAGCCATACAATGCGAGTCATAAAACTCGCACTTGGTATAAGAAACAGTTTACTCACCTGATCCAGATGGCAACATACAATGCGTATATTGGTTATCGTCAGACCACCACAGGAAGACTCATGTCTTTCCTTGACTTGGTTGTCTGATTGAAAGTCTCACTGCTACAGAAGCATCAGCCTCCACTTCATGTGTTCTGGAGGACGTGGCAAGGCTGCAGGTGCGACACTTTGCTGATAAAACTCCTGCAACACCCAACAAGCATTTGCAATGCAATAGGTCTCGCATTAGCAAAGTTTGAAGTTGTTGGTATTGTAAATGGCATTGTTTTTATCCATTTGTTTTTAAAAGCGTTTGTGGTGCATTATTTATTCTAGTTTTATGTAGCACTATGTTCCAACGTTTTATACGTCGCAGCGCTAAAAGTAACAGCTGTTACAGAAAACGGCACATTGCTTTAATAAGTGGGTTTTAATAATGTAATGAATAAACGTCTAGTGTAGAAAAAAAAGGCCGCCATTGGAAATAACAAAGCCTTTTATTTTTGTTTTCTTTTTAAAAACAAATAAAAGGCATTGTAATTTCCAATGCCAATAGCTTAAACTCTAGTTACTGCAAGACCTATTGCATTGCAAATGGGTTTTTTGGTATGGCGCACAATGTGAACTGACTGGTTTATGCAACGACCAAATCATAATAAAAGACACCAAGTTCTCAAGAATATCCACACCTAAAATATTTGAAATATGCTTCTACCGAAGAGAGATTATGCTGATCCACAGCAAACCAGTCTAGCTATTAACATAACCATTTCTGCCCACACTAAAAACATCCGTGTATCTTTTAATGTGTAAAAATACACAGACGTGTCAGACACTCTACACACAAAAATTACTCTATATCTTTAAGGCTGTTCATACACAAGCAAGAGATTAGACTTGAATTAATGCTCTCACTTTACAAAACAAACAAAAAAGTAATGCAAATTAAAAAAACACACAGATTTCAAAGGCCACACAAGAGACGCTTTTAAGCCAGAAATGGTGATAAAAAGGCACACCTGGGAAAATAAAACTTACATATTGCGAACAAAAGTACATGTTTTACCTCCCCACGTCCCCAAGCACCGTTATTTTGTGGTGGTCTAAGCTTGTGGAAAAAAAGGGACAGTTTGACTTTTCTCGTAAGTTGTACAACACAAGTGCTGATTGATGCTGCGTTTTGCCTTTAAACAACATGTGCTCCACAAAAATATGGTTTGTGTTCGCTTTCTTAGGCAGGCTAACATAAAAACATTTTATAGAAAACTGCCGCATAAAGATAACGCCTAATAAGAGCCCCGGCCTCTCTTTAATGTCAAATTAAGCCCTTGAAAAGCGGATGTAACCAGCACCGTGAAAGCGGCTGAAGCTAAGCCACAAAAAACAAGGAACTGCAACTGTCTAGGTACACTTGCATTGTGATATAAGTTGCCTTTAAAAGTAAAATAAGCCCAAGTGCTAATTGTTGCTGCGTTTTGCCTTAAAACATGTCCTCCACAAAAATAATGTTTTTTTTCTCTTTTTGTTGGGCAGGCTAACGCAAAAACATTTTTTAGACAACTGCTGCCTAAAGCTAACGCCTAATAAGAGCCCCGGCACCTCTTTCATGTCAAATTAAGCTCTTGGAAAGCGGCTGTAACCAGCACAGTGAAAGCGGCTGAAGATGCACAGATTCCAAAGGCCGCACAAGAGACGCTTTTAAGCCAGAAATGGTGATGAAAAGGCACACTGGGAAAATTAAAGTTACATATTGCGAACAAAAGTACATGTTTTGCCTCCCCACGTCCCAAAGTACCATTATTTTGTGGTGGTGTAAGCTTGTGGAAAAAAACCTTTGACCTATTGGTATTGTAAACGATAATGCCTTTTATTATTGCAGTTTTTTTTAATCACAAATAAAAGGCACTGTCATTTACAATGCCAAAAGCTCAAAATCTTGCGATTGCGAGAGCTATTGCATTGCAAATGCTTGTTTTTTTGGGCTGTTTGTGGGCTCATTTTACAGTCTGGTGTTATGGTCTTTACTTTTAATTTCTCTGATATTAAAATATAAGCATTGCCTGCAGCAAATTCAGATCCCTGCAATCTCCATTACCATGCAAAACACTTATATAGCAAGTTTTTACAAGTTCGAACCTGGCCCGGTATGCAAAAAGTGAGCCACTTTTTAGCTACATGTGATTCGCTAACAGTGACCACTTTTATTTTCATGCCGCTCCTATTTTCTGTCCCAGTGCAAAGAATGCAGGGGGCACAGAGGCGCATCGAGGCTGCAGGTGGGGCTCAGAGGTGTGCTGGAGCAGCAGGACGGGCAGATGATCAAGAAGGCTGCAGGAGGGTGGATACAGAGGACCACAAAACCTGAAAGGTTCAGAGGAGTGTTAAGGCGACTGGAAGAGGGTTAATATAGGCAGAGGCTGACTGCATTCACATAAAGAGGGTTAAGGACAACACAGAGAACTGACCAGAGGCGCCTGGGGTTGTGAAGCACGTTCTCTGTTTTATCTCGTTTGACAAGCCTCGAAAGCAGTTGCCGACCTGCTGTGCAGAGAGTCAATTGAGAACAAGCCCGGCGGAGCGTGGCGCGCGTGCTTGGCGGGGGAGCGGACCCTTTGAAGTACGATGCCAAACGGATTGCATGGCGGCACGATGCACGCGATTGTGCGCGTGCTCGCCATGCAATCCACTTTTGGGAGCACTTTTGGGAGCCCCTTACTAGAGCCTCGCATAGCGATTGCTACGCAATAGCTAGGCGAGACCTAAAAAGGAGCAACCATGTCGTTGTTGTAAAGTGTGCTCGATGCAGGGAAAGAGGCAGGAGACTCGTGTTTACTGTCCAAGTAAGCCTGCCTTCTGTTTTCCTACTTGCTTTATGTTGCATTACACTAAAGCAAAATACTGGGAAATTGACTAAGGTGGAGCTGCCAATAGGTAAACCTTTCAATTGGTGTGAATGGATACCTACTGTCTGTGGGCCACTCCTTCACTACGCAAGCAGCTGCAGAATATTTCTTCCTCCACTTCAGGAAATTATGGACTTCTCAACAACTTTATCTGCTTTGAGAACGTGGCAGTTGTGCTGTTCGCCGATTGACAAGTGTATTATAGTCCCCACGCTGCACATACTGGTGGATAGAACATAAGCCACGTTGTCACTGAGTACCAGTGTTTCACATTCAACCGTTCGGTGTATGGTGTTCGCTTTAGAAAGCTTTTGAAAATTTCCAGCATGTTTGTCTTAGTTTCAAAGGTAGATATGCTTGCTCAGCTCGAGGAATGGCTTTGCTGCATACTCTGGCACCTCCCAACTTGCATTCACAAACTGGAAGGAGTTGGATTTAGCACAGTGAGAGCATTGTTTTCTCATGCTTCAAGTAGTTAGAGATGGAAGGCATCAGTATAGGGTCTCTTCACAATTAGACAAGATTAGTCCGGACTCTGATGAGAACAGACTTGTGAATGGGTTAGAACAGCTTATGGTAGGTGCGCTTTCCGAGGAATATTGCAAAGGTAGAAGGCAGATAGTAAAGGTAGTATAGATACAAATCATGATTTCATCTTCACCCATGGATTCAAATCCATTGCTGCCACACTTGCACTGAATTTAATATAGTACTTGCAGCTTGCCATGTTCCTCCTGTTAGAACTTAGTAGATAGTCCGTTTGCTGTATGATAAGTGCATTACAGTCACTGCACATAACGGTGGATTGGACATATGCTACATGGTCAGGGACTACCCGTGTTTCACATTCATCCGTTCTTCATAGTTTATGATGTTATCTTTTGAAAATTTCCAGCATGTATGCCTTAGTTTCAAAGGTAGATATGCTTGCTCAGCTCGAGGAATGGCTTTGCTGCATACTCTGGCACCTCCCAACTTGCATCCACAAACAGTAAGGAGTTGGATTTAGCATAGTGAGTGCGCTAAAGGTTCATGAAAGACACGTCTTCCTGAGACTCATGTGGCTGTCATGGAAGCCATTAGTAAAGACTCACTCAGCATGCGTTCGGTAACGTTCAGGAAGGAGGGGGGGGGGGGGGGAAGAGAGACTTGACAGGTGGTAAAATGGAGTCAAACTCATTATGTCTTGTGGCATATGAATGTGATGGGCCCTTGCATAGTGGCGGTATGTTTATGTGAGTGCAAGTGATCTGGTTGTTTGGGCCTGTGACTGGCGGTATGGAAGTCTTGTGTGTGGTGTGTGAATAGCGTGTGAATGGACCATAAAGTGGTTGGTGCCGTGAAGTGGCTTTATGGCTTCCCTTCAGAAGGCTTGGCTCCATATTTATATACTTTGATAAGTATTTGTGCTTTGAAGCCAGCGTTCCTGGAGGTACTAAAACCAACCAGTATAAGTGGTGGATTAGCTTTATCAAATTAGGGTTAGCTTTATATTTGTGGCGGTGTAGTGGCCTTTTGTAAGATTTTTTTTTTGTCAATATGGATAGCATGGGACTTTGTGCCCTAGCTCAGTCGTCACCTAGGCAAACCTTCACATTTGAGTGGTAGACAAGGAGGGAAGTACAAGGGTGAATGACTTGCGTGGCTCTCACTGTTTTTTTACCCAACATGCCCTGCAAAGCTCAAATTTAGTTGAAAAAAACAATTTTTTCACACATTTTTGTTTGGGAAAGTTGTGGGATCACTGATCGGACACAAATTTCCTACCACCCAGCGTTCCCCCCAGGTCTCCTGATACAAATGGTGCCTCACTCGTGCGGGAGGCCCAAGTACCCGCAACAGGCAAGGGCCCAAAACATATTGGGGAGACATTAAAAATGTCTATCACAAAACGTTTTGGGCCCTTGCCTGTCGCGGGTACTAGGGCCTCCTACACGAGTGAGGCACCATTTTTATCGGGAGACTTAGGGGAACGCTGGGTGGTAGGAAATTTGTGTCAGCCCGGTGATCCCACAACTTTCACACACGAAAAAATTTTCAGCTAAATTTGAGGTTTGCAGGGGATTCTAGGTAAGAAAACATTGGGGGATCCACGCAAGCCATACCTCCCTAGAATCCCCCGGGTGTCTAGTTTTCAGAAATGTGGGTTTGGTAGGTTTCCCTAGATAACCGCTGAGCACGGGGCCAAAAACCCGGGTGATCCCCCTTGCAGAACCAGATCGTTTTGTAAAAGGCAATTTTGATGTCCCCTCAATACCTTTTGGGCTCTTGCCTGTTGCAGGTACTTGACCCACCCACACAAGTGAGGTACCATTTTTCTCGGAAGACTTTGGGGACCGCGGGGTGGGTGGAATTTTGTGGATCCACGCAGATTTCAGAACTTTCTACCACAGAAGTGTGCGGAAAATGTGTTTTTTTGGACAAATTTTTATGTTGGCAAGGGATTCTGCGTAACAGAACCTGGTGGGAGCCAGTCAAGTCACCCCATCCTGGATTCCCCTGGGTGTCTAGTTTTCAAAAATGTATAGGTTTGCTAGGTTTTCCTAGGTGCCGGCAGAGCTAGGGATACAAATCTACAGCTAAGCTCTTTGGTTAAAAAAGTCGTTTCCTGTCGCAGGCACTACGCCTACCCACACAAGTGAGGTACCATTTTTAATCTGAAGACTTAGGGTAACACAGACCACATTATCTATTGACTTTCGATGCATTTCTGCCTTCCAAATAAAAGACAATGTGTAAAAAAGAACTCATTTTGAAAAATTAACTATAATTCTCATGTTAGTATGGGTACTCTCAATCTAGAAAATGTGCAAATATCTACTGTTTCTAAACTCTATATTTTGTTCCAATTTCAGAAATACATAGGTGCCTTTGATACCGATTTGTCCATGTATATATTTTCCCAAATTAATTGCTATATACCCGGTACATAATGAAAAACCATTGCAAGACTCTGCTCAGTTATTGGCTCTGGGTTCGTCGGGTTCTTGGTGAACCTACAAGTCCTATATATCCCCACAACCAGAAAGGTCCTGCGGATGTAACGGTATATTGCTTTCAAACAGCTGCCAAAATTTAGAAGAAGTTACAGGTGAAAACATTGGAACAAATGGCTGTTTTTTCCAACTAATTTTCAATGTTTCCTATATTCAACTGTTAGTTTCTATAAAGAAACCTTGAAGGATCTACACAAATGACCCCTTGCTGAATTCAGAATTTTGTCTACTTTTCTAGAATTTATAGCTTTCCAGGATTCATTATTGCTTTCATACCCATTTCTACCATTACTGATAGAAGGTTGAAAGCACAAAAAATAGCAAAAATAGGCTATATCCCAGTAAAATGCCAAAACTGTGTAAAAATGTTGGTTTTCTGACAAAAGTCTAAGTCCCTAAAAGCTGGGAAAATGTTGATTTCAGCCCCACAAACCCTTTGTTGATACCAATTGCAGGGAAAAAAACAGACTCTTTAATTTGCCACCCCCCCCCCCAAAAAAAAAGAAGAATGTAGCTGTATTTTGGCTAATTTTTGGGTCCCCTCCAGGAGAATCCACAAGCCCTGGGTACCTGTAGAATCCCCATGATGTTAGAAGAAAGAGACGCAAATTTGGCGTGGATACCTTATGTGGTTAAAAAGTTACAGAGGCCTAAGAGCGAACTACCCCAGATAGCCAATAAAGGGCTCAGCACTGGGGGGTGGGAAAGGCCCAGCAGTTAAGGGGTTAAAAAATGGGGCCATTATAGATCAGGGCTTAAACTCAGTCTGCAGAAGAATATGCAGATACAAAAAAATATGTTTTTGTTTCCCACTTGACCTAGTGTGTCTATATAATCTGATAAAGATAACTACAAATCCTACAAGAATTCCTTGCTTTGATAGAAGGTACCAAGCAGCTTCTTGTTTGCTCTAACAAAAAAAGAGGACAAAGTCCATGCATACACAACAAGAGGCAGGTGGACAAAATGGATTATGGGCCATTAAGCAGTTCTTCCCAAAGCCGGTCTCTAGAGCTGATAGAACAGTTGTCGACACTACCAACTCCTCCACAGGGCCGGGCTGGCTGTAGTGGGCAACGGATGTTTCCCCGATGGGCCGGCAGGGTGAGAGCCGGTTTTGGGGAGGAGTTGGTAGAACCGGTAATATCGGCCCCCTGTAACAATATCGTCCGAAACCAGCCCTAGCAAACAGTTTGGCTGCACCCCCCCGCTCCCTAGAGGGGGCCAGCCAAGCAATTTGCCAGGGCCGGCTTTGGTTCCCCAGTACGGCCCTGCTCCTCCAGGTAAACCAATAAAATACTGGCAAAAAAGCCCAGTTCCTCCTAGCAAAATGTTTATTAGGTCGAGCCTAGCAGTGCACATGTGCTGCTCTGCGAGGCATGCAGTATCCAGTGTATGGGCATTCAGCAAGCCCATCGCTTTTGATTGGCTCCTTCATGTGCTTTTCAAAAATCCCTTGTTTTCATTGGTTTCTAGCTTACATTTGTCCCTCCTTTTATTGGTTTTGTCTCTCCCTGGAGACTGCCCCTGTTACATGCATTATTTCATGATGGACCATATAGGTTAGCGTCATGCACTAATTGTTTTGATAATTTCCTGCTCGACGGCACACACTCCCTGTAGCCTTGCCGTGAAGCGCATCCCTGCCTCAGACAAGTTTATTACTAAAAAACAGTGCTAATGCGTTGAAGGCAGAGGGGGGGGGGTTATATCGGAGCTTGCAGCTGTTGTACCTTTCTCTTCGCAAAGCTCCCCTATCTTTAATCTTGTCCAGGGCGCCCAGAACGTCGCAGTTGCTGAGACAGGGGGAAAGCCTCTATCGCCTCTACCCACAGGACTCGGATGACGTTAGCAGCCAGCGGCTGGTCCCCACCTCTTCTGCCTCCTGCAAATGTCTTCTTGGTTTGGGTCCTGGGCCTGTATAATGTCAGCCTCTGTTGCTGGCCGTCCTGGGTCCTAGCTTTTCAAGTTTCTCTTCATTGTCTGCTGAACCTGTATCTCACCACCTACCATAGCCGTCTGTTCCCAGCCCTGTCTCCAACAGCTGCTCTCTTTGTTATGGTACTTTTTTTCTACAGTGCTACTAGCTGCTTCTCTGGCCCCAGTGGGAATCCCTCAATCTAAATCCTCTAATAGCTTCATCTATGGTCCTGTCAGTAACTCAATTTTTAGTACCCTAGGGAGTGCTGCTAGCTGCTTTTCTGGTCCCGTCTGTAATTCCTCATCCTAAGTCCTCTAGACAAGGCTGCTAACTACTTCTCTGGATCCAATGGTAATTCCTCATTCTTAGTCCTGTACGAAGTGCTGCAAACTAATTCTCTGGTCCAGTCGGTATTTTTTCATTTTAAGTCTTCAAGACAGTGCTGCTAGCTTCTACTCTGGTCCCATCTGTAAGTCTGCATTCAAAGTCCTTTAGACAGTGCTGCAGCTACATCTCTGTTCTAACATCCACCACACTCCAAACCAAAACACAGTTAAAAGACATTGTAATTTACAACACCAATAGCTCCAACTCTCAAAAATGCTAGACATATTGCATTGCAAATGCTTGTTTAAAAAGTAATGGTTTATCTTAGGTGTCTTCGATTGAAATTGAATTGACATAAGTAAGCGGTTCTATCAGAAGAGCTAGAAACAGGATCAACCAACTAGGATTTTGCTTGCTCTCTACAGTCGCAGTGAGCAAGCCCTGCCATGATGCACTTCACATTAAAATTAATTACTACTTCTTTCATTCTTGTGGCCTTACTAAGATAATTGTTCTCTTGCTCTTAGTAATTCCTTTAGTATCTGCACCCTAAACAATGTCAATACATCTATTGCACCTGCGTACAGGAAACACAAAAGCTTGGAGAAACAGTGCTAAAGTTAGGACATCATCACTGTATTCTTCTTTCACGGTTTCAATTTTTGTATGCACCGCAAAACAGAACCCACAATGAGTATGTTAAGAGACGAAGAGGGTAATATAGAAATAAAAAGGTTAATGTTTTATTTTTGAAGCACTTTACAGTTTGTGTACTCATGCCTTTTCCATGCTACAGTTAAAAAATACCTTGAACTTATTTCCATGCAACACCACGGGTAATGGCCATGATTCAATAGAAGCCATTAACTCAGAGGTTGTAATGGAGGAACTCGAGGTTACCCCTTGTGCAAAATCCATCAATAGATCCCACAGGATGCCGTAACCAGGGACATTTCAGGATCAGAATAAAAAGTGGTTTATCATTTGACTGAGTAGAAGAAAAAAAAGTATATTACAAAATAGTGCTCATTATAGGTTTGGTGTAGATAGAATGATTAGGCCACATTAACAAGAGTGCTTGTCACATTGCAGAAGAGTGCATGCTTATTTGTTGTGCACAAACTACATGTGTTTATGTATTGTATTGTACTGAAACATTTATATTGCACTTTCTACCCCTACATGTGGCACTGAAGTCCTTGCCTACAAAAGTGTTGCACGCTACACCATGTAGGTTGTGTGGCTGAAAGAGTGTTGTCATTCTTTTGATCCTATGTGGGAAGTTTTGCCATGTCATGTATAATACACTGAGGAATGGTTACTAGGTTTTAGGACTTAGCAGTGTGATGAATGAAGAGGTGTGCGAGATCGAGGTGCATAGTTTATGATTTACAGTAAGCTGGCAGCTTTTAGCAGTTCTGCAAGTCTCTTTATGGTATTTCTTATGAACATTATACGCTTAACTGATAACTTCACAGGGCTGCTCATTCGGAGGTAACATTTATGGTCCCGAGCAAGCATAGGCTGGAAGGAGAAATGGTAGAGAGAGCTGCTGGGATGGACTTTGGTAATATCATCCTGTATTTGATTTTCATTGTGAGCTGTCAAAAGCGGTCACAGCATGCAACTTATTGGGACTTGCAGTGATGGACTAAATTAAAGTCCTCCATCGGTCAGCAGTGTGTTGCAGATTTCTTCAGTTATTCCATGTCTGTTGAATTAGTGATGCGTGGTGTAATGCTGTGAACTGGTACACAATTGGGAGATAAATAGGACCGATAGCATTTTTGCAAGATGTTCATGCAGCTTCCAATGGGCCCAAAGCAGGAAGTCCCATCAGTGAAGCCAACTCCTCGGAAACCGATCTCGGAGTGCCCTCTCTATCCAGGAATACCACTCTTTCGGCATTTTCCCCCCCTTACAATTGGTCAAGTAACCATTAAATCAGGATCACCGCTGGACCCCTGGCCACCTAGAGTTTTACAACTAGCCCCTGCTATAGTCCCTGGAAACCTCCGAATGATTTTTAACCAAATGCTCCACCTAGGTTACTTATACAAAAATTGGAAAATTGCATCAATTCTTTCCCTCTTACAAAAAAACACATCTGGACGCAGATAACCCCAACAACTACAGGCCAATCTCCTGACTTCCCTTTCTGGCCAAGCTGATAGAGAAGGCCAAAAACACTGAGCTTCCTGTACTCATCCAGGCTCATAATCTACTGGATTCCTCCCAGTTTGGATTCAGAAGCCAACACAGTACTAAGGCAGCCTTGATCACAGCTGCTGAATACATCAGAACAGCTTTAGATAAAGGAGGGAACGCTCCACTAATTTTGTTAGATCTTTCAGCAGCGTTTGATACGATCAGTCATGAACTTCCTATCAAACGCCTCTTCGAGATAGGAATTAGAGGTACCGCTCTTAAGTTTCTCGGATCCTCTCTCACTGACAGGTCGCAGTTCGTGGAACGTAACCTCACAGATCCACCTCTTTTACTCTTCCCTGTGGGGTACCACAAGGGTCAGCTTTGAGTCCCCACCCTTTTCAATCTGTATGTTACCCCACTAGCCTCTCTGATCAAGGGCCTAGGGTTCTCTGTTGTGTCTTATGCTGACGACACCCAATTTGTAGTGTCAGTCACAGAAAACCCCGACAGCACGGCAGAATGTTTCCACAACTGCATGTTACAGATTGGCTGTTGGATGTCCAGAAAATTGTCTGAAGCTGTATTCAGATAAAACTTAAGTGTTGCTGTTTGGCAATCAGCCATTATTTTGGTCCCCTAGCTGGTGGCCTCAAGAACTGGGTGTGCTCCCAACTCCTGTGTCGAAGGTGAAAAACCTGGGAGTCCAATTTGACGAAAAACTCTCCTTTGTGGGACATGCCAATGCCATAACCTCGTCATGTTTCTTTATTTTTTACATCACTTAGGAAAGTTTTCCTTTCATCCCTCAAGACCAACGTAAAGCAGTGAATACTGCTCTGGTCTTACTGAAAATGGACTACTGCAATGGGCTTTTTTTGACTGACCACAAGAAAGCTCTAGACAAGTTTCAAATGGTCCAAAATGCAGCGCCCAGACTGCTTTTAGGAATACCAATCGGTCTTCAAGGCTCTCCCCTCACTACACTTGCGCCCGGTTAGAAAGCGGGTGATGTTCAAATCTTTATGCATAGCCTTTAAGGCCCTCCATCTTGTGGGTCCTGAATCAAACAACTCTTTCAACAATACATTCCTTCTAGGACGCGAAGACCTTCCTCCCAGGCTAATTTGTTTGTATCCTAATTCAGGAGAACCACCTGGGGAGGCAAGAGCTTTGCATTAGCCACGGCCAAGCTTTGGAATTCAATGCCTCCAACACTAAAATCCACAAAAAATCTGCTTACCTTTCACAAGGCCCTTAAACCTGGCTGTTTAACAATTAGCTCACTACCATCACTAACTTGCACCATACACCCTGTTCTGATGTTCTCCTCACATTGGTCCACCCCCTGGAAGTTAGCGCCTAGACACCTACGGGTAGTAGTGCACTTTAGAAATCCTAATTTAATTTAATTTCATAAGTGAAGTAATATGCAGGCTGTGTAAAATATAATCACCTGCCCGACTGCAGAGTGTTATGGTATTAGTGTGGACCAAAAAGGGTTATGTATTGTATTGGGATAGCTTTATATAGCACTTACTACCCTTGACAAGCATTTAAAGTGCTTTATACCAGGCTTTATACCAGGCAAAACGCTGCTCGAGAGGATTTGGCCTAACGGCTAGGTAAGTCGACCTCGAATCAGGGGAACCGGGTTCGAGTCTCGGCAATAACGCTGAACATCCTGTGATTCTGGGCAAATCACAATCTCCCCGTGCCTCATAAAAATGAATGTGTCCTCATGTAACGCAACTGGTGCTATGTAAAGCGCTCTAATGCCCGATACCTTCGGGTAAAGTTCGCACTATATAAAACTCTGTATGGTTATTAAGCGTTATGGGAATTAGTCTTGTGCTCTTATTGCATTTACTCTAGTTTTCTTATGTGGTAGATTAAATTAACAGGAGTTAGGCATGGTCTCCAGTGTGAGAGGGAGTATGTCAATTTGTGCACATGTATTTGTTACGGTTAGGTTGAAGGGGTATGAATTTTTAAAGGACAGATTGTCCTCACCTCAATTAAGATCACAATCTGCAGAAATAAAATAAAAGGGATTAAGGTAAAATGCATGTGATTTAGAGAAAGCAGTGCTCAGAAAGAGCAGGCATGCAGAGGATTCAGATAGTAGTGGTTCACCTGAAAGAAAATGACAGCCAGTAAATCAACGTTTTAAGGCAAGGTCAATTTTCCGGTTAATACAGAGGAATCTTTTTTTAGATTGCATGCAATCTGAGAATGCAAAACCTGTAAAAGTAAACATTATTTTCATATGAGATAGTGGTATATTAGGTACTTTTGATACGCAGTAGAATCAGGCAAACATTACATCCCCTATAAGGCTAATGCTAGATCAGTGCTTCGCCAAGAACAGCTGATCAGATCAATGGCTGGAAGCACAAAGTAATGGCTGGCAGCATATGTAAGGAAATTTTGAGAAAGCCTGGCGCAGAGACCCGACAACATGACCACCCTCAAGCACGCCACCGTAAAACACCACCAGCTGATCCACACCACCAAGAAAACCGCATTTAAGGAACGAATAAACAACAACGCCCACAACACCAAGGAACTCTTCAACATCGTCAAAGAGCTCTCGTACCCTAGCGCCGGACACAACGACATCACCCCATCAAAAGACCTCTGCAACTCGCTCGCCTCGTTCTTCCACAACAAGATCACAGATATACACAACAGTTTCAGCACACAGCCGACGCACCCCACGACCGCCCCCCACCACCACCACCCACCGCGCCTGGACCCCGATCAACACCGAAGACACCATCCGCATGATGTACTCCATCCACTCCGGATCACCAACCGACCCCTGCCCGCACCACGTCTTCAACAAGGCCGACTCCATCATCGCACCCCATCTCCGAGACATCATCAACGCCTCCTTCGACACCGCCACCTTCCCAGAGAGCTGGAAGCACGCCGAACTCAGCGCCCTACTGAAGAAACCCTCAGCAGACCCCACCGAGCTCAAAAACTACCGCCCCATCTCGCTTCTTCCTTTTCCTGCCAAAATCATCGAGAAGACCGTCAACAGACAGCTGGCCGCCTTCCTCGAGACGAATGGATCCCTCGACCACTCGCAGTCCGGTTCCAGAGCCAACCATAGCACCGAGACCGCCCTCATCGCAGCCACCGACGACATCCGAGCCCTGCTCGACAACGGGGAAACAGCGGCCCTCATCCTCCTGGACCTCTCCGCAGCGTTCGACACGGTCTGCCACCGCACCCTAGTGCAGCGCCTCAGCAACGTCGGAATCCAAGAGAAGGCTCTGGAGTGGATCATCTCCTTCCTCGCCGGAAGAACACAGAGAGTCCGCCTCCCCCCGTTCAGATCAGAGGCCACCGAAGTCATCTGCGGCGTACCACAAGGATCATCGTTCAGCCCCACGCTGTTCAACATCTACATGAGCCCCCTCGCGGCCATCGCACGCCAACACAACATCATCTCCTACGCCGACGACACCCAGCTGATCCTCTCCCTCACCAACGACCCCGCCACTGCCAGAACGAACCTACACGAAGGGATGAAAGACGTAGCCGAGTGGATGAAGAACAGCTGCCTGAAACTGAACTCAGATAAGACGGAAGTCCTCATCCTGGGATCATCACCCTCCGCCTGGGACGACTCCTGGTGGCCCCCCAAGCGCCTTGAGACCCTCCGGGTGAGTTGCGCGCTATACAAATGATTGATTGATTGACTTGTGCTCAAAGGCAACAGTAACCTCATGATCATAGCTAGGTGAGAGAGTATTCGGGGTATACAATGCAGACATCGAACAGGAGATTTTGCAAATGCAGAATACATGTCTGATGATCACCCTTAATGTTTAGCTCAGAGTTATGATTACAAAAACGAAGTGTTATCAATTTTGGATGCCCCTGATTGCTGCATTTCATAAACCAGCGTGAGGAAATCTTCTCAGGGAGAATAAGTGTTTGCCTTCATTCCTTTAACAAGAAGGTGAAGACCTAGACACTTAAGTCAGGGTGTGTAGGGCTACTTTTAGTTTAAAATGAGAGCGAGAGGGACCCCTTGTCTCAACCAAGGGAAATGGGGTATATTAGATTACAATAGGAATTAGATGAAATTATCTACTGTTGAGATTACTGCATACCCAATTGGTATGGTAGGGCATGAAATTTTCCCAAATATATAGGACTGCATTTTGTGGGTTTTAACTGTGAGTTTTTATGTGTTTCTGTATACTTAAAAACTAAAGTATTTTTACTGTGTTTTTTTATAAAAATAAAAACTTTTTTTAATCATTTTAATATGGTTTTCTGCTCAATTTGATTTTGTACATGTTCTAACATATGGGCTGTAATTTATGTGTGCCATAATTAGCATGGTGTCCTTTTAAGTTTTCCGCCTGGGAATCTCTCTTTATACTAGGGCTACTTTTAGCCATTCTATTAACTTAGCAAGGTTTTGCTAAATTGTTTGTCCTTGAGCACAGCTATTTGGTAGATTGCAGGGGTGAGGGATGCAACTGCACTTTCTGTGGTTCAATGTGAAGCAGTTTCTAAGCCTAGCCTGCCCTTTGTCTATCACCAAATGCTGCTTAAAAACAGGTCAATGTTAGTCAGGTACGGAAACTTCACACTTCACTGTGCCCATGAGAACATAAGCTTCAGAAACCACTGATGAACTGGGATTTTTGACTCCAGTATGCAAAAACAATAGATGTTGACGGCATGACATGCAGCCTCTTCCTGCAGCCATTGACAGCTTACATGTGTATGATGTGTCAGTTGTGGCACAGCAAATAAACACAGAGAAAGGGTAAGTAAATTTGTATTTGAAAGAAACCACACACACCCAGCTTTTCACGATTTTGCGAATCACAATTTTGCAGAAAAATCTGATTATAGCAATGCATGCAATTGTAAGTAAAAGTGCTTCAAAATCTAAAGAAAGGGTCTCCCGTGTAGTGTTTAATTATTTTGCTTCCTGGTTATGTGAAAGCGCCGCCAGGCCATACAAGAACAAGAAAAGAAACAACACAGGGAGGTAAGGCCTCAGAAAACTCGATTTGCCCACTCCCAACAGCGAGACAGATTTTATCAGGTCGACCTATTTTTTGCACCTACTTGTCCATTCTGGTGAGTGAACATAATCTGAAAAGGGGCAGGAGTTCTGTTCATTCAGAAAGTGAGTGAGCAATAAAGATGCCTTTAAATCTTGTTCTTCTCTTGAAACATTTGGTCTGTTCAAGGAAAGAGGTCAAATGTCAATTTGTCTTTTTTTTACCAATTGGTGCTTGGAAAATGGAGTTGAATATAATAATACTAATAATAATAATAATAATAATAATAATAATAGAGCAGTCAATACAGCCATAAAAAAAGAGACCATTTTTTTTTTTAAAGTTGAAAATCAGGACATCAAATCCACTCGTTAGCTACACCATGGCCATATATACAAGTTTACATAATATCCAACAGACAGTTAAAACAATAAAACAAAATCTGCAGAGCCACAAGCAGAAATTGCCAGACTCAGGGTGACACATAAATGGGCCACATTAGGCAGCAGGGGTAAATTACATTTGTAGCAGCATAACAATGTGCAAATACGGGGGGAGAAAGTAACCATTAATCACCTCTAGTGCATCTTAAACTTAGGGCAGATCTTTAAAAATTGCTGACACAAAAAAAGGTGTTAAGGTTAGGTAAAAGCTGTGAAAACAATAAGGCAACATGGACCTGCCTAAAAACCAGTTCTTTTAATAGCCCTTTGAGAAACACTCTTCTAGGGCGTGAGGAATATTTACAGAAGAAAAAGTGAAGGGTATCCTGTGGAGACCTTGAGTCGCAGCCACAGGCACCTCTATCTTCTGTGTGTAAAACAAAACCAGCGGAGGAAGCCAGTAGATCAATTTGATTCAGTTTAAAACGAGGGATTATAAATCTATTGTGCGCACCTGTTAAAACAGATAAGTATGGCTCCATTCCTTACACAGATTTTATCAAAATGTGCGCTCTTACCAAAGGTTTTCTGATTTCCTGTGCCTCGCGGTTAGCTGCGCATAATTAAAAAAACAGCTCTTTAATGATATTCTTATTCCGTGGCTTTATGTAGTCATGTCTGGAAAACATACCTGCTCTTACTAAAGGCAGTGAGGGTATCCTTGATGTATTTTAACAAGGGTATTTTAAGTGCGTGGTCAAGGGAGGGGCAGTCCTGAATTACAAGTCTGTTAAAACCTGCCTCCTCATTTGACCAGATCTTTGCCCAACATAACAAGGGTTTCAGCACAACAATGTCCATAATTTACCTGGTCCCTAGTTTCTCGTGTATATAGAGTATGAGGGTGTGCACGGTGGGACTTTCAAAATGCGTCTAAAATATTTGTTTTCTGCAGTTTGGAGTTTACTAACCAGCGTATACTCCCAAACCTCACTGCAGTATAGAGCTTTGGAAATACAGAAAGTTCTAAAGTTTTTAAATTATCTCCGGGGACCAAGTGCCCAATCTGTGGGCCTAGTTTGCAATTGCCCCCCATTGATCTAGCTATTTCTAAAGGCTTCCCCTCCTGTAGGTTTTTGAAGTTAAGTTTCTCGTCGAATGAGATGCCCAGACAGGAGAAAGCAGGAACTTTTGCTAAACTATGTGTGCAGAGTTTGTAAGAGTTATGTCTGGTGCCCTGTTTACCGATTTCCATAACATATGATTTGGATGGGTTCGGTGACAGATCCATTTCCTTCATAAAAGACAAGAACCCGTCATGTAAGATCTGCATTCGCCTCGGTGTTCACGAGAGAAGGACTGTTGTCTGCATACAATAGAACGGGGATCGGTCTTGCACCTATCCTATGGGAAATCGGCCTGTAAGGCCATCAAGGATGCTTCTAGACCATTAATATACAATGTAAACAGAAAAGGGGCTAAAATACATCGCTGCCTGACCCCACTTAAACACTTTAAAACGATCGGTAGTATTGCCCTCCTTGGTATATCCCATTACAGCAGTTGTGCTAGAATGTAGAGATATTAAATTAATTATCGCCACGTCAACCCCCAGGCAATTTCCATAGCTTGGTGTGGTTCACCCGGTCAAAAGCCGTGGTAAGATCCATGAAACCCAGGAACAACGCACCTGGTTTAGCTAGGGTATATTTTGCAGTTAAAAGGTAAAGATTAAGACACTGATCTGTGGTGGAGTTTCCAACCCGAAACTCATGCTGCACCGCCGAGATTATTCGATTGGCATCTGCCCAGTCTGACAGCCTGTTAAGGCGAACCCGCCCAAGGACTTTCACTGTGGCATCTAGAAGAGATGTGGGCCGTTAACAGTATAGGCTGTTCCTATCTCTCTTCTTAAAGATAGGAACGATGATGGCAAGAAGAGGGGATAAATGATGATACTGCCGCGTTCAAGGCCCTAACTAAGAGTGGAGCCCATACCTCCAGGTTATGACAAAAGAGGTCGGGAGGAATCTCATCGGGTCCTTGTTTCGAGATAATCCTTCGATTCCCATTCTGACCTCAGCTAAGGTAAAGCTAATGGGATCCGACCTAAGGAGGGGAATTGGGTTCTGTGGTTTTGACTCACTAGGGCCATGATTGTACACTGCCTCAAAGTGATCCTTCCATATATCAGAGGGAATGTTGTGACTTTATCCGGGTCTGTGAAACAGGTTGAGTTATTTTTCCTTTCTCTTACTACAGTTAGAGGTTTTTGTCAAGTGAGCTGTCTGACAATCACTGTGAAACAAAAGGTTCTAAGAGGTCAGTTTTATTCTAACACATAACATCTTGTAAATGAATAGTACAAATATTTCAAAATATATCAGGAATTACAAAAGCAATAGTAATTTTGTAATTGAGAAATGTGATGCAAAAATAATTTAAATAGTAGCAAAACAATCAGAACACTTTACTTGGTGGTGTGCAAATGACAAATATTTACAGGGACTTGATTTCAAAACATTATTGTTTGTACACTATATAGTTTTATCAGTAAATCCACATGTCAGTGGGAAATGTTGTGGCCATTTCAATGCAAAATTTGCTGATTGCAAATGACAGTGTGCTACAACTTAATCCTTCAGTTATGTATTTATTAACTGGGATAGGGTTTTTTTTACATGATTTGAGAAACATGCCTGCTCCCGCCCTGATGACAATGCTATAAGTGAACTAAGAGGCAAGTTGGGGGTCATGTGTATCCTATATGTGGCTAGATTTGAATTATATATGGAGCAAATGTTTAGTCTATTAAATCAAACAAAAGAGTTTTTTTGTACAGCAGACATGCTGAACTCACAAATTTGAAGGTGCTCTCATGCGATAATGAAGGAAATAGCAGCTCAGTGAATTAAAATATTTGCCCAGGATCACATCATTTGAAACCAATATATGGATCAAGAGCATAACAATTAGGTTGAGTAGATTTTTTAAGACACTAGACCTGCAGGTCTAGTAATATATTTATGATTTTGAGGCCTACTCACTCTTTTTGTTGCCTGGAGCATTACACTTCTATTGCTCCACTTCATTTGGCCTAACACTTACCTCCAGGGCATCTAAACGGGTACAGATTAGCACATCAGGTATTGTCACAGAGCCGACAGGGATGACACAGCCTCACATGCACTGTCATTTAATCCCTGCCACACTGCAGGCTGCACCTCCCAGCGTTATGAAAGTGATGCAAGGGGGAGAGTGACAACTTGACACTATTGAAGCTCTTTCTTTGTTTTTTTTAATGCTATTTCAGTAACTGGCCAGGATAACACTATACAAACTCCCAGCAATTGTTTCATACATGCCAACAACCCTAGTTTACGTGGCTGAAATCTCCTGATTTTTTTATCAAAATCTCCCTCTTTATAGTGTCAAAATGTAGACATGTGTTTGTAATACGGTGCAAGGGAGGCACGTGGTAGAGCAAACAAAGCTGCTCTTTCTAACTGGAGGACGGGTGCAAGGGAGGCACGTGGTAGAGCAAACAAAGCTGCTCTTTCTAACTGGAGGACGGGTTCAAGTCCCAACTTTGGCTAAACGTCTTATCATCCTGTGTAAATTACTGAATTTACTTGTCCCTCAAGGGAAGGAAAAAAAATAAATAAATCTGTATTTGTATAATGTAATCTGGTGGTCATGTAAAGTGCTGCAATGCCCTTGGGTCAAGTTCGCACTATATAAAACTGCAAAAAAAGAATCAAAAGAACACATCAAAAGTAAGTGTGTTGAGGAGGAGCCTAGCGCGCAACCAAGATGGCCGCGTAGGTGCGAGGCTCCCGAGGACCTCCGTGACCTCCTACATAAATCCTGAAAATATCCTGTCCTAGATGAGGGGACTGTGTTGGTGAGCCCGAGCTGAGGTGTCACCCGTTTTCCGTTTCCAAATTGGACCTCGGACACCGCCGGGAGCACCGATTGAGGTTTGCGGCCTTCTCCATGCCGGCCCCCCGGATTGGAGTTGCGGGGCGATCCGGAGACAAAGTGATCAACAGCGGCGGGCAGGGCTGGGCGACTCGCGTACCCCGCACTTTCACTTTCGCTTTTGCACCCTCCTTGCTGCTCGGGCGAGGTTGGGTTGCGGGGCGGTGTGCGGTGGTGTGGCCTCGTTGGGGTGCCCTGCTGGCCCGCCGGCTGTGATCCGTCCTGCGGACCTGTGGTGGCCCCCCCCCCCGGAGCCCGTGAACTGGTTTGTCGGCCTTTTCCGAGGTGATTGGCACGATTTGGGGACTGAAACCATGTCCACAAAGCAAGATGGCGACCGGGCAAAGGTGAAATCGACCCGCCGTGGCGCGGCCCATCAGTCCAACAGCATGGACCGCTACACCCTCCAGAAGGGATCTCCCGAGGTGCCGCATCGGTCCCCTGAGGGCCCGACTGATGCTCCTACGCTGCCCGCGGATCTGACCCTGCGAGATGTTATGGGCGCTATCGCCGAGATGAAGGCCTCGGTGGACCAGCGCTTTGACACACTGGCGCAAAAGATTGACTTGGTCCACGTGGATGTTGGCCTGGTGAGGGCCGATTTATCCAAGACCAATGACCGGGTCGATTCTTTGGCCCACACCACTTCGGGCCTTACGGCGGACGTGGCGGCCCTCCAAAAGGAGGTGCGCCGGCTCGGCCAGGCGAGCGCCCTGATGGATCGTCGACTGGAGGATTCCGAGGGTCGGGCCCGGAGGAACAATGTCCGCATTGTCGGGGTGCCGGAGGGACGTGAGGAGGCGGCGGCGGACCTGTTTGTGGAGGATCTGATTCTCACCCATCTCCAGCCCCGGGGGCTGAGTAAATTCTTTGCGGTGGAACGTGCCCACAGGGTTCCCGGAGGAAGACCCAAGGCCGGAGCCCCTCCGCGGCCTCTCATTGCCCGGATTTTCAACTTTCGGGACAGGGACGCTATCCTGCAGACTTCTAGGCAACAAGGACCGGTCAGACTTGACAATATGGACGTAAACTTCTATCCTGATTTCACCCCAGCGGTCCAGAAGCAGAGACTGAGCTTTATCGGAGTCAAACGTCGTCTACGGGACCTGAACCTCAAGTATGCGATGCTTTTTCCAGCTAAGTTGTGGGTGGAGGTGGATGGCCGCACGCACTTTTTTGATCGTCCCGAAGCGGCCGGGGACTGGTTGGATTCCTTGCCCGGGGATCGGGGCCGGGGGGGTGGGATGGGCGCGGTTGGAGGGGAGGGCTCGCCGGATCAGGACTGAGGGACTAATAGCAGGCCTCGCTCTGGACAACATTATCGTCACTTTTGACTGTTCGTCAAGTTCCCCTCCTGTGGAGGTGGTACGGGGTCTCTTGGGGGCTCTCCCTCCTCCTCTGGGGGACTAGTTAGTTTAATCATTCATGGGGCGACAGGCACACTGCACTTTGGGGGGGGGGCTGTTTGGGCTCATGCAGGGGTGCAGGGAGGGGGGAGTTCTGTTGGGATGGGTGGGTTGGGGTGGGGTGTTGTTCGTTTTTACCGCAAGGCAAACCCTTTATTGTATTGGTGTTTTTAAGGTGCTCTCGGGGGGACGAATGATGGCTTCTGTAGGTGATGGGGGGTAGGGACCTGACTTTATTGTCCTGGAACGTTAATGGACTGGGGGATAGGATCAAGCGAGGTGTGGTCCTGCAGTATTTGAAACGACTTTCGCCAGATGTGGTCTTTCTGCAGGAGACACACCTTATTGGTAATTCCTTTTGTGCCATGAATCGGCGTGGCTATCGCTTGGTGGCCCACTCGGGCTTCACGTCGGGCTCACGGGGGGTGGGCATCATGGTGAAGAACTCGCTCCCGTTGGAAATAGACGAGGTGCGCCATGATGAGAGGGGACGCTACACTGTCTTAGTGGGGAGAATGGAGGGTAAAGTAGTTGTCTTTGTATCAGTGTACGTCCCACCGGGGTTACAGTCCACGACTTTTGCAGACCTAGGGCGCCTCCTCCTTGACCTTCCGGGGGGGCTTCTGGTGGTTGGGGGAGACTTCAATGCGGTGGTTTCTGGGACCGTGGATCGTCACCCCCTAGGGACCTCCCCCGGGCGCAGGCGTGGCTGTCCGGCTTCTTAGATACACTGGGATTGGTGGACTGCTGGCGCTTAAAACAGCCCACGCAGCTGCAGTACACTTTCCACTCGGGTGCCCATGGTAGCCTCTCACGGCTTGATTATGTCCTTGTCCCTGCGGCCTATGTTGGGAGGGTAGGAGAGGTGCGCCATTTGGCGCGGGGTATTTCAGATCACTCCCCGCTCCTGTTGCACGTTGATGTCTTCCCGAGGGGGGGAGGGCAGAGTAGCTCCAATCAATGCCTGGTACTTGCGCGACCCCACCATTCGCGCTGATTTGATTAAATCCTTGCAGCGGTATTTCGATGAGAATGTGGGGTCCGTCCCTTCGGCTATCTCCCTGTGGGAAGCTTTCAAAACAGTTCTTAGAGGGGAGGCCCTCTCCTTTATTTCCCATGCCCGGAGGCGCGAGCAGGAGGAGGTGACCCGGGTGGAGGCCGAAATCGCTGAATTGGAGGGTGATCTAGAGGGTGGGGTGACGGATGCTGCACTACATGTCCTACAACTTAAGCAGGCGGCCTACAGGGCCCTCGTCACGGAGGCGGACAGGGGCCTCTATAGAGAGCAACAGGGGCGACTGTATGATGTGGGTGATAAGGCTGGTAAACTGCTTGCATGGTTGGATAAAAAGGAGAGAGTGAGTCGTGTGGTCCCGCTGATTGAGAGGATGGATGGTGTGCGTGTCACCGAGCCAGAAGACATAGTCTCTTGTTTCGCGGATTATTTTCGCGAGGTGTATTCCCCGGTTTCTCCCTGCTCGGAGGATGATTCCCATGCCCTGCTTAGGGATATCGCGCTGCCTTCCCTTTCGGTGGAGGACAGGGTGTCGTTAGATGCCGCTCCTACCGCCGACGAAATTGCCCTCGCCATACGCTCGGTCGCATCCGGCAAGGCCATGGGCCCGAACGGCATTCCTATCGAGTTGTATAAGCTGCGACCGGATGTACTGGCACCCCACCTCCGTGCGATGTTCCTGGCGGCCCACTCGCTGGGCTCCCTCCCGCCGGACCAACGTCTGGCTACAATCGTGGTGATCCACAAGGAGGGGAGACCTCGAGACCGGGTTACATCCTACCGGCCTATTTCGCTCTTGAATGCGGAGCCCAAAATCCTCGCCAAGGTGCTAGCCAACCGGCTGGTCGGCGTGGTGGGCGACCTGGTCCACCAAGACCAGTCCGGCTTTATTCCCCATCGCAACACCGCCCTTAATCTGCGGCGCTTGCACGGGGTGCTCGCGCGTGTCCCGTTTGTGCGGGAGCCGGCCATATTGCCGTCCTTAGACGCCACCATGGCGTTTGACACGCTCGAGTGGCCATACATCTGGGCCATGCTGGCGAAGTTTGGATTTGGCCCGGGGTTCATCAGCTGGGTCAAATTGTTGTATTCGGGCCCATTGGCGCAGGTGGTGGTGAATGGAAGAGTATCGGTCCCATTCGAGTTGGGACGGGGCACACGACAGGGCTGTCCCTTGTCGCCGCTCCTGTTCGCGCTGGCCTTGGAACCCCTGGCGGAGTGGCTGCGGTGGCACCCTTCCATCCGTGGTCTCCGTTGGACCCCCGAATATGAGGACCGCGTGTCCCTATACGCTGACGATATCCTTTTGTACCTAGCCTCCCCGCGTAAATCATTGATTGTCCTGGTTGATGTTTTGCGCTCATTCGGCCGCAATTCAGGCCTTGTCATCAACTGGGCTAAGTCATGTGTGTATGTGCTTTCCGGGGAGGCTCCCGTCCTCCCGCGGGGCTGTCCGATCCAGATTGCCTCACAGGGGTTTCGGTACCTGGGGGTTTACATTACTCTGGACCCGGAGGCCCGCTACGAGCGGAATTTGCTTCCCCCCCTCCAGCGCTTGAAGGAGGACGTCGCGCGCTGGCGGCGCCTGCCGCTTTCGCCGCTCGGTCGGGCGGCATTGTTTAAGATGATGTCGTTGCCACGCTTCCTGTACGCTCTCCAGAATACTATGGATTTAGTCCCGGCGCGCTACTTCCGTGAGGTGGAGAGTCTACAGCGCCGCCTGTTCTGGGACGGGAGGCCGCGTATTGCCCTGGCGAAGTTGACGCTCCCATGGTACGACGGGGGGATTGCCCTCCCGGATATTAAACGGTATTACTGGGCCTCCCAGCTGGCTGCAATTAATCATGGTCTTTACGGGCCCGCCTTAAACCCGGCATTTGAAATGGACAAGATGCTCCTGCCTGGTGGCGATTATAATCGAGCGCTCTACTCTGGCGCGCCCGGCCCCCGCCTGACGGGACCTACGCGTGTCATGGTACGAGTATGGCACGCGGCTAACGCAGCTATGGGGTGGAAGGACCGTTTGACCCGGGCATCACCGTTGTACGCGTCTGAGAGATTGGGCTCCCTGTGGACCTCGAAGGGCTTCGAGAAGTGGGACACGATCGGCATCAGTAAAGTGGGGGACCTCTGGACGAGAGGGGGATTTAAAACATTCGAGACGCTGCAGACGGAGTTTCAGCTGCAGGGCAGTGAATACTTTCGGTACTTGCAGGTCCGTCACGCGCTGGGCTCAGTCTTCCCAGACGTCGCCTCCATCCCGGAGTCTTCCCCCCTGGAGGATAGAGTGCTGGATGGCCACGTTCCGGACAGCACGATCTCCCTTATTTACAAAAAATTGATTAATGACCGCTCGGGCCTGCTGACTGGCCTCCGCGAGGCTTGGGTTGCCGACGGGCTGGAGTTGGACGACGAAGACTGGATTTCCGCGGTGGCCTCTCCGAAGGAGGTGGCCATACCGGCTCGCCTTCGCTTCGTCCAGCTTAAGATACTCCACCGGGTTTACATGACGGGGCCAAGGCTTCTGCGTATGGGCTATGCTGAGGATGGGTTGTGTAAGCGTGGGTGTGGTGCTTTGGCGACTTTTTTGCATATTTTGTGGGAATGCCCGAAGGTGGAGCGATTCTGGCGTGGTGTGCATGAGGTCCTGCGAGTGGTTACGCATGTCGCGCTGCTGCCTGAAGCGAGGAGATGCCTGCTGAATGTGTGGGAACCAACTGACTACTCGGTTCCGCAGACGCGATGGGTGACTCTGGGATATATGATAGCTAAGCGTGACATTGCTCAACTGTGGGGATCCCAGAGGCCCCCGGCGGTGTCGGCCTGGAAAGAACACATGGATTGGTGCATGTTCCGAGAAAAGGTGGTGTATGTGGCGAGGGGTAAGCCTGGGGCATGGGTGAAGGTATGGGGCCCCTGGAACGCCTACTGCGGGGGTATCTGCGCGCCACCATTGCTGCCTGCGGCCTCACCAGCCCCGTCCCCTTAGTTGACTCCTTTCCTAGCCCCGAGCACGGAATTCCCCCAGTCCTCGATCTGTTCCCCTTCCCCTCTTTAGACTCCTGTGGATGGCTGGGGTCCCCCATTCGGGGAGCACGTGCTGTTACTGTCGATTGCAGGTTGCCTTGCGGGTGTGGTTTTTGTGTTGTTTGTGTAAAATGAAACCGTATTGTGGGGTCAGAGTGATGTGGCCCACGACGCTGATACCTCCTGATTTTGCTCCTCTGCAACGCCAAGTGTTTTTGTATGTATGTCATATGCTCCTGTCATTCTAGCGGCCGGCCGGAAGGTTGTAGGCCCATACCTGTATATTCTTGAGATTGCAATAAACGGTTTCAAAAAAAAAAAAAAAAAAAAAAAAAGTAAGTGTGTTTGTGTGGTGTTTTGTGCTATGAAGGTTTCAGAATCATATCACTGCCAAATACATAAACCTTCATTTAGAGTGCCTCAAAACACTAAATATTTGTGATTTTTTAAATTGCTGCACATTAGTGTGCTCCAAATAGAGAAAAGTTGCTGTCAACTATGTACTGAAAAGTGACAAAACTATATTATGGAAAAAACATGGAGCGTGTCGTGGGCAAAAGATTCCTGTAACAACTTCGTATCTTAATCTATAAACCAATTGTCAAGTTATCCCTTCTATTTAGTTGTCATTTATGGACTATGCAGCCTAAATTGAATAATACCCCATATTATGTGGCGCATTATATACATTAGGATATATATATATATATATCCCAACTACAGCAACGTAACTGCGTTCTTGTTGTATTAGCCTTGATTTATTGCTACCTTTTGATGAGTAAGTATGCCCCGTAAAAAGAAACCCAATGCATTTCAAGCAATACACGTGTGTGCACGCTTGTGTCATCCAGATGTACAACATTTCTAAGCCGTTCGTTAGCTTTGACATTATTACCAAAACGAACACTGTCAAAGGCAATATATCTGACTTTTGTGGGCTGCAATCTCTCAGGTACACCACTCAATATCCTCTCATGCAGACACGCCACTCACCCTAAACGTTGTTCATGCTACACTAAACAGAGGCACACAGCTTACCCAGAACTCACAAGGGCACACCATTACGCTGGACTGAAATAGCACACAGTGCACCCTAAACTTTAAAACACGCCTTTCATCCTGCACTCACACAGGCCCCTCCTCACCTCGAATCAACAGCTCTACAGGCCTCACTCTGCACACAGAGTGCACATGGCTCTCCCTACACGAGACACTGGACAGCCTGCTCACCCCTGTATGTTGCCAACATTCTCCTTCGAGGAGCCTAAGCCTGGTAAGTGGAGGGCGGCTACACACTGGTCAAAAAAGTCGTAGATTCAAAAAGGAGGCTCAGAGAAATAATGCATTTGCTTAAGATCACACAATTTGATCAAGAAGGAAGTCACGATTAAGCAACGATTTTTTTCACGCTGTGCAATTCAGCAACGAAATGGACATCTCCGACATCAAAGGTTGATGCTTTGTTTTTAAGTCTTGGAAGATTAGATTATAGCGTGCTTCACAGTAAGAATGCTGGTTTATCCGTAGAGGAATCCAGGAATCAGAGTAAATATAGAAACATTTATTTCAGATATATTTTTATGTCCTTTATGTACATTTGGATGGGGTAACTGTGGTGTTTTATACATGAGGGATCAGAACATGGTAACACTACACAGTTCATTGATACACTCGCTGGATCAGGGTCAAGTGCAAGGTTCTTATGGGACCCTTCAAAAGAAAGGGATAGTAGATGAAAGTTAGGAGTTGAAGCAAGGGGGAATCAAAAGTACATCGCAAAGGATTTTTGTATGGCTTTAGAATGACACCTTGGCTGTAGTTTGAAGCCCAGGAAGACAAAGTTACAGAAATTATACCTTTCTGCTTAGTGACTTACAAACAAGTCTTGGCAAAGCATATAAGTTTGGCGCTGGACGCCAACTTTTTGGATTCGTCAATGCTTGCATAGTCATCATTTTGCAATGCAACATGTAATTGTTGGGGACCTTGCAAGGCCCTTGGCAATCTTAAAAAAAAAAAAAAATGGCTAAAAGCAAAAATATTTTTAACCTCAAAAAGCACAAATTGCAATAGTAATCCTTGGCACTGAAGGTAACGAATTCTGTGCGGATACGCTCCTTGTGAAAAGGCAAAGTGCCATCACTCAATATGAAGTTGGCCAATGGCTGAAGTAGGCTGACTTGACCTCCTGCCCCAAACTGAAAACCACTGTAAGTATATCATGCATGTAAGCGCAGCTTTTGACATGGTGTCACACACCGCGTTAGTGAAATCTTTACGATCTTTGGGAATTACCATGCCGGCTCTTAACTGGCTTATCCCTCATCTTACTAACCAGACTTTCCAGGTCTTCTCTCCAACAGCCAGTTCTGAAACCCATTCATCTCCTTATGGAGTACCTCAGGGCTCCATTCTCAGCCCCTTATTATTTAACATATATGGCAGACCTCTGGCGGACATTGCAGAGGAAGCTGGGCTGTCTTTGTCCTCCTATGCGGAGGACACCCAAATCATCTTTTCTCTCTCTGCAGAGAAGAAGTCTGAGACATCTGCCCTCCAGTTGGGCTTGGGTAAAATTGCATCTTGGACGCAGGCAAATTTTCTTGAGCTCAATGGAGGGAAGACCGAGGTCTTGATTCTGGGAAAGAAGATCTTTGGGGTCCCCAACATTGGCCTATTGAAATGGGTGCTCTTCCTCAGCCCTCCCGCCAAGTTTGCAACTTAGGCTTTACCATTGATGATCTATTAACTAAGAGACACCAAGCCGTAAAGGTGGCAGCAACATGCTTTACCATGCTGAAAAACATTATCTGGATGTTGCCTAATTCTACCCAGAGAACCGTAGTCCAAGCTCTTGTCACTTCTAGACTGGACTACGGCAACATTCTGTATCTGGGGACAAATAAGGATGTGACAAGTAAGTTGCAGGTGGTACAGAACTCCGCCGCCAGACTGATATGCCAGGTTCCAAGGGCTGTCTATCTCTGGCTCTCTGCATGACCTTCATTGGCTCAGGATGGAGAACCAAATTAAGTTCAAAGCCCTGAGCTACATGTTCAAAATCAAAGCTGGGGTGGCTCCCCAATACCTGCAGACTCTGGTTCATTCTTACGTGCCTCCACACCCTTTCGTTCATCTACTCCGGCGAAATTCTCCGTCCCTAGAATTAGATTGTCACACATGGGCGGTCGTTCCTTTGCCTACTTGAGCCCCTCCTTATGGAATTCTCTCTCCATGGCACTTCGTAATATAACTGTTTACGTCAATTTTCGAAAATCTCTAAAAACGTGGCTTTTTAACCAATACTTTTTTCCTCTGCTTTCCGTCTCTTTCTGGCTGGCGCCGGAAAACCCTTTTTGGGTATCTGTTGTGCCTTACAAATTAACATACCATAAGAAAAAATCTTGGCTAATGCCAAACCTTGAAAGCATCAGGTTTTAGTATAAAGTATTTTGTTGCATGTTTATTCAATAGACACAGAGTGAATGTTCAGTAGAACATTTTCTTGGTGAGTTGAGTCCATTTGTTGCCAAGGCACAAAAGCGTTCTAGTGTCGCAGGCTTTACAGGCGATCGACGTGGGAAGTGTCTACTGCCGTTTACGAAAGAAAGTAAAGCTGGAAGAAACAAATAATAATTAAAAAAAAATAAAGAAGACTAAAGGCCGAAGCCACCATGGAGAAACTAGAATAAGTTACAGCTGGAAATAGTTACCATGAGACAGACTACCAGAAACTTATATTTTAAATAATCCATTAGCTGGGTTTCTCATGTCTCTTGTTCAACATTTTATTCAATTTCTTATTTTTAATATTTTCAATTTAGATGCTTTTAAAATGCGCTAATGTTTTCCAAATGACTTTTCTAAAGTCATAAGGGATACTCTCTTGACGTGAAAAGTCGAAGGACGAAAGTGCTTTAATAAAATTGAATGATACACTAAAATGGAATGGCCTTTCGCTACACTGGTATAAACCTAAACTGATCCAATAATCTTACTGCTCAAATGCTGCTGGTTGTGGCATATATGTGTGCTTGGGAGGTAAACGATAAATCTGTCACAAACATCCTTGCTAATCAAAGAAATTAAACCAACTTGCAACATTTTGTATTCAATCTCACAGAAGTAGCAAGACCACCAAAGCACATTCTAATGTATGTCCTAAATAATCGTCTTTTGACATCCTACTCACATGTAAGCAAAGGGTGACATTTGCTGCCCGGAAGTGTAGGAAGCGGTTTACTTTACACATTTCCTCACTGATAGCTGTAGATCAGACTACCAGTAGACCACAGTATTGGGCAACCACAACCAGAATTCGTAGAGATGCAAAATATTCTTGGCAAGAGCAACCATTAGTGATGACCTACATGCAGGGAAGCTGCCTATTCGGTCTTGTGACTCCAAGTGAAACAAGCGAATCCTAGTGGAATAGTTGATTACTCAATCAAATGGACTTAATTTTCAAAGAAATGTTAGATGAAACTCAAGGCCACAAACTCATCCAGCAAGTGCTCATCCATTATAGTTAATTGTTTCGCTTGGGTCCAATGGTCATGCGCTTTTAGTTTTAGCATTACATAGTTATGAAAAGTGCTCATTCACAGTCAATTAACAGAGCTAGAGTCCATCCTGAATTTTGGTAATTTCATTACTAGCATACACGTATGATTTTGCATTGTTAAAACAAAAGTGTTTTTTAGGGCTCTCGCGTATACGAATGCAACACTGCCAAAAAGCTGAACTGAGATTTAATAATATATATATTTTTTTTTTTTTTAAACACACACACACACTTCCCAGGACCCATCTCTTTTAACTAAAGTGTGTCATGTCTTTGCAGAATACATGCACAAAACGGACTTACATCAGAGCTTTAAACTAGAAATGAATAGTCAACATTTGAAATAAGACGTCCAAAAGACAAAAGGGACCATGCTCCTATTGTAACAAAATGCTGTTAAAAGGCACCAAAGATAAACACAACAGTTTTCACCACAATAAGGTCATAAGTTCTCTTGCTAGAAATAGTACTTTAATGCTTTAATTTGGAAACGTGGGGAAGCGAAAGCCTTTCAGCAGCGGATTTCAATATGTATTCAGATGCAATCAAAGATACTGTAACATTTCTAAAGAACACCTGTTGGGAATTTAGAACTAAGGTTACTCACTCTTTAAGGGTCTAGCCAAGGAATGCAACTTCCAGTCACCACAATTGTCCGCTTCTGAAATTATAGGTTCCAGAATCAGGTGAATGGTCACTAGAGAAGCAAACCCAAAGTTAGCTGCAGTAGTTACAAAGCCATGGGTCAACCCTTGGCATGGAACTGCCTTAGGGATATTTGTTGGAAGCTAGAACTAGGAAAACGTGTATTACTTCGTGCTCTCTAGACTGCATTAGGAGAGGCCATCCTATCCAAAGAAAAGAAACAAAGAAACGGGTGGAGTTGGTTTTAGTGAAGAGGAACCCCGCCATTAACTCATTCATCACCAATTCTGCTGATGGTAGAATAATGTCGATCAGTGTACTAAGGATGTTTAGCACAAATCTTTTCTGGTTTTTTTCCTCCATAGGACAGTTAGATATATGCGTCTATTGTTCACGGAATTAATGATGAAAGAATAAATAGATTAATGTACTTCAACAACATTATTTGCCCTCTGCACCAATATTCCCGTATCCTCCTAATAGGGGCAACATGGAAACCATTTAAATCAGCTTTCTTGATCACTGATAAACACCTAACCCCAACTAAATGATTTCATTACTGCCCAGTGACCACATTTCACATGTGACACCATCATCCGATCCTAGTTACTTTGCTAGTTGGCTTCCGTAGCTTCACGCATTCAAAGGAAAAAGCGAATCAAGTGTAGGAATGCAACTAGAAGATGGCTTAAAAGTACGGAGAGGCTCAATTTACCACACTTGACATCGGTGTCATTTGGTAATTACGAGGCTGCATGTATGCAAAACCAACATAACGTGCATATTGCGGGGCAAGTATGGAAACAGGGTGGTGGTTATGAGTGGAAATACATGTGGGAGGGAGAAGAGACAGTTATTTAACAAGGCGGATGCCTAATTACGGGGATAAGCCCGGTTGCATTTAATACATCAAATGAAATAGAGGCTGGTACTTATGGAGGCCATACGGATACCTACGGAATGAGCGGTGCATGTAGTGATAACCAGATCTATGTTTGTGAACGGCAATAAAAAGAGGAAGTGAATAACTACGGTGGTGGTGGGATGTGCGTATGGTGGGACTACATGAATTTGGGAAAAAGTGAATATCTTTGGCAGGCGAGTGGAAGGAATACCTAGCGAGTATGTGAATGCAATGAGATGGGGGTGAGTGTTTGTGAATGGCGTGGAGGTTCTGGGGCTGTCAATCATCTACGCACATAAGTCGAAAATTACCCTTACCCACAGAGCTCCGGGTGGTTCCAGCCCTGGGCCTCGCTTTCCTCGAGCAGAAACGAGATAAGCAGCAACAGAAGGAAAGGGGCTATAGCTCCCATCGTGCTCCCGTTGCCAGCTGTAGGGGACCCACTGGACCGGTTGTTACAGCTGAGCTACCTCCGGAACGTAAAAGCAACAACAGGAAGCGGCAGCACTGACACAGTCACATGAACCGCTCTTATGACACTTCAAATAGAGGAAGACATGGCTATTGGTCGCCTGCGCAGACAGAATGTGCCCATCATGAAGTGGTGTTTCTTTCAGTAGAAAAATGTGCGCTTTTGGAAAGAGCGCGAGTTGTTCCGTTGTACGTGTTCCTCAACAACATTATTTCGAATAAACGACTTTTTTGTCAGTATCTGATTTTCATGTTGTTGCTTTTCTCTAAATAGTTAATAGTATTTCTTAGTAATCACGGCTTTCCAATAATAAATAGTCATCTCTCATTTTAAATATACAGTTATAATATATATGTAAATGTGAGCCCAGAAATCACATTAGCGTGTCTTAGTTCCACTTTTAGAACCGCAAGCGGTTCACAATCAATATGGCCGATAAGATTGCAACCTCCTAAAGTCTCCCTTCGCTGTCATAGTCTTCTTTTTGTTTCTTGCTTCAGCATACCTCGCCCTGGTTCCCCAATCATCATGTGATCCTTCCAAAGATCTGCCGTATACGGAGTACTTAAAAGTGGTTTTCTGTTGTGTGTTGCGGGGAGCTTTAATTTTTTCGCACTGTTGTTTTTTTCAAGCCTCCTGGCGTCGGAAAGCTGGAGGGGGATTTGAAGAAGCACTGTTAGCTGAAAGAGAGGACGAGACACTGCCGACTTTGGAATTTGGAACCTAGTTTACAATCTCGATGTCGGCTCAACTCTCTGTGACTGAAAAATGAAACTGAACTTGTGGAATGTAACTGGTGCTCATGTAAAGCTCTCCAGTACCTTCGAACTAGGAGTCTAGTTCGCACTATACAACAAGCATTTGCAATGCAATAGGTCTTGCATTTATTTTTAGAGTTAGAGCTATTGGCTTTGTAATGGAAATTATTTTTAGGTCTCGCCTGAGCCAGCGCATGCGCTGCTCTGGCGAGACATTTAGTGAGTGGGCTTTAAAAAGCCGACCACAGGTTTTTGGGGGGCATAGAACGTGCAGTTATGCGCACAGTTACGAGCAGAGGCGCCATCTGGCTTTCCTTTTGATCTCCCAAGCGCGCGTGCCTCGCTCCACCTCTCTGTCTTGCTCGCGCTTCAATGCCCCTCCCCACCACAGAGTGCGTCTCACGGCCGCAGGTCGTATTCTTTTTTTTTTTTAACTTGGCCTCCTCACTTAACCTCTCAATCTCCCTGTGCCGTTCCCCACACCACCTCACCCCTCCCTCAACAATGTATACCCGCCCCCGTCAACCCTCTGATGACGCTGCTTGTTTGTGTTGTGCTTATTCAGCTTTGGCGCCGCTGTCCACTCTTAACCTCACTGTGCCGGTCCCCACACCACATCACCCCTTTAAGCGTGCTTTTATTTATTTATAAATGGTGCCTGCCGCTTTCAATTTTAGCGTGCCTTTATTTATTTACCAAAGGCCCACTTTCACTTTATATGTATTTACCAAAGGCCCGCTTTCACTTTAAGCGTTCCTTTATTTACCAACTGCGCCACTTTAACTTTAAATTCAAGGAGGTGAGCACTGCCCTTCAACACGTGCCTTTATTTCTGCATGATGCCGTGCAACCCCTTCCCTGTTATTGGTTCTCATGACTGCTGCCTTCCATCCACTCCTTAATTGTGCTACATTTGTAATATTCAGAGGGTGGTATCACCCCACATCGCCGTGCTCAAAATGGGAAAAGATTTTGAACATGATGGGCAGTTTGTTCGAACTTTGATAATGACCGGGAGATTAAAATACAGGTCATGCCTGTTTAAAACCGGCCAGGTGGCACCCTATAAAAGGATGGACTTTGCCAATCCTTGTTAAATCATGCTGTTAGCCCAGTTCAAGATGGTGAAAAAAAACAAAGCGAGATGGCTTTCAACTGTTCCTTGAAAGATAGTTGAGTATCACGTTCCCACATTTGTTACCGTCTCGTGCGGCACAAGGTTGCCCAATCTTCTGCAGCGCTTGCATTTATTCGAACATATTTCATGATGATTCATAGCTAAAACCAGAAGTAACAGACAAAGCTTGCACCAAGTCTCTAAAAACATTCTCTTTGTTATCTGTATTTTATTTGAAATGTGCTTCCTTTTTAGGTCCCTGCGACAGGAATGTGAGCCTGAGATAGAATCAAAGACAGAGGTGGAAAGAAATTAGTGTTTAGAAAGTCTGTGTCCCATCGTGAAATCGGAGCTGCTCTGGGTTTACCCTCACCTATTGAGCCATGTTGAAATCTTTCAACAGCATGCCTCTCCAAGCATTGGCATAGCCAATAGGTCTCGCTTTTGGGACCCTATACGTTTTTAGTTATGGAGCACAATAGCCTTGGTGAAACAACATCACCTGTTGCATGGCTAAACACTTATAAGGTCCCAAAGTCGAGACCTATTGGCTATGCCAATGCTTGTTACTTAATAATGCCCCAGTGCAGTAATCAGATGTTCAAAACTGAGAATGATAAATGAGTTATATAATTGGGTGAGAATAGCGCAATGTATTAATCAGAAAGAGGCCTATAAACGTGGCAATATTAAATGAAACTGTCATTTATACAAATGGAGTATTGTAGAAAAACATGACCAGAAGAATGCAGTTTGAAAAGACCATGGGCTTTCAAGGGTCCCAGAAGAGGAGGACACAAATGGTAATGGATACAAAATTTTCCAGCCATCGCAACAAGAATTTTAGATTCTATTAAGGACACGGAGCCGAGGATTATGCTTTCTCAATTTCTTTTCTACTCAACAGCAGCCAATGAGAACAAGCATTGAAAATGCAATAGGTCTCGCCTTTGATTAAGTTAAAGCCATTTGCTTTGCTAATGGTATTGTATAGCAAAGCAAATGGCTTTAACTTAATGAAAGGCGAGACCTATTGCATTTTCAATGCTTATTTCATTTGTTTCAGCTCTCTCCGAGAGGGCATGTTTTCCCGATGTCTCCCTTCCCCGCCTAGCGCTATGTTCCTCTTGTCTCTCAATTTCTTTAAGTGTTTATTTATTTCAGTCTTTCTTAGGTATCCTGTTTGAATGTAATCATTTGATTTTTCGTTATATCATACATGCGTGTTCATATTTAAGCATATTTTACTAGTGCCTAATTGCGCACTCGATTTAAAACACGGTAAATGGTTTGCTAGAATAACTTGGTGAGTTATGACAAAAATAAAGTTTCCCAGAAAACAAATATTTCCCAGTAGGGTTACCTCGATCCAATCCCGTATCCCAAGTGTTTCATTCTTTACCTTCCGCCGCATTCCTCGTAGTGTCCGCTCTTCTTGGCTCTACCTTTGAGCTCCTTTCTCCCAACCCCACACTACAAGGACTATCTGCTGCAGCTGGATTGAGGCTAACCCAAAATCAAAACAACGGTCTGTCTTACATTTGCAACTTGTTGCCTATCATTTTTGCATCAAACAAAAATGTCTATTTTCTTAAGAGGTAACTGTTTCCCCAGGTTTCTGTTAAACGTAGCTAGACCTATCGCCCAAAGACTGCTTGGGAGGGACTAGTACTTGGAGTAAACAACTTGCCCATCCTTCTTATGGAGGCTGGTCTTGAAGGCTCTCTGTAGGCGTGGGCAGGAAGGCAAGCAATCTAGTTGCATTGAAATACAAAATTAAGTGCGGTGACACCTCTTCCTTGCCTCTCAATTTCTTTAAGTGTTTATTTATTTCAGTCTTTCTTAGGTATCCTGTTCAAATGTATTCTTTTGATTTTTTGTTATATCATACATGCGTGCTACTTCGCGCCTGTCCCCTCTCTTACCCCCCTCCCCAGCGCCCGCCACCTGCGAGTCATGCCGGACGCCAAGGTCCCATTGTGTCACTTACATCTAAACCCTCCATGATGCTCCATTCCCTTTACTCCTCCCCTTGCTGAAACTGAAATGAAAACAGCAGACCATGCTCAGCACGTTGGCCACTATGCAGGACCACCTTGCTGTCCTACTCAAGTCAAGTTTCTCGGCGGGTGCTCTCCGTATCCAATTAATGCCAACACAGTGGTTATGTTTTGCATGGAACCCTCTTCCCTGCAGTTCAGATCTCCTTCAGTCTAATTTCATTTTGAAGCGACACCTGCTCCCGCATATCCCCCCACACCCACCCACCAGACTGGCTTGCCTTTAGTTTGACATCTTATCCCAGCAGAGGATATAGATTAAGTTAAAAGTTGGCCAAATCACTATTTCTAGCCAGAAAGTACATTGCTCATGTTTTGAGTCTGGCTCTAGCCTGGTAGGGTTTTTGCCGAACTAGTCATTACGCCGGATGTGGGCCACATAGACTACGCCAATTAGGTCACAAGAGCAGCCATCTTTGAATGGTGATGAGCATCCCTGTAGAAATTACTTAGGGGTTATTTTAAAACATAGCTGCCAAACAGTTCAGAAAAAAAGAGAGTGCCGGTTTACCTAGAAATCCTACAGTTCAATTAAGCTCCTGCGTCAAATATTCTCTGTGCCCAGCAGTTCAGTGGTTTAAATCCCAACAAATTCAGCAAAACCCTAAGACAACTGCAGTCATTGAGTAAGTACGAATACTTTAGGAAATCAAATAATTTATGAATGACACTTACTATCTATGCTCTGTTCTATATGTAGGTAATATGCACTCCAGAGGGCTCTCCTTTATTACAATCCAGTTTCTTGATCTATTTTAAAGTACCTATTATTCAAAGGCGCTCAGCTTCACTGCAACTTCGTGGTCCCCACTCACCAAATCATAGCCCAAGTCTGAATTTTGTCTTGAGAGGGTCGAAGGCACTTTTTCACTAAATGATGCTTAGTTAATTGGAGTTCAAATCCGTTCCAAGGGCATGTTGAGTAAAGTAAGTAAGCTTTACCGATTCTGTAAATAAGAACATGGTTTGACAAGTGCACGGATGGATTTAGTTTGTGATTTACGCTCTTCTAAAGGCAAGGTGGCCCAGTGAGTTAGGTGCTTGTTCTGACATCCACGTGATCTTCAGGTCATGCTTTTGAAACCCTGCAGGGCCAAATCAGCTTCTCATCTTTAGGAGGTGAATTTATATGGAGTACCATTAAATCCAGTAGTGATAAAAGCTGGTCTTTATATGCTGCTGCCGGAGTGATACCCACCTTGATGTCGCTGACTTTCTTCGATGAACACATGCACTGAGCGGCCTATGCTCTATGTCAAGGGAAACAATGCAGCAGCTGTTGGCTGGGCAGTACCCGTCCTGTGCGGCTAGTTACTCTTGTGAACAGATTTTCAGTATAGTAAAATGACGTGCGTTAATGACCTGTGCTTGCAGATCGGGCCGGACTATTCCCTCTGAAGCAGGTCTAGACCTACTTGCAAACTGCTGGGTCCAAACTGAGGAGGTGTGGTGGCAAAAGAACGATGGGTTGAGATGCTGCCCTGAGCCATTGGCAGAGGTTAGACTTATTGCAGGCACCCTTGCCCTCCACCCCCTCAATCTCCTTGTGTGTTTCATGTTTCACTGAAGCGTTCAGAGTGGGGAATCTCATAAGACCGTTTTAGCCAGTCTCAGTGAACCTGTAGAGCTGCAGCTGAGCATCTCATCGTTACACCTTCCCCAGACTGCACGGCTTCAATCCATCCGGCGGCACCTAGGAAGGCAACGCAGGAGGAACGGTTTTACACCTTGAAAGATGCAATTAAGCATACTTTTGCCATCTGCAATCCTATATTTTACACAAGCATTCCAAACAGAAAGCTCTGCCAAAGCCTAGCGACTCTATATTATACACAGTGTGTGAGTGCATCCAGACAGAACTCTCAAGTTACCGAAAGGCGACACGTAGGCGCTATAAAAACTTCATAAATACATAGTGCACATAAAAACCACGAGGATGACCGATGGTAACATCCAATCCCATTTAGTTTGGCTGTGTAATACAAGGCCGGGAGGATGCTGCACCGTGGGGCAGTCACTCCATCCACACTGCGGCATTCTGAGATGGGGGTGAGTAGCAGGTCGCCCAGCACACAGGGTGGAGTCCTCCCACTGATGAAACCTGCAGTCAGAAAAAAACACTTCCAGATGCGCGGCCTTGAGCAGCGCACACAGACACGCGAGCTTTGACAGAAACATCACGAGTCGCAGGCTCAATTCAGGGCCTTGTGTCAAAGAGTCCCTTCAGGCAGCCGGCCCACTATGTTCACCACTTCCTCTCTGCAGCTGAGATTAGGAAATGCACAAAACGTCTCCCATGGTTTTAAAAACGGACTTGAAATCTCAGCTTCACAGACGGCAACAAGGACCGGGAGAGGCGGGTTGGGAGAGGTGAAAGGAATGGACACAAGTGAGTCAGAGAATTAGAAAGACTAGCTATTAAGAGAGATCGCACCCGAGTGAAAGACAACACGTATGATAAGATACATCACACACGAGGAGGAATGGACATTGAGAAGAAGAGGAACAAGATAAGACAAGCCTCTATTATAGAACCACATGTAGAAGACATTGCAGCTCTGTTTTAGGTCTGCTTTAGCTCTGTGTCATAGCTCACATCACAAACCGGATGAAAAGGGGAAAGGGCGGCAACCAAAAAGCCTCAGTTTCAATCGGCGCCACCGTTTTACATAAACGGTGATGCCGGCCAATGAAATTGAGGGGCGGGGCTTCAAGTCCCCTTCTGAAATCTCCTTGCTCACAAGAGGTCTCGCAGAGCGAGCAGCGCGTTGCACTGCAACGCTACGCGAGACCTAAAAAAGTAAACATTACCATAAACTACATTTCCCATGAGGCTTTGAAACACGCCTCCTTAATCAACCAATAACAACAGAGGTTAACATACAAAATAAGGAGCACCATCTTGGCTTCCTCTTTCTTTGCAAAAAACAGTCCTGAAAGTGTCCGAAAAAACCAAACAACAGTCCTGGCTCTCACCGGAGGGCAATAACAGCAAATCCAACTCTCAACAGAGAGCACGTCCCAACATTCTTGCATATGACAGCAATCCTCCAACGATGAGGAGATCCATACCATAGATCATCAAAGCATTAATTCTGTTTGGAATCAGTTCCTACAACAGAAACAGGTTTGAAAATAGGGAACCCAAAAGGTTTGATATCTCAGGGTGGGAAAAAATAACATTGCATTGTAAATTTTCTTGCAACATAACAGTTGACATCTTACCTGTCCCAATGTGTGGGATAATCCTCGCCTCCGTGTCCTTAATAGAATCTAAAAGTCTTGTTGCGATAGCTGGAAAATGTTGTATTCTATGGCAGGACAGGAGGTTCAGATTATGCTGGTTCAAAGCTCACCAACAACAACAGAAGAAACATGCGTAATAGGTTTATAGTAAAACACTTTCAACATTGAGTCCGAAGACCAATCTGCAACTTTCAAAATGTCTTCAAAGTGAGACCCCAACATATATGCTTTAGAGGCCATAGATCCTCTAGTGGAATGTGCACCATAAACAGAAATGTCAATCCCTGCTTCAGACATAACCCACCTGACCCAACGCGCCAAGATGGCCGCTGAAACTGGATGGAAAGGCTTTTGGATTGCTAACAGCAATTGACCCAAGGGGTCTGTTCTATGAGCTAATGTGTGTTCCTCATACACCTTTAAACATTTTAAAACACATAATTTGTCATTGTGAGGAAAGGCAGGATACTCGACCGAACGTGACATGGTCTTAGTCCTCCTAGAGATGATGAAAGACACACCCTGTGGAGAGAACATCCTTCCTGACAAATCTAAAGCGTGCACATCAGAAACTCTCTTATAGGAGATTAAACACAATAACATAGTAAGTTTAGCAGATAATTGTTTTAACAATAAGTCTTTGTTATCTGGCCAAGATTCTAATAAAGACAAAACTTTAGAAACATCCCATAACGTAGTGTATCTGGGACGAGGCGGGCAAGCCACTCCGATGCCCTTCAGCAACTTACACACAAGGGGATGTATCCCCACCGGCTTACCATCAATGTTATTGTGTCCAGCCGAGAGAGCTGACCTGAAATTATTAACAGACCTGTTTGCAAGACCTGATTCAGCACATTCAGATACAAAATGTAATACTTCCTTCACATCTGATCCCATGATATCCACCTGTCGTTGAAGGCACCAACCCACCCATCGCTTCCATGAAGCAGAATATCGTTTGCGGGTGGATGGAGCACAAGCTTGGTGTATAAACTCGGCAGCCCTAAATTCGCTCGTGTCTCCTGGGAGCGTCCAAACCATGAGGTATAACTGGTTCTGCAGGACCAGAGGATGAGGGGATCCCACTGGGTCCTGGAGAAGCATTGGAAACACAAGTAGCTGAAAAGGTAAGTCCACTGATAACTCCAACAGTGTCGGAAAGCACGACGGAGTCTTCCACAATGGTGTGACCAACACTACTGACGTCACCCGTTGACGGACCTGGGCTGCCACCCTCGGAATCAGAGCGAAGGGGGGAAAAGCATAGTTCCTCTGAGACCCCCAATGTTGAAGGAACGCATCCATTCCCATCGCCATTGGATCCGGTCTCCAGCTGAAGAAGCGTGGGAGGTGAGCATTGAGGCGAGAGTCAAAGAGGTCTATCATGCAAGGACCTCGCATACTCATGATCTCTGCAAAAAGCGAAGGATGGAGTTTCCAATCGCTGTAGTCACTCAGGAACCTGGAGTTCCAATCCGCTGTCTGATTGAGCTTGCCGGGCAGACACTCCGCTATCACACTGATCTTCTGATCCAGGCAAAAATGCCAAAAGTCCCTCGCAATGTTGGCCAACAGTCGGGATTTCGTCCCTCCTAGACGATTGATGTATCGCACCTCTGAAACATTGTCCATCCTGAGAAAGACGCAACAATTGCTCCTCAGTGGGGAGATTGATTTTATGGCAAAGGAGCCCATCAACAGTGCCAGACAATTGATGTGCAAGTTTAACTCGTCGGCGGACGATCGTCCGCCGGTGGAAAAGTCTCCACAACTTGCACCCCAGCCCCACCGGTTGGCATCTGACTCTATGAGGACGTCTGGAGAGGTGCCAAAAATGGCCCTGCCATTCCACGCTTCCATGTGTTCTAACCTCCAAAGAAGCTCCTCTCGAGCCCCTGGAGACAGGGGAATCAGGTGGTCGTACGAATATCTTTTTTGTAGATAATAAATCTTGAGTCACTGCAAAGTACTGCAATGAAGGGGACCTGGGAAGATGTCTTGAATAGATGAGGCCAGAAGGCCTACAATCCGCGCTAAGACTCTCAACGAAATCATCTGCTTCGACAGGGTGGAGCGGATCTCTTTATTGATTTGATCTTGGTCATGGGCAGGAGTAACTGAGCGGTGATTGCATTTATCTGAAACCCCAGAACATCCATCTGCTGGCTCGGGGTGGTCATTGATTTCTTGAGGTTTATCACAAACCCTAACTCCTGTAACAGGGAGGTTGTCCACTGTAAATGTGTGAGTAGAAGGTTCCGAACATGTGCCAGAATTAACATGTCGAGATTGACGATAATGCGAACTCCCATCTCCCGCAGACGAGTGATCACCGGCTTTAGAAGCTTGGTAAACACCCAAGGGGCTGAGGACAGGCCGAAAGGGAGGGAGAGATACCGGTACCATTGCCCTTTCCAGGAGAATTGGAGAAATTTCTGATGGGAAGGGCAAATGGGAACCGTGAGGTAAGCGTCTTTTAGATCCAAACGGACCATCCAGTCCTTTTTTCAAAAGAAGATCTCTCAACAGATGGATACCCTCCATCTTAAAGTGTCTGTATACCACAAAAGGGTTGAACTCCCTAAGATTTAATACTTATCTCTGGCCTCCTCCTTTCTTTTGCACCAAGAAAACGTTGCTGCAAAACCCGCCGGGAAGGAAGTGTCCTACGGCAATAGTTTGCTTGGCCAAAAGTTCCCGAAGCTCGGAATCGATAAAAGCTTGCTCTTGTAGGGAAAAAAGGAGAGGAGATAATTCTATCTGATAACCTTGAACCGTGTGGAGAATCCTCGCATCCGTGGTTAGTTGTGTCCAATTCATCACAAAATGTAATAATCTGCCCCGAGAGGGATCCTTGGAAAGATTGGTGGACCTACCGGATGACTGGGCTTCGAAGTTCTTATAACCCCTGTTGACGCCCCTGTTGAATCGGCCACGGAAGCCTCGGGATCTGGAGGGGTAGAAGCCCGCTTGTTCCGGCTCCTGGGTATACCCCCTGCGTTGTGGGGCGAAGCCTCTCTGAGGACTCGGATTGGAGTAGCGGCCGGCCGAGCATCCCCTACCATGACCGGCCCTACCAGAGACCGGGTGAAAGACGCTGTTGAGCGAAGACTGTAACTTGTCTAAAGATGCAAAAGTGCTGACGAATTTCACTATGTCCTTGACAAAGCGTTCCCCAAAAAGCTGACCCTCAGCCAAAGGGCCTGGTTCGGCCTAAGCCAACTCCACCAGTTGCAGGTCGATTCGTAAAAGGATGGACTTGCGCCTCTCAGACGAGAGGGAGCAATTGGCGTTGCCAAGGAGGCAAATTGCTCTCTGGGTCCACCCCGCCAGGACCTCCGGATAAAAAGCAGCTCTGGTCTCTTGCGCTTGAAGGGCCAACTCAAGTATTTTTGCCAGGGGGCCTGCAACGTCTAACAACTTATCCTGACACGCCTTAAGGGCACGATCTGTGCCGTTTTTTGGGTCCTTCTTATACTTCTTCAAAAAAGTGGTCATAGATGAATCAATATCTGGGGTAACTGCCACCTTGTGAGCCAAATCAGGGTGGGGGCATTCGGATTTAAGGCGGCTCTATCTTCTTTATCGAAGCTCCGGCGCAAGTGGGTTTGCATATATTCCGCCACTGCCGGGGTGGGAGCCCAGTCTGAGGAGCGGGGATGGACGATGTCCGAAGGGTCAAAAGAGAAGGGGGAAGGTTGGACGGGCGGGGAAGAATGTTTGCCCTTCTTGGCGCGTTTGCGGGGTCGGAATTCTTGGGATGAATCAGTGTCCGTGTCAGCATCAGTAGTGGGATCAGGGATAGAGAGTGTAGGAGCAGGAGAAGAGGGGGCAGGAATGTCACCCTGGGCCTGTTCTTTGGAACTGCGCAGCTTGGAGTAAACTTGAACGCGAGGCCAAGGAAGCCCAGCTGGTTCCGGGGAGGGGGGCGGGTATCGGAGTACCAGAAGGAGCAGGGTTATTACCAACTAGTTGTTCCAGACGTTGGGAAATAGGCAGTAAGGCGGAAGAGAGGACTTTATCCAGCTTAGCGTCTAATCTCTTATCAATGATAGCTTCCATAGAGTCCTCATAATAGCAATCTTCATCCTTAGGGGGATCAAACGCAGCCACTTCCTTCCTCCTCATAGACCTCGCAGTCTGACATATTGTAGTATATATAGGGTTATATATGTCTAAAAAAAATCCCCAGAGGGAAGCTTAATTTTACAACCCCAAATCTCTCAAAAGATCGGGCGTCGGTTGGGAGCAAAGCTGGGGCAACTAGCCCTTGCCGATAGGACTAACGGAGGGTACGAAACCCTATTTGCCTAGTCGGCCAAGGGTTGCCAAAAATTATTTCCCAGTGAAAATGGTAATGAAGGGGTTAGTATTCAACCAAGCGATGCCAGAAAGAAAGCTGCCTGATTAATGAAGGCCCGGTACCGGCCTCGCCGCTTGCCAGCTGCGTGTATCCCTAATAAGCAGCCCGGGATGAGGTGTCTTTCCAGCTTGTGTGCGAGGGAGCTGCACGCGTGCAGAGACGCGTGCAGGCTGCAGAGACACATGCAGGCCTCCCGATTGGGCTCTGGCGTGCGCCTCGCACCCAGGAGGGGGGGCCAACTCCAGGCAGCGCGTGAGTGCGGGAACAAGATCGCAATATGTGCAGTACAAAACTTAAACTGGGCAAGGAAAATAGTCAACTTAAGGGGCAAATAGCACAATGCGATAACAGCACAACACACGCTGAGGTGAAAAAAAGGCAAAACGCTATCGCGCACGCCAATCGCAGCGCGGCGTGAGAACATTACGGCAATAGGGATATACAGCAAACAAACATATGTAACCACAAAGGCTGAATCAATAAAACCATTAGGTTAATTAAATGCAATACTCAATATCACAGACAGAGTGAGAACAAAATAATGAGACACTTATCTTGACTGCGGAGCAGCAAAGAAAGAGGAAGCCAAGATGGTGCCCCATTATTTTGTATGTTAACCTCTGTTGTTATTGCTTGATTAAGGAGGCATGGTTCAAAGCCTTATGGGAAATGTAGTTTATGGTAATGTTTACTTTTTTCTCATTGGCTGCTGTTGAGTAGTAAAGAACTTGAGAAAGCATAATCTGAGCCTCCGGTCCTGCCATAGAATTAGAGGTGAGGGTAAACCCAGAAGGTGTTTAAGATGCTGCAATGACTGCGTTAGAAAGTATAACTTGCTGCGTATACAAAGAGAGGGGAGGATGCAGACAGAAATTTATGGTATGTATCAGAGTGGAAAAGGTGAGGGGAAAAATGAGGGCGGCACAGCGGGAGATCAGTGGAAGAGTGGCCGAACGCAGCTTGGACAGAGGGAGTTGCATGAAATATTAGTACATCCAGGGCCCTGGTGTGTCTCATTGTCTTTAAAACCACACACAGTTTCCTCAAGCAAATAGAAGGATGAGTCTTTGCAAAGAAATGCAGTTGGAATCGTAAATAAACATAACAGAAAGTGCCTGGCATTTCCGAGTCCCATATGGAATTCTTCATCGCTGCTGTCCAAACTCAGAATTGTACAGTATTGGGGTGGAAATACAGGCTGGAAATGTTAATTCCTGTACCATAACGTCTATGGCCTCCTTATCGGTTAACTAGGAATCGGGGCCCCGGTAGAAATACAAAGAGAGGCAGTGTAGCTATGCTTCTAAGGCACCTTTAACTAACTACGCCTTAAATTGGTGATCCTTTTACCGCACCGTACATAATCTGTAGCTTTTCTCACCCCTTCTGATGTTAAGAGCATTTATTTCTGAAATATCTTTTAAGAACATATGATTGGTTTTAACTTCAGTTAGTATAATTGGCATCGGAATTGTGTATATTTAGGTGTACAAAACAGTATAGTAGTGCCATCAAGTCCAATTTATAATTTTTTGTGACTTTAAATTAATATTGGTTTTGTAATTCTCTTTAATTATAAAAGCTTGACATTTCTTAATAGGTAAGTCGTGAAGCTGGATACCTATCGAGCCATAATTCACATTGTTTTTGTTACCTAAACTATATACAGGGCGACGAAGCACTCACTAGCTTTTATTTTGAAAATACATCTAGTAAAACAAAAAACCTAAAATAATGCTTCATAGACCTTTTAATTGCATTTAGATTTTGGATACTGCTTATACTACTTACAACTAGAGTAGCTTGATATATCGTAAAGGTTTTAATAACTATTCAATACAAGTTTATTATTATTAAGTTTGGAGCCATACAAATCAGTTAAACACCTTCAGTGATAGAAATAAAATAACTGCCAAATGCACCATATGTATACATATGCCTCTTGCCCATTAGAGGGCAGGATTCAGCTGTCAATGTCAGACTAGCACACAGAAATGGATCCTCATCTTAAAGGGCCATTCAGGGAAAAGGAAACTAAAGAATTGCTTCTTACTCACTTCTGATTCACCACCGATCACCGACAACAAGGAATCTAGAATTTCCATTTCTTTGATGAAGTCTACTTTGTGTTTTGATTGCACATTTTTCAAATTAATACTTGAGGTTTTAGGTAACAGATCACATCATGGTTGATGTCAGATCAGTTACCACGTATGGACACTTAATAATACTACAACCAAGAGTGTTCTTACTATTGTAGGAAGAAAGGATTGTTTCAACTCATCGCTTGCTGTTGTTTCCCTGGTTGAAAATTAGACAGTATAAACAGAGGGAGGGATTTGGGTTTGCAGGAGATATTGAGTTCATGACTATTCGCTAAAGCACCGAATGATGCAATTGGATATTTGTGCGGTCTACAGATTGGCTACAACAGGCTTAAGCTTGCATGACAGCTTGTGATTGGCTGCAAATCTACTAATCTAATAGCTGCACTGGAGTCACTGCCAAGCACCTATTGAACACTGACGTATAAAAAAACAAATTAGGGATGGGGCCTAACAAACTGAGCTGCCGACTCAGTGCATGGGGAACTGGGTTTGAGCTTCGCTCTTCAAAACAAATGGGGAGGTATCAATTTTAAACGCATAGCAAATATAATAAAAAATATAATTATATTTACAGGATCGGGTAAATTCCGGCTGAACAAAAAAAATGCAGATGGGTGGGGGAAGTCCAAGGAGCAGGCGGCATCGGTGTCTGATGAGCAAAAATCAAAGACATGCTAATGTCGGACAAATATATTTATAGTTACAGGATCAGGTGAATTCCGGCTCTACAAAAACACATGCCGATGGGAGGGGGAAGTGCACGGAGCAGGTCGGGGAAGTGCACAGAGCAGGCGCCATTAGACATGTGCTGTGTTTTTCAGCTCCAAACAGGAAAAGTTAACCAAAAAAAGAGTGCCCACAAGGTATGGTAAGTAACATGAAAGAGTAACAACACATGTAATAGGGCCAGTCCTCATAGGCGGATATGAAATTCCTGAAATGAGGGACTACTAAGTGTATTCACCAATTAAAAGCTAGCATTTGTAAAGAACAGCAAGAGGAACCAATAAAAAAGATGGGCGTTTTTTCAAGCCCATATTCTAGATACAGCATGTCTCGAGGAGACAGAGCAATCGCTGCCTAGGTGAGACCTAAAAAGTGATTTTATTAGTATAACTGGTGTTCATGTAAAGCGTTTCAGTACCTTTAATTATGATTACAGATAATTCAACAAAGGCAGGGTCATAATTCTACCTTGCTGTAATTGTATTTATATACCGCTTACTACCCCTGACAAGGCGTCAAAATGCTTTTCGGCGAGTAGCACACTACTTCGGATCCCAAAAAGGATTAGTGGTGAATTCGTATAGGGAAATATGAAATTGATGGACATGTCAGTCTGTTAGTTAGATTGAAAAGGATAGTGGAGGGATAGAGGAGTGAAGGGTCTAGAAAGTGTTTATTTGGAGATAATGGCTGTGGAGGAGGTTTGGGATGAGTAAAGGAGAGATGGAGAGGGGAGTGTCTAGAAGTGGTTTAGGGAGGAAGATGAGGTATTGGATGAGTCTAGGAGGGATACATGAGGGAAGAGTTTTGAAAGGTGTGTTTGGGAGATCTGAATAGTAAAAGAGGTTTGAGATGATGCAAGGAGTAGTAGAGGAGGGAAGAGTCTAGAAAAGGTTATTATGGGGAACTTAGTAGAATGGAGTTTGGAATGAGTCAGAGTGGAGGTAGAGGATATATTGAGAGAGGTATGGGATGAGAAATAGGGTAGTGCATTGGAGAGAGTAATAGAATGAGGTTTGGGATGAGTTAGAGTGGAGATAGAGGAAATATTGAGATGGTAGAGGATGATATATAGGTATTGCATTGGATGAGCTGGATTATGAGTAGAATAATAAATATAAAGATATGTAAGTAGATGGAAGGTATGTATAATGAAGGTAATATAACTACATTTAAGTTGTATTTAATAAATTTAGACTTTCAGGTGTTGCTGTACTTTAATCTAATTTATTTGGTTTTATAATTTAAAAAATAATAATTCAGTAGTGAAGCAATTGTAGATAAATAGTTTATTACAACATTTAGAATCTGATCATAATGACCAAATAGATTATGTTGAAAAAATCAATCCGATAATGCCTACAAAGTGCAAAGAAAGGTAGGGGGCGTGGCCTGACGCCGATGTAGACGGAAGCGGACCTCGGAGCTCCTCCGTGGCATCCCTCCTTTACCATTGAGCCTGAGAAGTAACGGGGGCCGCAAGCCTTCCAGCCTGCTTTGGAATATCGGGTGCCTTGGTGGGGGCTCCCCCCGACGACATGGATGCCTGAGAAGCAGAATACGACGTGCTTCTTGTTCCCGCTTCTGTACTGGCCGCGGCGACCTAAAATGGCGGCAGTGACCTAGAGGGGAGAGTGCTGACCATTGCAGTGACTGGCAGGCTCGGAATTACCCCTGCTGAGAGATGGAGAGTCTTGCAGGGGGACCCCGGTGTGGCGGCTGGTGGCAGCTTTTGATTCGGAGCGGAGTATGCTGAGAGAAGAGCACTGCAATCTGGCGCTGTAGCCTGACTTCAAGATGGCGGCTCGGAGATAGTTCGGAGGAGCGGCCTACATGTTAGCGAGGTAGGCGGGTGCTTGGCCCTGAGACTCGGTGGAGCGGGCCCGCTGCTGGCGCTGACCTTCATCGGCCGACGTCTGCCGGAGATCGGCACACTTGTGGACCTCCTGCGGGGCGCTGTGGGTCTGCCGGGCGGCCTCTGCAGTGGTGGCCAGGAGTATATTCCCCTCCCTGCGTGGATTTTGCCGTGAGACAGGAGAAATTGGCTGAGGATTCCTGGGTGCTGGGCTCCCTTGGGACGGCGCCCTGCTACTCTCTCGGTTTGCCGCAATAGAGTGACCCCTGGTGGAGGTGGACTGCCTGGTGCAGAATGCCGGACCCTTGTGCACGAGTTGCCTGATTTGGTGGTGACGGCGGACTTTGGGCATGCTGCTGGGGGGCCCTGGCTTGGCTGTCCCTGTGGAATTACCTGGACTGTGTTGACTGCTGGTGAGCCCGCTCCCAAGCCCTGCAGCCTGTACACTTTCTGAAACTTGATTCTCCAGCAACTGTGGCCTGCCTCTTTACTCCACGCAGTCTGTGCCATTCGGCTCGTGCAGCATCTCGACTCATGCAGTCATGAGTCATCCTGCCTTATCATGAAGCCCTCCACTTGGCTCTTGGCACCATTGCATCCACCCTCAGCAGCAGCCCCACCACACGCGAGGCACTTTCTCTGACTAGAACGTGGGGGGAAACGGCCACTACATCGCAGCCGTTTCCACGCATAACCATAACCACGCATGCATTACAACGCATGCGTGGTTACAACGAATAAACTTTACGTAGTAAAGGCATGTGTGCTAAAGTTAAAATAAAAAAAGGGGGGGGTTGGAGGGGTCCTCCCCCCCAAAAAAGCGTGGGATTAAAAAAAGGGGGTTGGGGGGGCACCCCCCAAAATAAAAAAAATAAAAAAAAACGCGCCTGTTTCTGTCATGTAAAGAAAGAGATGTGGAGGCAATCAGCGGCATCAGAGGAAACGGAAGGACACTTCCGCTTCCTCTTAATGACGTGAAATGTCACCAAGGAAGATTGAGGAGAGGAGAGGTAAGGGGGAATGAGGGGGTGGTGTCGCGCAGGGGTAAATTTAAGGAGTACATTTTTAGGGTGATATCCTTTAACATGAAAATGCCATTAACATGCTTATTTTAACGAAAATCGTTGTAAAAGGCATTTTCGTGGTAAAGGATATGTGTCAAGCCCAGCTTCGCAGGATCCGGTTGCAGCAGAAAATGGTCCACCTCCAGATATGACCCACACCCAACCACTAAAGGGAACTGGGTGTGCGAAAGATCAGGCGGGGGAAAGGAAAGGAAGGGTCAGTAGTGGATAAAAGGATCTGAAACAACAAAACAGACAGGGATAACATACAATACCACACTACTCTCAATAAGGTCTCACTAGGAAAGGAGGTATACCTGTCTTAACACAAAGTCTCCACACCTTATACCAGCCGGCTCTCATAACGCCCTCTTGGGACCTGAATAGTTCGAGCGTATGGGTGACCCTCCTGATATGCCTCACAGGGCCCACCACTTGTCCTGCTCAAAAGTCACAAACATAAGATCCACTGGAGATGAATAGGCTCTCCCTCGCTGCACCCCCTATTGTCTTTCCCTGATTCTTATTTTCCCAGGTCGGCCCTTTTCCAGCCTGGACCTGTGTCTCCAAACGTTCCACCCTAGACGCCCTGTTCCCCGTAGGCCAATGTCTCGTACTTGGTCTATGACAGACGGATAGCAAAGCACACTCGGTTAACTCACCCAGGCTGCAATCCTATATGGTTCTAGCGCCGGCTTTCTGGGTAAGAGGGCACCCAACCGCGGTTTCTCTCTCACCTGGCGGCCGATGCCGTTGCCTCTGCCGATACGCTCTGTCTCTCCCTAGTGCGTGCCTCTCAAGGAGACGCCCTCGACCAGTTAGGGCCGGCCTCCGGGGCTGCTCGCACCAACGGTCTGCTCTGTTCAATGGCGGTTCGCGTCTTCCGCTAGCGCCCTCCTCGTTCTTCGTCCTGCTCAGCGCCGTGACTCCAACGGCGATCCGCGTTCTCCCTCCTCCGCTCGCCGCCGAGGAAGAGAACCATCCCGAGTCCCAAAATTACGCGCAACTTCCTGTGCGCCCGCGCGTCCTATATCCTGTGAGCCCCCGAGGCTCATGGGTATTGTAGTTCTTGGGTGGCGCGGCACGGTCGGATCCTGACAGTTGGTCCCCCTCCCCTAGCGCCTTCCAGGCCCGGGTTTCAGGGGGAATCGGCGGTGAAAGGAGCGGATGGCTCTGGGCGCGTGCACATTGCTCCATGGTTCCCATGAGTCATCTTCTGCTGGATACCCTTTCCAGGAGATGAGATACCACAACTCTCCTCTCTTGAGTTTTGAATCTTTTATGCTTCGGACTTCATATTCCAGACCTTCATCCTGTAGTACCGGAGATGGTGCTTGTTGGCGAGCCCCTCGTGCCGGCTTTAGAAGGCTGCAATGGAACACCGGGTGAATGCGTAGCGTACCCGGTAACTTCAATTTATACGTCACAGGATTGATTTGACGGAGAACCTGGTAGGGCCCTATGTAGCGTGGATGAAAGATGCTTCGCATCTTAAATCGGATGTTCTTTGTTGACAACCAGACTCGATCCCCGATCTGGTAATGCGGTCCCTCTCTTCTGTGTCGGTCTTCCCATCTTTTGTAAGTTGCTTTAGCTTGCATTAGATGTTTTCTCACCTGGCGATGTACCGACAGAATTTTCTTGACTTGTGACAGTACCATGGGCTGGTTTCGTACTTCTTCGGGAATGGAGATAGGCAGAACCATTGCTTCGAATCCAAATGTGGCATGGAACGGAGAGAGGCCAATGGAGCTGTGCCACGCATTGTTGTAGGCTAGTTCCGCCATCCAGAGCATGTAGATCCATGAATCCTGAGCCTCTCGGGCGTAACATCGAAGGTACTTCTTTAGGGTTTGGATCAACCTCTCCGTTTGTCCATCTGTCTGCGGGTGGAAGCTGGTTGATAGAGATGACTCGATGTGTAGGGCCTTACACCATCCTTTCCAAAACCTCGCTATGAATTGCGGGCCTCTGTCCGAAATGATGACTTCTGGTAGGCCGTGAAACCGGACCACATGGGTTAAGAGGAGTTGTGCCGTGGCTCTGGCGGTGGGGAGGTTAACACAAGGGATGAAATGCCCCATCTTCGTGAGCCCATCCACTACCACCATGATGGCGGTGTTTCCTTTCTCCTGGGGTAAGCCTGTAACAAAGTCCATACTGATGTTCTGCCAGGGGCGACGTGGAGTGGGTAAAGGCATGAGCATTCCTTGTCTTCCCCGTGTGTCAGTTTTTGCTCTCGCACACTCTTCACATTTCGCCACCCAGGATGTGATGTCCTTAGGGAGAGATGTCCACCAGAAGTGATGTTGTACTATTTGCATGGTCTTTTTTCTTCCTGGATGTCCTGTTAATGGGGAGACGTGACACCATTTAAATGCCTTTTTCTGTAGTTCTTTGGACGGCAGGAATACCTTGTTTTTATAAAAAGGCAACCCATCTTTCACTGACCGATCTCCCTTGCCTTGTGCCCAGTTGTCCCAATCCACTCGTGGGCTCAGTCTTCTTATCTCTGACAGAAAATTTTCCGCTCGTACCACGCACAGCACCTTTGAGGGATGGATTATATGTTCCAGCCTGGGTTCTTGAGGGACATGATTGGAGGTCTTCTGTCTGGACAAGGAGTCCGCTTTTTTGTTATCCACTCCAGGACGGTAGGTCACCACGAAATCGTACCCAGCGAAGAACAGCATCCACCTCATTTGTCTTTGGGAAAGGTGTCTCGCAGATTTCATGTATTGGAGGTTTCGGTGATCGGAATATACTGTGACGGGATGTAGGGCTCCCCATAGATAATGCCTCCATTCTTGAAAGGCTTTCTTAATTGCTAAAAGTTCTTTTTCGGCCACAGTATAATTTCTCTCGGCGGGATTCAGTTTTCTGGACATATACGCCACGGGGTGTAGTTGACCGGTGTCTTGATTCCTTTGCGATAGAATGGCCCCTATTGCCTCGTCCGAGGCATCAGCCTCCACCACGAAGGGGTGTTCTGGTCATGGGTGCGCTAGTACGGGAGCAGTCGTGAAGGCGTTTTTTAGATATGTGAAAGCGGCTTGCGCTTCCTCAGTCCATTGGAATGGCTCTCCCTTTTTCAGCAGTCTCGTGATGGGTACGGCTACCTGAGAGAAATGTTGGATGAACCGGCGGTAGTAGTTTGCAAAGCCCAAGAAGCTTTGGACCTCACGTACGTTCTTGGGAGTGGGCCATTCTTGGACTGCCACCACCTTTCTCTCAGCCATGCGCAACCCTGCCGGACTAAGCATGACCCTTAGAAACTCAACCTGAGTCACTCCGAATTCGCACTTACTTAATTTGCAATAAAGCGAATGCAATCTTAGGGTGTTCAGTACTCGACGAACTTGTTGGACGTGTTCTTCTGTGGTGTCCGAGTATATAAGGATGTCGTCAATATACACCACGACACAGACATCCACATATTCCTTCAGCACATCGTTTAGAAAATACTGGAATGCCGCCGGGGCGTTACACAACCCGAACGGCATTACAGTATATTCGAATAACCCGTATCGGGTTTTAAACGCCGTTTTCCACTCATCCCCAGCCCGTACGCGTACCAGGTGGTACGCCCCACGTAAGTCCAAACGTGTATAGATTTTGGCCTCTTTCACTTGGTCCAGCAGGACCGGGATGAGTGGTAACGGGTATCGATTGCGAACGGTGTTTTTATTGAGAACGCGATAGTCCACACACGCTCTCAATTCACCGTTCGCCTTTGGAATAAAAAACAGGGGCGAAGCTGCCGGGGAACGGGATGGTCTTATAAACCCTATGGCCAGGTAATGGTCTAAGTATTCTCTCAGGTGTTTTGTTTCTGGCCCTGAAAGGGCATATACCCTACAAGCCGGGATGGTGGCCCCCTCTACCAGGTCTATACGACAATCGTATTCCCTGTGGGGAGGCAGTTGCTCGGCTTCCTTTTCGCTGAATACATCCTGATATTGTGAGTATTCTGCAGGCAACGAAACGTCCTTTTCGGCTGCTGTGGCTAGATAGTGAGGATGGGCCAAAGACTCGCTCTGTGAGTGGCATGTGAGTGAAACGAGATGGTCCCGACAAATGTCGGAAACGAATCGCACCGTCTTGTTTTTCCAATCTATCGTGGGATTGTGGTGTTTTAGCCAAGGCATGCCTAGAATCACCTCATATTGAGGGGCATCGATTATATTGAGTGAGATCCTTTCCTGGTGTTTTTCCTCCCCTACTCCCACTCTCAGGAGTAGCTCATCGGTTTGTTCCACTATCAGCCCTGACTTTAGCGGTTTTCCATCCACCGCGAATACTTCCTCCGCGGTTCTCCGCGGTACTCTTAAGAACCCCAGTTTCGTGACCAACCCACTGTCAATAAAATTCCCGGTGGCCCCCGAATCCACCATGGCCTTAACTGTATGACAGGAATCCCCCTGCGTGAGTGTACTGAGGAGCACGATATGGGCTTCTGTATCTTGTGCGTCAGTCTTGGCCAGAGAAGGCAGAAGCCATCCGGCTTCCTTGTCCTGTTCTCTCACTATTTTGTTTTCGGCGTTACCTACAGAGGCTACCTTCTTTGGTCTGGTCCAAACTTCGTTGGGCTTCGGCTTATTAGGACATTCTCTGACGTAATGTCCTTTTTTGCCGCAGTACATACATAAGCCATGTACCCTCCGACTCTCCCTCTCTTCTCGGGTTATCGGACCCTTTACTACCCCTATCTCCATTGGTTCAGAGGAGGTTTCAGGGCTTACCACCGTCTTTCGTACCGGTCTCTCTCCTCTGTACACTCCCCTGTCCCACCTTTTCTTTTCTCCTCGTTCCATCATCCTCCCATCCAACCGCAAGGTCAAATTAATCATGTCGGTGCAAGTGCTGGGTTGTGGGTCTATCTGTGCCAGTACGTCCTTCATTTCATCACGTAGGCCTTGATAATATAGGGACATACGTTTCTCCTCTGGCCAAGCCGTTTCTGCCACCAACCGCTGGAAGGTGGTTAGATAGGTGATTAAGTCACCTCTCCCTTGTTTTAGTTCCAGTAAGTCCTTGTCTGCACTAAGCGTGGTAGCTCTCCTGTCGAATACCTTTTCAAACTCTGATCGAAACGCATTCCAATCCGATAGTACATCGTCATTATTCCTGACAAGAGGGACCGCCCAATTAGCTGCATCCCCCACTAGATATGAAATGGCGAATGCCACGCGGGAATGATTGGTGGGGAAAGACGCCGGTTTGCAGGAAAAATGAAGCAGAACTTGCGTCAAAAAAACTTGCACCTTCAGGGGGTCCCCTGCATATCTCTCGGGGCTTGCCAGGGGGATGGGCGGAGGCACAGTGACCTGAATCTGTGATGCCGTAGGCGCGGCGTCAAAAGGATTACGGGACAACCGCTCTACTCGGTCTCTCAAAGCTGCGGTTTCCGCTTTGGAAGCGACCAATTCCTGCTGAACGGCCAGTAGCGCCTGAAGGACCTCATCCATGGTGGCCATGGTCTACTGCAACCGAGCCGGGCGAAGCTACAATTCGTGGGCGCGTAATTCTGTCAAGCCCAGCTTCGCAGGATCCGGTTGCAGCAGAAAATGGTCCACCTCCAGATATGACCCACACCCAACCACTAAAGGGAACTGGGTGTGCGAAAGATCAGGCGGGGGAAAGGAAAGGAAGGGTCAGCAGTGGATAAAAGGATCTGAAACAACAAAACAGACAGGGATAACATACAATACCACACTACTCTCAATAAGGTCTCACTAGGAAAGGAGGTATACCTGTCTTAACACAAAGTCTCCACACCTTATACCAGCCGGCTCTCATAACGCCCTCTTGGGACCTGAATAGTTCGAGCGTATGGGTGACCCTCCTGATATGCCTCACAGGGCTCACCACTTGTCCTGCTCAAAAGTCACAAACATAAGATCCACTGGAGATGAATAGGCTCTCCCTCGCTGCACCCCCCTATTGTCTTTCCCTGATTCTTATTTTCCCAGGTCGGCCCTTTTCCAGCCTGGACCTGTGTCTCCAAACGTTCCACCCTAGGCGCCCTGTTCCCCGTAGGCCAATGTCTCGTACTTGGTCTATGACAGACGGATAGCAAAGCACACTCGGTTAACTCACCCAGGCTGCAATCCTATATGGTTCTAGCGCCGGCTTTCTGGGTAAGAGGGCACCCAACCGCGGTTTCTCTCTCACCTGGCGGCCGATGCCGTTGCCTCTGCCGATACGCTCTGTCTCTCCCTAGTGCGTGCCTCTCAAGGAGACGCCCTCGACCAGTTAGGGCCGGCCTCCGGGGCTGCTCGCACCAACGGTCTGCTCTGTTCAATGGCGGTTCGCGTCTTCCGCTAGCGCCCTCCTCGTTCTTCGTCCTGCTCAGCGCCGTGACTCCAACGGCGATCCGCGTTCTCCCTCCTCCGCTCGCCGCCGAGGAAGAGAACCATCCCGAGTCCCAAAATTACGCGCAACTTCCTGTGCGCCCGCGCGTCCTATATCCTGTGAGCCCCCGAGGCTCATGGGTATTGTAGTTCTTGGGTGGCGCGGCACGGTTGGATCCTGACAATATGCGTGGTGATGGCATTCGCGCTGTAACGCATGCGTGGTAAAGGCATGCGTTACAACGGAATGCATTGAAAAGTCATAAAACCGGATGTGGGGCTTTCACCTCTTTATGGCGCTGAGCTGTGATGAAGCTATTTGACATCCAGTCACATAATGTGAAAGCGCCGAGCTCCATCTCAGAACATGGGAACCTGTACAATGTTGAAATTCAGTTTGCGGACTGTGTGTAAGTGTGGGAGGGAGGGAGTGGGGGTCATTGCCTCTTTCCATTCGCTATTTGTCTTGTTTATCCATCATCTACCACGCACACAAATACTACCCACTCTCGCTCTCTCAGCAGCCACAGGATAGTTTGGTGTGTCTCTGCATATGCTGCAGGTGCACTGGTAAAACCTGCATTTTGCCCTTCAAATCCATACAGTGCAGACTCCTTTTACAAAGTTGATAGAATGAGTAGTACCGAGTTTGGGTAATCCTGATAATTTCTGTTATTTAAAGCGCAGTGAATCCATAGGATTGTGGCAATATGTGCACCTTAAAAGCAAATTATTATTTTCTAATAGGAGCGGCCGGCTTTCCACTTCAGGCGGAACTCTGCGGAATCTCACAGAGTTTTTAGATAATTCCACTGAATTACACAGAGTAGAACCCCGTAAATTCCACCCAGGCCTAGTTTCTATGGTTCAGAGCATATAGAGGTAAAGGGAGTTGAGAGGTTTTTGGGTTCAGGGGTGGGTAGAGATAAAGGGCGGTAAGGTGGTTTTAGGCTTTCGATGTGGGTAGAGGAAGGTAAGGAGTTTTTAGGGTTCAGAGGTGGGTAGTGGTAAAAGGAGGTAATGGGGTTTTAGGGTTCAAGGGAGGAAAGAGGTAAAGGGTGCTGTGAGCGGGTGGGAAGAATAACGCAACACACGACGTCTAGTTAGCGAAGGTTTTATTCTCAAGGGGAATTTAGTGCTCTTGGTATCCAGTTTGCGTTCCCACACTGTCCCTAAAGGGGCCTTAGTCTCTCTCTGTATTGCTCGTTCCTGGCCTCAGGGGACTTCTCCAACCGTTCCTTTCGTGGGCAGGATATGTTCTTGTCCCGTGCGTGGTCTTTTGAGGAATCCCAGCGGCAGCCGCCCCAACACAGAGAGAAACAAAGAACAGAGGCTTGGGTCAGTATGTCGCTCAGGGTGAAATCCTGTCAAAGGGGCCCGGGGAGGTGAAGGAAACACTCCGGTGCTCGGGTGAATATTAAACAAACAACGCTCAACTCGGCCGGTGTGAAAAGGGGAGGTAGTGCAAGTGAGAGGGGGGGGGGAATTTAGAGACAGGCGAGGCGGCGAGAAGCCCAGGTGTTATTTCGTAACCTTCTCCCGCCTCCCGACCCAGCCCGTGAAATGTTCACGTACCTGGGTCAGCCACGCTCCTCCCTGGGCACGGCTCGGCGATGCGTAGGTGCGGAGTCCTCCTGTCTCCGACTTATCCTCCTTCGACGGCGTCCCTCGCGTCTCCTCGCTCCTCTCGTCTCTGTATATCCGCTCCGCTGCTCCACTCGCTTTCTCTTCTCCCGCTCCGGTGTAGCCACACACCACGACTCGTTCTTCCTCCCTCTTTATTGGGTATGCAACTTCCTCGTCATCAAAGGGGGCGTGGTTACCAGAGGGTGATCCCCAGTTAAAGGGGAAGACTTCCGTAGGGGTTTCCTCCGATGTTGTTGACGTTTCCCTGTGAATTACAAAAGACACTGTCCGTGATGTCTCGTGCCTCCCACCAGTCGGCCCCTTGTATACTGTTGTAGCGGCTCTCCTCGTGACACTCCTCCACCGCCGGTTTCTCCCGATCGGGGAGAGGAAATGTCCTGGACAGGTAGTCCGCATTAGCATTGTCCTTTCCTTTCCGATGTTTAAGGGTGAAAGAAAAGGGTTGGAGGGAGAGAAACCAACGGAGAACCCTAGGATTGTTGGAGAGGTTCCGGCTCATCCACTGGAGGGGGGCATGGTCAGTATAGAGGAGAAAGTGACGCCCTTCTAGATAATAACGTAGTTTATCGGTCGCCCATTTGATTGCTAGGCATTCGCGCTCTATGGTCGGGTATTTCGCCTCCCTTGGGTACAACTTACGGCTGATATATAGCACGGGATGTTCCACCCCCTCCTCTGTTTCCTGTGACAAAACCGCCCCCAACCCGTGATCTGAGGCGTCTGTGTGCAGAATGAAGGGGCGTGAGAAATCCGGGGAGGTTAACACGGGACTAGAGGTGATGGTCTGCTTCAGAAGATGAAAGGCCTGTAACATCTGATTGGTGGGACGGTGGAAGACCTGGGGACTCACATCTTTCTGAAGGGTGTCTGTCAAGGGGTTGGCTATGTCAGAGAAGTTGGGGATAAAGCGTCTATAATATCCGATTAAACCCAGGAACGCCCTCATCTCTCGTTTTGTGGACGGGAACGGGGTGTCAGTGAGGGCTTTCACTTTCTCTGTTTGTGGGGCTATTACTCCATGGCCAAGGACATACCCCAGATAATTCACCTTATGGAACGACATGCGAGACGTGTAAACCGGCCCTTCTTAACGCCTGAAAAATGGTGTGCAGATGTTGGAGGTGTGTCTTCCAGTTTGGACTGAATATTACAATATCATCAAGATAAGCCGATGAAAAGGACTGATATTGTTGTAGGAGAGTGTTCATGAGTCTCTGGAATGTGGCCGGCGCGCCATGCAAACCAAAGGGGAGAACCGTAAATTCAAACAGCCCGTCGGGAGTTGAAAATGCAGTTTTTCTCTGATCTTCCTCTCGCAAGGGCACTTGCCAGTACCCTTTTGTTAGGTCTATTGTAGTGATGTATCTGGCGTCTCCTAACTTCTCGATGAGCTCATCGATGCGTGGAATGGGATAGGCATCGAAGGACGATATACCATTGAGGGCCCTAAAGCCCATACAGAATCGTATGCTTCCGTCCGGTTTTGGTACCATCACTATTGGAGACGACCACTCACTTCTGGACGGTCGGATGACTCCTAGTTTCAGCATGTCTTGTACTTCCTGTTGTACTGCTCTTCTTCGGGCCTCAGGGATTCGATACGGTCGCTGTTTGATGACTTTTCCCGGGGTCGTATTGATGGTATGTTCGGTAAGGTGCGTCCTCCCTGGTAGATCCGAAAAGATGTGAGTATGCGTTTGTAGTACCTCCATCAGTTCCTTCTTCTCCGTTTGATTTAACTCAGGGTTGATCGGTAACTGTAGCAAGGTATTGTCTTCTTTCCCCTTGTTTGGCCAGAGTAAGGGAGGCGTTCTTCGGAGGAGGTCCTATCCATTTTTTTAACATGTTAATGTGATAGACTTGGGTTCGGTTGGGGGATAGTCGCAATTTATAGGATAGACGCAATGACCTGAAAGGGGCCTTTCCACTCTCTTACGAATTTCTTCGAGGTGGTGCTTGGGAGTAACACCAGCGCCCAGTCATTCACGGTCAAGGTTCTCCATTTCTTTCCTCGGTTGTAATAGGAGGCCTGTTTTTCTTGGTTCTTCGCGAGGTTAGAATAGGCCAGGTCTCGAAGCTTCCCGATTTTTGTTTTTAACGTCTGCGTATACTCTAACATCTCTCTGGTTTCCAGGGATTCTTCCTTCTCCCATGCCTCTTTGGTCATTTCCAATAGACTGCGAGGTCGGCGTCCATACAACAGCTCAAAGGCTGAACATCCCAGGCTGTTCTGTACTTGGCTTCGGATTACATACAAGGCCAATGGTAGTAGCCGGTCCCACTTGGTTCCTTCAACTTCCAGCATTTTTTTAAGCGTGTTTTTCAGGGTGCCGTTGTAACGCTCTACCAGTCCATCCGTCTGGGGGTGGCATACAGACGTCCGGATGTGGCGAAGATCCAAGAGTCGACATACTTCTTTCATGAGCCTGGAGACGAAGGGTGTTCCCTGATCCGTTAGTATTTCCTTCGGGAATCCCACTCGGGAAAACAGCTCCAAGAAACAGTCAGCTATGTTACGGGTGTTAGGGGTTCTTAGGGGGAATGCCTCTGGGAAGCGAGTGGCATAGTCCACTATCACTAAGACATATAAGTGGCCTTTTTTTGTTCGGGGCAGGGGTCCAATAAGGTCCATCCCTACTCTCTCAAATGGAGTCCCTATCACTGGCAGGGGTTGTAAGGGGACGCCAACTGGCCGGTGAGTGTTTCTTTTCTGGCATATCACACAAGCCTGACAATGTGTTTTTATGTCCTGGTATATCCCCGGCCAATAAAAATGTCGTAATATAGATTGAGAGGTTTTTTCTGCCCCTGTGTGTCCAGCCAGGATGTGTGAATGTGAAAAGAACATTATTTGTTCCCTGAAGGACTTTGGAACCAATAGCTGTTGAGGGTCTGCCTGGGAGGCTTTTCGGTACAAGAGCCCGTCCATAATGAGAAACCTGGGGTACCCCTGGGGATTGGTATCTGCAGTGCTATGGGCTTGTTCCCACGCATTGTACAGGGTAGCGTCGTTGGCTTGGGCAAATTTGAAACTACGGTCCGCAAGCCAAGGTTCGGGGGTTAACAAGGCTGAGGAAGGTGGTGACGGCTCCTCCCTAGTTGGCCTACCCTGCCCTGGCATGTTCAGTACACGTTAAACATGTCTAAAAAGTCCGGGTTGTCGGTTCCGATAATGAGGTCCTCCGGAAGGTTATCTAAGACCCCTACTTTTATGTGGGTTTTAATCCCCCTCCCTCCGTGCACCAGTGGGATGACAGCTACGGGGTAAGGCTTCACGTCTCCATGGACACATCTGATGTGTACAGAGGCCTCGGGGACTATTTGTTCTAAGGACACCCAGCACCCCTGTACCACCGACTGCTTACATCCTGAGTCTAGGAGGGCTTTCAGAGTCTTCCCATTTACCTGCACATTCACATGGAACGCCGTCCCCATCTCCGCGGTGTATAGAATGGACTTAGGTATATAACTTACTTCCATGGGCTCTTCCGTTGGTCTCTTTTTGTGACAAACACGGGCAATATGGCCCCACTCCCCGCACTCAAAGCACTGGGGGCCCTTCAATCCCGGCACTTCGAGCCTTAGTTGTCGGGGTTTTATCAGTTCCGGGGGCTTGGTTCTCTTTTCTGCTCTGTAGGGGAGATTGCGCGGCTTCTCCCCCTCCCACCCTGATCCTTTGGGTTGGGCTCGGGCAAAGGTGGCGGCCATCTCCACCGCTTGTTGTACCGTTAGACGACTATGCTGCCGCAACCACCTTTGGGTATGGTATGGTAAGGCCTCGAGATATTGCTCCAGGTAGATCTTTTCCATAATCTCCTCTTTGGAACTTACACCTGGTGTCAACCATTTGTCGGCCGCCATCTTTAGCCGGATGAAGAGTGTTTTAGGGTTTTCCCCTGGTCCTCCTTTCTCCCTCCTGAACCTTACCCTATATGCCTCTGCATCCAGGCCTAGGTGGTCCAAAATGACGCCTTTAATAGTCCCGTACGGTGCATCCCCATTAGCATTAGCCACCTGATAGGCGGACTGGGCTTCCCCGACCAGAAGAGGGGCCAGGAAAAATGGCCATTTATCCAGAGGCCAACTACATGCCCTGGCCACCCTCTCGAAGTTTGTAAGGAAGGCGTCCGGGTCTTCGCCAGGAATATATTTCTGTAATGATAGTCCTGAGGGGGTGTGATTTCTAGGGCCTCGGGATTCACGTAGGGTGGTGGTTTGGGGATCAGTTATGGCCTTCTGTAGTCCTTCCAGTTGGGCAGCGATTGTGTCCTTGAACACCTCCCGATCCGCACTGGCGGAGGCCATCTGGCGCTCGACTGCCCATTCGAGCTTTTCCTGTCCTTTAATAATGTGCTGAATTACGGCGTCCATCTTTACTGTACAGATGGAAGGGTCAGTGCCGGCATTCTCCACCACTGTGAGCGGGTGGGAAGAATAACGCAACACACGACGTCTAGTTAGTGAAGGTTTTATTCTCAAGGGGAATTTAGTGCTCTTGGTATCCAGTTTGCGTTCCCACACTGTCCCTAAAGGGGCCTTAGTCTCTCTCTGTATTGCTCGTTCCTGGCCTCAGGGGACTTCTCCAACCGTTCCTCTCGTGGGCAGGATATGTTCTTGTCCCGTGCGTGGTCTTTTGAGGACTCCCAGCGGCAGCCGCCCCAACACAGGGAGAAACAAAGAACAGAGGCTTGGGTCAGTATGTCGCTCAGGGTGAAATCCTGTCAAAGGGGCCCGGGGAGGTGAAGGAAACACTCCGGTGCTCGGGTGAATATTAAACAAACAACGCTCAACTAGGCCGGTGTGTAAAGGGGAGGTAGTGCAAGTGAGAGGGGGGGGGAATTTAGAGACAGGCGAGGCGGCGAGAAGCCCAGGTGTTATTTCGTAACCTTCTCCCGCCTCCCGACCCAGCCCGTGAAACGTTCACGTACCTGGGTCAGCCACGCTCCTCCCTGGGCGCAGCGCGGCGATGCGTAGGTGCGGAGTCCTCCTGTCTCCGACTTATCCTCCTTCGACGGCGTCCCTCGCGTCTCCTCGCTCCTCTCGTCTCTGTATATCCGCTCCGCTGCTCCACTCGCTTTCTCTTCTCCCGCTCCGGTGTAGCCACACACCACGACTCGTTCTTCCTCCGTCTTTATTGGGTATGCAACTTCCTCGTCATCAAAGGGGGCGTGGTTACCAGAGGGTGATCCCCAGTTAAAGGGGAAGACTTCCGTAGGGGTTTCCTCCGATGTTGTTGACGTTTCCCTGTGAATTACAAAAGACACTGTCCGTGATGTCTCGTGCCTCACACCAGTCGGCCCCTTGTATACTGTTGTAGCGGCTCTCCTCGTGACAGGTGCCAAGAGGATTTTAGGGTTCAGGTGTGGTTAGAGTAAAGGGAGGTCAGGGATGTTTAGGGTTCCTGGGCAGGTAGAGGGAAAGGGAGGTAAGGTGTTTCTAGGGTTCAAGGGTGGGTAGAGATAAGGGATTTTTGGGTCAGAGGTGGGTAGAGGTAAAAGGTTTTTAAGGTTTAATGGCGGGCCGAGGTTTTTAAGGTTCAGGGGAGAAAGAGGTAAAGGGTGCCAAGGGGATTTTAGAGTTCAGGAGTGGGTAGGGGTAAAAGGTGGAAAGGGTTTCTTTGGGATTTAGGGCCAGGTATGGTTAAAGGTACTTAAAGGGGCGTTAGGGTTTAGTGGGAGGTAGTGGTAATGAAAGGTAATGGCTTTTTGAAGGTTAAGGGTGAGGTAGAGGTAAAGGGAGGTAAGGGATTTTTAAGGTTCAGTGGAGGGAAAAGGTAAGGGGTGGCAAGGGGATTTTAGGGTTCAGGGGTGGCAAGAGATAAAGAGGTAAGTGTTTTTTAGGATCCTGGGGCAGATAGAGGTAAAGAGAGGTTACGATTTTTTAAGGTTCCGGCCAGTAGGGGTAATTGGAAGGTAAGGAGGTTTTAGGTTTCAGTGGTGGGTAGAGTTTAAGTGTTTTTAGGGTTCAGGTGTGAGTAGAAGTAAAGGGGTAAGGGGTTTTAGGGTTCAAGAGTGGGTTCAGGGGAGGAAAGGGGAAAGGGATTTAAATGGACCATGCTATCAGTCATTCACGGTCAGCCAATATCCATAATGATTGCCAATCAATTGATAATCTGCCACTTGAGAAGGTCTAAACAGTCCATGAGGTACATGCATTAGTTGGCCCACCCGCCACCATCACTTTTTACATCCCCTCCACTTCCGGACGAACCAGGCGACCGTGCACCCCACCCTGCAGTCATTATATACTGTATCATATACAAACCATAGCAAAAAGAAAAAGATATCACATATTGTACGGGCACATTAGTAGGTCTGCTATCATTGGAGTAATGTGTGGTCCACCTCTCAGTTCTTCTGGAATCTTCTCCAGGACAAGTGGAACAGGTGACACCACCATTTCCAAGTCTCGGTTATCTGTCCCTGACATCACAGACTGTTCAACTGCAGCCAGTACCTACGCTCTTCCTATGGCAGCCTGTACTTTCGTAGGTTTACTATGGAGTTTTCTGCTGGAGCGACGTTTGTTTCTATGGATCTTCCACCAGTCTCCTTGGAAGTGGTGGATGGCGTCTCATCCCTCGTCTCCAGCTAAGCCCATGCCTCCTTCGGTTTAGGGAAAAAAGTGGGTTGTCACTATCTAGCACCTTTAGTTTTGCCAGATACAGAAGTGCATATTTGACTTCTAAGAGGCAAAGTCGTCGTTTCACCATGTGGAATGAGTCATGCTATCGCCGAACATCCGCAGTATAATCCAGAAATATTGTGACTGTACTTTCCACTGTCCATGGGCCCTTGGCTCCGGTTACCTGTAAAATGTTGTCTCTGTCTCTAAAATTGAACAATTGTATTACTACTGGCTGGGGTGTGCATCTAACAAGTTCCCTGTGGGCCAGCTCCTCTGAAAACAAAGATGAAGTCTTGCCCCCAGAACTTGCTCTGTCAACAAAGCCTCCAGATAATGGTCCATACTCAGGCCTCTACACTTTTGGGTAGTCCAGCTACCTGGATTATTTTGCCGGGAGCGGCCCTCCACATTGTCCACCCTGGAGCACATCATAGCAACCTCCTTTTGAAGCGTCTCAAGCTGCATGCAATTAACTCTCATCAACTCCACATCATTTACTCTCTCGTTCAACTTTTTGTGGTCCTCCCTTAGAAACTCCACATCCAGCATCAGTGTATCAAATTGGGGTTCCAGGAAAGATTGGAGGTTACTCATAGCGGCAAGAAGTTCTGTGAACTTCTCCATATGGTCTTGGAGCCACTGGCGGGCGTAAAGTTGGCACCCCCCATTTTGTTGGATCTTTGATTTGAGCATGCCGAGCCACTGGGCACTCCACCAATCAGTAATGGCAAGAGGAAGTCACTTATTCAAGATTGCAGTCTGTATGAATAGTGGTGGTGCTCTACAACTTTGCAGGCGCACGTGAAGTCGACTGTAATCCAAGCCCTCCACAAGCAGAGGAGATCATACAATTGTAGGCCCTAGCTAGCTCTCCAAGGTATCATGTAGCAGTTGAGTAGCAATGCCTGAAATTCCCTGCCTGATCCGGCAGAATCTCACCTTTGGGCTCAAGTAGTCCTGTCAAACCTTGCAGTTGGGAGTGTGCTCCTCGGGATCAGTACGATGCTAAGATATGGTCCACCTCTCAATATTCCCAATCCTGCTTACCATAAAGCCACAGAAGTTTAGGGCGATCAAGTGAGGGAAAAGGTAGTGGGACAAGGACCAGTGGGGAAAGAGACCTGTGAGAAAAACAAAGACTAATATTGTCTCCAAAACCCTGCTATCTGTGAGGCGGTATCTACTTATCAGTAAAGTGATGTACCTAGCTCTACGCAGTTTATCTGTTAAGTACGATAGTAGACCACCTGAGCAGTGTGTGTCTCAAGCATTTATCCTCACTGGATGCATGGACATGACGGAATACCGCAAAAATAAACTAACAAAAGGTAAGTGTATGTTTATCCACCATACACTCTTTTCGTACTCATAAGACTCCTGTGTCACAGAGGCTGGCGCACTCGAGTGAAAAGGATATAGACACCCCTCTGCCCCTTGGGCCCCATGCCAAGGATGGTCGAGACATGACACCTGACAACAGCGGGTACCACCAGTGAATCCTTCACCTTCAGATGTTCCAAGGGATCACTGGATAATTTTGTATATACTATTACTGTCAGAACAGTTAGTGGTCCCCTGTTGAACACTGCCATGTCTTCGGTAGGGCTCTAGTTGTGAAATGGGACTAAAGGACTATACGTTCCAAGGGTATTAGTGGAGGCACGTCGAGGTCGCGGGAGAGTGGAAGATCAGATAAAAGCACTTCCCCTTCCCCCGATGTGGACTATTATTTTGGATCCGTGCAGCGGAGGTCTGGATTCAGCCAAGCCGCGCTGCGTGGGTCTGGTAAGGGTGCGATTGCACCACTGGTTTAGACAATCTTATTTGAGCTGTACATAGACTCTGGGCATCTTGGAGTCCATTGCAGCATTCCTGCTCTCTCAGTGGAGGAGGAGAGTCCTCCGGCAAGCCGCCCTGAAGGTATTCCGTTCAGGGAAGACATTTTACATATTGCAATAGTGCCATGTTCCTCCCTGTTGGCGAGACGCACTGTTGCAGTCTCATGCAGTAGAAGGGACGCGGGCACCCTTTTGGAGATTACTTAGTCTTGTTTGATTCTTTTCCCGTTGGCGAGTTGCATTTCAACTCATGCGGGAAAAGGAATGTTATTCTTGGCATCTATATTTTGAGAAATCTAGTTTATGAAAACTACGTTACGAATATGCCAGAAAGCGGTTTCTGAAACTGTTCACTAAAGAATTACGTACTTGATTCAAATGGTCAGATCTGAGAACCATTCGGATTATAGGAAAATACATGCCCCAATATAAAGCTACAAAAATCTATATAAGAGCATGACTGGTGTTTCTCCTTGATACATTAGGAGACGGTGTTATTTGGTAATATCCCCCTTCTAATCAGAACATGGAGATGACATTGCTTTGTTTTGCATTGCAACACCAATTGGGTCATTGGCTGAAACATGTCGACCTCTGTGACACACAAGCGGGTTTAATTAGACTTGTAGTGCCACGCTGTTTTTTTAATCCTAGCCCAGGGTCGCCCTAATAAAGATTTTGCAGTGAACCCTATAGTTAGTTTTAACAACTTTTTCCTTCATTTTCTCTGCTGCCCTCACCACCCCGAGCTTCACAATTGGGTATTTAGTATATATCTCCCTTAGTATGAAAAAACATCCCTGAGTTCCTCCGTCTCAGTGAGGGTGTTGGAGCCCGTATTGTGACTAGGCATCAGGGTATGGGGAGGTTCCCCAATGATGAAGCATGCCACCTTTGGTGGGTGAGGGAAACCGTCCTAAGAAAGGAACTCTCCTGGATGGTGGTTTAAGTAATGTTTCCAGACCCAAGGGTTTATATTTGTATTTCGATATATGAAGCAGGGGAGTTAACCCTTGCAGGTCTTGAAACCTACTCATGCCCTCTTTTGTGAAACAGTCCTGCATTTATAGTCATATAATGACCTGGTGTATCCTCAGGTGGTGCCTCTTCACCCTCTCGAACATGTATCTTTACATCTCTCATAAACATGTCTCATACAGCCTTATAGAATTTAATTTGTCAATAGTAAATCAAAAATTACAATGATCTTTTTGACTCAAACCAGGAAATAATTTCTTTAACCACAGTTCTCGTCCAGCGTCAACAACCAAAACCAGCGCAGCTCTCTATGATGTAGACAACCAATACCAGTACAGGTCAACACCTATTTCACTCCTTACAGCAGCTCACCCTCCTTTACAATTTTTCACAATTGTGTTGTCTCAGCAATTTCACAATTAACGTTGTCTGCTCCTCTAAAGAGATTAAAGTATTCATACACACAAACAATGCTCCAGAGTGACCTATCCTGATGCACACTGGAACAAAACTTCAACCAGCAGGGTCTCACTCGGATTGATACAGTTCCTCCCTGTGAACTGAGAATCAGTATACCAGTATACCAACCACACCTCTCAATCACGCAGAGATATGGTTCCTATCTCAATTGTGCTGTCGACGATGTCTCAGGGCTAGCCCCACAACGCAGCAGACAACTACAATATAATGTATTCTACACTTTTTAATACCATCCCGGGATCTTAGGACACATCGTACCCGATAACCACGTCAACTTCTCTGCATTAAGTGCCATCAATCCTCCGAACGAACTATGGGCTTTAGGGGTTTGGACTGGGCAATTTCTGAATGGGACACCCTCACTCCCTCACTTCAATGCGAAACCATCCGACAATGCTGCCAGTCGATCCAACGTTGGGACAACCTCTTACAATTGGTTTTTCGATGGATCTTTCTTTGCGACTGAGAGGTGAAGAAAGTTAGCACTTGGTCAAAAACATATAATTAACAGTGTAACCCATTTCGCTACACAGTAAGGACCAGGAATCATTAAATGAAGACAAGCAGCTTTATTATAAGTTAGCAGTTAGGTTAATGTAAATACATCTCAATACCATGCTGTAAAGGTACAGAATTCCAACTGGATACCTAAACCTCCAAAAGAAGTTCAGGAGCATCAGCATCAGACAAACAAGAAGGTCAGTCACAGCGATACAAACAACACTAGAATTTGGTGCTCAGAAAAGAATCTACGATCTTCTCTCTGAAACATGAGTAATATCTATAGTCCTCTAAACTCGAATCTAAAACTATTAAAGGTGATTAATCTAAAGGAGTCTTGAAAGGCGGGGAAATTCAGAAAAAGAGAAAATTGCAGACCGTTTGCAGGAAGGTGTGAGCATTTCAGAAGCTTGGTCAAGCGTCCTTTAGGGATAGAGAAATAAGTGTTGGCCTAAGCCACACTCAGCAAATAATCAAATGGGCAAGCATAGAGATCTGTACCTTTCAAAGTCCAAAGGAAAAGTGGCCCACATCAACATGTGAGGACACTACTTAATACCACAAGAACCTTTTGGGCAACACTCCTTGTTCACACCTTCAGGGGTTCCATTGTACTTTCCATTCTCACATTGTGAGCTGCAACATTAGCAGACTCTCCCAGGCCAGTCCTGAGATCGACGTCTTCCTTGGGCACCTGCAACATCTCGATACTTTGCTGAATAGAGGCAGTCAATCAACGCTCTGGCTCTCCATGTTCTTTGTTAAAGTCTTCTTCTCTGGCTCTCTATCGCTAATACAGAGTTACATCTATTCTCAAACTAACAAACCATGTGAACGTACCTGCAAGGAAAAAGACACACAAGCTGAAATGGAAAAACGATACTTTATGCAGATAGAAATACAGGCGTATTTGAGTCAATTTAAGCACATTATTAAATGGTGCATGTTAATACGCGTTGTTTGTGTGCATTCAATGACAAAATATGACATGTCAGTACATAGATTCAGCATTAGATTCACTTTGCACTTTAGTTAATAGTAAGGTAACTTTGAAAGCACAAATAAAAGTGTGACTGAGAACTACATTATGAATACTAATGCGATGAAAAACCCAGATCCCTCATCAACAGCTATGTCCCCAGGTAATTCCCAGGAGAGGGACCCTGTCTGAAAAGTACCAGATATATGTGCACCTGGTCACTGCTGTTGATAAGATACAGGGCTAACTTGAAACCACAAACTTTGATTGCAAACCACCTAATACTTGATGCAAAGGAATGATTACAATCGGGACACCCCTGAATGACATACGGACATATGGACGAGACTGTGGGAGGGAGGCAGGTGGGTGGATGTATTGGGGGGAAATTGATTGTTGATGAATATATTAACGTAATGTTGGGTAAAAACATGTTGATCAGATTCACTTTGATATTCTTGTGGCTCATCATGTATTGATATGCAAAAACCAATAAAATCTGTTTACAAAAAAAATTAATACTATTGTGAATTCATTAGTGCACATGTTTACATAAATCTTTCATGTTTATAAATTATACATTTTAATAGTGTGAAGATGATTTTATCCCATCTCTAAAGACTATATTTCATTTTAATAAGGTTAAAGCACACAATATATATGAATTTCTAGTTCTACAGTGAATGTACTTCAGTACTGGATTTTAAGTGCAACACTTTACATAATTAACGTTAAAGCACAAAGTATGTAGTGCTAAGTGCACATATATATTGCGTATTTATGACGTGTGATGTAGGGGCCAAAATTACGCTACTCAATGGGTGCTGTAAAGGAAGAACTCTGGTGTAAAGATGATTTAGTTAGATAGAGCTTGGAATGATGGATGAAACGTTAATGTGGTTAGAGTAGGTGGGTTAGAGGATTGTCATGGAGCCATTTTAGTTTGGAGATTAGACACATCAGTTATGGAGGAGGAGGAGCAGGTAGTGCAAGATGGGGATGGATCTTAGACACCCATTTCTGAAGGACAACAAGAGACCAAGCAGGCAGGTTTCAAAGGAATAGTCAACCATATGGCTCACACCACTCTATTGATATTCCCTATTGCTTACCCTTTCTCTCCCATAAAGGAAATAGATCTGGTTAAAAAGCATAGGACTGTTCCTCTGAAACATTCCAGATGTGCCATGCCACAGTGAGTGCTGTGAAGACACAAAAAAAAGAATTAGGGAGAAACTCGCGTACCCACATTGCCCACCACAAAAAATCGCTTTCTTTTCTCCAGTATCCATGGTTCGCTCTGCATATGCTGCAGAAGAGTTATAGACCCCCCCCCCCATTGTCATGCTGCCTCCAAAACCCACTTCGGATGGCATAGAGTGAGGTGAACCTCTACAATGCCAGTATATTTTGTACCACATATGCATTGCTATGACAGCATAATTGGGTAGGCCAGTAGTTGAAAATGAAAGCGATGACAGGTTGTCATCATACAACTTCAAGCTCACATTAAAAACCTATGATATTCTAGACACTAATCAATCACAGTAGTACGGATTCTTCTTTATGGGCAATGAAAGCCCCACTGTAAGGCAATCACAATTTTTCATTGGATGTTTACACCTCTGTATTCACTTTACAATATAAGAAATTATTATTCTTCTGGATGAGAGCTATTTCCGCACATAATTCTTATGCAATTACACTAACAAGGAAAATTAAAAGTCAGTCAGTATTAGGGGACTCATTAAAACACGAAGCTCTTGTACAAAATGTGATAGCAAAAGCAGGAAACCTTTCCTATTATTTAAAATTAATAAGGAATTACATTTTCCATGAGAATAAATCTGAATTCTGCCATAGACATGGAACAGAAGCCACACCAGTGAATATCTGGGTTGGCTTGCAAGATTCAGCTAACTAAGGCTCCTTAAGCATGTTGATCCTTTTCAACTATTCCGTCTCATCTTCCTACACTATCTCCGGTCTATTCCACACATTATTGACCACTCCGCTTCAATAGTATGAATCCTACCACCCTGCGAGGTCACATGAAGGGTACCTTCCTATCCATCATTTTAATAAATTAATGACACCCCACATGTACATCCTAAAAACCCATAATCTTCCCTTCTACACCTAAGATGATGACATGCAGATTCACTTGCGGGTCACATGAAACAATTCATCAATGTGACAGAATCCAGATGCTGAGACACCACACCTCCCTTAAAAAATACTGTCACTCTGACATGCACAACCTTCTTTGGGGACATTATTCCACCAAAACCAAAGTCGGGGGCCTTGTCTTATTATAGCCATGGACCCAAGGCTCAACTGACAAAAGCATTGATCAGTGCCACTTTCCACAAAACAATCCTGCCCCTCATCTGAAAAAAATACCACCTTGAGGGGGCAGGAACAACAGTAAATTTGACTACGGCACAGCCTTGTACATTACCCAAATCTCCTCCTCCTAAATCAAACGACTATGAGAAACTGAAAGATGAACATGCACCTCTTTTTTTTAGACACACAAAAGCACAGACCAATCATCATGCCTCAACAAAAAAGTCTCACTTTGCTTAACCATCAACTGCCCTATACCTACAGAACAAAAACAAGCTCAACCAGCTTGCAATCTAACATTCAAAGCAGTCAACCTTCTAACGGTCCCTGGAACCAATTTTAGGAAAGGTGAAGGCACTGCTCATTGACTGCTTTAACTTTTGCAATACCCTCCAGCCACACACTAACAATGCTGGTAGTAATATGACCTTCCGGACTCAAAACTCACATCGGACAAATGACTGCTTGTACAAGCACTTACCAATACAATTAAAACCAATAAAAGTAACCGTGGAAAAGACAATAAAAGTGGTTCCGGGCCACTTACAATCATGGTGTTATGGCGTAAGGATGAAACAATATGATTGTTTGGTTGGATAGATGCACAGCAGATTTGTTGTACCTTTGATTATATTAGGTTTAGTTGATTTTTATGGTGCACCAAAAGGTGGCGCCGAGGGTCCAACGGCGTCTAGAACATAAGTTAAAAAAGTGATACTAGAGGTTCTCTAGAGTCATCCCTTTATGGTCACACATTTTGTTGTCTTTTCCACAGAAAGAAAGACTTCCACTCTGTTAATTCAATGGTTTGCAGGTAATTTATTTCATTAGCAATTTGGCTTAATTTCGAGCATAATTTGTTATCCTTTCACATATTCTCAAACGTTTTTATCCCAGGCAATGTCATCATCATTTATCCTATCCAATGCATTTCGGGCATTAGGGTCATGCCCTTCATCAGGGAGTTGACACTGTAAAACGGAATGGGATACCGTAAATGTAGTATGAAACAATATGTATCATAAGTAATATCATTGTGGTGTGACATCATGAAAATTAAATAAGGCAATACGAGCAAAAAACGTGAGCAAGCTTACCAGCAGACATGATAATGGTGTACACTCAAGGTGAACATTGACATGAGAATGAAAAACGTCACTTACATGCCTTTCTGTGTGTTGTTTTTAAGATCTGTAAAAGAATGGTAGGGTTCGGTTAAACTATGGGTGTTGGGAGCTACGGCATTGCGCTAAATAAATATGGGTCTATCCTAGCTGATGGACTAACCTGAAAAGGAACTCGAACGTGCTCGAGTCCGTTACTCGTCTTCCGTAGCGACGGCACGAAGATTATCGGCCGCGCTTTGCTATTTTGAAATGATTCCGATCATGTGGTATGTCACATGACCATTGACGGGAAAGAAAGACTACAGCTAATCGGTATTCTCCGGCCAGGGGGTCAAACTTAATTGCGGGAATCACCCGTTAAAAGACAACAAAATGTGTGACCATAAAGGGATGACTCTAGAGAACCTCTAGCATCACTTTTTTAACGTAAGGATGAAACACCCAGGTTGGGCAAGGAAGACTGGAGATGACATGTGGTGACTGTAGGCAGTTAAGGTTGACCAAGGAGTTGGAACCTTATCTGGGTGCCGAGGAAGGGTGTCCTTGATCGGTGTATAGTTACACTTATGAAAAAAAAGCTGGGATGATGGGGTTTTTGAATATCTAGTGCTGAAGAATCAAAACAATGATTGATCTAGGCCATCCCTTTACAGCTATCATGGACACATAAAAAAAAACTCATTCCCCGTCCACTGATTTTCTCTCACTTACGCTTTGACTTTCACTATCATGAGGTATGAGGTTTATGTTTAAGTGTGCCTACTTTCTTAGATGATGGATGATTACTTCTAGCAATTCTGGTACATTGCATACAAATTAGTTGTGGGTAATGTGTAGCCTAATGAATTTGTTTAGTGTGAATAGGTTACAAATGGAAATTAGATTGTTGGTATGTGAGAAGAAAGCAAAAACCAAAGGAAATGATGGACGGAGTGTTGAACATTGCAAGCACTCACCCCCAGTCAACTGATCTGGGTTTAATCCATCACCGTTCTTTAGCCCACTCTGCCACCCCAGTTCAGACATGGCCATATGCAAATCAGTCTGACCCTGTGCCTCATGGGAACAGTCCAGCCCGAACTGCCAAGCCATGTCTTCCCTGGACCGGAAACAAGCTTCCTAGGACCGGTTTCTGGCATTTCAGCATCTATCATCCCCTTTTGTTTTGCTTTGTTCGCCCTAAGTTGGCAGGGTATGCCCAGACGTGGGTCCCTTGCTCACTTTGCCACTGGATTCAAGATAGCCTGGCTGACGAGGGTTATGAACCTGAAACCGGTCCCAGGATGCTTGTTTCCGGTCCAGGGAAGACATGGCTTGGCAGTTCGGGCTGGACTGTTCCCACGAGGCACAGGGTCAAACTGATTTGCATATGGCCATGTCTGAACTGGGGTGGCGGAGTGAGCTAAAGAATGATGATGGATTAAACCCAGATCCGTTGACTGGGGGTGAGTGTTTGCATTGCTCAAACGCTCCGTCTATCATCCCTTTTTGTTTTGCTTTGTTTGCCCTAAGTTGGCAGGGTATGCCCAGACGTGGGTCCCTTGCTCACTTTGCCACTGGATTCAAGATAGCCTGGCTGACAAGGGTTATGAACCCGAAACCAGTCCCAGGATGCTTGTTTCCGGTCCAGGGAAGACATGGCTTTGCAGTTCGGGCTGGACTGTTCCCATGAGGCACAGGGTCAAACTGATTTGCATATGGCCATGTCTGAACTGGGGTGGCGGAGTGAGCTAAAGAATGATGATGGATTAAACCCAGATCCGTTGACTTGGGGTGAGTGTTTGCATTGCTCAAACGCTCCGTCTATCATCCCCTTTTGTTTTGCTTTGTTCGCCCTAAGTTGGCAGGGTATGCCCAGACGTGGGTCCCTTGCTCACTTTGCCACTGGATTCAAGATAGCCTGGCTGACGAGGGTTATGAACCCGAAACCGGTCCCAGGATGCTTGTTTCCGGTCCAGGGAAGACATGGCTTTGCAGTTCGGGCTGGACTGTTCCCATGAGGCACAGGATCAAACTGATTTGCATATGGCCATGTCTGAACTGGGGTGGGGAGTGAGCTAAAGAATGATGATGGATTAAACCCAGATCCGTTGACTGGGGGTGAGTGTTTGCATTGCTCAAACGCTCCGTCTATCATCCCCTTTTGTTTTGCTTTGGTATGTGAGAAGAAACATTTCAGGGAAAGAAAACATGACAAACCATTAAGCATTATAGTCTGGTGAGGTGTGCTGCAGGAGGGATACATTTGAGATTCAACAGTCTTAGCTAAGGAGGAACAGCAAGGTAAGGAGGAGTGAGCAGGGGCATAGCGTGATCATCAAGATTTGAGGTGTGTGAGAACAATCACGCTGGGATATCTTGTTAAAACACATTATATGAGAAGTAGGACATAAGGGGAGCTTAAGGTGTAGTGGAAAGAGAGAGGAGAGCGGATTGTTAAGGGCACTCAAAACTCAACATTTTTCAAACTAATCAAAAAATTTTAAGGCCTTCAAAAACGGAGATGTGTGTGTGTATTTCTGTCTGTTTGGGCATGTAAAAATCCCACATAAAATCCGACAGACACTTCATCATACTGACTGAAGCCCTTGTACCCAACTATTTACTACAGAATACATTTTTAGGGGGTGGTATAACACCCCAAACACCCCCCTAAAGCTGCGACTCTGGTATTCAAACAGGAAGAGTGATGGAGCAGTCAGCAGTATTCTGTGTGCAGAACTGCACCATTCTGTATATACGATATCCTTTAACTGCTGCTACTACCTACCATATACCCTTTCTTTGAGTTAGGGAAGCTTGCACTGTGTAAGGAGTATCTTAATAAGATGGGTGGAAGGGGGGATTCTGAGAATTCCCCATGATCATTCAGTGTACTCAACTAAAAAAAAAGCATTTCAAAGCCAATAGGTCTGCCTTTGGGACCTACAGGCTTTGCCAATGCGTTTTGGCGGTGCTGTACAGCATCAGAAGGATGAAGTACAATATGAGAAAAAGTTAAAAAATAAATAGATAAAAAGGTGAGATGACATAGCCACCACATCATTTTGTAGGCTTGCACATGCATCATCACACATGCATACCTACGAAACAATACGGACATCATTTTTGTATCTATTTCCTGATCCAGGATGGATTGTTCCATAAAACAAATTGGAACACAAATAGTGCGAAACGGATTTTTATGCTTGAGGGGTCTGCAGCAAAAAAACACAAATTTAAAAAAAAATTAAAAAAGGAATGAGCAGGTGATGGGTAGGAGGGGAGCAACAGGAAGCGGGTGGGATGCGAAGTAGCGTGGAATGGATGGGAAGAAGCATCACACAAGGGAGAAGCAAAACAAAGGGCAGAAAGGAAAGCATACAATGGAAATACAGCATAGGGGAGTTTGGCGAGAGGAAGAAGAACACAAGGCAGAGCATGCATCACGAGAGGGAGACAGCAGTGCTGAGCGGGCAGTTGTGGGTGAGAGAAGAGAAGCATAAGAGGGAGAGAGCTGGAAAACATATGCACTCTCCTGTAGTGTTAAGTCAAAAGGGGAACAAGTATTTCCCTAAAGGTGAGCCTTGAGAGAATAGAAGCCAGCTAGGGAGATGGTAAAGAGGCTGTGCCTCAGTGGAGGGACAAACATAAGATGGCCAAGGAAAGCCAGTAACTAAGAAGCAAGCAAATGAGAGTGACAATAAAGCTAAAAATGGTAAGCAATGGGCAGGCTTTGCAAATTTATTTTGCAGCAGCCTATCTTATACTGTGATTAATACAAATTTACAATAAAATAATGACTTGCACAGTCACAGTGCTTTCAGTCGCAGGCTGGGACCTTATAGCACAGAAATATGAGTCACTATTCCTCATTCCACCTATCAGGATACAGTTCTGTGGTTGCTTACACACACAGACATCTGCAGTAGTCGCATTAACCGAATGAACTATCATACCGTCAAAGAGTATTTTTTTCAGAACAAGCCCTTTAACTTGCATTTATTTTTCATGTAAGGTGTGTGAATTATATTTTTTATGTTTTTACATGAAGGTGAAAGGCCTACAAAATAGGCACAGAATATTTATTTCTCTTTAGCCAGTTTCCATACTTTTTTATGCAGTTCAACCACTGGTCCCTAGACACCCTGTGGGGTGTTGGTGGTGTGTAGATTTTATTTGTTCTCAACAGTTTAAATAAAGGCGAGGAATACAATGAGATGCAACTAATATTGACACACCTCCTTAATTGATGAGTAGCAAATGTATCTCTACTTTCAAAGCATCATCTGTCCCATAACCTTTGGAAAATCAAAATGCAGAATGGCGGCTAATAAATGGACAAGCAAGAACTTGCAGATACAGGGCCATTGTCTTATGTGAAGAAGGGCACATTCGCTGTGTGCGACATCCAGGGACACCAAATGGTGAAGCAAACAAAATGAGGGGGGAAGAGCGATGGCACATAGGTTTGTAGTGGATCATGATTCAGTGTAAAACAAACACAGGCAGAAAGTTTGCATGGTTTTGAACGGACATGTCTTTCAGCTGAGGGTTCTGTTGGCAAGACAACCAGTGCTCCTTTATCTTGCAAGTTCTTTGTAGGGCGAAGCCTGCCAGACAGTGAAACTGTCTGGTTTGCTAAATACATCTTGGGGACATATGGGAAGCTTCCCTGTGAATGCACTCCACCCATTGCTTACCATTAGATTTGTTGTTTATAACTCACATTTGCTTGCTTTCTATTTGATGGCTTTATTTATTTTGGGCTGTCCAGCTTGAGTTTGTCCCTCCCATAGCGCATTGCCTATTTACTGTATTTTTTCACAATTGCTGGCCTTTAAATCTTGCTTTTATTGTCACATTTGCTGTACATTCAAAGACTGAGGTCAAATGTCAGACCCTGTTTTCCAAGCGAGTCTGGTGTTTCCTTTTCTTTCTCTGACTTCAAAGTAATAGGATGTATGTGACTGTCTTGCTATGACAGGAAAGGCTTTTTTTCTAGCACACAACAAAATGTGAATGTAAATTAACTGTGCAGGTATTTCAGAATATATCAGAATTAGAAAAGTACAAAAGAGTCACTGTTTTTGGGAATTCTGAAGTGTGGTAGAAACAAATATTTAAATATGATCAAACAAATCAGTATACTAGGTGATGACATTTCCACACATTATCGTTTGTGTGCTGAATACTTTAATCTGTTAAACTGTGTCAGTGCTAATCTAATGGTCATTTCAATTGACAGTAAGTTGTCTGTAATGTCAGTGCACTGCCACACAAAGCATACTCCGCTGCTTTACACCACTCCACTCTGTTCTGCACCACTCCATGCCACTGCACTGTACTCTGCTCCACTCCAGTCTATGCCACTCCACTCAATGCCACTCCACTCTGCATCACTGCACTCTATGCCACTCTACTCTACTGTGCAACACTCTACTCTATGCCACTGCACTGTATACCTCTCTACTCTACTTCACACCACTATATATTGTGATCCAAACTCTAAGTAATGTAACAGCACTTAATAGAATACATTTACAAATCAGCAGTAATACCTCAAACCTTTTTGATTTTAATAAATAATTGTATTGGCATTTTGTGGTAAGAAAAAAAGGACATACAGGGTCCATTAGCAGTATCTAAACATGTTATCTCTCAATATACATGGAAACGTAGATTAACACCCCATACATCAGTCAGAGCATAACATTTATTGAGATTGTTTTTCCTTAATGGACAGAGTGACTCTCCAATTCCTCAAATGGTAACCTCATTGTCTCACAAGATCACCAATCCCATGTGATGTATCCAGTCTCCTATATTATGTGGTGCTTCTGAGAGCGGAGCAGCCTCTAGTTTTATATATGGTTATCTCCAGGGACATAGGATATTCCATTCCAAGTTCCGGCTCTGAAAAGTTCGGTAAGTCTATACAGCACCAGTATTTGACTGAATAACGTTGTGATAACAAGGGCTAGGCCTAAGAAGGCTAGTTTGAATCTAATAGTTTCCAACTTGAAAAGGTTGTTGAGCTGGGCTAGCTTCTATGATGCATCAATGATGTGCCTCAAACTTGGTGCAGTTCACAAACAAAAGTATTTTATGCACGGTTTCTGGTTAAAAGAAGGTTATAAACACCAGAATGGGTTAAGGGAGTAGGTCATGCTATTGAGACATTTCTTGAAATAGGAGACAGGACAGAGGAGCCAGTGGGCAAAAAACATGCTACCTTTTTGTTGTAAAACAAAGGAGGTCCATATGTAGTCATAGAGTAAGTTACATGAATAGGTTTATTAAATCTTTGAGTTACAGGATATACAGATGCTAAATAGTAGATAGTAAGTTCCGCCCTACCAGGAGCAGCCTCCCTGCTACTCAGCCACACACTCCAACTGACACTCTCTCAACCACACCAGGCACTCGAGCATTCCACTACCTCACCAAGCACTCCAGCATTACACAACATCACATCCATACTGGCTGAGCAGTAGAAACAGGTAACTAAGAGAAAGGATGCATAATGAGAATTTAAATCACAATACATCTCCTTCTCTTAGGGAAAACAATTAATTATATAATTACAACATAAGGAAAGAACATACAGGTATAATGGTATTAGCTACATTACAATGACAACAATGATGTAGAATGCAGGACTAGAAGAATAAAGAGGACATCCTACCAGATTACAATTACATCAAAGTAGTAGAATACAGGACTAAAAGAATAAAGAGGCAGTCCTCAAAGATTACAATTACATCAATGTAGTACTATGCGACGAAACACCCTCACTCAACCCCTTCTGCACACAACAGAAGGTACCACACACACACCATCCAGGGCACACAACCCTTCAACACAGCATTAGGGTACACAACCCTACAACACAGCACTAGGGTATACGACTCTACAACACAGCACTAGGGTACTCAACCCTTCACCGGAACGCTAGGGTACACTTCCCTACAACACAGCACTAGGGTACATGACCGTACAGCGCAGCACTAGGGTACACAACCCTGCAACACAGTACTAGGGTACACAACCCTACAACTCAGCACTAGGGCACACGACCCTACAATGCAGTACTAGGGTACATGACCCTACAAAACAGTACTAGGGTACACGACCCTACAACATAGTAGTAGGGTACACAACCCTACAACACGGTACTGGGATACACAACCCTACAATGCAGCACTAGGGCACACCACCCTACAATACAGTACTAGAGTACCTGACCCTTCATCACAGCACTAAGGTACATGACCCCTCAACACCACCAAAATTCAGCATACCCAATGCTACACCCCCACAAACATTGCCAATACCATAAAAACCAATCCATACAATTGGGCGGCAATAGCGCAGGCGCATAACACACATCATACCCCTGCCACTGAGGGTAAGGTCTTCACACCCAAAAAACTTGGTAAAAAAACATGGCAAACTACAGTGTATCATTAAGTAATAAGTACATTTTGACTTTAAAACAAAACACTGGAGCACTCAATATGTCTTAAGCGAACTGGACAATATTCAACAATGACATCTTAGGTTACCAGTGAGCGATCTCTCACCTGAACTTTTTACAAAATTGTGAATGTTCGCAGACTTAAAACCATAAGAGGCTTCCTGATTAAACATGCAGCAATACAATGCAGCACTAGGGTACACAACCTTACAGCGCAGCACTAGGGTACACAACCCTGCAACACAGTACTAGGGTACACAACCCTACAACTCAGCACTAGGGCACATGACCCTACAATGCAGTACTAGGGTACAAAACAGTACTAGGGTACACAACCCTACAACATAGTAGTAGGGTACACAACCCTACAACACGGTACTGGGATACACGAACCTACAATGCAGCACTAGGGTACACAACCCTACAATACAGTACTAGAGTACCTGACCCTTCAACACAGCACTAGGGTACACAACCCCTCAACACCACCAAAATTTAGCATACCCAATGCTACACACCCTACAAACATTGCCAATACCATAAAAACCAATCCATACTGTCAGGCTGCCAGTAGCTGAAGACCAAGGAAGCCACTAACCTCGGGAGTCTGCCGGCGGGAACGATGACACGTAGAAGGGTCCCTACGTCTCCCGTGTGCAACCCGACGCTGATGTCTGAAAAAACACCAAAGTGTTGAGGGGGCACACCGGGAGAAGGAGGGAAAAGAAGACAAACGAACTCTTGTTTTCACTGCAGTGTCGCCTATCACCAAAACGGGACGGAACTATGGGTTTTCCTCCCTTTGGCTTGCTGCAGAAAGGAGGAGACAAACAGAGATCTTGTTAGGTAAGTAAAGACAGCCTACCCTTACGACTTTCCCGATCCCTCTGGGTCCAGCACTTACCAAAGGGTTTTTCGTTTCTCAGGGCTATCTTGTGTGAGTCCAGAATCACAAAGGCTACGAAGCTGTTCTGTACACAGCCACGTACTGTCTTATGTAAAGCCCTCAGCAAAGTTCCTTTTCCACAGTAAGTGAACACAGCGCTCACCGCAAGGCGCCCTTGCGAAAAGAAAACAGATAAGAGCCGACCAAGATAGTTGTTTTCACTATCACGGCGCTGTTGGCGGCATCAGCGCGTTCCCAGCGCTTACCGAAAGGTCCCACAACCGTAAGCAAGTATGATGCACGAGACAGTTACAGCCACTGTCATGGCAATGTCCGTAGAAGTAGTGCGTCCGCACTTCCCACCTAGCTCGCCTAAATACCTGACACTGAGAAGTGTTTGTCCCAATCGAAGGTTCAAGGTGCGTGCACAAACGAAAGGTCTCTGAGAAACATGGGCTCGAGTTTCTTGCTGGCGGGTAGACAGGCTTCTATCTATGGCTTTAGCGTGCGCTCGTCCTCCAGCGGGGATTACCATCCGCTAAGCGCCACATCCGGATACTGCCGATGTGTTGTAAAGCCCCGCCCCCACGAAAGGAGAGGGACCTTATAGTTGCGGTCACGTGAGGGTTGCAACTTCCTGTATTCCGACGCTCTGTGCCCCAAGGTCTTCTGGGACTCGTAGTTTGATTCCATCTGCTCGTTGTACTGCGCGCAGCTGGACAATAGCAGGGGGTGCCGGTTTTCCTTCCCGCATGTTTCTGGATTCTCGCAAGGATCGTGACACATACAATTGGGCGGCAATAGCGAAGGCGCATAACACACATCATACCCCTGCCACTGAGGGTAAGGTCTTCACACCCAAAAAACTTGGTAAAAAAAACATGGCATACTACAGTGTATCATTAAGTAATAAGTACATTTTGACTTTAAAACAAAACACTAGAGCACTGAATATGTCTTAAGCGAACTGGACAATATTCAACAATGACATCTTAGGTTACCAGTGAGCGATCTCTCACCTGAACTTTTTACCAAATTGTGAATGTTCACAGACTTAAAACCATAAGAGGCTTCCTGATTAAACACGCAGCAGTATGAAGTAGCAAGTCCTCTGTATGCCCGCGTGTCAGCCGAGTGGTCCAAATTAGATTTTTCACGAGTAACCGAAACAAGTAGCGAACCACAGAAGGTAGCACTCCGCATTGTAGTATGGCTTATAGGTCCATTGTCGACATTTGCTAAGTTAGCATGAGCTTCGCTGCCATGAGGCTGCTTTTGCGCACGACACTGCATGCATATATTTCGCAAGACCCTTCTTGTGCCCCTTTAACATGCTTTTAACATGAGAACTGTCTACCTTGCACGTTGTCTGCTGTGCTCTGAGGTTTAGTCAACACACGCTGTTCAAGGTTAAACAACAATGCCCCTTGTTATTCCGTTCTGGTCAGTCCCTCGCACCTAGACATAACATGCTACACACAGCTGCACTATTGGAAATCGTTGTAATGAATCTGCTTTTCACTAAAAGAACACACCCAACTCCTGCACTTCCTTTCTGGGAGGCAAATATACCACTGCACCTTTAAAAATAGACTTTAAACAGCACTTCCTAAAGACGAGGAAAGGACACAGCACTCCCTTTAGGCAAGGTAAGGCAAGAAAAACAAATTCTGGTGCATTTAAAATAACACACACAAGTTTATTAATGCAACATTTTAAAAAGACAGGCCGAATATATCAATCATAGCAGACTCAAAGAAAACTATTGATTAATGCAATGTTCAAAAAGGTAAGCCAAATATATCAGTAAATGCAGATTTTCAGATGTCAAATGAATGGTTAAATGAACAATTGAAATAGAATGCAATATATACAGATGGCAAAAAGTAGAAAATATATACAAGAGAGAGAGAGAGTGGTTAGGAACACCTCACCGACTGATTCTGCAACATCCTTGCCTGCTCTTTAGCTGGGGAAGCCCTTTCAACAGCCCAGTTAGGAGTGTCAGTCAGGACTCAAGTTCCGTCACCATTTCACAGCAATACGTCTATTCTGTGGTGAACTTCCACCTGACCTACGAAAGCTTCCAGCTTAAATATCATTATTCAACGTGAGGCGAAGTTTCTAGAAAACCCTGCCCCTTTCTCATTGGAAAAAACCGAGCAGACTGTACCAGTCTCCGTCAAGGCCAAGACAGTGGCTGGCCAAACTTCTGTATTTTGACTCTGAGACAGAGTTTGTACATTCCACAATTAATATCCAGTTCACTCTGGTCAGTGACGTGCGAAAAACAAGTGAGGAGCAGAAAGACCTTGAATTATGAATCACAAGCACTGCTGTGTAGGCAGGAGCAAGGTAAAGTAATTCTGTGCACGCAGAAGCAAGGCAAAGTCAGAAAGCAAGAAGGCCATTGTTAAGTCCTTAGACTTTATTGCCCCAAAGAAAGAAACAAACTGTTCAAAAAAGCTATCCCCTTGGTTCACTCCTGACTTAAAAAGCATAAAAATAGCCGTCAGGAAGGCAGAACGCAAATGGAGACGCACAAAAAGTGTACTAGATAGGCACCAATACAAAACATTACACCAAAAATATATGGATAACATAGCCACTGCCAAAAAATTCTATTTTGGATAACGCATCAATCAAGTCTCCAATTCCCACAAGGAACTTTATAAAATCGTGAAGGAATTCACACACCCTCCCTCAGATACATCGACACATATTATCTCACAGGAGTGGGTGGACTCACTCTCAAATTTCTTCGTGAATAAAATAAACGATATCCACAAAGGTTTTCCACATATCACCAACACACTGTATAGTCAGATCAAAACCAAACTTTGTAACACTTACTCTCTCAAAGAATTTAAGAAACTTACATAAGAGGACACCTCCGCTCTCCTCAGTAGGATGAAATCTGGTTCACCGACTGACCCTGCGTCCTCACAGATCCTATCCAAAATTGGTCCAGCACTCATCCCCAACCTAACACATATCTTAAATCTTTCACTCTCAGAATCCACTATGCCTGCACATTGGAAGAAAGCTATTATCAGACCTATTCTAAAAAAAACAACAGCTGACCCCAAACAACACGCCAACTATAGACCCATCTCTCTCCTGTTTGGTAAGGTAATGGAAGCAGCAGTAAACCAGCAATTATCAACATATCTGGAAAAAAAAAATGTATTGGATCCATCCCAATCAGGCTTCCGTTCCTATCATAGTACCGAGACAGCTTTGGTGGAGATCATTGATAACATCAGGCTCTCCCTGGATGCCAGACAGTCGGCTATTCTTATCTTGCTAGACTTGTCGGCGGCCTTCGACACCATCTCGCATGACATCCTTTTGGAACGTCTATGGGAACTTGGTGTCGACGGCCCGGCCCTGAAATGGCTTGAGAGCTACTTGTCGGAACGGTCTACAAAAGTACAAATAGGGGGTTTCTGTTCCAAAAGTCAACCTATTGATAAAGGCGTCCCCCAGGGATCGATTTTAAGTCCCACACTCTTCAACCTTTACGTGTCGCCCCTGTCCAAAATTATTAGAGACCATTGTTTTGATACAGTCTCCTACGCCGACGACACACAGTTGTTGATCACTCCCGACCCAGATCCCAACGACACACAACGCAGATTTAAACAGTGCATGTCATCAATAAATGAATGGATGTCAGCTAATCATCTGCTTCTAAACGCGAGCAAAACAGAAATTATGCTCTTTGGAGATGCACAACACGCATGGACCACGGCCTGGTGGCCCCCTTCACTGGGACCATGCCCTCCGCCCAAAATATCAGTTTGTAATTTGGAGTTATCATGGACAATAAACTCTCCATGACAGACCATGTAAACTCCTTGGTCCATACCAGCTACGGAATAATGCGCTCCTTAAAGAAAATCTTTAAATGGATTCCCCTTTGCTCTAGGTTGCCCCTTGTACAGGGCCTAATCGTAAACCGACTAGATTATGGCAATGCGCTGTTTGCATCCATTAATGAAAGACTCCTGTCGAAACTACAAGTGCTGCAAAACACGGCGGCTAGATTGGTCCTGAATCTGCCTTCCCGATCCCCATCAGCCCCGAGCCTTAAAACCCTCCATTGGTTACCAATAAGGAGTAGGGTCTCCTTTAAAATATGCTGCCTGACTTACAAAACCTTGAACAGGCAGGGTCCGATCTATCTAGCCAAGAAATTAGTTAAATATCAGTCAGGGCGCTCTCTCCGCTCATCAAACAAATACTTGTTGAGGATCCCCAAGGTCCGGACTGTAAAAAATGGGGACAGGTCCTTCTCTAAAACTGCACCGGAACTATGGAACTCACTGCCGCTACGACTTCGCCAGGAAACAAACCATAAAAAATTTCGGAAAGATCTTAAAACATGGTTATTTTAATCTCTGTCTTCTCCCTCTAATTTCCTGTGTTGGCAAAGAGCTATGAGACCTAAGGGTGAAATATGCGCTAAATAAATATCTACTACTACTACTACATAAGACCATGTCAAAGTCAATAGTCAAAGTCAGGAAACAAGATGACATGAAGCCATGTCAAAGCCAATAGTAATTAACCCAAACAACTTGCAAGCACTGCTGTGCACGCAGAGAAACTGCAGCAAGGCAAAGCCAAGGGAAAAAGATGACATGAAATCATGTCAAAGCCTATAGTAAGCACTTATAATATAAATGTACTGTTCTACTCTATGACAGCTCTCACTAAAAGACAACAGGATTATAAGACAGAAGAGTAGCAGGCATATGCAGGACCGTCTCATATATCCAGGCTAAGGTAAAATAACACACTAAAGTCAGTTAAAATGGTGGTAGTTGAGGGTCATCATAGGGTGCCAAATCAAAAGAGCGCCTCTTTTATTACATTCCACCCCATGACCCTCGACTATCACAATTCACATATATCAAAAACGGAATCTCTCAACTAAAGACACCACCACTAGTGAAAAATTGCAATTCTTAACTGAAAGCACAAAAACGGCATTTCTTAATTAAAAGACACAAAAACTGTTGAAAAACTACATTTCCTAATTGAAAACACAACTACAAGTGAAAAACCTAATTTCACAATTGAAAGACACAAATATAAAACTATGAAGCAAGTTTTAACTGAAAACATAGCCATGATTAAAAGACTGCATTTCATAACTGAAAAACACAACTATGATTGAAGCACTGTAATAATCATTACTCAGCAAGAATAACACAAGATAAATGATGCAAGCATATGAACTCAGTAATGCTCCTAATGTCTCAAATGGTTAATACTGGAACTTCTACTGCTGAAGCAGCCAAACTTATATATATTTTGTGCTAAAAAATAAAGGCAACTCAACAGTTTCTTTTCATTTTTGTCTCTAACTCAGAAAGCATTTTCTTCAATAGCAATACATTTTTGTCGTTCTCCTTCTTTTAAACAAATAGTCCTTCTGTGTGAAAGACACACAGCCTTCTCGCATTTTAACTTCATCTCCACTAAACAGTTCATTGGTCTGTCCAGTTTTGGCAAAGTAAGTTCCCATCTGGTTCGTTCAGGCACAGGACGTTAACTTTCTTCGTCCCGTGATCACTCCAGGCTTGAGGGGAGGGGGGGGGGGAGGGGAGGGTCCCACCCTTACGGGGACACGGGCATCAAGCACATCAACACGTCGCAGTATGATGACCTGAAAAAGAAACAAGCATCACTCTTCTTGCAAAGAACATTTTTCAAAAAGCACACAGTTTTCCTGTCCCTGTTTTGCATTTCTGAAAGTACAATATTATCATTCCTGTCTGCACGGTTCACTGCTGGCTCTGGTGAATTGTCTGAGAACTCTACCCGCGCTTTAGCCTCTGAATCTTTGGTATTGGAGTGAAACTCTCTTTTTAACTGCACAGTAAGAAGGGCTGGGCAGTCTCCTTCCTGACCATTTCTCCACTCACTACTAGATATGTGCTCCCTTTATCAATTGGCAGAAGCCCATGGCACTCCATCTGCTCTGTCTGCTCTGGTAATTTTCCTTTCTTCAACTCGCCCATCACCTTTTGTGAGACTGGTCTGGCTTGTGCATGCTGACAAACAGGACACTGCAAAGTCACAGTTTTTTTCAAATCTAGGGGAATGTGTATCCCTCTATTCTCTGCCCACCTGCTAGTAATCTGTTCTCCAAAGTGTCTGCACTTCTGATGTGCCCACTTCGCAATCCCAACCAGGTCAGAATCCTGCGTTGTCACCTCAGCCTCTGAAATCTTAGCTTTTTCATCAGTGAGTGAATTAAACTAGCAGTCAAGTGAGTCAGCGGGGCAATGAGCATCTACATGATTACTTTGTGTGAACATGGTCTAGATCTCGTTCCACAATTCCTTGCCCCACACCTCCTTTGCATTTATCATCCAACTATGAGCATGCCAAGTGGGAAGCCAAGTTGCTAACACATTGGCAGTGGACCACGAATCAGTATAAATATGACATGTTCCTGGCAATTCTTGCTTCAAAACTTCCTACACAGCATATAGTTCTGTAAACGGACTACTCTTTCCTTCTCCAGTAGTGGTCAACAATTTCTGGGTCACAGGATTGTATGACACCGCCTTCCAGTGCCTCTTAGCCCATATACATACCTGGCTGCACCATCAGTAAACCACACATGCTTCTTGTCCCCTACGGACAATTCGCTAAAGGGCTCACTCCACTTTACAGGAGATTCCTGTAGCTCAGGTACATCATGCAACACTTCTGTCTCTTCCATTGACACCTGCACCACCTGCCCATGCAACACCACGGTGCCTTTGGGACCTACTCGAGCCCTATCCTGTAAATACCACTTCCATTTGGTTATGCTGGCTTCCGGCATGTCCAATTCTGTGAGTTTTGGGGGAACTCATCACCCACTGCATTATAGGAATTTCAGGTCTCAAAATCACATCATGTCCTAGAGTCAATTGCTCAGTATCCACCAGAGCCCAATAGCATGCAAGCAACTGTTTTTCGAAATGGGTGTACCTCTCTCCAGTGTCTGGCAATTTCTTTGTCCAAAACCCTAAAGGTACTTTTGTTCTTCTGTGCTTCTGCCACAAACTCCAATTATCATATGATCCTTGTACTGTCACATTCAGCTCAACATCCCCCTCCCGCACTGCCCACAAATTCCAAACGTGCTGAATAGCCTCTTTTGCCAATTCAAATGCAATCTGTTGTTGCTCTCCCCATTCAATGCATTTTTCTTTCACATAACATTGTACCAAGGGGCCAAAATCTGACTCAAGTAAGGGATGTGCTGTCTCCAAACACCAAACAAGCCAATGAACCTCTGGGCTTCCTTTCTGTTTCGGGGCACTGCGAATTCTCTGATCTTTTATTTCACTTGGGGAACCACCTCTCTGTGTCCCTGATGCCACTGAATACCCAAAAACTTCACACTTTGAGAGGGTCCCTGTAATTTGGCGGGATTTACATCCCATCCCTTGCTCTGCAAATGCTCCACAATCCTGTCTAACTGAGTCTGCACTTGTGCATCCTGACACATAGAAATCATAGTTTTGAGTAAATCTAGGGGGATATGGATCCCTTCATTTTCTGCCCACCTGTTTGTATTGACTTTATCTCCTAGGTGCTCCAATTTAATCATGTACACCAAATCTGAATCGTGTGTTACCACCTCTGTCTCCAAGATTTTAGCCTTTTCATCTGCAAGGGAATAAAATGTTATGTCATGAACAGTAGCTGCGCTTTGCAGTATAGCGGTGTCTCAAACTCCACCCCTGGACTTTTTATTGAGACCTGCACAAACTGTTTATACAAAACTGCTGTCTGTAAACACCATTTAATAACATTTGCTTCATCCCATTGACAAATCACATTTTGTCTAATTGTCCTCTGTCCAGTATCTTTCAATGTGCAAAAGCACAAAAGAATCTGTATTTGTCCAGCATCTGAATTTAAAACTCTCTTCTTTTTCCCCTCTTCTTCACAATAACTAAACATCTCATACTGCTCTTGGACTGGCACACAAGATACACTGTCACATTTCTGAATTGACCATGCTTTAAAACCATTCTGCACAGTCTGCTGTGCAGAGTCAAAAACATTGCTGCATTTCATTTTTTAAAATAGCATATTTTTTCCGTCCCCCGGCCTGCTGCCCCGCCAAAGGCCCGGGATGGGGTTACATCGTGCCCGGGGAGCCTCCCCTTGCTCGGCTGTGTTCAGGGGCTCCCTGCGGCCCTGGGGATGATGGCCTCCCCACCCCGGGCTCTGTCCTCAGTCCCGCCGCGTGGCAGGGTGCCTGGGATGGTGTCTGGCGGGCCCGGGGAGACTTCCCCTGTGCCTCCGGGCCTAGGAGCCCCAGCTGGGTCCAGGGGCACCGCCGGGCCCCGGGTCAGGGACTCCGGCCCTGGGAACCGTCCCTGGCCTGCGGCACTGCCAAAGGCCTGGGACGGGGTTCCCTTGCTTGGCTGGGTTAAGGAGCTCTGGCCGGGGCCCCTGAGGGGCCCCGGGGAGGGCGGCCTCCCCACCCTGGGCTCCGTCCTGGGTCCTGCCACGTGGCAGGGTGTCTGGGACGGGATCCGTTGGGCCCTGCGCCTCCGGGCCTGAGAGCCCCGGCTGGGTCCAGGGCCCCGCTGGGCCCCGGGACAGAGTTCCGTTGTGCCCGGGGAGCCTCCCCTTGCTTGGCTGGGTTCAGGAGCTCCGGTCGGGGCCCCGGGGAGGGCGGCCTCCCCACCCTGAGCTGCGTCCTGGGTCCTGCCGCGTGGCAGGGTTCCCGGGACGGGGTCCGGCTTGCCCGGGGAGGCGTCCCCTGCGCCTCCGGCCTGGGAGCCCCGGCTGGATCCAGGGGCCCCGCTGACAAGGCCTGTGGCACTGCCAAAGGCCCGTGACAGGGTTCGTTGTGCCCGGGGAGCCTCCCCTTGCTTGGCTGGGTTCAGGAGCTCTGGCCGGGGCCCCCGAGGAGGGCGGCCTACCTACCCCGGGTTCCGTCCTGGGTCCTGCCGCGTGTCAGGGTGCCCGGGACGGGGCCCGGGGAGGCGTCCCCTGCACCTCCGGGCCTGGGAGCCTCGGCTGGATCCAGGGGCCCCACCGGGCCCCGGGTCGGGGGCTCTGGCCCCGTCCCCTGGCCTCCCGCTCCTCCAAGGGCCCAGGACAGGGGTCTGTCGGTCCCGTGCAGGCCTCCCCTGCTTGTCAAGATGTCCGCGGGCCCAGGGTCGGTGGGCCCGTCGGGTCCCCCTCACAGCCTCCATGGCTCCCCCGGCACCCGCTCACTCTTTCGTTGGGCACAGAGCGACCAGATGGCTTCCCTTTCCCCTCTGCCATCTGGTCGCGCCTATCCCCTTGGCCATCTGGTCGCGCCTATCCCTTCGGCCATCTGGTCGCACCTATCCCCTCGGCCATCTGCTTTCCAATGGGGCGACCAGATGGCCGGGCTTGCCTGAAAGTCCCGACGAGGGTCCATTTGCCTCCCCGATCCCAGCGAGGGCTCCAGGAGGTCGGGTACATTCGCGCCTTGGGTCCCCTCTGTCACCTCGTGTGCACGGATTACAAAAAAGGGGGGTAATTTTCCTCCGGATTACTAGGGAGAGGGTCAGTTAGACCTCCGTGAGGTGCGGCGATTCCGAAAAAGGAGAAGGCAGAACCCGGGCCTGCCCGCCGGGGCCCCCAGGGGCCCGGGTACGCACCTGCCTCTCAGCCCCTTCCCGATGGTCCTTTCTCTCCGAGTTTGCTGGGTCAGACCTCCGTGAGGTTCGGCGATCCCGAGACAGGGGAAGGCAGCACCCGGTCCCCGCCCGATTCGGGGCCCCCAGGGGCCCGGGTACGCACCTGCCTTTCAGCCCCTTCCCAATGGTCCTTTTTCTCTGGGTTTGTTAGGTCAGACCTCCGTGAGGTCCGGCGAGCCCGAGACGGGGGAAGGCAGTGCCCAGGCCCGCCCGCCGGGGCCCGGGTCTGCGCCTGCCTCTTGGTCCCTTCCTGATGGGCCTTTCCTTCGAGCCCGCTCGCCCCGGGAGCAGGCAGGGATGTGAAGCCGCCATCCCCCCCGCGCAGGGCCACCTGCCAGGGGATGCCCCAGCCGTACTCTGATCGATTGGGCACTCTCGGTCCGTTTAGGGATGGACTGCTTGGCCAGCCTCGGCTGTTGTTTCAAGCAAGGAGCTTCCTCCCCACATGGACTGTCCGACTAGAGGGACTGCCGCCTGGCGGCAGGCCCTTAACCCTACCCAGCAGAGTGAAGGCCGAGCGGCCCCGGCATCTCGTGCCCTCCAGTGGTCTGACCCCGAGCGGTCCGTAGGCCCCATGCGCCACGCAGTCACCCCTCTCCGCCAGCACATTTCTGAAGCAACTTGGAACGACTGTTCCGAGGGGTGCCGCCGCCGCCAGGCTCCGGCACCCCTGCGTCTTGCTCAGGCTGCGCCTCGGCCCGGCTTTCCCTCCTGGGGGAGACGGCTGGGCCTGCCGGTGCCCATGCGACTGCACCTCTCTCCACCCCTCCTGCGAGCCATCCCGCCCAGGCGGGTGGGCTCCTTTCCCCCAGCAGGCTCCCGAGAGGGAGGGCTGCACGAAGGTTGTCCGGTCGGGGAGATGGGCACGCGGCCCCCCGAATCCACCCCGTCAGCAGGTGCGGCTACCTGGTTGATCCTGCCAGTAGCATATGCTTGTCTCAAAGATTAAGCCATGCACGTGTGTTAAACCTGGCACCATTGGCGTGGGTACCCTTCCATTTTTCGCTGTTGTCTCCTCTGTTTTTGCTGGTAATAGATGCTCTGGGCGCTGTGCCACTGCCATTCAGTGCTACAGCACGAATGCTACCTGGTTAAAGATGTACAAAAGGGGGTGGTGATGGACGGAGCATCAGAACCAATCAAACACTCACACCCAGTCAACAGATCTGGGTTTAATCCATCACCGTTCTTTAGCCCACTCTGCCACCCCAGTTCAGACATGGCCATATGCAAATCAGTCTGACCCTGTGCCTCATGGGAACAGTCCAGCCTGAACTGCCAAGCCATGCCTTCCCTGGACCGGAAACAAGCTTCCTAGGACCGGTTTTTGGCATTTCAGCCGTCTTCAGCCAGGCTTGCTTGAATCCAGTGGCAAAGTGAGCAAGGGACTCAACGTCTGAGCATACCCTGCCAACTTATGGCGAACAAAGCGGTACAAAAGGGGGTGGTGATGGACGGAGCATCAGAACCAATCAAACACTCACACCCAGTCAACAGATCTGGGTTTAATCCATCACCGTTCTTTAGCCCACTCTGCCACCCCAGTTCAGACATGGCCATATGCAAATCAGTCTGACCCTGTGCCTCATGGGAACAGTCCAGCCCGAACTGCCAAGCCATGCTTTCCCTGGACCGGAAACAAGCTTCCTAGGACTGGTTTCTGGCATTTCAGCCGTCTTCAGCCAGGCTTGCTTGAATCCAGTGGCAAAGTGAGCAAGGGACTCAACGTCTGAGCATACCCTGCCAACTTATGGCGAACAAAGCGGTACAAAAGGGGGTGGTGATGGACGGAGCATCAGAACCAATCAAACACTCACACCCAGTCAACAGATCTGGGTTTAATCCATCACCGTTCTTTAGCCCACTCTGCCACCCCAGTTCAGACATGGCCATATGCAAATCAGTCTGACCCTGTGCCTCATGGGAACAGTCCAGCCCGAACTGCCAAGCCATGCCTTCCCTGGACCGGAAACAAGCTTCCTAGGACCGGTTTCTGGCATTTCAGCCGTCTTCAGCCAGGCTTGCTTGAATCCAGTGGCAAAGTGAGCAAGGGACTCAACGTCTGAGCATACCCTGCCAACTTATGGCGAACAAAGCGGTACAAAAGGGGGTGGTGATGGACGGAGCATCAGAACCAATCAAACACTCACACCCAGTCAACAGATCTGGGTTTAATCCATCACCGTTCTTTAGCCCACTCTGCCACCCCAGTTCAGACATGGCCATATGCAAATCAGTCTGACCCTGTGCCTCATGGGAACAGTCCAGCCCGAACTGCCAAGCCATGCCTTCCCTGGACCGGAAACAAGCTTCCTAGGACCGGTTTCTGGCATTTCAGCCGTCTTCAGCCAGGCTTGCTTGAATCCAGTGGCAAAGTGAGCAAGGGACTCAACGTCTGAGCATACCCTGCCAACTTATGGCGAACAAAGCGGTACAAAAGGGGGTGGTGATGGACGGAGCATCAGAACCAATCAAACACTCACACCCAGTCAACAGATCTGGGTTTCATCCATCACCGTTCTTTAGCCCACTCTGCCACCCCAGTTCAGACATGGCCATATGCAAATCAGTCTGACCCTGTGCCTCATGGGAACAGTCCAGCCCGAACTGCCAAGCCATGCCTTCCCTGGACCGGAAACAAGCTTCCTAGGACCGGTTTCTGGCATTTCAGCCGTCTTCAGCCAGGCTTGCTTGAATCCAGTGGCAAAGTGAGCAAGGGACTCAACGTCTGAGCATACCCTGCCAACTTATGGCGAACAATGCGGTACAAAAGGGGGTGGTGATGGACGGAGCATCAGAACCAATCAAACACTCACACCCAGTCAACAGATCTGGGTTTAATCCATCACCGTTCTTTAGCCCACTCTGCCACCCCAGTTCAGACATGGCCATATGCAAATCAGTCTGACCCTGTGCCTCATGGGAACAGTCCAGCCCGAACTGCCAAGCCATGCCTTCCCTGGACCGAAAAGAAGCTTCCTAGGACCGGTTTCTGGCATTTCAGCCGTGGTAGTGGGCTCCTCAAAAGCTTAAATCTAAAGTTTTAACTTTGTACTCCTGCTAGAAGTATTTTTAAACTGTTTATTTCCAACCGCGACATTCTCCATAGGCTGTAATAGAGATCCCGATAGCAGCTACTTCCACTGCACGCGCCTCCCGTGGGTCCCCTTCCTCATAACCTGGGGTTGATTCTTAAGGGGCCAGCGATCCTGAATGCCCTAGGCATTGCCTGTAGAATTGTCGTGGTTCTTATACCACTTTTTTAGTATATGGTTTGGTTTCCCCCTGGGGCCCAATGTTAATAGTGCTATTTATTGTGTCTATCAATGCTTGTTTGATATTGTAACTTTGCCACAGCTTCATAAAGAGACTGTGGGATTCTGTCTAGAATAAATACATATATTTTATATATATACCTGTGTGGGCTACTCTTTCATTTGGTTATTCAAGAGGCTATTATGGTAAAACAATAAGCTTAACACTCCTTCAAGACTTAGCCTGAAGGCTGCTCTCCACAGCTACCACTAGGATAGCTTTCTTTAAAGGTTGTCTTAAACCTATCATCAATAAGAGTCGAATTGGACTGGTGCAAGGTGTCCCTATAACTAGGAAACAGCATATGCCAGGCCAACTTCTCACATTGGTGTGCAGCGGTGGGATTCAATGTTGCCATTGTTTTACCAGATAACAAATTGAATTTCTAAAGTGAAAGCTACTTGGTACCAAAGGTACATATAAAATTCAAGCTTAGAATACAATAAGTTCTACTGAACTTAGGAGTTGTGTGTAGAGGGTTTAGCACACCTTGACTACAACTCAAGAAAGGGTTCAGTAGGCCACACTTAGTGTAGGTAGATACACCACTATCACTACACTAGAAATGTCTTTAGGTTCAGGTGCCCATAAGGCTCTGGAAGGACCCCAAAGGGTCCCAGTCGACAAATATGATCATCTCTCCTTTGCTGATCTCAGGGAGATGTGCACCTTTAGGAAACTTAAAACAAACAAAGGTGCCAATACCCAACGTCTCAGGGAAATCCTGCTCATAGCAGACTTTAAGCAGACTTTAGGGTCTGATGGGGTAGACAGGTTGGGTGGGCATCCATCAGAAGAGGACCCTCCAAGAGAGGACTCTGATGAGGACCAGGAAGAGGATGAAGATCCTGACCTGGAAGAACCAGACCACTCACAACATGGAGGTGATGGCCCAAGAGGCACTCCCTCCATCCCTAAAGGGAAAGTGGTGGATCCAAGAAGGAACAGATCCCCCTCAGTGGGATCCAACCATTCTAGGAGATCCAAAAGGACCTCTGCCTCTCCTCAGAGGAGAGAATCCTCCCAAGAGAGGAAATGCAGATTGCTCCAGTTTGAGCAGGCAAAGCTACAACTCAGGAGAGAGCAGTTAACATTGGACAGGGAGTCCCTGGAGCTTCAGAAAGCTTCAAGAAAGTGGGGTCTAGAGACCCATGGTGGCAGTAAAGAAACCCCTAGAGTTAGAGAGAAAGTCCCTGACAATAGGAACCTCCACAAGATTGTGCCCCCCTATAAGACAGGGGATGATATCCACAAATGGATCTCTGCTCTTGAGAGGGCCTGTAAAGTACAAAGGGTCCCAGTAGAGCAGTGGGCAACAATCCTGTGGCTCTCCTTTGCAGACAAAGGTAGAGACAAGCTCCTCTCTGTAAGAGAAGAAGATGCTGATGATTATTATATCTTGAGAGATGCTTTAATAGATGGGTTTGGCTTAACCACTGATCAATACAGATTTAAGTTCAGAGACACCCAAAAAGCACAGGATCAAGATTGGGTAGACTTTGTGGATTGTGCTACCAAGGCATTGGAAGGTTGGTTAAATGGCAGTAAAGTAAATAATTATCAAGGATTGTATAATCTCATCATGAGGGAGCAGATTCTTAATAATTGTCAAAACCAACTCTTACACCAGCACCTGGTGGACTCTGATCTGACCTCTCCCCAAGAATTGGGAAAGAAGGCAGACAAATGGGTCAGAACCAGGATCAGGCCCAAGAACCAAGGTGGTGACCAGAAGAAAGATTCTACCAAGCCTAAAGAGAAAGGTGGGGATAATAAAACAGAAAAGTCCCCTGAAGGGCCCCAAAAACCCAGTGCTGGGGATGGGTCCCAAAATCCTTCCTCTTCTAACAAGAAACCATATTGCCATGTGTGTAAGCAACCTGGCCACTGGAAAACTGACTCCAGTTGTCCAAAGAATGGCAATAAAGAAAATGTTCCTCCAATTGCAGCTCCAACACCTCCTGTTGCTACTAGTAGTAATCCCCCAGGTGGTGGGAGTGCACCCAAAAACTTAGTTGTGTTTTCTTGGGGAACTCAGGTGGACTCTGGCCTACCTAGGTCCCCTACACAAGCAACTCTAGTCTGTGATGGTGGCATGGGGTTTGCCAACTTTACCATGAGTCCCAGTATCCTGGGCAGGTACAGACAAGAGCCCATGATCAATGGTCAGAAGGTAGTGGCCTACAAGGACACAGGGGCTAGTGTCACCATGGTGACCAAGAGACTAGTGCCCCTAGAACAGCTTTTACCTGGGTTTAGCTACCAGGTGACCAACGTTGTTGGAGTTAGGACAGACCATCCCATGGCAGAAGTAAATCTCAGCTGGGGAGGGGTCACTGGCCCAAAGAGAGGGGCAGTGTCCCCAACCTTGCCTGTAGATTGCCTACTGGGGAATGATCTGGAAATCTCAGCCTGGGCTGAGGTAGATCACAAGGCCCATTTGAAAATGGTAGGAATCCCTGAGAGAGTGGATGAGACCCTGAGGGCTTCACCTCCACCCCAGGAGAAAATAAAGGGAGTGAAGCCTGAAACTATGGATCACTCCACACAAACAGAGAGCATAGGGGGTGAGGAACAGCCCTCCCCCCACCAGACTAAAGGTAAGGGTCAAGTTTCTCAGGGAACTGATCCTGCCCCTTGTGAAGTAACTGCCCCAGAAGTGGACAGGCCAGGCCTGGCCACCTCTCTGATGGCAGGGGATCCTTCCAAGGTGGTACCCAGTCTGGAGCAGGTATCCTGCCCCTCTCTACCCTGCCTCAGTCAGCACAGGGCTGCAGAGATCAGGGAGGTCAGTGGACCCTTAATGGGCCCCTGTCCAGAGGAACCCCCTCATCAGCAGATTAGGGACACCCAGCAGAATAGTTTCAGCCAGGTGAAGATTCCTCTACAAACTGAGGGATCCCCCTTACCCCTAGGTATAGGTACCCCTCAAATGGATGATGTTGAGCACAGGGAAACCTGGGGCATAGTTGCCACAAACCTTCCAGTGCCCTCCACTACTCCAACCAAAGGGATCCAACCCCCAGCTGTAGGCAGCCAGAGGTTGACCCTTAGGGCCAGATATGACACAGTCATGGGCAGAAAGGCTTCCATGGTGACCAGTGACCTGAGGAGGTTGAGACCAACCCAAATAGGGGCTCACTTCCAGACTCAGACACCCCACCAGCCCACCTCTGTACCAAAAACCAATACAGGTAATTCCCCTAGACTTTGGAGAAACTCTAGAACACCTTGGGGTAGGATTTCCCAAGTGGACCATGAGACAGGGAGCAACCATGCTAGTGCAGGTTCTTCCTTATATGGCCACTCAGGAAATAAAGGCTTATCTAGACAAGGTTGGCCTTATCTCCTTTTGTTTGGGGTGGGGTTATGTAGGAAGGTGGAATCTGACTAATGGTTGCCCCCAACTTACTTTTTGCCTTGTATTTGAGTGGTTTTTGACTAGTCTGGCTGGGATCCTGCTATCCAGGACCCCAGACTATCTGCTTTCTCCCTAAAACTGATGTGAAGTACCCTAGGTACAAACCAATTGGATGCTAAGGATGCCCTGACAGTCCCTTGTAGATGGTACCCTAGGTACCCAGGGCATGGGTCCCTCAGTAGGCCTACCAGGGCTGCAGCACTTATTGTGCCACCCTGGGACTGCCATACAAACTGACACCACCAGACCACTACTGTAGTCTGGGTAAGATGGTGCTGGCACCCCTTACATGGATATAGGTACCCTATATCCCACCCCATTACAACACATATACTCTCATAGGTCACCCCTATAGCAGGCCTTGGTAATCCTGCAAGGCAGGGTGCTGAGGTATGTGTGAGGGGGGACCCCTACATGAGTAGGGCCTCTCTGCAACCTTCGTAAAATCATTGCTGGGTTGTTTGTAGTGTAGCCATACCGTATACTCTTAACCGCATTATAAGTCTATCGCGATAACGCGATAACTTGAGAATGGCTACACAGAACCATATCGTGTTTGATGTCAAACATGTAGGAATCATACCCCCAGTCCAGCCATGGGCATGAGGGTACGATTCCCCTCTGCTAGAGGGGCGATATGGGAAAAGCGGTAGATTTCGGACACCAATTTAAAAGTGCACAAGTAACACAAAATGGCTACTGCCCACCACCTACACGACCCTGGCTGGCTGTTGCTGGGGAAAACCCCAGCCTCGCCAGCTGGACAATAGGGCTCCTGTGGCAGGGAGGTGCTAGCATCTCCCCAGACAGGATAATGTGGATTGGAACAGGGTGGGTGCACCAAATGTCCTTTCAGAGTTGCACGTAGGCAGCTGCAGAAGCCTCATTCTGCATACACCGCTTGGAACCGGTTCAGGGGCATCCTGCCCCTCGCCCAGGCGGGAAACACACAAAGGGTAGAGGGTGTAGCCACTCTTTCCCGCCTCACCTCCCATTGGTGGACACTACTCTGGACACTCCCCTAATCTTGGGGATAAAGGTGAATAACGTGGCCCCAGAGCCTCAGATTAATCTTGAACTTTACAGTCGTGACCTTCGACTTGTTGCTGCCCAGCTGACGGAAGAAATCTCCCTTGGGATAAAGGAGTTATCCCCCTGCTTGGCAGGCACCTGAAACACTGCAAGGGACCCGGTTGGAACCTCGCTGCTCCTACGGACTTCGACGACTTACAGCACCCTTGAGGTGGGTTTCCAGCGCATCCCAGAGGCCAGTGAGTGTGCTCAATGAGTTTGGGCACCGTGGACCGCGTGGGTGCCGAGATCCCCAATACCCCAGGACACCGGCCACCTCTTGCGTAGCACACGACCCTGACCAGTGGTGAAGTTGTGCTTTGGCCCGTTTTCGAGCCAACCACTCTACATCAATTGCGCCAAAGACCAGCTCCCTAGCCCCCTCCGGTGGCCCGTGGGTGCCTTTTTACGCACTCCAAATTGCCGCCTCCCGCGGTCCCTTGTCTCTCGACTTGTGGGCCCTAGCGGAGGTCTATCTCAAGAATCAAGAGTTCCCCTGGTTGCTCCAGGCCTGTTCTACAGTCTCTCCAAAGGAGACCTCTCCCAGACCTCGTGGGTCTGCACTGTAGCAGATTTGTTTATCCTTCGTGGGTTGCGGTTGCCAAGGCTTAGTGGATTCAATCCGGACACTAACACAGCAGCGACCCTAATCCGACGTGGGACAGTCGCCCTCCTGAAGCTGGCCTTCCTTGAAGCCTCCCGGAGCCCGTGGCTGCAGATCCAAGCTACACCACTTTCCACCTGAAGCACCCGACATCGAAGGGCTCTTTGCTTTGAGCCTCCTGGTCACTTTGCCGTGACCCAGACTCTGTCCCCTCTGCTTTCAGGTTCTTCTCTGCAATCTTCACATCTTTGATCTTCACGGAATCATCGACGCTTTTGGCTAGCAGAACTTTTGAACATTTTCCGATAGAAAATCAGCCCACAACCCGACACCAGAATCGACCTATGCCCCCGGCTTCCCTGGGGCAGGTAACAGTGGTACCTCGGTACTCTCGTGGTAGTGGGCTCCTCAAAAGCTTAAGTCTAAAGTTTTAACTTTGTACTCCTGCTAGAAGTATTTTTAAACTGTTTATTTCCAACCGTGACATTCTCCATAGGCTGTAATAGAGATCCCGATAGCAGCTACTTCCACTGCACGCTCCTCCCGTGGGTCCCCTTCCTCATAACCTGGGGTGGATTCTTAAGGGGCCAGCGATCTTGAATGCACTAGGCATTGCCTGTAGAATTGTCGTGGTTCTTATACCACTTTTTTAGTATACGGTTTGGTCCCCCCCTGGGGCCCAATGTTAATAGTGCTATTTATTGTGTCTATCAATGCTTGTTTGATATTGTAACTTTGCCACAGCTTCATAAAGAGACTGTGGGATTCTGTCTAGAATAAATACATATATTTTATATAAATACCTGTGTGGGCTACTCTTTCATTTGGTTATTCAAGAGGTTATTATGGTAAAACAATAAGCTTAACACTCCTTCAAGACTTAGCCTGA